>NW_026562453.1:632500-1232500 GCF_027474105.1 Poeciliopsis prolifica | reverse complement strand
GACGTTCAAACTACGTTTGCTCTCCTGGCTTGTCAAAGTTGGTAGCTTGTATGTCGAGTCTGTCGCCCCAACGCCTGAACAACATGCTAACGTCTCATCTGATGGCCAAATTATGGATACGTCTCATGTAAGTGTTCACATTCATCACCGCTATGGTGTTTAATGAGTTATCGCGTGAACGAGCTTATTCGCATGAGATTTTACTTTCTTCTTTAATGGTAAGGATTGCGAAGTTGTGTCCCCCTGCTATACATTAGCAGCATATAGACAGAAATGTGGAAACATGAGGCGTTAGAAACCCGACCGGTCCGCGTTCGGACGGCTCACCGAGCAACAACCAGCATCCGGTGCAGGTCGTCTGCAGATATGCTCTGTGGGTCGTCCTTCCTCATGTCGACGAAGTCATCTTCAACCGCCTGGGGAGACGAAACAGAAACAACATGGCGACCGGTTCAAAGCCGAGCCAACTGACAGGACAGCGGTCTAAAAATGTTTTAAAAACAAACAAAAAAAAGTCAATTTTTTGAAATCCATTTTAGAAATTCCCTAAAAGAAACTTGGAAATTCATGAATTTCAAAAGTTTAAAATTAGCATTTCTTTAGTTGAAGAAAATTCAAAATTTTTGACTTGAAAAATCTTAGTTTGAAAGTAATTGATATTTTGCAAAGTGCTTTCAAAATGTCGAGTCAAAGTATTTTGACGTAACTTTAAATTGTGAACATTTTGTCTTAAAAGTGTGGCGTTGAGACCTTTGTCACTTCGTCTGAGATGCTGTATTCGAGCAGCCGAGCGAGGCTCAGGAAGACTCTGAACTTGTTGAGCTGCGATGAGGCCTGCGGATGGATGTGGATGCTGCTCAGGTATTCCTCCAGGTGGGGCGGCGCCACCTGAGGCTGCAGGTGTATGTGGCAGTCGGACTGCCGAGGAAAAGAGGAGGAAATAATTACACCCAGTCAGCAATAAAGATGGAAAACATTTTTAAATGGATTCGAGTTTCATCTTTCTAAACACCTATGAGGACGTTTTACGGCGTTTGTAATTTTATGACATTAGTCTCATATTCTCCCCAAAATATTTTATTCTCATAATGTTACAACTTTCTAAAAAATATATTTCAACTGTACTCTCCTGATATGACTATCTTAAAAATGTAATTCATGTCTATTTTTTATCCCCAACACTCCTGGGATCTTTGTTGTGTTTTATTTTCTCCCCAGCTCTGCCATCAGCAGCCCATGCTGACCTCTGACCCCTGCTAGCCAGGAGTTGTGTACACGGCGCCAACCAAACTCCTCCAGGACTGTTTCCTGCGGCTGACAGCTGCCGCCATGGCAACGTGCCAGAGCCGCGTTCAGGAATAGCACGCGCCATGACGACAGCAGGAAACCCAACCCGTGCCGAGGGGACGGAGGGGGGCGGGTTTGGGACCGTTGTGCTCACCGGCAGCAGCGAGCGTCCCTCCGACGCGATCAGCACGTTAATATTGCAGGGGAATTCCATCTGGTGGAAGTTAAAGTCATAATCCACCTTCTGCCAGGTGATCAGGTTCCCCAGCGCCGTCACGTTACGCACACCTGCGGCACAAACACAGTCAGGGGCGTCCATGCGGCGGCGGCCCGCCGTCGCCCTCTAGCGGCGCCTCACCCGTGGCGTCCAACTGCCCCGGCTCCAGCTGGGTTTCGTCCAGGAACAGGGAGGTGCTGCTGGCCAGCTGCAGCGCGCCGCTCACCAGCCGGTTGGCCACATAGTCCTTCCTGGGAACGAGCCGCATCTGGTTCAAGTTCTGGAGGCTCATCGCCAGGTAGAACGACTGGAAAATAACAGGAAATAACAGCAAAATCAATGAAAAACAACAACAAAATCAGGAAAACTTAAAAAGAAAACAGCAGAGGTTCTACTGATTCAGATGATAACAGTTCGATGCGTTTTAATTTATATTCAATTTGAGTTAGAAGGCTTAAAAGTACAAATTCGGCTTTGAGGATCCCTGGAACAAAACATTTGGAAGGTTTAGTGGAAGGAAAAAATAAACATTTGAAAGGTTTACAGGAAGAATAAATGTGGAATATTCAGAGGCCTGAAAAAAGTTTGAAAGGTTTAATGGAATAAAAATGTTTGGAAAATTAAGTGGAAGAAAAAAGTTAGACTTTGAAAGATTTAAGGAAATAAAAACAAGGTTCAGAGTATTGAAAAAAGATTTGACTACTTAGTGGAAATAAAAAGCATTTTGATTTGGAAGGTATAGAGGACGAAAAGAAGATTGAATGCTTAGTAGACTAAAAACAGGAAAGTTTAGTGGAGGAAAAAATGATAACATTCCAAAGATTGAATGGGAAGTTCTGAGATTGAAGTATTTTCAGAGTTTATTGGAAGGAACAAAACAACATTTTCATAATACTTTCCAGCACCTTTCAGATGATCACTGACCTCAACATCCTGAAAAAGGAGGGTTAGCCATTGCTAAAGAAGCTGAATGCAGGCATTTAATGGAAAATTAAGTGGAAGAAAAAACTGACAAAAAAAAGTTGCTCTAGCAGAAGTAAGAGGTTTGCGAAGCTTCCTGAATGATAGCAATGAGGGTTGGCAATGTATTAAAGTGAGTTTTTAGAAAACAACGCTCTGATTTCCTGCGTTCTTGAACTCACCGACGGGACGATCTGCTGGACGATCTGGTAGAGGCGCTGGGTGAAGGCGGCGGCGGCGGGGCAGCCGCTCAGGTTCAGGGTGAACTTTCCCAGCGGCAGAACGTCTCGCCTGGAGTACCTGCGACAGCACGGAGACGCTAGCTTAGCTGCGGCTGCGGCCGGTTTCGGTTCCGACCCGAACCGGACCGGACCTACACGCTGGAGAGGAGGTGCAGCAGCAGGAACTCTGCAGCCAGAGCGTCGCCCAGCAGGACGTGGGTGAAGTACGACAGCAGCTCGGCCCGGACGGCGGCCATCTCCCCGAGAGCCGACGACAAAACTGCAGAGAGAGAGGGCAAAGGGCGTTTCCATGGAGACGAAAAGAAGGCCTGGCTTCAAGACTTTACAGCAAAAAAAAACTTGACTTGATCTCCATGGAAACGATCAAAAAACAAACTTTAAACTAACAGGAGAGAAAATCAAAAAGATCGGGACAAATCAGGGATGTCTGAACACAAAGAAACACCAATAACTGGATAAATTCAGGACAGGAAGACGGGTGGAAAATTTAGTGGAAGGAAAAAATACTATAAAAATGTTTATTTTGAAGGGACAGCAGCAGAAACAATTTAGATTTTTATAGAGGGCATAATTAAATTTTGAAGGACTAGTGGAAGAAAACAACTGGGAGGTTTAGTGGAAGGAAAAACGTATGTAAAAGGTTCAGTGGAAGGAAATATTATTTAGGGAATGAGAGGAGGTTTAGAAAGTCCAGAAATTCACTGATTCTTGAAGGACAATAATTTTTTGTCCTTGTCCAAACAACGTTCTCAGCTGTGATTCCTTACAGGCGCCGTTCTCCTGCAGGGCGGCGCCGGGGAGCAGCGGGTTGTTGTGTTCCAGCTGCTCGGCGTGGAGCAGGTGGAGGCGCGGGACGAGAGACGCCGGCGGGCTGTGGACCCGCTGCTCCGCCGCCGAGTCCAGGCCGATAGCCGGGTCCAGAAACAAATCCCTGCAGGTCAGAACCAGAAACAAGGAGGAAATTACTGCCAAAAAACAAAAAAATTCTACAGAAAAAAAAAAAGTGCAATTTTAACAAGTTAAAAATTTGTGACAAAAAAAAAAACTCTCCAAAATGGTGAATTACATGGAAATGTTCTGTTTCAAAAGTCGAACATTTTTGAATTTGCAAACTAAAGTTTAAAATTTTGAAAATGTTTGACTTTTTAAAATTTGCTGCGTTTCTAAAGTTTTAATTTTTTCCCAGAAAATGTTCGGCTGTTTTTTTCTGCCAAATTTTTGATCTTTCAAGCTCAGAAATTTCTTGTTTTTTCACAAAAATTCTTTTTTTTTTTTTTTTTTTTTTAGAACAAACTTACCACTTTTAAACCTCAGGGATTTCTTGTGTTTTCTAAAAAAATATTAGATTAATTTAAAATTTTCTGATTATTTTCTAGAAAATGTTTAACTTCTGAGGCTCAGAAATTTTATGTATTTTCTAGAAATTTTTTGAGATTTAAATATTTCTGAGTTTGTCATGAATGTTCTCATTGCCTCGTCTCTACGCCGGCCCTCATGCCGTCAGAACCAGACCGGACGCAGGAAGCAGGTAAACGTGACTCACTTCTCATCGGCCAGAGCGCTGAGCGCGGGGCTGACCGACAGGATGCCGTACACCTGCAGCGTGTCGTTCAGTTTGAAGCGGTCCCAGTCCTCGTACACCTGGGCGGGACACACCTGTCAGAACCTGCTGCTGGAAAATCCGCGGCCGGCGATCGGAGCCCACCTTCACCAAGCAGGACGGGCCTTTCTCGCCCGGCAGCGGGAAGTTCAGGTCCAGGTGGGAGGCGGACGCCGCCGGGCCGCAGGGAGCCTCCGTCTCCTGACGCTTACAGTCGCCGTTTCCGTGCGTGTCGGCCGCGCCCGTGGAAGCTGAGGCAGAAACAGAGGAAACGCCATTTAGGGATGAAGACAGAAAAAGAGAAAATTTTTTCCTAAAACCTCAGAACTTTTTCAGTTTTCTTTAAAAAAATAAAAAAGCATGCAATTTTGTTCTTTTAAAAAATTCTTTAGTAAAAAAAAAGGGGAATTATATAAAAACTCTTACAACTTGTAATTATAAATTTTTTTTGATATTTTTCTACAAAATTTATAAAATTTCTGAGATTAATTTCAAACATTTTCTAGCAAACCTTAAACTTATCAAAACCTTTTGTTGTGAAAATATTCTGAGATTCATGTCAAACTTCCTGAGGTTAATTTGTAAGTTTTTCTCCCGAAAAATTCAGTTTTCAGGATGTATTTTAGCTACAATGGCCGTAAAACGCCGTCAGACATCCTTGTTGCTATTTAATATATAAATTAAGAATGTTTCCAATAAATACTAATTATTTATAATTTTAGTCAATGTATATGTTTGAAGTTTTGTTAGAAATATATAAAAAGAAACTTAAAGCAAAAAAAGGAGCCAATTAATAACATTGTTAAGAGTGTCGACAATTATTTCTTAATGTGAGATTTTGTCGTGAAAAAGAATAAATTAAAGCCTGGATTTGTCCAAATTTAGCATTTTACGTTTTTGTTCTAGCAGTAAAGTTTGAATTTATTTTCAGGATTTTCTAAACATTTTTCCAGCGTTGTGGATCATTAACCTGCATGCGTTTCCTTCTGTTTCTGTGGCTGAACCTCCATTTCCTCGTCCTCCTCGTAGCTGCGCTTCTGTCTGCTGGGAACGTACGACGTGGAGGGAACCACCCGGCCCTGGTTACTCGTCGTCTCCGCGAAGCCGTGCGCCAGCATTAAGGAACAATTTCAGTCGCACGGGATTTACAACGGTAAGAGAAACGTTTGTGCGTAAAATTCAAAACACTTTGGAGATAAAAACAATATGAATTAACTAAAAAAATTTCAATTAATTACTATTTCATAGCATTTATTACTGTTCTCAATAATACAATATTTTTTAAATGGCTGCTTAAAAATTGTTAGTCAATTGATAAGATCAATCTACTTTAGATTAACTCATTAATTAATACCTTAAATCTTTACTTTAGGTTGCAGTTTATTACAAAACTATGCAGAACTTTCCAAACCTTGAAAAGACCTAAATGATGTTAAACTAACAGAAAAAGGTTCAGGATATGTCCTTGGCCCACTGATTCTCTCCAGGGATGGGAACACAGTAGAACGTCTGTCTCTCTGCAGTCACCGTGCTTCTGGAGTTTACGTCCACCTGCAGATAAAAGCAGCTGCAATGAGGCGTTCAGGAACCGACCCGCATCCTGGAGAGACGAGGCCTTACCCCAGACTCTGTCACGTCTTTGTATTTGCCACACCGCAGCGTCTGGGGAGCGTCAGGCAGGGAAATGAGAGGAGAGCAGCCAAAACGTGATAAAATGCAAACGAAGCTGCAGGCTATGTAAATGTCTGCAGGGGAGGGAACAAGGAAGCGCTCACTCTAGCGTTGGTGGCCAGGTCGACTGTCTCGTAGACTCCCATGAAGAACTCCGGGTCGAACATGTCCTGGACCAAACAGCGGAATTTCACCAGACTGTCGGGCTTCAGGTAGTGCAGAGGGACGTCGTTCAGAGACGGGACCTGAGTCCAGGGAAAGGTGAGACAACAGCTGGAGACTTTCCAGGGGGCAGCGATCCAAACTCAGAAATGCACAAACTAAGTTATAGTTTGTGGCACTAAAGACGCGCTGCAAGTTATTGACTGACGGCAGAAAGACGATTCCTTTACTTGCTAAGGCAGAAAAATCCTAATAAAATGAAACCTGTAGGTATTAATTTAACTCGGAGCAAGAAAGGAAAAATAACTCCAAACCGTTCGTTTTTTTTACTTTTTTCTCGCTCTCTGTCTTGGCTACGCTAAGACAGAGAGCAACTGACTGACAACAGCTCCGCTATGTGGATCAGGATTCAGCACCAAAAGTAAATAAAAAAAATCAAGCAAACATTTCCCACAGTGAACAGAACATTCAGTCCGTTACAGTTTTATGTTTTCAAACTTGATGTTTATTTTACGATCATTAATAAAGTGATGCCTGAACACAGCGGCGGCTAATTAGCTAATTAAACACGAGCGCCACTGGTGATCTGTCAGAGTTGGCGTTATTTATCTACTTTTGCTTAACTTCATTTAACTTCCTTTTGGATTAAATAAAGTAGTTTTGCAAATGCATTAATCCAAGTAAATAAACCGAAACACAATAAATTCCACCGCGCATCTACATGTTAAGGTTGTCAAAGTCAAGCTGGCATAACTGACTTATCTTTCTTTTTATTCAAACTTTTCACTTTCTTGTAAAATGAGTTGTCCTTAGACTTTGTTTTGCTATTGTCACAGTGTTGACAATTAGTAGCAAAGCTTTTTATTTAATACATCAGGCGTACGTTAACACTTAGAGCAACAACTTGACCACTCAAACAAAAGCTAGTGATCGACAAGCGAGTGTTTTTGTTAGCGTGTGACTTCACGATGCAATAACGATAAACTATTTACTTATTTTTGGCACAGCATTCATGGCGACACAAATGTTGCTCTTGAAAAACATTTGAAACAGTTTTCACTTTCTTAAAGTGTTTTATATCAGTAAACCAGAGAAACACTGCAAAAATACCAAATCTTCCCAAGTGTTTTTTGTCCAGTTTCTCATATTAATATCTCAGTTCACTTAAAATAATAAAACAAAACTAACTTACTAGTAACTTTTCAGCAAGATGTAGGAGATTAATTTAAGTCAATTATCCCTTAATATTGAAGAAGCAGCACGATTATTTCACAATCAAAAATTTGTGCAGTTAAACGCAGTGACTGCATTTAATTATGTTTCCAAATTTTGTGATATTTATTGAAGCTCTCGCAGAACGAATAGTGGAGGAAATAGTAAAATATTTAATCTGTCACTTTTGTTTTTTTGTTTGACGTCATTAATTGAAATTGATCAAGGCAACAATAACTCAACATTTCTAGTCATGATATATTTTAATGAAGCAGGATTACCAGAATCTGGGCTTCTTTCTCCTTCAGCTGCTCTTTGAAAAACTCCACCACCTTCGCCTCCCATCCTGAACTCGGACTGCTCTGGGAAGCAGCTGTGAAAAAGTTAGCAAATAAAACCCACTAGATTATTACATTAGATTAAGACTGCAGGTAATGGTAATTTTAGAAAACAATCTATTGTTAATCTGACAATCGATTAGTCTGAAAAAAAAAAAAAAAATTGGCACATTCTGCTAATTTTTTATTTAAACACTTAAATAAAAAATATCTTAAAGTTGCATATAAATAATTTAGTTCTGTTTTTAAATACGAAAATAAACATTTTATTGCTCAAAGTACAATATCACAGCATTCATCTAGTAAATCTGAACTGCGGGAAGATAAAAGTGTCACTTAAGAAGTTTGGGTCAAAAACATTTTCATAGACAAAAGTTTTTATCTTAAATGCAAAATGTATGTGTTTTTTGTGCAGCTTAAGAATTCCTCTGCTTATGTTTCATTAGTCCATTTACTCAGCTAACAATTAATAAATTAGTAAATCAGTTGCTGATTATTTCAATAATCAATCACGATTAGTTGTTTCAGTCCTACATAAGTTCAAGAAAAACTGATTTAAAACATAATGTTGTGAAGATTGCTAACAGACGAAAGGTCAATGCTAAAGAAGCTACATAGTGACGTAACCAATGATTTTAATGGAAAGTTTAGTGAAAGGAAAAAGTAGAGCAACATCTTGTATATATTTTTGTACAAGTTTGGCTTAATTACTGCTCTGTTCTTTCAGCAGATTTCCTATATTTGAGACTCAAGTTAATGATTGATTCTTAAATTAGATGATTAGTCGTGTCAGAGCTATACATGCTGTTCAGTAAATTAACAATTAATGCCTGCCTTCCAGTAGGTATTAATTTATCTACTAAATGTCTTTAAAACTGCTGTATGCGATATTCTAATCAACAAAGAAGTGTGTTGTGAGTTTTTATGTAAAACAAATGCATTAATCCAAGTAAATGCTTGAAATGGTTCATATTTATGAACTAACTCAACTTCTGGGTTGTTGTCTAACTTAATCTGAAGGATCTGCATCAACAACAAACCGAGCATTTAAACGGGTTCGGCGGCATTTTCTGTGGTCCAGAATGAGGCGTGGTTCCGGCAGGAGCTCGCGGTGAGTCGGTGTTTGAATTAAAGAGACTTAAAGGGCGATAAAAGCGCAGCAGCAACATGTGCTGCGCTCTGTTGGCTTGGTGGAGCAGCTAGCCGCGGCTAGCTAGCGGCTTCCACGCGCTTCACAGAGAGAGAAGTTCCGCCCGGAGCATCTTACCGAACATCCCCTCCACCACACCCAGCGGGTCGTTAATCCAGTCGTGAGTGGGAGGCATGGCTCAACTGTCACGGGAAGCAGGAGTGACAAAAATACACGCGAGGAAAACCTGTGTGAATCCTCTACTTTGTTGACTTTCCCCGTCGCACAGGATTCTGGCAGAAACGAGGGCGGGAAATTTGCGTCACTTTATAGTTGGTTTGATTTGAGCACCCGGACGGACCGCGGGGCGGGGCTTGTCACAGCCGCCAAGTCCCGTGTTCATGACCGTGCGTAATATGCGTAAAAATGACATGTCAGCGCGTGCGCCACATTGAGCGTGGCAAACATTTTGGAACAAAGAATATTACAAATAAATATCTTCAACACAAAGCAAGAAATATCAGCAAATTACCTTGAACAAATATAATAAAAAAACAGGAATAATATGTAGAATATAAAATAATAACCATGAACATTATCATTATTTATGTTTCTCAACAGTTGCAATCTACAATTTGTAACATACCTTTTCAGAACAACCTTTTAGTGTATGTTTTATTACTGTTTATATTTTTTAACATTTCCAACATGCATCTATGCATTTGAATGTTCTTTTATAATTTTGTTTGATGTTATTAGTATTTGTAATTTTACATGGTTTCTGTAAATTCACTGAGTGTTTATAAAGGCGCTACATAAATAAAATTAATTATCATTATTATTAAGTAAATATTTACTTACTTAAAATTGTAGGAGTCTTCCTGACCTGTAGGCGTCAGTAGTGAGAGGAAGTGTTTCTTTTTGATCTTCAACTACAGCAACTTTACAGCAGATCTACAAATCATCTGCTTTCGTAGACGCCATATTGATCTGTTCAGATGACACCTTAGGAATCGGCAAACAGTTAAAAAAACAAAAAAAAGCTCTCTTTGGACAGCTGACCCGGCTGCCTCTGGTTCTTGCTACGTGTAATTCTGGGGGAAAAATGGCAGATAGAAAAAATAACAATGTTCCCAACAGCAGTGCGAATTTATTGTTCAGCGGCGCCCCGGAGTTTAACTTCAACCTGCCGTTCATGCCGGTGAGCCAGGCCACCGGGCCGGCGGTGCTGTCAGGAGGTGAGAGTTAGCGACACTGTTGGAGGAAATGTTTAAACTGTGGACAGGTCGTTAGCATGCTAAGCTAGCCAGGCTAACATTCTGCTATCAGTTGTTATTGAATGAAAGACACAATAAATAGTGGACAGGTTTGCTAGATTATCCAACTCAGACGTGAACTTCTGCTGTAGTATTCCTGCTATTGGTGTTTATTACAGTAAATGGCAAATAAATTACATAAAGTGCATAAACCTCACATTTTTGTTTCTACAAACTACTGGAGACTAAATGTAGCATTTTGATAGCCGAGTAAAGGTTTTGCCTTTGTTAATACAAAAGGTAAATTTTGCCCTCCTTTTAAATAAACGAATAACTGATTGATCACATCCAGTTTTGTTTTGAATGGATTTGGTTCACCAGGTGGGATTAGTGTCCAATCTGTAGAATAAATCAATTTAATTCAGTCAAATAATAGTTTATTTGTCATTTAAGTGTCTTCAAATAATTGTTTTGGATGGTGAGGCTGTAGGCAGGAAGAATCTCCAGTAGCAGTCAGTACTGCAACAAATCTGAACAGGCCTCTGACTGAAGACTGTTTCTATATGACAGTCTCATGACGTACTAATGATTGTTTTATCAATTTATCTGATAAATTGCCAAATTCTGCAGATTTTCATTTAACTGAGCAAGCCTTTACTATACATTAGAAATACATTAAAAGATACAATTAAACAAATCAGTTCACTTTGTTAAAATAAGTAACTAAACTTAAAGGCAATAACAGCATTAGTTGTTATTGCAGGGAATATGAACTTGGTGAAGCTAATACTCACTTCAGGAGCTTTGACTAAAACATTTACAAAGTTCTTTTTTTTCATCTTAAATGCAAAATTTACATATTTTTGTAGTTTTGGTTTATTTGCTCCTCTGAATATGTTGCTTTATTTTGTGTCCATACACTCCAGCTAACAATTAAACAGTTATTAAATTAATTGACAATTAAATTAATCAATATGATTAATTGTTTCAGCCCTGATGCTAACAGCTCAGTATCTGCTGGGCAGCAAAGATGATATTCCACAGTAAAATGTCATCAGTTGTTAGCAAGTACAGCTGATACACTTCATTTGCTGAGAGATGTTGGAGTAGGGGATATGTTGATATAATGCAAAGGGTAGGCAGGGGGGCCATTAAAAGAAGAAAGAGATTACCTGTAGCTGCCATTAAATTTATTTATTTTTGTCCTTTAGAAGAAGATTCCACTGATGTTGGAGAAGAAGACAGCTTCCTTGGTCAGACCTCTAGCGTTGCACCAGCATCCTCCTCCACCTTCAGCTACTTCTCCAGTCCAGCCACGACCTCTGACCCGTTCGCATCCATCGGCCAGACGCCATGCCCCCCGTCCGCCATGTCCGCAGCCGCCAGACCCGTTTCTGTTCCCCACAGCATCAGCGTGGCTCCAACTCCGCCGCCACAGTCTGCAGGCTCACAGATCAACCCGCCGCCTCAAGTGTTCGGCGGCGCCGTTTACCAAAGCCCAGTGGGCCGCCACACTCCTCCCCCGACCACCATGACGCCTCCGCCCCCCCTGATGCAGCCGCAGGCTCACAACCCGTACCGCCACACGCCCAGCAGCAGCAGAGCCAGCCCCTACATCCCGGCGCCGGAAATACTGCCGCCAACACACACAGCGCCGCAAATCCCTTACTCCATCAGCGCGCCGCCGCCGCCGCCGCAGATGTTCTCCCCCGCAGGGCCGACGTTTACAACAGTAGGTGCCACAAAATTTCTATTAGATGTTTAGAAAATCCTCAAAAAAATTACAAATAAGGACGTGGGTTTCTATTTTTAAATCAGAGAAAAAAATTAGCACATTCTGGTGATTTGTCATTTAAACAGTTTTTTATTCAATTTTAGAATTACAAGTTTGCTTAAAAAGAGATTTTAGGTTGTTTTTGCAGCATTTGAACCAGATGAAGCTGAAGCTGCCGCTTGAGGATTTTGGCTAAGATATTTACAGACTTTTATCTTTTTATTTTAAATGTAAAATGTCTGTATTTTTGTGCAGCTTCGGCTTCATTACTTTCATGACTTCTGAATAACCTAAAACAAGAAAAATTTAGTCTGATTTAACTTGAGCTCTGCAATGATTACTTTGATGAATTGTGATTAATTGATTATTGCAATAATCGTCAACTAATGTAGTAATTGATTTATCGTTAACTGGAGTTTACAGAAAAAGACAATTATTTCTATTTGTTAACAAATTGTTAACAAATTTAGCAAAAAGATTATTTAGAGATTATTTTCTTTAACTATTATTTCATATTTTGTCTAAATAATTTACCTTAACAAAATTTGTTTGGGTTGTTTCAATGTAATGAATATTTATAGTTCCTAATCAATCTGTGAAGATTATCTTATGTTATTAGTTATTTTTGTTAAATTATTGTTTTGTTCTCAGGTCAGAGGATATTGGACATTTCAAAACATTAAATTTTGTTATATTTTTAGCTTAATTTGTAGAAACTGTCAAAGCATTATTAATAACAGTAATAATTGATATAATTGAAACTGTCTTTGTTTTTACTGGGAACGTTTGAAAGTCTTTGAATTTTTATACGAACCCTGATCTGAAAGACATTTTTTCGTTCTTCAGCCTCCTGCCTCACATCTTCAGGCGGCTCCTGCTCCTCCTCCACCTGCTGCCACCGCCGGCGCCGTCGTTCCTGCAGGTCCGATGACGCCGTACAACTACAACGTCTACGAACCGGTCCAGCCGCACTGGTTCTACTGCAAGCAAGTCGAGTCGAAGAGCGTCTGGTTTCCTTTGAGCATCATCGACTCGCTGCAGCTTGAAGAGACGTTCAACTCAGGTACCGAAACGCAAAGAGAATAGGTGAATATTTCACACACACAGTCTGAAGACCTTCGGTTCTTCCAGTCCAACCGGACCCGGAGAACGTGATCGTCCGGACGGACGGCGGCCGCTACGACGTGCAGCTTTACGACCGCCTGCGCAGCGCCGTGTTCTGGGAGGAGGAGCCCACAGAGGTCCGGCGCTGCACCTGGTTCTACAAAGGCGACAAGGACAGCCGCTTCGTCCCGTACTCTGAGGAGTTCAGCGAGAAACTGGAGGTTTGTAAAGAGGCGCCACCACCTGGCGGTTCACCAGAATGCACCCGAAAATGATTCAGAATCAACAACTGGCTCCAATTCAACTCAAAAATACTTTATTGATCCCAGAGGGAAATGAAATAATTATTTCAGTAATTCACATAGTTTTAAATGTTAAATATCTATTAGTGAATCCATGCAGGTTTTGTTCTCTGGTTTTTAAAATTAATTAGACTAATTATCAAGTTTTTTTCATTTATTTTTATTTTTTAAAATAATTTTAAACACAATTACACAATTAAGTTGTTTTCCTTTAAAGCTGCGGTGCTAACTTCTATGATTTTCTTTTTTTTTTTACAAATTTGTTGGTATAAAACAGACAATATGTGAAAAAATTAAGCTCCTCTGACTTCACACAGTGCAGATTTCTTTTTAAAAAGTCATAAATGTAACAAATTTTTCATTTATTTAACCAGTGCAGCACATTTAAAAACATAAATATCTTCACAAATTTGGTCAAACATGTAAAAACAGCTTTAATTTGTTCAGTCAGTGCAATTAGGAGTAAAACAAGCAATAAATCCTAGAGTTAGAGTGAATAGATCTGCTCTTATGGATCAGGAACATTGGCTGCATTTCCAATTGTGCAATTTGACATTTCGAGAAATTGCAAAACAATTTGTTTTTCAATCAAAAGTTTTGTTGCTTGGTTTTATCGGCCGTATTGAAACTTTAATGGAAATACTTTTTTTGCATCATGATTCGCATGATCATCAGGATGTTACTTCTGCCGGAAACCATGAAGAAGAAATCACAGGAAGTAGTTGAAGGATCAGCAAGTTTTTCAATGAGCAAAGTAAAAAAATCATGTGAACGAATTTATCCATAAATGATTTTAATTGCATTTCTTATTTAATGGTAACTCTGGAATTGCAAAAGTTTTATTTTTATTTTTTACATGAATGAAATACTGACAGTTTTGTTTACATTTGTAGCTTGTATCTCCGATAACCAATAAAGAATTATTTTCCATATCAGGATCCATGCAGATATTAACCACAAGTGATCGATCCTCAGACTGTGACTTCATGAGTGAATGTTTCACCTTCAGGCAGAATATAAAAAGGCCGTATCAACGAACCAGTGGCATCGCAGGCTGGAGTTTCCGTCCGGAGAAACGATCGTCATGCACAACCCAAAGGTGAGTCCAAACCGTCCTCACTCACAAATCACCAGGCAGAACCTGGACCGTCTGTTTGTTCCCGCAGGTCATAGTTCAGTTCCAGCCGTCGTCCAACCCAGACGAGTGGGGCACCACTCAGGACGGGCAGACCAGGCCACGGGTGGTGAAGAGAGGGGTTGACGATGACCACGACGAAGTGCCTGACGGTACTCTACCCAGCTGCCGATCAGAACGGTGGAACCAACATCAGCTCAGCTGAAAATGGTTTGTTTTGCTGCAGGCGAGCTTCCCACGGTGGATCACCTGGTGTTCATGGTCCACGGCATCGGCCCGGTTTGCGACCTGAGGTTCAGGAGCATGATCGAGTGCGGTGAGCGGCGGCGTCTCCACCGGTGATCCTGTTTGTGGAAACTTTCATTTAAAAGTCGTTTGTTTCCAGTGGACGACTTCCGGAGCGTTTCGCTGAAGCTGCTGCAAAGCCACTTCAAGAAGTCGCTGGACGAACACGCCATCAGCCGGGTGGAGTTCCTTCCTGTCCAGTGGCACACGGCTCTCCACGGCGACGCCACCGGGGTGGACAGGTGGGCCGCCAAACGCACCCGAGCCAATCGAGTCGTCCAATAATCGATGACTGAAACAGTCATTGATTAATCATTAACTTTACAATTCACTCAAAAAAATCATTTAAAAAAACACATTCAGAGCAGAAGTTAAACCACAACTGTACAAATTATAAATATATTTTCAGATAAAAACTTATTTTTCTGTAAATATGTTTTAGCCAAAATTCCTCAAGTGGCAGATTTTGCTTCACTGGGTTCAGATTTACTGAATGAATGCTGCGGTTTTGCATTTCAGGCAATGAAATGTTTATTTTATTACTTTAAAAAAGTTTATTCGTTTTTTGCATCTTTTAATGTATTTCTAATGAATAAAAAAGGCTGAATTATTTGATTAGTCACAATTAATCAGTTGCTAATAAAAAGCTGCAATCGTTACATTTCTACTTGGATTTCTAGGTTATTTTTTAATGATCTGAACGATTGAAGCTCAGTGTGTACATTTGTTGCTGGATTTAAAATGTTCAGGTTGTTTTTCTGAATCATTTCATTTTCACTATTGGACTGAAACTGAAGTAATGTGATTAATCACAGTTTAAATGAAATTAAGTGAGTTTTAATTGCTTTAAAAGGTAAAGTAGGTGTTTTGTCTCAGTGAATGTATTGTGATTTTTCTCAGGAGGATTAAAAAGATCACCCTGCCCAGCACCGGACGGCTGCGCCACTTCACCAACGAGACGCTGCTGGATGTGCTTTTCTACAACAGTCCGACTTACTGCCAGACCATCATGGACACCGTGGCCCAGGAGATCAACCGTCTCTACGCCTTGTTCATGACGAGGAACCCCGACTACAGAGGGGGGATATCGGTGGCCGGACACAGCCTGGGTAAAACCCAACCCTGTTTTTCACCTTTGAACGGCAGATTCACGTTTCCGGTTTTAATGTTTACTGTCGTCTCTGCAGGATCCCTGATTCTCTTCGATCTGCTTTCCAACCAGAAAACCGTCTCTGCTGCGCCGCTGCTGCCGGCCGCAAATGGAGAGGTAGAGAGCGAACCCTGCAGGAAACCCTGACGTGTGGAACTGCGTGGAAACGCTGCGTCTCGTTTCAGGTGTCGACTCCTGCTGCGGAGGAGCCGAGCCGAGAGGAAGAGGAGGATGAGGAAGAGTTTGAGGATCTCACTGCTGTGCTGCAACATCTGGGCCTCTCTGACTACAAGAGCACCCTGGACCAGGAGAAGATTGACATCGAGTCTTTAGTAAAAATATGAAAATCTCCTTCAGTTTATATGGATTTGCTGAAGCAGAAAAACAGCTTGAATGTGTTTTTCCAGCTCATGTGTACGATGGAGGACCTGAAGGACATGGGGATCCCGCTGGGCCCGCGGAAAAAAATCACCAAGTTCGTCAAAGAGCGAGTCAGCAGACAGGTGGGCAGCAAAAAACCCAAAACTCTTCACCAGACAAAGTTACAAAAAATCACTAAAATATATCCTCAGCTTTTTTTAGCAGTTAGCAAATAGAAATAATTATTCTAACGAACCTAAAACTCATCAAGACCATTAAAGATATAACGAAAGGAGAACATTTCTGCCAAGAAAGAAGGTTTTAGATTCATTTCAGAAATTTTCTTGAGCAAAACCAGAAAATTTTAGTTTTAAAAGTTGAAAAATTGTTAGAAAAAAAACCTGGAAATTTCTGAATTTCAAATTTAATTTTTTCAGCTTGAAATTTGGAAATTTACTGGGTTTTTTCCCCCAGAAACTTTCTGAACTTAATCTCAAAACTTCAGTTTTCTAGAATTTTTTAAATTGTGAAATTCTGAAATGTCCAAACAGAAATTCTAAAGAACTTCAAAGATTCTCAAAATTTCAGATGTTTTTTCTACCAAATTTTTAACTTTTCAAACTGGGAGTTTTGCATGTTTTTCTTGAAAATTTCTGTGATTAATCTCAAAATTTCAGATTTTTTTTTTCTTTTTTAAAAGCAAATTTTAAAAATTCCAAACTTAGAATTTCCAAACTTTTTCTGTGAAATTTTTGTGAACAATCTCAACATGTTTTGCTGGAAATTTGCTCCTTTCTTTTCTACTTCACTGGACCCTCTTTATGTCCAGTTTCAGGGTCAACCTCTTATCACTTATCTTGAGCTCATTGATCGTTCGCCGATCAATGAGCTCAAAGTCATTAACTGATAGCTTGTGACCTTTGACCCTGCTGGGGGTGTGGTGGCTGTGTGGTCTCCAGGCGGGACGCCAACAGACGAAAGCAGAGGCGAAGGAGGAGAGTCCGGCCGCGGTTCCCCAGGCTGCCGCTAGCAGCGCCACCACCAAGCCACCAGTGGGCAGCACCGTGTCTTCAGTCCATGTCAACTACAACTACTTTGAAGTTGGAACTGGGCAGGTGGGTAAAAACCACTGAAGAAGAAAGATGTTTATGAACCACAGTGGAGCAGCGCCGACGTTCTGACCGGTTCAGACTGGCTCTGACTGGTTCTGACCAGCTCTGACTGGCTCTTACTAGTTCTGACTGGTTCAGACTGGGTCTGACTGGTTCAGACTGGGTCTGACCGGTTCAGACTGGTTCTGACTGGTTCAGACCAGTTCAGACTGGCTCTGACCGGTTCAGACTGGTTCTGACTGGTTCTGACCGGTTCAGACTGGCTCTGACTGGTTCAGACCAGTTCAGACTGGCTCTGACTGGTTCAGACTGGTTCAGACTCTTTCTGACTGGTTCAAACTGGCTCTGACCGGCTCTGCCTGGTTCTGACCGGCTCTGCCTGGTTCTGCAGGTGTCGGTGATCTACCACAGCCTGGACTTCGAGCCGGTGAACTTCTTCGCCCTGGGTTCTCCGATCGGGATGTTCCTGACGGTTCGCGGCCTGGAGAAGATCGACGAGTCGTACCAGCTGCCCACCTGCAAGGGATTCTTCAACATCTACCACCCGGTGCGACGAGCGTCGGGAGAAAAACGTCTACAGACCGTTTTATCTAAAGCTGACAAACTGATCACCATGTAAACGTTTCAGATCAGCCTATCAATAATTATTGATCAGCTTCTTGTTTTAATTCCTCGTTTCCTGTTTTATCCAGTTTTCTCGCCGTTGTTTTTTTATTTTGAAGCAGTTTTTAGGCAAAGTGGGGAAACTTGAAACTGTTGCTGCGTGTGACCCAGCAGGCTGTTGCTAGGCAACCGTAGAGCTGAAAAAGTTCAGTCGATGTTTTATGTATTGATTTTTGAATATTCTATCAGATGTATTACTTATTGATGTTTATTGTTGATTTATTGCCCAGCTCTGCAGCTAGGCTAACGGCGCCGTCTTGTTTCAGTTGGACCCGGTGGCGTACCGAATCGAGCCGATGATCGTCCCAGATTTGGATCTGAAGCCCGTTTTAATCCCACATTACAAAGGAAGGAAGAGGCTTCATCTCGGTAGGAAACTTCTGCTGACTGATCCGTTTCCAGATGTTTCAGTTCTTCATTTCAGAAAAACTCTTTCTGTTGCGTAATCTCAGTTTTACCGTTTGTTGAAACTGAGATTGTGGAGCGAATACAGTGGAAATAAGAGGCACAAACTCTTGCTAAAGTTATTTTCTGCAGTTTAATCATCTGAGTTTCAAATCTCCACCGGGATATTTTTGCATATTTTAATTGTATGAAGTCATTTAAATGTCCTGAGAGTAAATATATTTTTCCATTTTCCCATAACAAATGGAAGATAAAAGAATCCGGGAATCAACTAAATACATTTTCTTAATGGAAAAAAAATCCTCACTTTTCAATAGGAAGTTTCTGTGCAAGATGAGATTTTTAGTGGATTCAATAAAATACACAAATGTTGACATTGTAGTTGTTTGTGATGTGAAAAAATTGTTTTTCCTGTTTCAGTTTTGTGAAATTCACAAATTTCAATACAACCTAAAAAACTTGATTTTACGATAAAAAGTTTTCCCGCTACGGTTGACGTGTTTTGGATCAAAATTAATACATTTTGCAAAACTGCAATGGAAACACTTTTTAATCGCAGTTTTGATCATGAGTCATGTGATCAACAACAGGATGTTACTACTGGCAGAAACACCAAAGAAGACAACAGGAAGTGGTTGGATGAGGTTTTTCAGAAACTTATTGCGTGAACAAATTTATTCAGGTTTGATTTTTATTGTGTTTCTGATGTAATGGAAACAAAGCGATTGTGAAAATTTGACATTAGCGTAATATTGCTAAAGTTTTAGGGCGTTTTGTGTGAATCGGTTGCAGAGCTGAAGGAGAGTCTGTCCCGGATGGGCTCGGACCTGAAGCACGGCTTCATCAGCTCGCTGCGCAGCGCCTGGCAGACGCTCAACGAGTTCGCCCGCGCCCACACCTCCTCCGCCCTGCAGGCCGAGCTCGCCATCGTGGCCAATCAGATCGAGCAGGAGGAGCAGCAGCACGTTCACGACGGTACGTCCGTCTTCTTCTTCTCTGTAACTCCGGGTCCGAGTTAAAGAGAACGCTGTCATCGTTCGCCACAGAGCATAAAGTCGCCGAGAGCGTGGAGCTGCAGAGGGAAGACGAGCCGCAGGTGAAGATCGGGATGCTGAACGGAGGGAATCGGATCGACTTCGTCCTGCAGGAAAAACCCATCGAGAGCTTCAACGAGTATCTGTTCGCCCTGCAGAGCCACCTCTGCTACTGGTAGGTCAGAGTTCACTGAGCCGAGCCGTTCGGGTTTCACACTACGGCTCATGGGAAAGAAAACAATGAAGCTTTGAATCAGTGATGATGTCACTGGATATTTAAGACAAAAAGGAAAATTATTGAGCCAAGAATAAAGTTTTATTATTACCAGAAAAATACATTTAAATTATGAGGAAAAGTTGATTTAACAAGTTAAAAGTAAAACTTAACAACAGGCTCAACTTTCCTCATTTGTTTTTTAATTATCATAAATTTACAATATCATTCTGGTGATAATGTGACTTAATTTTCATATTATTACGACTTTTTTATGGTAGTAATATGAGTTTATTCTCTGGCCTAAATATCCTAAAATATCAATCATGTTTCTAGGAGAAAAAAACACGTAAGAACTCTTTAGTGATTATCACATTTTTGTGTTTATATAATAACTGATTTGTCCTGAAATGTTAATTTTAAAAAAGAACTGCAGGAAAAATAAAAACAAAAGTGTTGAAATTAAACATAGTTAAGAACAGAAGATTAAACTCATTATTACCAAATTTTTACCAATAAGTGGAAAAAATGTGAACCAGAAATGGTTTCTACTTTTTCTGTAAATCATAAACTAAATTGTTGATTCTGATGCAAAAACTAATAATTCTTACTTTAGTAAAACTATTTATTTTAAATCTTGTTATTCTCAGATAATCTCACCAAAGTACTGCAAAGAGTTTTTCATTCAAGATTATTTATGTAAAATCAGTGGAGCATTGCTTTAATAAAAAATAACTTCCGATACATTTTTTTTAGTTGCTAAATATAGTGACAAGGTTCCTCAGTTTGTTGTGAATTTAACGTTTCATTTCCATGCAGCTTTTAGAAAATAAGAGTTTGGCAGTAATTCTTCTGTGTTGGTGGAGTTTTGATGTAAAGCGTTAAAAGTTTTTCCGCCTGCCGTGTTTCTGTTTGCTCCTGCAGGCAGTCTGAAGACACGGCGCTGCTTCTGCTGAAGGAAATCTACAAAACCGCTGGGATCCATCCGGAGCCGCTCGCTCATTAATGCTCTGATTACTCGGTTCTGTTTTTCTATTTTTATTGAAGTAGCTTATTGTACACAGATGAACAATATGTTGGTATTATACCATTTGTTTTAAATTAAGAAACAAACGAATGAGTTGGAGAAGCAGAGACACTTGACTGAGTTATTACATTTTTATAGCAAATATACAACAGGTGGCCAAGGCGGAACAGAAACAGCCAATGCAGTCGGATGTAAGTTATTCATGGACAAATTGCCACAATAAATCCATTTTTTGCTCATTTGTTTTTATTATTCAGCTTTTAACGGTGGCGTGCCGCCAAGAGGAATACGTGTCATTTCTCCTGTCAAGCCAGGAAACCTTGAAACGGCCTAAAAAAGCTGCACAATCAGCAAAAACGTAAATAATTACAGTATAGAATGCAACGCAGGAGCAACCTGGTATATTTAAGACAGTCAAAGCACCTTTTATGTAACGTCCTCTCGGCTTAAAACAAGCAATAGTTAATATATTCCTCTAGAACCTGCAGGTTCAATGATAGTCTGAAATGTTTGGAACGTATTTACATGTAAGAACAACTAGATTCAGGGAAAAACAGCAGCATGAGCCGTGTGCTGTAGTTCATCCTCTGATTGGTCCAACGCATTTAAACTGACACAATCCTACAATAAAAAACACAAAATCTTCCCTTTTTATCCTCTCGGCCAGTCTGAACAAAAACTGATGTTTTCCTAGTTAAACTCTGTAAATAAATCAAGAGGCCAAAGCTACGAAGAAATATTTTTATCCACATTTTAGTGCAAATCTGACCTTGTGGGTTAAAAGAAATCTGCCATAAATACAAACTTAGGCACCGAATTATTTGTATTTGATCAGTTCAGTCCCTCAATTACGTGGTAAAATATTCCTTAAAGATTCCAAAACAAATCGATGACGAGTTCAGGTGACCAACATCGAGTCTTTTAAAATCTTAAGGCCAGACTAAGAAAAAATTAAATTAGAAAATAGTCATAATATTGTGAGAAAGAGTCGGAATAATTCGAGCCATATTACCAGAAAAAAGTTAAGTGTTAAAAGAACAGAGTGGGAATAACGCAAGAAAAAAAAGTTTTACGAGAATGAAGTCGAAATAGAACGAAAAAAGTTGCATTTTATGTCATTAATAGAAAAATGTCGTAGAATTAAATAAGTGGTAGAAAAATAGTTCAGTGTCATGAAAACAGTCGTAATTATATGAAAAAGTTATGAGACAAAGTTGTATGTGAATTACCGAAATGTTACCAGAATAAAGTTCCAATTGTACAAAAAATAGTCACAAGGTGAAAAGTCGGAATAATATGAGTCCTAATAAAATCGTCAGAGAATAAATATATAATATCAGAAAGGTCACAAGAGAAAAAGTTGTATGTTGTGAGAAAAGTCATAATAAACTTGCAATATTAGTGGAATAAAGGAGTAAATTTTATAAGAATTTCTCCTGGAAAAATAAAATTTTTAACACTTTAGCATCAGATAATTATCACCACATCGAGATTTTGATCTCATTGAAAACATTTTTCTAGTCATTAATCTTAGTCTGACCCTAAATCGCCATCTTACTCAGAAGTTCAGCTTTTTACAGGAAACCAGTAGTGCCAAGAATCGAGCCGTGAATCTTCCTTCATAGTTTGGGCCTCTGAATATTAAATGGTCAGAAAATACTTTAATCTCTGCTGAGAGAAAGTGCAACTTCCTGTTCTCATGCTCAATAAATTACTAATGTGATTTTTTTCCCCCCACCCCAAAACTGGTTTACTGTTTATTTTCTCCAAACGCCGCTGGATGCTGCCTGCCTACGCTGCTTCCCCGTGTCTGAGAAGCAGCTGAAATGTTTCACATTCAGAAGCAGCAAGAAGACAGTGAAGGAAATGTGACCCTCAAGATCACTCTTACCGATTTTCAAAAAGTTTGCAGAAACAAAACACGGCCCTCTGTACGCCGCCACGTCTTCCTGTCAGTGAAATACTGCTGACTTGATTGTAAGGCTTCCATTTTGTGCCACATTTCACATTTTTCTACATTCATTTGTCTACAGCTGTGCAGAAAAGAAGCAGAAGGATTGATTAACCGCGATTAATCACTATTAATCACCGTTAACTGGTACACTGTACACATCACATCTTCCATCAATCAGGATTAAATATCTTTTTGCTGCGGCGCCCCCTTAAAGCTACAGTATGTAACTTTAAGATTTGTTTTTTACATTTTTGTTGAAATTGTCTTTATGTTGCGAGTTTGATAAGATGCAGATGATCTGAAGAAAAAATGTTTCTCTACCTTGTCCCTGTACCATCCAGAAACAACCAATCAGAGCCAGGAGGCGGGGCTTAGTGCTGTCAATCATCTTCCCCCTCTTCTGTCATGAATGACGGGGTAGTTAGCATGACCACCAAAGACGGAGGATTAGCTGTTTTACTGCAAGTTGTTTCTCCATCATTTGCACATTTATCAGTGCGTTCACGGCGATGATTGACAGCGCTAAGCCCCTCCTACTGTCTCTGGTTGTTTTTGATGCATTTCTTCAACAGTAGCTCAGGTGGATGAGATCGATCTTTTCACAGATTATCTGTCTCATATCAAACATGTCAAAACCTATTTTAATAAAATTCCGTACAGCAGCTTTAAGTCTCGTTTGGGAATGTCGGCGGCGGCTCTTCTTCTTCCTCAGGCCTCCGTCTTGCTCTGCGTTTTGAAGGCCTGCTTCCGGAGGTGGGCCTCAATCTCGTCCCGGAAGACCAGCATGCCCAGGTGGGGGTGCGACGCCTCGTTCATGGCTTTGGACTGGATGCACATGCGGTACTGCTCCGGCGTCAGCTCGTCCGCACACTGCTTCTCGTGCCACAGGTGGAAGAGGCTGGACACCGGCGCCCGGATCACGATCAGTTCGCTCCGCAGGTACTTCCTGTACAGGTGGACGTCCTCCACGCCCCAGCCTTTCACTTCCAGATCAAATCCGCCTGCAGGAATAAAACATTGATCGATAAATTTCTTTCAATTTCGGGTGGCTTTTGGCATTGAACCCAGGAAACGATTAATCACAATTAATCATTCAATAGAAAACTAGACTAAATTTACAACTAAATAACTCATAAAACTGAACCGATATACACACATTTATACACATCTATGTTAAAATAATTCAAAATTATTTCAGTACATATTTGATCATTATTAGCTCTGCTGCTTTATCTATGATTGATCCAGATATTTGATTGGTTAACCTGCACAGCATCTTAACTGTAGACTAATACACAACTGTAAGATTTTGTGCTGCAATGTAAAGAAATAACATTTTTTAAATGATTTAAAAGCAAAATGATTAATTGATAATTCGTCAACTGAATTGATTAATCGTTAACTGGAGTTTCTCGAAAAGGCCATTTGCTGAAAGAATAACACACTCAGTTATATTAAGCCAAAAATGTATGAAAATCTGTTTTTCGCGTCAAACGAGTCACATGATCAACAACCTGATGTTTCTACTGGCAGAAACCACAAAGACGACAGGAAGTAGTTGGAGAATTTGTTTTTTCAATGATTTATTGTGTAAGAAAAATCACTCATGCGTTTTTAAGACGATGTTTTGCTAAAAGGAATCAAAGAAAACTGTTGAATAGATCAGATACAAGTGTTTTTAATGTGATAAATAAATATATCACAACCTGTTTGTTGCTTACCGATGTTTAGGAAATCTGAGCGATACTGGCAGGTCATTCCAAATCCAAAATCTCTCCAAAATCCAGCGTCTTTTTTGTGAATCTGGAGATAAAAGTTCAGAGTTAAGATTTTCCATCATTTAAGGTTATTCAGTGCTAATAGAGGGTTAATTTTAGGCGTCTCACCAGCTGTTGTTCAATAGGTGGAGCCAGCTCCAAGCTTCCGTAAACAATGGCCGGATTGTACAGACTGAACACCACCGGATAGAAAACCTTCTTGTCTGCAAAAGTATGACAAAAATTCATGAAACACTGGAGAGTTAAACTGGGAATATTAAGATCCGAACATGTGGAGGAACTTACTGGGAGCGGCGTGGAGCCGGCACGTGTTCAAGAAGTCCAGGGAGAAACGAATGTCCACGTCGCAGAAAAACATCAAGACGTCGCCGTTCTTCCACGCGTTGGCGCCGATGTCCAAACCGCGGCCGCGAGAAAACTCCTCGTCCACCGGGATCAGAGTGTAATTAGAGAAAGTCTCGTCTCTGCAGGGAAAAACGACGATTCATACAGTTGACTTGCATAAAAACTCACAAAGTGACGAGAGCTGAAATGAGTCATTGATTATGTAAGAATCGGTTAATCGCTAACAAAAATATAGATACAAAAAAGGCTATTTGCTTAAAAGACACACTCCATATATATATATATATATATATATATATATATATATATATATATATATATATATATATATATATATATATTATATATATATAGCAATAGAGCAATAGAGGCCCAGATCTACCACACCAGACAAGACCCAAGGTGTAGGTTGTGCAAGGAGGCCCCTGAGACAGTCCAGCACATCACAGCAGGGTGCAAGATACTGGCAGGGAAAGCGTACATGGAGCGACATAACCAAGTGGCAGGCATAGTGTACAGAAACATCTGTGCAGAATATGGACTGGAAACCCCAAGATCAAAGTGGGAAACACCCCCAAAGGTGGTGGAGAACGCCAGAGCTAAGATCCTGTGGGACTTCCAGATCCAGACAGACAAAATGGTAATGGCGAACCAACCAGACATTGTCGTAGTGGATAAACATCAAAGGAAAGCCGTTGTGGTAGATGTAGCAATACCAAGTGATTGCAACATCAGGAAAAAGGAGCACGAGAAACTGGAGAAATACCAGGGCCTCAGGAAGAACTGGAGAGGGCCTGGAAGGTGAAGACCACAGTGGTGCCTGTGGTCATCGGGGCCCTCGGGGCAGTAACCCCCAAACTGGAGCAGTGGCTACAACAGATCCCAGGAACAACATCAGACATCTCAGTGCAGAAATGTGCAGTCCTTGGCACAGCCAAGATACTGCAGGACCCTCAAGCTCCCAGGCCTCTGGTAGAGGACCCGAGCTCAGAGGATAAGAACCACCCGCAGTGGGTGAGAAGGGAATTTTTATGACTTAATCTGTCGAATGAATAGATGTGTGTTTACTTTGTGCAACTTGAAATAAAAAATAAACGACTGTTGAAAAAAAAAAATAAAGTGATAAAAGCACAAGAAGACAAACCGAGACATTTTCTGGAGCGATGACTTCACTTCCTGCAGTCCTTCCTGCCCAAAATAAACCACTGTGAGATGGACCTGCCTGTCCCGCTGAACACACACCTCCCTGAACACAGACAGGCCATTTTCATTAGTATTCAGTTCCCACAGAGCTGTTTAAATAAAAAACAAGCAGCTTCATTTCTCACAGACATCAGAGGCTCGTTGTCTCACCGGAAGTTTTGTAAGAACTGTGAGAAAGTGTCGACTCGGCCCGCCAGCGGCACGATGATGTTGATGATCATCCCCAGCGTCTCCACCGACGTGCTGCGGACTTTCATTATCGGCCCAAACGGCCGGAAGAGCGAGACGTGTCGGAAGCTGCTGGAGTCCTCCTTGGCGAAGAAAAGCTCGTAGAGTGTCCCTTTGTCTCGCTCTGTCCTGTACAGGCCTGCAGCGCCCAGACGGAGACAGCAGAGCAAAAACAGGCGGAATATTATCAGAATGAGGTCAAATGAGGTGATGAGCATCTTCGTATCATTTAAAGGTAAAAAATATTAAATCACATCAAATTATCAGCAGCAGAACTTTGAAATGAAATAACAACTAAGTTTGTTTCAAGCTCATCATGTCGGATCTGTAATGAGATTTTTTCTCATTAAAACGACTTTTTCCATCTTAATTTTTGAAGAGGAACATTTTTAACATTAAATTTTTAAGGTAAAATTACCTCAATACTCAATTTTATGACTTTATCATAATTGAACAAAACTGATTGCAATCCGGGCCCAATACTCTGTCGTAAAACTCACAGAAGAAATGAATGAAATAGATATATTTTCTGTAAATTCTAATTCCTTTTTTAGAGAAGAAATTAAGAATTAAAAAAGACTAAGATCGGATATTGGATCTTACAGAAGAGGATTAGGGCCAAAATGAGTCGGTGATGTGACTTTGCCATTATGAGAATTTTGAGTTTAAAGACAAAATTCTGACATTGAAGTCAGAATTTATACTTTTCATATTAAAATATTAATTTCTTAAAGTAAAGATTTTGAGGTTTAAACCAGGAGTCAAAATTCTGAGATTTGAATTGGATTCTGACTTCAATCAAAATTCATACTTTTAATTCCGAGACTAAAGTCATAATTTGTACCTTTCATATTAAGATACTGAACTCTCAGATTAAAGTTTGTATTTTTGGCCCTGTTGCTGTTCCGTAGGCTGTTTGTCTTGCCTTCCATAAAGTGGTTGTCCGTGTAGGTCTGCCTCTGCACAGGGACGTCCTCCTCCATGCCGTCCTCCTCGTCCGGGTTGTTGATGATGTCCAGCGCCGCCTCCACCGCCTCCACCAGCTCGTCCCGCCGATCCTTGCGGACCGGCTTCTCCTCCGGGTGCCGGGTCAACCCCATCTCCAGCTGGTACACCTTAGAGGAGGTGAAGCTCTCGAAGGGCACCAGGGCGTACTCGCTGGGCAGCCGCGCCCCGGCACTGACCTCGGCCTTGTCGATCTGGGAGTGCAGGAACTCCAGCAGGTCGCCGGGCTCCTGGTCTCGGTTCTCGCCCAGGCCCTGCACGCCCGGCGGCTCCTTCTTCTCCTGCATCAGCTTCAGCTTGTCGCTCATCTCCTGCAGCTCCTGCTTGAGCTGTGCGATCTGGCGCTTGAGGCTGGAGGCGCGGCTCAGGTGGCGCTCCTCGTGCTCCTGCAGCAGCGCCTGGTAGTACTCCTTGCCGAAGGGCTCGCCCGGCCCGGGCAGCGTCTGGCTGGCGTTGACCGGCGGCGTGCACTCCAGCATGTAGGCGATTAGCAGCATCACCAGGAGCAGGAAGAGGGCCAGCAGGAGCCAGCGGACCCGGCCCTGCAAGGGGAACCCCCGCCTGGGCATCACGTCCGCATACGACCTACTGCTGGGAAGTCTGCATCACGTTCCTCCTGCTCACATCGCTCAAAGTATTCCTCTAAAACGTAACGCTTTGCTGGCGTTTCATGGCTCCGTTTTGTTCCAACAATCACCTGTGAAGGAAACAAAAAAAACACAGAATCACGACACCTGTCAACTAAACAAGTATTACCAATCATCCCATAAGTTATTGAGATAAACAATAATGTCTTGAGACTATTTTCAAGTAATACAATATAATGCCATAACAACAATACAAAAACATTCTCAAATATCAATAAACCCTAAATTCTAATGTAAATTAAAGATTAAATTAATTAAACATCCAAAAATTAAACAAAACAACAAATAAAACTCCTTATATCAATATCATGCTCTGTAGCAGTCGCTGCATTTCCATTAAAAAGTGCCCAAAACTTTCTCAGTATTCCTGTTATGTTGAAAAGAAAACAACACAATTTTCCAACTGCAGTGTTTTCATTACATAAGAAATTTGTTAAAAAACATGTTTGACACTATGTCTCAAAGACGATTAATGCGCTGTCACCACATAGACAGGCCAGTCTTTCTTCTCCTTAACCACACTGAGTCACCACTGACATTTTTCTTCCACTAAACTTTCCAAGAATTACCTCGGATACAGCACTGAGCCTCTGTAGCGATGACGGCTTGAGGACGTCAGTGACTGTCAAGTCAGCACTCTTTTCTAAGATAGTAAAACACAACATGGTGATAACGTAGCGTTTAAAGACCATCTTCTATTAGCCTCATGTAGGATTCTAACGGTCAGGCGAAATGACTTTTTGGTTTTCATCAACGAAAACGTTGGGGAAAGACGCCGAAAATATAACAAATGGAGTCTATATAACAATATTTAAAAATTTAACCGACACACGTCGATAAACGTGTCAATAATATTCAGTTTTATCGATTAAACATTGAATTTACGAACTAGCCGAGCCGTTACTGTACTTACGACTGTAGTCTTATTTTGAAAAGTCGAAAGCGGAAACACGGAAGGTTCTGAGACCTTTGAGACGTTGAGCTTCTCCGCGACGCCTCCAGCTTATCTAGCGCCCGAAAGTAATGCTCATTAATCGGCGATGGTCGTTAAAAAAATGCTCCCCACCTGGTTTTGCGTTCGTCCATCTCTGCCTGTGCTCGAAGCGGAAATGTTTCCCACGAAACCAGCAGCCTACGGCAGCTTCTGCCCACAGAGCGCCACGGAGCACAGAGAAAAGAGTGGGTCGCAGTCTACTTCCGGTCACAGGAGAGCCAATAGGAACTTTGTTGGCGAGTGACGTCATCAATCACGCTGCTTCTCTTGTATCTCAGTGACAGCGCTTTGAATTGTAAAATAATTACTGATTTTCTCGTGGGAAATTAAATGTTTTTGTAACTTAAATATATAATGAAGGACTGATCTCCTGTAGCAGTCAGTGTTACAGTGTGTATATGTTGACCAACAATAATGTCATGAAGAGGACGCTTGGGGTTTATAAAAAATGGCAAATTAGTTCTCTTTTCACTTTCTTGTCGTTAGTAGCATTAATATAAACTCCTACATAATAGTCAGTTTCTTCATTGTATGCTGTAAATTCTCACTCTTTGACCTCTGTGAATAAAAGCTTTTGGACATTCTAATTTTTCTTTAAATAATATATAAATGTAAACATAGAAAAGTGACATGTTTGCTGCAGAAAAATCTACAGTGAACTAAATTTTTCTCAGAAGTTGCATGTTTTGTCTGCTGACCCAAAGCTGATATCTGTGATGATGTGCTAAATGGATTAACCCTGTTGGTTCAGATACATGATGAATCTGTTTGATCTTTATCGTTTTTTATCACGTTTCCCAAAGTAAACCAGGAAATGTCATGAGGGCTTATTTTTAGTTTCTCTAATTTCCTTCATTAAACCCGTTAGAAGCGACCCATTATGGACGGATTAATCTGTTATGAAGGATTTGCCCTGATATACCAGCCATATTCTTCTGTGTTTGTCATTTGAAACATTATTGGATAATACGGTAAGTTAAATGATTTTTAAAATAAGGAACTGAGAAAAATGAACTGTATTAACTGAATAAAAGGTTAACATAACTTACTACGGTAAGATTATATTTCAGGAACTTATACATAATATTAAAAGATATAGAAAACATAATATATACATATATGGAGAATATGTAAATTTGATTTTTAATTTTATGAATTCGTTCAGTGTTGACTGAAGATAATCCTTATAAAAGCCTTCTAGGTTTACTCCAATGTATTCCAAAATCAAATTCGATTTATCTGCTGTATAGAATAAACTGGTCAAGCAAACTGCTCATTTGAAGTTATTATTTTTTATTAACCAGAACAAAATCAAATACCATAACAGCAATACCACACATTGCTTTACATAATTATGACAGACAGTGTTAATGAGACACAGGATGTGCGCCGAGCCACCAATCATCTCCTCTGGTTGGACCAGCCCTCCCTCTACTGTAACTTTTAGTAAAAACCGAAGAGAAAAGTTAGAAAAAACAAAGAGTTCAGGCATTCGTTTTTCTTTGGAAGCTTTGAAACACAAAGCAGGTTTGAGAGTTTCAGGACAAAACAATCCAGTTATGAAAACGTTTTTTTTTTCTTAATCTCCTGGGCTGAAACAGGAACCTCATCAACAGCTGGAGGCCGTGTAAAAAGCAGCACAGGCACTTAAAGACATCGACACTGACATACAGTCTGGTACAACAGTCATGCAGTGATACAGTTTGGTCAGCATGACCTGTGAGGTAATAACGAGGAGCGTGGGGCTGGTCTGAACGACAAAAAATAAGAATAAAACAGTTGAAAACAAACAAAATGGCGGGTATTGACCCTTTGCGTGTGGCGTCACGCTGTTCGGAGCGCAGTCCGCTCTGCCATGACGGACGTAAAAATATCGCTTTTATTTAACTGGTTTCACTTTAAAAACAGACAAGCGTACAAACGAAACTTGTATTTTTTTATTGTATTATTTTTATTTTTATTGAGGAAAGACACGGTTGCGATGGAGACCAGCTGTCGATGTAATGACTGTTAGCCCTCGGTGTAATGGCGGATCTGCAGCGGACACTTTCTAACAAGGTAAGAAGATTAACGATCATAAACTTTATGATGAAGTATGATTAGGAAGATGCAATCAAATATTGGATTATAGAAAAGGGGCACGTTAAACCGTTCGTAACCATGGAGATAAGCTCCACCGTCATGTAGCCTAGCATGTATGGAAACAATCTGGTTAGCATGTCGTTTTTTAAGGCTGCTCTGGTTAAAGGGAGGAAACGCTGTTATATAAATTATGTGGTGTAAATTCAGGGTAAAATGGTAATTTTATCAACACGTCAGGAGGAAGGAAACATCGGTTTCTAAACTAGCTGTTTCCAACTTTTGTGAATAGCGCTGTCTATGTGTTACATTCACAGACAAATTAGCTGGACTTGAACAAGAAGCAGCCATGAATAAACTGTCAACAAAACAACTTGGGAAAACAACTGTTCCATACATATTTCTCATGTGATGACACACTTCCTGAAGTTAGTGACTGACGGCCATTTTGATAGGCAGTTGCTATGACAACAGTAAACAAGCCATAAGCTTAGAACAAGCTCTCATCTCCCTCTGATTAACTTATAACCAAAATAAGTACATTAGAACTATTACTCGATTACTATTTTTGAATACACCCCACATCTGTGTAATACTAAGATAAATATCAGTGACATTTACTGTAGTACTTATTGCTGAACTAGCAAAATGTAGCTTTTATCTCAAGCTAAAACAGACATATAGTCGTTGTGTGTGTCACATAGACTGTTCGTTTTTACAAATCTTTTGGAACATTTATTCCGTGTTAATAATAAGTATGAGATCAGAGGCAGCTTGTCCACATAGCCTGAGATATTTCTCTACTCTGTCTCATATGGGTCAATTCCAACAACAGCCATTTTGTTCATGTATTTTTCTTTTGCACACTGGTCAAAAGTTTCCACATATTTTCTTTTTGTTGCAAGAGATTGCCTAACAAGCTGGTGCTGATCACTTCCAGTTCAGACATGTGGGAACTACTACCATACTGCACTTCCGATGTCCACCATGGCAGCTCCAGTGATTAAGTGACGTAGCAGCAAAGGGTCAATACAAACTCAGAAAAATAAATATACATCTAGCAGTTACCCATGTTTTCTACAGTGCAGCGTTGCCTTTAGCTATCGAGCTTGTCCACAGCTTTAGCGGGTGAAGGCAAAGCCATCCAGTTTGCATAAACACTATCATTGGCATATCTTGTAAAGACCGGATTAGTGGCATCGTGTCTGTTGAGAGGTACCGGGCTCGTCTCGGGCCAGCTGGGGTATGACATGCCTAAAAATGAGAACATATCATTTTTCTGCACTCTGTGAGAGGTAAACAGGCAGTACGGCTCTGGAATCAAACTCAGTGGTGTTATTTACAGGTTTCAGATTTTATACACCCTAAAAGCACTTTATAACAGATGGCTAATAAATGGTTAATAGATGTGTTATTAAGTTATCTATAAACACTTTATAAATGATTGATAACTGTTTGTTATGCATAGGTTAAGGGTGAGAAGGAGCCAAAAATACACCTTTGCATTAGGCCTGTCGCAATAAATCGCTTGATAGAACAAGCTCAATTATTTCCATTTTTATGATTATAATCTTTCTATTTTTTGTCTTTTGACCAAAAATTTAATAAAAATCTTCAGTCTGGTGTTTTTTTGTCTCAACTATCCCTTTTTTGAAGGATAGTTTTGTTTACAAAATTCATTCATTTTATTTGTTGTTTTTGTTTATTGTATTTTTAACATTTAAAATGTCTTCCAGTCCCAGTGTTAAATGTTCATTAGGGTTTAAAGTTTATTGATATTGAGAATGTGTTCTTACATTATTATACCATTAATTGAAAATGGTCTCAAAATAAGAATATTATCGTTTATCACGATCTGTGGATTATTTCAGAAAATTAATATTTAGCCTTCTTTAACAACTGTAAACAGAAACAAACACCTGACATATTTCAATCTGTTTTATGAATTTTAACAGGAGTAGAGGTGAGAAAACTACTTTTTTTAATAGATAAATGTGACAGGAAACACATTTTTGTTCTTAAAAAGTTAATTATGTTAAGACTAAAATGACATCATAGAGCAGATAAACTCACCTACTAAAATCCTTATCATCATCATTTTAAATAATATATCATCTTACCAGTGTAACTAATCTGTCTTAAATAAAATTAAGCTAATATTCATGTTTTTGTGTAAATAATAAAACTGCGATTTTTCCTGGAGGTTTTCATAGTGGCCTGTTCTACAAATGTTTAAGTACTTGTGTTTTTATGATGCAGTTTTTGTCACCTGAGAGTTGCATTCAAAAGCCTTACTGTTTACTCTGTTCAGCTTTTTAAAAACACATAAAAGTCAGAAGAATTTTCCAAACCACAGTGAATCAGTGAGGACCTGTTTCAAATGTTACACTCTGTTTCCTCCAGTGTTTCAACAATACAAGCTTTATGTGAAAATGAGCCATCTCCTAATTAACATCAATGATAGATGATAAATTAGAATATAGTCAATATTTACAAATGTTGTATTTTTTTGGTCAGCACACATTAGAAGCAGGTCCAAATAAAACAAAAGAAAAGACACAGGATCTTTTTTTCCTTTCTTCCCACACTGAGCCTCTCATTTACGGTGAAATGGGAGAATCAAACAGCAAAAGAAGCATGCCTAGGTCACAGTCACACACACTTGACTACAGTTAGAAAAACTAAACAAAACAAAAAAATAAATAAGAACACCCAATCACAGCTTGCCAAAAAAGAGTCGTGTATTCTGTTTCTAAAAGCGAGTAAATGCGTGGGAGATTCTACCATAGAGCTTGTTTTCAATCCATGTGGAGGGGAGGGTTCGAGGGAGAGGGGCGTTATTACAGTCCACTAGTGGGGTGTCCTCTTCGGAGAGGGCGTCGTCGTACAGCAGGGCGTCGGCCGGCGTGGACGCCGCCAGGTCCAGGTAGTCCTGTGAGGAGCGGAGGAGCGAACAGTCAGGTCGGGCTGAGCTCATGGTGAAGGTCAGACTCATGGAGACGGCAGAGGCCCGCCAGTAAAACTATTTAATTAAAACCCGGGACTGCCACTGTAAATCTCTGGGAAAGTTTTCAGCATTCCTGTCTTCAGTACTGACTCTGAACTCTTTAATTAAAGTGGTTACAATGGGCATGGTTGCATTGTTGCCCCAGCTTGCACAAAGACAATTTTCTGAGTCAAAACCACTGAAGATAAAACCATCTGTCAGATTGTTGCGCTGCATCGCTGTTTCAGGACTCCTCCACATTTTTATGGGCACAAAAATAAAACATTTCAGTTGGATTTAACCCAATTTTAGAGTTCAAAGTTGATTTAAAGCAAATAATCTACAGCAGTCAGGATGAATGATTGGATGAACCGAAAGAAAGATGGATGGTGGACAAGAGGAAGTATGATGTATGAATTGATAGAAAGATGGACGGTTGGTTGAATGTTGGACAAATGGATAAATAGATGGATGAAACTCGGCTGTTTCAAAGAAGCAGAGAGGCTGACAGGTGAAGCATGACTGCTAATACTTGAAGCATTCTAGGCTAACAAGTGAATCAGTTTGGCAAACTGGTGAAGCAGCTAGCTAACACATGAAGCAATTAGGCTAATAGTGAAGCAGCTAGGCTAACACATAAATTGGTTTGGGTAAATAGTGAAGCAGATAGCTAACAGGTGAAACAGCTAGGCTAGCATGTGAAGCAGCTAGGCTAACACATGAAGCAGCTAGGCTAACAGACAAAGCAGGAAGGCTAACAAGTGAAGCCCAAATGCTAACACGTGAATAATTGGAAAAGCAATAGGTGTAGCAGATAGTGAAACATGGAAGCAGCTAGGCTAACATGTAAATCATTTTTTGTAACTGGTGAAACAGCTAGCAAACAAATGAAGCAGTTGGTAAAACATGCGAAGAATCTGGCTAACGTATGGCAGCTGGGCTAATACGTAAAGGCTAACTGGTGTAGCAGCTAGACTAACAGGTGTAGAAGCTGTGCTAACAGGTATACAACTGTGCTATGAGGTGCAACTGCTGTGCTAACAGGTGTACCAGCTAGGCCAACCCCCTCTGAGGTCTGTCCCAATAGATCGAGTGGATCCGGCCTCAGATTGTGTCAAACTGAACTCCATACCCGACTCTTCACCATCATCTTCTCCAGCTCTTTGCTGATATCTGAGAACGTCGGCCTCTTGTCCGGCTCCTGCTTCCAGCACCGCAGCATGAGGTTATACCTACAGAGGAAAAAACGTTCCACAGCTCGTGAAACACGAATCGTTTCTTCCCCCAGCGGACTCGTTTCTCCCCATCTTGGAGCGGCGGAGGGAAGTTACAGCAGTCAGCAGAAATGCTAAAAGACGGGAGCTCACATTTCCTCAGAGCAGTTCTCTGGTCTCTCCATCCGGTAGCCGGTCTTGAGGAGGTTGAAGAGGCGTTCAGGAGCGATTCCTGGGTACGGGTTTCCCCCCAGGGTCACTATCTCCCACAGCAGCACACCGAAGGACCAGCTGGAAAACCGGGAAGCATTTTCCAGTCACAAAAACAGATGAACTGCCTTCTGATCCAAATCCCACACTCTGGGAAACCCTGATCCATTTCCTTATTGCTACAACCAGAAAGTACTGATTCGTTTAAAATAAACCCAGCATGAGCAAGGTGACAGATGACCTGAAACAAAATAAATCTATAACAGGATAAATACTTGTGAAGTACCAAGTATAAAGTTTTCTTATTAACTGCGGAGGTCATAGGAAGTTCCTTCCAATTTACCGAGATTCTGGATTTTATTTCTTCCACATGTATATTTTCTTAATTAGTTTTTTAATTTGTAACCATTATTGCTGCTGTAGTTGTGACAGTTACATGAAAGCTCAGCTCCTACTCACACGTCGCTTTGAGTTGTGTAAATGTGATCGAACAGAGACTCTATCGCCATCCACTTCACAGGAATTCGGCCCTGTTGAACAGAATCAGACTTAGTTTGGGTTTTACTGTTACAAAATGTTTCAATTTGTCTAAATTATATTTAATTTTTCCCAACCTTGCTCCTTTTAACATACGAATCCTCCTCATAAACGTCCCGGGACAGACCAAAGTCGGAGATCTTCATCTTTCGTCCCTCAGCGACCAGGACGTTTCGCGCAGCCAGGTCCCTGTGAACGAGCTGATGGGGCAAAAATAAAACTCACTATTAAATTAAAACTGATTTCATGTACAGCAGGATTTATACACACTTAAAACATCGTGATTAGTCAAATTAATCTTGATTAATTATTTCAGGAATAAAAGAAAGTAAAATAAAAATTCTCTTTGCATTTGCAGTTAATTGAAATAATTTTTGTAATCCTATTTAACCTGACTTAATTTGTTATTATTGGTAATAAATATTAGATTTAAGCGAATTATTTTGGCTTAAATGTTCAGTATCTGAAATGTTAAATTGCTAATAATTATGCAGGTCATAACAAACTTTGCTGGATGATAAATCATCTCAGAACTTATTGCGATAAATTATAATATTGCAATTTTAAGACTATTTTCAAGTAATACAATAGTAAAAATATAAGAAGACATTCTCAAAGTGCAATAAACTTTAAATTTAAATGAACTTTTAACGCTGGAGCTCAAAGACATTTTAAATATTCAAAATAAACAAACAAAACAATAGAAATGTTAATTAAAATCAATTCTGAAGTCTCTGTAAACATACAAAAAGGGCTAAGTGAGACCAAAGCACCAGAATTTTGTCATCCAGTTTTTGGTAGAAAGAGAAACAAAAATGATGCAGATGGAAATTATTGAGCTCATGCGATGAATTGATTTATTGGCCCACAGTGGCTTTAGTCTCTCTACACACCTTCATTTCTGCCAGGTACTGCATGCCTCTGGAAATCTGCCAGGCGAAGGAGATGAGGTCTCCCATGGTCAGCGCCCTGTCATCCGGGTTCTCCAGGTAGCTGGAGTTTCGGTTTGCATCCCTGCCCATGTAGCTGGGGCCAACTTTCCTGCTCTCACGCAGGAAATTACGGAGCGACCCAAATTTGGCATACTCAACGATGAGGTACAATGGCCCTATTGAGAGAAACGCAGCACTTAGAGGCCGAGCGGCGCGCGCCGCGGAGGAGAAGGAGCGAGGCCTCACCGTCCTGGCTGCACGCGCCGTACATCTTTATGACGTGTGGGTGGTTGACCTGCTTCAGGAGGGTGAACTCGGACAGGAGGTCACGCAGCTCCGTGTGTGAAGCGTTTTCTGTTGAGAAGGAAGCAAGAAGCACCTCATCATTTTCAGGCTCTCGCTCCTCATTCATCATCGTTACTTCCATTACTGGCTTGGCCAGTTTTACCTTTAAGCATTTTCACAGCCACAGTGGTGTAACCGGCTTTTCCTTTCAGTCTGAACGCCGTTGCCTTGACCACTTTACCGAACTCCCCTTCGCCTAAAGTCTTCCCCAGAACCAGGTTTTTACGAGGAAACTCCCACTTTGGATCTTCCTGTAAAAGCAATAACACATCATCAGAATTAGGTTGTAACTAGTTACTTTAAGTATACATAGACGGCAGCTCTCCTCATTCACATAAGATGCACATGGAGAAGCAGAAAAAGGAGAGGAGGCAATGACAAAAGAAGGAAGGCTTAGATAAGGAGAAGACAAAACAAAATATCAACTTTTCTTGACAAAAATCAATGTTCAGGGAAAATGAAAAAGAAAAAATGCATATCTTGATGGAAACTTTTGTAAAGACAAGGAAAAACTAAATCTATATTTATGGTTTCATTTCCTATTATGTCAGTTTTGGTCCTCCATACATCCTCAGATCCTACTCATTACACAAAGTAGTGAGTCTGATAAAAGCCTTACAGGTATTTTAAAGGCGTCTGCCTCTATGGATTCCTGTGAGCCTCTTCGCACGTTGTTGGCAGGGAAGCTGATGGGGTAAGACTGAGCCGGCCGACGGAAGGTCATCTCAGCGAACGCGATGGGAGCCTTGGGGGAGTTCTTGTGGTACCAGTGGATAAAGTATGAGGACAGGAGGACGGAAATGATGAAGCAGCAGAGGAGAGCGGTGGCAACGATGGTTTTACACATGTCGTCACATATCACGTCTGGGAACCCTGATGGAAGAAACTATATGTTAATAACAACTATATGCAAAATATCCCAGTCCCAGCTTCCCCACTCTACAGAGGACAAAGTTTTTAGAAACAGTTGAGACCCAAATGGAAGAACAAAAACATGCAGATCATTACTTTTCCATAACGATAAGACTTCATTTTCAGTACTCATTATGACCTCCTCCAGCCTCACTCACTGTTTTTTGACACAACGGCCTCGGCGTCCGCGTTCTCGCAGAAGCATTTCTCAGAGAAGCAGTAGCAGGTCCCGTAGCCGGCTCTGATGCCGCTCCCGCTCAGGCCTCGTTCATGGCCTCCAGTTACACTTTCCGCTGCACAAACAAACATGCATGTAATCTGCACATACAGGTGGTTTCAAATGACGTATGATAGAAAGTTGTTGTTTCTTACTTGTACAGTCCTGTGGACAAATTGAAGTGTCTCTGCTTTCCACCGCATCGCAAACGCTATCGGGACATGTTCTCAGGTCAGGGGAGCAAGTCGAGTAGTTCTCAGATATTCCTGGAAAATAAACAAAAACACGTTTATTTTTTCAGTTTTCAGCTTCATTCTTAGATTACATTTCTTTGACAGGATTTAAGCCTTTTATTCTTGAGACAATAGTATATATTACTAGTGGTTAGCATGCTACTGCTAGCCCACATATCAGCATTTTAGCCAATCTTGGTATTGTTGCTAGTCTTAGTTTACACAATATTGTTTGCATACTGAAGGGAAAAAGTGAAAGAAAGTCAACACGCTAGTGATACCCTGCATGTCATTGACAACATTTTAGCTAGCCTTAGCTTTATTGCTAATTATCAGCGTCAAAGCGCTTGATCCGACAGGTACGCGCACTTTGGATGAACTCTTTCTTTAGAAATTTTTTTGTTTCTATTGTTCATCCGCTGTCATCAGTGATCATGCTAACTAGCATTAGCAGGCTATGCTAGCTGCAATGCTAAGACCTGCCTTCTGGTTCTGATTGGTTGTTTCTAGGTAGTACTGGGAAGACTGGGAGAAGGTGAAGAGCAGGAGTTTTTCTAATTGTCTCATATTGTCACAACATAGGGACAACTTAAACAAATGTGTAAAGAAAATGTTTTATAAAAGTTTCATACAGCAGCTAGCATAATGTATGTATCAGTGTAAGTTGTTTTCTGGATTTTTGTTGCAATAAATTAACTTTTCATGGATGATAATCTAGTTTCCTAAGATGCACCTGTTTGGGAGAAGCGGGTTTTGATACGTTTCTGTTTATTTGATGATGCTAAACTGCTGCAGCAGCATCAGAGAGCCTCTGCTGTGCTTTGTTTTGTCGTTTTTGGTGCGTGAGCGCTACCTTTCTCAGAGCCTTGTCTCCACTGACACGCCCCAGTCGTTGCTCCCAGGCCTTGAGACGCCTCACAGTCGTCTCTCTGTCTGTTCTCTGCGCAGGACAGCAGCTGCTGGCTCTCCTGACTGACATTTGCTGCATGAAACAGAATCAGAAACATTAGCAACCAGCTGAATGTGGTCAGTATGTAACGCTGGTTGGGGTGGTTTACCTTCACCGTGCAGTAAAATGCGGATCTGAGTGCTGGCGACCAGCTGAGTGTGTTCCTCCTGAGCTACCACCGTGTAGTCCAGGTCCTGGCAGCCCGGCTTGCTCAGTGCGCCGGAGTTATTAACGTATAACACTCCCAGCATCCTGTCTGGAGCCTGGGTGATGCTTATAGCGGAATAACACGACAGCAGCTCAGACGACATGTTTTTATCCGGAACCTCCAGCTGGTAAGAGACGCTGAAGCCGTCGAACTCCAGGCAGTTTTCCACACAGATTCTTCCAACCTGACAGGAAGAACAACAACATGGTTCAGATATGTTGTGGATTAAAACATGTCTTTTTTAAATTAGTTATGAACCATTTAAAACCATTTTCACCTTTACTTTGACTTCTGTCCTGTAGAAAACTAAAATAATGTTTCCGATTAATCGTTTTGAATCGATTATTCAATAATCGTCAACTAATTTAGTAGTCAAATAATCGCTAAGTTGAGTATAGAGACCCCAAAAAAGATAATCGCAGAATGTTTGACACACATTTAGACCACTTTTACTGTGAACACATCAGAAGAATTACATTTTATAAAGCATGGTGTGGACGGTAGGGTTTCGCGTACCTGTGCGTATACTGAAGCTTTTCGTGACAGCGTGAAGACGTCTGTGATGTTGGCGAAGCGGATCTGAACCGGTAAGATGGTGACGTTGAAGTGCAGCAGCACCGTTCCCTCCAGACCCGGATAGGTGGTGTCATTCACCAAATAATCCAGAAACACAGTCCGGTTCTCCGTGATATCCAGGTTCCTCTTCAGGATCAACTCTGAAGAGGAGATTTATTCTAAATGAGTTATTTTCTTGATTCAGAGGGAATCTCGTTCAGAGGATTACTTACGGTAATCGTAAACTGACTCTCGAATGCCACCAGGGGACGCTCTGCGTTCACTGAAGGTTCCCTTTATGTCAAATGTGTCTTTAATCCAGGACTCACTGCTCAGCAAAGTCCCCACATACCTGCAGTCAGGAAGTAACTAGTTACATTTACTAGAAAGATGTACTTTTAGGAGTATTTTCACTACACTGTACTTTTTCAATTTTGCTTGAGTAAAAATATGTTGAAATAGTGCTGGAACGTCAGTCCTTTAATTCTGGAAATGTTCATCAGGAGATGAAAGACAGACTTTGTAAGAATCTTTATGTGATTCTGAATGTTCAGGCTAAATACATCGTTTTTCATCAATAAGACATCTTTACTGTTTTAAGTGAAACAATTTACCAGTAGAACTAGAACATGTTTATCTAAATAATTGACTTAAAACAAGTAAATTTATTTAGTCTAAAACAAAATCAAGAAACTGGACAAAATATTTGGTTCAATTTAGGATTTTTTAACCTCAAAGTCTACTTCTATACACTTTCAACAAATACTTTTTTTACTTTTACTAGAGTAATTTCTTTTTACTTTTATTTTCATGTTTCTGTGGAGGTGTTGAGTTTTACTGCAGGGATATTTTACCTGTTGTGGCTCAGGTCTTTGGGAAACAAGGTGGTTAAATCCCTGTCAAAGACAAACAAGGTGCCAAAAGCTGCGCCCTGAAAAACAAGAATAAAAACCTCAGTTTGAGTCGAAACATTAAAAATATAATTCCTCAGGTAAAATGAGCCAGATTTGCTTCCCACCTTCGTCCGGTTGAAGCTGATGACGAGCTCCGCCGTGTCCGTCCCGTTGACGTAAGGCGCGTTGTCGTCCTCATCGTCCACGAAGACGTCCAGCGGAGTTTCCACCTTGGTGACGACGCTCTCCGTTTGAACCGTGCAAACCAGCAGCAGCCGGTAGTTTTCGCTCTCCTCCCGGTCCAGCGGGGCGGTCACCACCAGCTCCGAGGTGTTTCCGTTCACGGCGAACGGAGCAGGAGCCTCTGCAGAAACATGGCGCCTGGTGAGTGCAAAGCTTTTCAACCCTGAGCCACAAGCTTCCGCTAACTGCACAGCTAAACCTTAGATTAGCGCTTTTGCTAACTTTGAAACATTACATTAAATTTTCCAGATAATTTACTATTTTGTACATTTCGAGTTGAATAAAAGTCAACATCTGTGTCTGTTAATCGTATGTAAAAATAAAACATTTCAAGTTGAGGTCATATCTAGTTTACTAAACTTTTCAACTTTAGTAAGTTGAAAAGTATTTTTTAATAACTGATTAAGTATTTAATATGAATTATATTAGTCTTAGCTGCAGTTGTGGATACACTTCCACTGATGCAGTGACAGCAGAGCTAGTTTTTAGATTAGCGCCTTTGCTAACTTTGTAATTGTGTAGCACATTTTGCTTCCTCTAAATGAACTGAAGCAATAATTTACTCATCTGTTTTGTAAATTTTCAGTTGAATAAAGTTAAAAGTTTGATCAAGTCAAGTATTCATGCTCTTATTTTGAAATAAGTGAATACTGCTTATGCAACAGTTCCATTTTATTTTCGTCTCTTCATTTTCTCAATAACTTTATGTAAAACTGATATTTTGCATGTCAGTTTCTTTATTCATCAGATCTTATTTTGAAGAGATGAAACCATTGTGCTGCTGTTTCTAAATCCGTCAGCAGGTGAGAGCAGATCTCACCTGACTCCACGCCGTAGGTGATGGTGTAGTTGGGGCAGACAGTGAGTCTGGTGAGCCGCCGGAGTTGGCGGAGAACCCCAGGGAACCTGTTCTCTATGATGTGCGGGTTGGACGTGTCTCTGTGCGGGAAGCAGAGCTCCTTCATGTCCGTCTGGGCGCAGCGCGGCATCGAACCGTTGACAAAGTCCAGCGTGATGTGAGCTGAGTTCCTGGAGCATGGTGCGCGCTTGCTGACGCTATTTAGAGCCATGACTTGGAGAGCGAGCCGCTTGGCGGGCCAGGAGTTCTGATCTGATGAGAAACGGCGACCAAAACAAACAGAAGAGGCAATTTAATCTCAGACTGGACTCTTTCTTTTTCTGATGACTTGGCTTTACTTTGAGGCGAAGCAATTATGTTATTATAGCGGCGGAAGAAACCCGGACAAAGAGCCAGAGCGTTATTAGCATGCAGAGAGCGTAAACATCAGGAAGTGCATTTAGGAGACGCATCTGGCAGGAGAGCAGGAAAATGCATCAGAATCAGGAAAGTGAACCTGAGCGGAGCTGGTTCCCCACCTCGCTGCCAAACATTTGAGCTGCTGAAGGTTTTTGTTTGTGCCACTTTCGTTTTATGTTAGATTTTATAAATATGGGGGGCTGGCTGACCTCTGAAATGTTTTAATATCGTTAAGTATAAATGTATATAAAAATTAGAGGCACAAATTAAAATTGTTGCTGCACAACAATTCTGTCTGACTTGAAGGAAACCAAAGCTTGTGTCCAACTCACACAGCGAGGCGAAGTCCGTCTCCTCCAGCGTCTTGCTGAGGGACAGCTCTCCGGTTTGGACGTCCATCTGGAACCAGGCCGCGTACGGCGGCCGCCTGCTGCCGCACAGGTAGAAATGCGGCCGCTCGGACCTGCCGTCCAGCATGGCGTGGACCTGAAGGACGGGCATCCCCGCTGGCTGTCCAACGTACACCGTCTCAGTGTATTCCTTCTGAGGGAAGTATAACCCCGCCACTCCTGCAGGGACAAGAACAAAACCAAATGATCTCACTGGAAACTGGACCGGATCTTTAACTGTTCAGAACTTTACGTGAGTTTTTTTTGGATCCGGAAAATAGTAAAGACGCCCAAGACATTAGTGTCCAATGTCTTGACACAAAATGACCAAACCAGTTCTACTTTCTCCTGAGAAAGTCCATATGTCCCTAGTGAGTTGGACACCAGGGACGACCCTTGATCCCGATTCTGTTCAAGGTGTTCAAGGACAGGATCATTCGTCATCATAAGGGTCATCTTCGTTTTAGGCAATTTGGTTCTCTTTTTATCATTTGGATGGTTGGTTGGACGGTTGGATGGTTGGTTGGATTGTTGTAATGAACCTCCTCCCCGGTTGATTTCACGTGACTCTCCGTTGACCTTGAGTTCACCTTCAGCATCTTAATTTCCGGGGATGACATTAGGAGCGATTCCTCCCTAAGCTGCACCGCGATCCATAAAACACGAAGCGCTGAGTGTTTTACAGGAAACGGGAGTCGTCTCGTCCTGTAATTATATCCCAGTTATGTGTCGACGACGGGCGGCCATTTTGGGAACGCGCTAATGTCATTAGCAGGGAGCTAAACGAGATTTTCTATTTGTGCCGGGGCGGTTTGAGGCCCAGCTCCCGTTTCAGGCATTGATCTAATTTGGTTGGATGACAGGAGGGTGAAATGCAGCCGCTGCTTCCTGAAACACAGAGATCCACTCAATGAGGCGCTGACCTTTTCATTAAATGGCTTCCTGAGGCCAAAACAAACATCCAGACACTCGACCGGTTGGACCCGGAGAGTCCGATCATGAAGAACCGGCTGCACTAAGGCGTCAACATGGCAACCAGGGGAAAAAAACAAAACGTTTAAAACAACGAGTCTGAACGTGAAGAGGATCCATCCATCCATCCATCCATCCATCCATCCATCCATCCATCCATCCATCCATCCATCCATCCATCCATCCATCCATCCATCCATCCATCCATCCATCCATCATCCATCCATCCATCCATCCATCCATCCATCCATCCATCCATCCATCCATCCATCCATCCATCCATCCATCCATCCATCCATCCATCCAATTCTTTCAGATTCAGCTCTATATTAATAATCAATAATAATAAATTAGTCTATCCATTAATTGCTGAATTTGAACATAAAAATATTTAAATCCAAATCTCTGAACCTTCCAGATGAAACATTCATTTAAATACCCAGGATGGCCACAGGAGGGCGCTGTTACCATCCAAACACAAACTGCTGATTTCTCTCCTCCAGTTATTTTAATCTCAATATTAGTTTTATAATTATTTCAAGTTTACTAAACCGCTCTAACGCTGGGAGCCGGTGGTGCAGGGAGGGTTCTGGCTGCAGGCCACTGGGCCCAAACCTCCCACCAGCACCAGCACCACCAGCAATGCTCTGCAACACAATTTGTTTATTTCATTCAAAATTCAATTTGTTTCCAGGACAGAAGCCAACAGAAGGAGAACCGTTTATATCAGGAGTAATTAGCTGGATGGACGGAGCGAGGCGTTCTGCAGATCGACGGCGTTCTGCGGGGGCCGTGGTATTCTGGGGGTGCCGCGGCGTTCTGCGAGGGCCGTGGTATTCTGGGGGGGCCACGGCGTTCTGGGGGGGCCACGGCGTTCTGGGGGGGGCCACGGCGTTCTGCGAGGGTCACGGCGTTCTGCGAGGGCCACGGCGTTCTGGGGGGGCCACGGCGTTCTGCGAGGGCCACGGCGTTCTGGGGGGGTCACGGCGTTCTGCGAGGGCCACGGCGTTCTGGGGGGGGCCGCGGAGTTCTGCGAGGGTCACGGCGTTCTGCGGGGGCCACGGCGTTCTGCGAGGGCCACGGCGTTCTGGGGGGGCCACGGCGTTCTGGGGGGGCCACGGCGTTCTGGGGGGGGCCACGGCGTTCTGGGGGGGCCGCTGCGTTCTGGGGGGGCCGCTGCGTTCTGCGGGGGCCACGGCGTTCTGGGGGGGCCACGGCGTTCTGCGAGGGCCACGGCGTTCTGGGGGGGCCACGGCGTTCTGCGAGGGCCACGGCGTTCTGGGGGGCCACGGCGTTCTGGGGGGGCCACGGCGTTCTGCGAGGGCCACGGCGTTCTGGGGGGGCCACGGCGTTCTGCGGGGCCCAGGGTGGTCAATAGGTCACTGAAAGCTCATTTCATTCAGTAATTCAGCTACAAACAGAGAATCTCATGTTTTTGTTACTTGTAAAATACTTATTTGTTTTCTGTTTTTCTTCATAATTGTCAATAAAAAAAAATTCTGCATCTTACAAAATTATGTTCAATTATGAATCTTCATGAACTCATAGAGTGCAATATTTTAGATTTTATATAAAAAACTTAAGAGAGAGAAAGAAAATATAACTTAAAATAATTTTTATAATAATTTGGATTCAGAGCAGCGACGATGGAAAATGTGTCAGTTTATGCAACAATCTTGACTACATTTCTTTCTGCATTTAAGAGAAAGTTTTAAATGATCGTCATTAAGTAAGTTTAGTTCAAACGTGTTGAATGAGCTGATTTTTTTGTTTTTGAAATATGGCTGAAATTGTTTTCTCAGTTTAAACGTCTTTCATGATTTTTCATTTAGTTGTTAAATTAACTATTTGGATTTATTAGTGAGGGAATTAATTCTGTCATTTAAAAATGTTTATTTCTTTTTAATTAAGTTATTTTTAATTAGTTTTAGCTTGCAGATTTTTCTGGACCGTCTTTGTTACAGCCTGTTTGTCTGTATTGCACCAAAGATTTTAAACATTAACGACATAAAAAGACGTTTTACAGCCTTCAATCGGCTATAAAACCGATGGCTGTGCATGAGGCTTCGTTCATGAAAACCCAGATTAAGTGATTCTTCAAACACACTCTGTGTTTGAACAGGACAATCTGTGTTTACAACAGATATCATGCACCGCTGTGTGGGCAGAGAGACTGGACTTACATAAGACTGGAAAACATTAAGTGACTCTTTTCTCCTAGGGTTTGTATTTTAAAGACGCCGCCCGGTGGGGTATTGATTTATTTTCATTTTTTGTAAAATAAAACGTACTGAGGATAAAAACACAGCTGGGTAATGAAGGACTGATTTCCATCGCAGAGTTTTAGAAAGTTTTTGAAAAGCGTAACAGAAAAACCTCCTCTGTCTGCTTTATGTTCGTTTGGGTTAGTGACATCACAAGAGGTAAAAAACTGGGATCGTCTTCAGAACCTTTTCTGTTTTTGTTCCTGTTTGATTTATTTGACTTCTGGTTTCTTTATTTCCCATATTCAGCCAATCAGAGCCAAGGAAAATAATGTCTCTCTTTGATTGGCTACGCTGCTAACACCAGCAGTAGCGCGTCAGATAGCATTGCGTCTATATAGTTTAGTTTCCCAAACTATATTTTCTCAGAGATATTCTGCATGATAAAATCCGTGAATAAGCAAATTTTCCACAAATAGTAACTTATAAGTAACTTTTCAGCAGTAAATATGTTTTTGTTTTAAGTAAATAATTGCTTAATATTAATCAAAAAGTACTACTTTATAGATTATTTGACTTATAACACGGGGAAAATGTCTTGCTGTAAGTGAAGTAATCTGCTAATGGAAACTTTTCAATCAATATTAAGGATTATTGACTCAAAACGAGCTCCTGTTTCTAATGATTGGGTTTCATCTTATTTTAAGTGTACTAAGATATTTAGACTCGACACTAAACCAGAAATACTTTGTGTTTTTGTTGTGCTCACAGGCTGGGGCAGCTCTTTCCACCAATCTGATGGCTGAATAACAAAAGTAATGAATAAATATCTCTGATGCTGAGCTTTTGTGTTTATCTATCCAATAGTTTAGCAGCATAAATGGTTTGATTTTGTGTTTTTGCAGTGTAACAACTGCCTACCAAGTTGGCTGTCAGTTACAAAGTTGTCAGAACGGTGTATACTTGAGGTGATAAATTATGTTTACGGTGGGCTTTTTGGGGAGATTTAATTTAAAATGTGCCTGTGGCTTTAACTGAGCGAGAACAAAAAGGACAAAGGTTCGTCGCACAATCAGTCTGGATGCGGCTGATAGGGCGGGACGCCCTTTCCATCGCCCCAGACAAAGACAGGAACTCAATTACCGCAACGCGTGCTTCGGCGGACAGATTTACCAGCTATGAGCTCATGGCGTATCCCGGCACCACCTCTGATTATAAAAATCACAACTGGAGGAGCAAAGCAGGGAGAATCCTCAGAAAAATCACACATCAGAGCCATCGTCCTCTGTGCAATCAACAAGAAGCGATCAATAACTGCAGTAATCATCAGAGAAGCTGATTGTTTTCCACACATGAGACGGACGCTGGAGGCTGCACATATCCAATCATCTCTGCTGCACATGTGCAGCTCCACAGTTTGGTTAATCAGTATCCATGTTTCCAAATAATCCATCATCTACTGCAGAGCCTCGGAGCCCGGCCGCATTAAGGCGCAGTTATGGGATGATGATGAAAACAAAACAAATATTACAGTCACTCCGAAGCCTGTCGTGATTGCTCTGCGTCCGAAGATGGAGCCGTAATGGGAACGGCTCTGCAATTAACTAAAAAGCTGCACATTCAACTGGAGTTTCACTTATGAAAGATGTTATTGATCTGGATGCACACAGTATTCCTAAAGTCATAAAATTACAAGAACAAAGCCATAAAAATATGAAAATAAAGTCATAATACGAGAAGAATAAAGTCATAAAATTATCAGAGAACAAAGCCATAATATTAGAGCAAAGCCATAAAAATATGAAAACAAAGTCAAATCCTGAGAAAGCCACAATATGTTGAGAGTAAAGGTAATAATATGAAAATAGTCATAATATTTAGAGAAAACAGTAATAATATAATCATGAAATCATAAAAACTGAATATTAATATTTTGACTTTATTCTTGTAATATCTCGACTTCTTTCCCATCTTGTGTTTATCGCTGTGATGTTTTCACTCTATAAACATCACAATGAGGACGAAGTCATTTCCTGTTAATGATGACGCGCATCAAACTTTTCATCACAGTAATGAGACATTTGATGCGGCTTCGGAGGAGGCAGTCGGGCTCCAGGTAGCGGATTACTCAGTTTGCCATGATGCATACCATAACATAATAATCAATTACTCCGTAATGTAATCCCATTAGCCCTGGGAGGATACAAGAGCTGAGATCCAATGATTCATGTTCATCAGTCATCAGGAAATCTAATAGAGATTCTCCCGCAGGGTTTGGCTGCAGTAAGTACAAACTGGGTTCAGGGATTCCTCAGGGACGACTGCGGCTTTAAAAACTGGACAAGTGGTTCCAGCCTGAGCAGCCATTAGCGGGCTTTGACAGGGACACGGAGAAAAAGACGCAACTTCTGGTGGGAAAGAAGTTAAAGCTTCTAAACTAAGAGAAGCATTCAGTCACATTTACTACAAACCAAGGCAGGGACATTTAATTAAAATCACATTTACTCAAAATGTTTTATTTTCTGGTTGTTCTTTTTATCATTCCTGTTTTCATCTTTTGGTGTTTAGTTTCCATTTTGATTTGTGTTTTGGTCATTTCTTCATTGATTAGTTGGTTCAATAAACTGAGCCATACTAAGAAAAAAAAACACAAAATTAAAAATTAAATCAGGAAAATAAAGTCATATAAGAATAAAGTTATTATATTATCAGTTTATATTCATTATCCATTAAGTAATATATTGATATGGTAACATCACTAAAAATGAGTCTCATTTCCTTCTAAAAACGTACAAAAAACAGAAAATTTGTTACAGTCTGAATGCAAATGTGATGTTTCGTCACAGATCCTGGAAAGAAATTAAAATACGGGACTGAAGTTCTCTAGGAGGCACCAAATGTAAATGTTTTCTTCAATGAAAAAGAAGAAATAAAAAAATATACGAAATACAAGAAGAACCAAATATAATTCTCAGATTGTGTGGACTAGACTTTAAACGTTAATTTAGCCAGACAATCAAGCAGAAGAGGCTTTAAACATGCATAACTGGACGCCATCTGCACAGATTGCAGAAAAACATTAAATATTGCGAGATAAGAAACATAAAGAAGGCGAAAACAGAACCTTGTGGAACGCCACAGTTTATAGAAATGTAGAGTCAAACAAAAGTAAAAACAACAAAAAGGCTCATCTGACAAGACTTTAAACGAACCCGTAGCTCTGCTTTTCAACAATTCCTCCGAAACTTTGCTGCTTGCTTTGGCAACTTTTCACACTTTTTTCAAAATAGCTACAAATGTACCAACTTTTTCTGCATTGCAAATAAATCACAGATGGAAATTTAGAAACACTATCGATCAACGCTTGCTTTTCTAACTCCTGACTCACCACTAGGGGCCTTTTGTAAATCAACTGCAGTAGCCATCATTCAACCCCGAGAGGGCAGCACTGAGACGGTTTTATCAGATTTACATGAAAATGTCAAAAGGATAGATAGATAGATAGATAGATAGATAGATAGATAGATAGATAGATAGATAGATAGATAGATAGATAGATAGATAGATAGATAGATAGATAGATAGATAGATAGATAGATAGATAGATAGATAGATAGATAGATAGATAGATAGATAGATAGATAGATAGATAGATAGATAGATAGATCCCTTAATGATCAATTTAAACAATTTAACTGGATAAAAACAGTTAGTTACTTTTTACAGTCTGTAACTTTTATTAGGAATATTTTTTTCCATATTTGTTCAAACTGTCACCATGTTTGCTAGAAGACAGATAATCTGTGAAAAGATCCATCTTTTCTCCACCTCCTACTTGAGCTAATACAGCCGTCGGTAGTAATACAGCTCTCCTGACCAAAAGCAACCAATAGGAGCCAACAGATGGTCTTAACGCTGTCAATCATCCTCATGTATGTGCTGTTTTATCTGCTGTTGCTACCTTAGTCTTAGCGGTCACAACAGGTTTCTCTAGCTACAACATAGCAAAGAGGATGATTAACAGCGCTAAGACCCGCCTCCTGGCTCTGATTGGTTGTTTGTAGTTAGCACTGGAATAAAAGGCAGAGGAGCTTAATTTCTTCACAGATTATCTGTCAACATAGTGACAATTTCAACAAATATGTAAAAAAATATTTTACTGAAGTTGCTGCAGCTTTAAATCCGGTTGAGATGCTGTGGCGATTTCCCAAACGGGTCGTTTCATAAACTCACCGCATCTTCTGTAATAAAACTATTCTGCCACAGAGAGTAACAGGGTAACAGTTTCTCTAAAGTGATTTAATCGACTCATTAATGGCACATTTGGGTTAGCAGGCAATTGTTTCCTCTCATTCAAACGTTGGTTTGGAGAGCTTTTATTACAATTTGGTGAATAAAAATCAACATTTTGAACCAATAACAATTCAGCTATAATTGGTACATGACTGGTTTTGCCACTCAGGACCCTGTTAGACCCTTTGTACCAGTGCAGCTTGGAAAAGACATGAAAATGTTGATTGGGTAAGAAAAGTGCTGAATGTTTTCTTGGTTAAATGTGAAAATAAATGAGGAATATGATAAAAAGTGATTTCAGTCCCAAAGGCAGAGATGCAACGTTTCATCTTGTGTTAAAGCTTTTCCCTTCACCTCTTTGTGTCTGCAGATCCCTGCAGACACAAAGAGCCGCGCTCGTCCTTCGCTCCATTCCCGGCGAGCGCCGGGTCAAACAGCGCGACTGGAAAACAACTTGTCACAACCCATGAAGCCAGGGGTGGCGGCTAAATGCCCCCAGGGCGACTCTTCGATCCCTGTCTCCTTGTCCTTTCACCGAAGGAAATTAGATTCCAGCCATGCATGAGAGGAAGTCTGACCCTGAACTGACTGGAGCTGCATGTCAAACTCATTTTGATTTTGGGGCAAAATAGAGATTATGAATCTCCTAAAGGGCCGGTGGCGGGAAAACGTATGGATAAAACCGCTAAACTATGAATAAATAGCCGCTCTGCAAGCTAAATAATATAATTTCACACTAAACATATGAAAAGAAGATTATGGCCACTGAAAAAAAATATTCTGGCTTCAATAAGATCTAAAGACAGAAGATTAAAGTCAAAATAAAAATTAAAGTCTAATAAATTCTGAGAAAAATGTCAAAATTTGAAAAAAAGAATTCTGATTTTTTTTCTGTGGCCCTTTTCCTCTTTCGTTGAAAACTTTCCAACAGTTATTTTCAAGGTTACGTGTATTTTTCTCTCTGGGCCTCATAAAGCTTTACGGCGGGCTGGATTCGGCCCGTGGGCCTCGGGTTTGACACGTGGATGGAGGAGTTTTAGCCACGCTGGTTGATTGGTTCACAGATTATCTCAAAATGTAATAAATATAATAATCTGTGCTCTGAAGCTGCATCAGTTCATCATGGGGTTCTGCAGGGACGTGTATTAGATCCTCTTCTATTCATTAATGATGTCAATCATTTGGGACGGAAAGAGTCTGATACTAATTAGCATTTTTATTGGATCCACAGGCTATTGAACCATTATAGGAAAAAATTGACAGAAAAAAAGTTTATTTTTCTTAAATGTGTATATTTAGAACAGCTTTGACTTAATTACTGTTCTGAGTGTCTCTTTCTTTCAGCAAATGGCCTTGTGGAGTCTGTACTCCAGTAAACGATTAGTCGAAAACTAAATTAGATGAAAATTACTTCAAAAATAAATTAATCACTATTAATTTGGATGAATCACGATTAATCACGATTAATCGTTTCAGCCCTAGTCCAGTCAGCTCCATCATGGTTTGTACTTTGTTTTTCAGTTTATTTCAATAATTGATTCATCACGATCAATCATTTCAGAACTAATATGGAGCTACATCTTTGCAAAAAATTTGTTTCTTTTTTTTCTTCATTTATTTCTTTTTAAAATATAAAAAACTTCAGGCTGAACATCTTTAAAATGAATAAAAACATGGAAATATGCAAAAATGTAACTTTTTTTTTTACGGTTTAATGTTAAAGTCAAAATTCTTTCATGCTCTAATTATTCTAAAAACACAAAGTGGCAGCAGGGAGGGACATTGATTCTCCGTCCACATGAACCACAAGAGCATCAGCTTCAGTGAATTACATAATATAACAAGGAGCTAAATCAAATAGCCGCAAGTATCAAATGAGATTTATAGTTCTGGTCCTTCTCAGACGCAAAAAGATGCTGATGTAATTGATTTCTCTGAATTGGGGAGGAAGAGGAGCAGCTGAGGAGGCGGTGGGGGGAGGGGCAGGTTTCTGGTTTCACAGGTCAGAGAGCGACGCAGGGTCAAAGCTGCTGCAGCAAGGTCACGGGGGAAGATAAACGGATCGATGCGCTGCTTCGAGATGTTAACAGATTCGGTTCATTTTCTTACAGCCTCCAAGCAGGTCTGGATGCACAAAGAGCAGCTGCTCCAATTTATTCTTAAAACAAGAAATCCTTCGCATTAACTCACCATTAATGCAGAAGCATTGAAAAATGTAGGCAAATGTTTGAATTAAAGCTGCAGCTACCGATTATTTTAATAGTCGATTATTCTGACGATCGAATAATCAGATAAAAATTGGCACATTCTTCAGATTTTTCATTTCATAACTTCAGCATCTTATGTAATATTAGAAATACATTAAAAGATGGAAATAAACAAATCATTAAATTCCCTTTTAAGTGAAATTATAAACATTTTATAATCTAAACCAGAAGAAGCTAAAACTGCTTTTTGAGGAGTTTTGGCTAAAACATATTTACAGACAAAGTGCTTGTGTAGCTTTAGGTTAAATACTCCTATTTAAGAACATTTTTGTTTTTTTTCAGCACATGATGTATTTTGAGTCTGAATACTGCAGTTAATAGTTAATTGATTACTGAATAACGATTATTTGATTAATTGTGACTAATCAATTAATCGCTTCAGCCATAGTTTAAGTTAATTCATACAGGTTAGAGTAAGAAACTTATGTTTACATTTGTGATGGTAGGACTGAAAAGGTTTCTTCTAGCATCTAATGGTTGTAGTAGTTGGCACATCATGATAAGTGACCTTTGACCTTTTCTTTGTCCATCATCCCTTAGCATTGTCCTTGTTGGTAAAAACATAATAGATATTCCTGTGATTATTAAAAATACTCTAAAAGAAAAAAATTATATGGAAGGTGAACTATCCAGACGCCACACTAAGCAGCCAATCCTGGAGTTCCATCCATTTTCCTTGGTGCTGATTGGCTGAAGCTCCAAGAGCAGAGATATTAAAAACAGTAGATATTAGCTAGTATCACTAACATGGTTCCACCTGTGTGTATTAATGCATATTAAGGTTTAAGTGTTTTTAGAAACAGTCTCAAAGTAAATACTGAGAGTCATAGGTGATTTTAGGCAGGGATTTTCCTCTGTATTCTGGCCCCTATGCTGAAGAAATGATTCTAAATCAGTTTGTTTTTTAATGAAATAGGAAATAAGCTGCAATAATCAAACTGCACTTTGAACTGTAAGTTAATTGAGAGCGTATTTTTCAAAGTTGTTGAAATTGTGGCATCAATAGTTCTGAATAGGAATCATTAATGTTGTGATCAGTCGATTAATGATTTATCAAAATAAAATTAGTTCCATTAGATAAGCTAATAATAATAAAGGCCGATTAGACCTTCTTCTAGAGTTGTAGTTTGGCCTCCGTCCAGCAGGGGGCTCCGCTTGTCATTCTGGAGGGAACAAATAAACAAAGATCGCGGAGCCAAACCAGAACGGGAAAGAAAAACGGTCCAAACAAAGTCCGGTTTGGGATGAAAAATTCACTTTATCTGTTTAGAAATATAAACTTCCAACAAACTCCTTAAGTTATAAAGTTAATATCTGAACTGAATGACGGAGCAGCTTCAGCTTCTGAAACAAAAACTGCAGATTTGATACGAAGACGAGGAAAGAAAATGGTGTCCAGAGAACCACAATACATATGTCCATTCCTGGTTTTTAAAAAACCTTTTTCTTAGTATTTCTTTGAAAATAATGACCCAAACTGTAATGACTTTATCTGTAATAAAATATTCAAACAGCATCCAGGAGCATCCAGATCTTCTGAAGCACAAACTCGCATTTAAAGGCTCTTTGATAATTACATCAGCAGGAAACACCCAAATAATCACCAACCTGCAGATCTTATTATCTAAATGCACAAATAACGAGTTAAACTAAAAGTCAAAGAGAAACACGGGCTGTAATGAATCCGTTGTGTCGTGTGCGTACTCATCTAACAGGCTGTAGTTTTATTTTATATGTCTAAAGAAGACAAACAAACGGTGTTTACCCAGAGACAGGAGCAGCTGCTGCTCACCTGCCGCCGCTGCTTTGTGGCAGCAGGCGGCCAGGTGATGAGCGCCGCTCTTTGGCCGGGGTCAACATGTCAGCGACCATTAATTACAGCCTGCAGCCTTCAGCAGCAAAAACAGGAAAACTGCTGCGTCAGCATGAGGAACAGGGCCGGTCCAAGCCTTTCTGGGGCCCTGAGCAGAGCTTTGTTTTAGCCCCCCCCTTTATTCCTGTGCTGCTTTATGTTTATCACTCGCATCATTTTGTGATTAACATACATCATCCAGTGTTATTATGGCTGTTGGTTTTAATCTTGGTTTTAATCTTAGAAAAAAAGCAAATCAAAAAATATTTAGACTTTGCAAAAAACACAAAATCTTACCAAGTGATTTTGGTCAAGTTTCTAGTACAAATATCTTACTGCAGTTGAAATAAGACAAACAAGTAACTTTTCAGCAAGACTTGGGCTCTTGGTTTAAGTCAATGATTCTCTAATGTTGATCAAATATTTCTAGTCCCACTGGCCGATTATTGTACTAATAATAAGACATTTTTCCCATTTTATAAAATAAATAATCAGCCAACGGAACAAGTAGTTTTTCATCAATATTCTATATCTTCCTGAAAAGTTACTTATGAGTCAGTTTTGTCTTATTTCAAGTGTGCTAAGATATTTGCACTGCAAACTAAACTCAAAAATACTTGGTAACGTTTGAATTAAAGCTGCAGCTTTAATTAGCTGCAGCTATTGATCAGAAAAAAACTGATCAGGTTTTGCAGTGTATTAAAGTGCGTCATATTGTTTAAACTACTTAAAGTAAAATCAGCTGATAAACACTGAATTTATAGTAAACAAGTTGACAAGTTTGATATTATATTTCCTCAGAAGAGGCAGCAGAAATCAAAGACATTAAACATTATTTGTGTAAGAAAAAAACAATATGGAATTTTTAATCACAATAGTTTGTATTATCTAAAGTTATTTAAATATATGTATTTAAATCATGTGGCTTGGTGCTTTTGGAGCCCCCTAGTGGTGCGGGGGTCCTAAGCAGCCGCTGTGCGTTGGCCCTGCCCTGCCCTGGGGGATTTGCTGACATGAAATAGACTATTTTACAATCGTTACCGCGGTTTTTATGACCACTTACAGCCTCTAACAGTTTTATCCTTGATTAAAGCGGTGATAGAAACCTCCGGAGTTGCTTTTAGTTACATTTTAAAACCAGGAGTTGCACAGATCGGCCTATATTTACTCGAGGTTCACGTTCTGCATGCTTGCAGAGAAAAGCAGGTTTATATTTAGCCTGCATGAGCGGACAGTGTTGGTACAGTTGGGCTCCGGGATTGTGAATGGGATTATGATATTATGATGTTTATTCGACTCCTCAGTCATGCCACACATAACAACCAGCGCACGATGCCAGGTTTCTGCTTTGCGCTTCATATTCAGGTTGCTTTGTGGAAAAAAGAAAAGTGCATTCGGGTTTCTCAGATGCACTTCTTTCCTATCTGCCTATTTAATTGTGGAACGTCTGGGATAAAATAAAGAGTCACAAACTGTCCTGGTTCAGCTTTGACTCCAAATCAGCTGAAAAAAACCTGAAAATGTAATAACTCTTCAAGTTTTTCCATAAAATGCATAATTTTTTATCTACATATGACTACAAATGGATCAACCAAGTGCATTCAGAAAAAAAATTAGATGCATAAACTATTATTTAACTTCCTGTTTAATTAGATCACTGCAAATTGAGTTTTTATTTTAATTAAATATGTTGTGTAGTCTATTTACTTATTTTACAATGAATTGCCTGATTTAATACAAACGTCTCACTGTTGCACATTATTTGTCTTACAATAAAATAGCATCAATGTGGAAGAACACAGAGAAATAGTTTTTCTTTTTGTAATCTATTAATTTAATCCAGATTATTCTCCATAATTCTGTGAAAACCTTGAAGATCATCACCACAAAAACAGACAGAAAAGCTTCAGCTGAGTTTTCTCAAAGTCCTCAGCTAAAACAGAAAATCATGATCAATCGAGATTGGCAGCTTTGACTTTGAAGCTGATCAGAAATAGCTATTGATCAGAAAAAAACTGATCAGTTCATTTTAACATTTATTATTCTGTTGAATATTCAGGCTGCATAATTAATCATAAAGTCTGATTTCATAGTTTTTGCTCATTTTCAAGCAGCTTCTCCTACATTTCATATCAGAATTGATCATTTCATATCAGAATTGATCATCTTTTTCTCCGTCATCCTGCAGTTTGAACATTAAACTGGGATTAAACTCCGTTTTACCTCCAAACAGCAGCAGCTGCAGCAGCGCAGCGACGTTTCCCGGAGAGAAACCACTTGGCTCCATATTCACAAACCATAGGTGAAAGTTTCCCGATGAAGACACGAATCCCGAAACTTTCCTTCAACCGAGAAGAAGAAGAAAATGAAAGCAGCGCCGATCCGATCCGTCCTGCGTGAAATCCTGGCGTCCCGCAGACCCCGCAGACTGGCTGCTGCTGCCTGGATGGGGAGGAAGAGGAGGATGAGGAAGAGGAGGGTGGCTGCTTCACTGCCCCGCTGCTTCCGCTGCAGGTCGCGCAGCATCCACCGGAAATTTAAGAGCAATAATTAACCGGCAGGTTAGTTATGTCATTAACTCTCCGCAGGGAGGAAAGTGTTGATGATCATCTGGATGAGTTTCAGGTTTTCTCTCCTGTTTCTGTTTATTTAGCGCAATATGTGCAGATCTGCGCACTGGACAGGGGCGGTGCGAGGCTGAACGGGAGATTAGGGCACAAGCTCTAAACGGACCCCAATTTTCTTTATTTATTTGCAACAGTGAAGGAATTTGATTTAAATGTTTAATCTGGTTAATTGCAGGTTGTATAATTAATTAATTGTAATAAATTGCATTTTAATCAAAAATAGACAAAATAAGCAACATTTTAACTCAAAAACATGTTTTGCTTTTAAATAATTCAATAAACATATAGCTCAACATATGTTGAGCTATATGACCATCAAACCAGTTTGATGGTTATTCAACCATCAAACTGGTGCAAACTGCTGGCCCAGTTTGACTGCACTGCAAAAACAAAGTATTTTTGGTGTAGGATTTAGTGAAAATATCTTAGCACACTTACAATAACACAAAACTAACACGTAACATTTCAGGAAGATATGGGAGCTTCTTTATGCCAATAATGTGGATGGAAAAGCTAGAAGAGAAATAAACTAGAAATGGAACAAAACCTTTTAACTTATCTGAGGAAAATGTCATATTTCACATATAACAAGCATGTTTTCACCAATAATAATTATTTACTTAAAGTAAAACAAAACTAACTTACAAGTAACTTTTCATCAACATATAAGAACTTATTTTAAGTGTATTAAGAGGTTTGCCATAGAAAGCAGCTCAGAAATGGTTGGTAGTATTTATTTTGTTGCAGTGTGCCCCTGCAGCAGCCCTGTGGGACGCCGGTTTGGCCCTCACAGATGTGCCCAGGCTGCAGGTGGTGTTTACGGCGCGGCGGGATTCTTGTTGTTGTGCGGCTGGATGCTGCAGCCTGGGGCCGTCGACTCCGACCGTCAAACACAGTGAGGCTGCTGCAGAGGAGACGGAAAACATTACAAATATTCACTCTGCCCGTTTTTAAGGCTGAAAGCAGAATACTCTGAATGTAGCGACATTATGAATGAATTCTCGTAAATTCTTCACTTCCAGCCTTCTATGAGAGAACTTTATTTTCACATTTTTTCCAGCTTATAACCTTTTTTAATTTTATCAAATTATAACTATTATTCGATATACATTGCAGGGTTGTGTCTAACGGGGATGCGTTGTGCAAAATTTTGCACATTTTTGTACTTCAACTTGGGTCTCAACTGCTTCTAAAACAATCCAAGCGCTAAAAAAAGGACAGCAGCTGTTTTTGGGATGAACTTAATGATTTTGGTGGCTGGAAAATGAGCCGTTTGCAAAGCCTCCGTTATGTAACAACAAATATCAGCAGGGATATTTATCCGCCCGTTTCCACAACTTGGCTCCATATTCACGAACCATAGGTGAAAGTTTCCCGATGAAGACACGAATCCTGAAACTTTCCTTCAACCAAGAAGAAGAAGAAAATGAAAGCAGCGCCGATCCGATCCGTCCTGCGTGAAATCCTGGCGTCCCGCAGACTGGCTGCTGCTGCCTGGATGGGGAGGAAGAGGAGGATGAGGAGGATGAGGAAGCCATTACCCATTACCTAGCAACCAGAGCTGAGTTCCAGCACATTTGGTCAGCTGGTTTTACCTCTCTATGCGCTGTATAATGGCTGCTGGTTTTGTTGTTGAATTACCATCCAGAAACCACTTGGTGCGTTTTTGTTGGTAGTATCGGAAACTTCACTTCTTAGGATGAGATACAACATTTCATTGGATTTAATTGTATAATTGTTGGTGGGTCTATGTGTGTATGTATATATACATATATATGTATGTTTGTATGCATGTGTGGACAGTGTATGCGTAATTTTACAGATTGTAGAAATAATAACTGCAATAAGTTGTGTAAAGGGAACGTATAAATACGTTTTTGTTTTGTTCAAGCTAAATTCTTTTTTTCTGTTATGTAAATGTAATTATGTTGGACCTCAGTAAGAATATCTGTGGATTTGCTGCTGCTAATTTAGAGCTTAATAAATCAATGTTTATCTTGATCAAATAAAGATAAAAAAATATGACTACATGCAGTTAATGTGTTCATTTTATTGATACAAATCACACTTTTTGATGCGACTGGCGTCCAAAGAAAGCGGATCATGTTTTTCAGGAGCAGCATTTGTTTTACGGAGCCATGATTGTTGTGACACAAAAAGCTAAAAACTGTTTAGCTCTTTAGGAAACAGCTGAACAGTTTCCTAAAACGGAAGCAGTAATTCTTGATCAGTTCTCATTTATTGTCACATTTTACACAGAGCTATCATGTGACGCCACAGTTCAGTGAGCTTCGTAACCGGCAGCCATCTTGGCAGGCGGTTGCTATGACAATAAACCCAAGTCATTAGCTCAAAACTAGCAACTTATAAACAATACAACTGTTACAATAAACTGTTAAGTTTCTGAGTGCTCTGCTCTGCCCCATGTGATACTGCGATAAATACCCGTAATATTTACTGCTGAGCTAATTTTGCTAGTTAGCCAAGATGGCCGTGTCGCCTACGTGTTTCTACTCTTCCAGTCCGCCCTTTATAAATCTGTTGAAGCATTGCTAGCATCCGTCCATGCATTTCAGGCTCCTCCATCTTGCCTCCTTTCTCCATTATTCGTCTCATACGGGTCGATCAGAACAGCAGCCATTTTGTTGATATTTATTGATCATGAGAGTCAATATGCTTCCTTTTTGTTAGCTTTGAAGCCATTGTTCATCAAACGGTGCTGATCATTTCCAGTTCAGATTTGTGGGAATTTAAGTATAATAAAACTTAAATTCTATATCATCCACCAGTTAGACTTGTTTAATTTCCCTTTGGTATCAAAAAGGTATTTTTTAATTTTTCTTAATTATTTAGCTTTAATTAGACAGAGAGGATGTAAATCTAATCCTCTCTTGTGACGGTTTCTTGCTGCACCAAGGGAGACTTTGGGCATCTTAATATGACATTAGCAGCAGCAGGAGCTCATTGAAGATGAGATAAAGTTTCCATATCTGATAGATCGGAGCCATGTTGAGATGCAGGCGCCCTGCAGATCAATGGCAGCGTATTGGTGCGAACATGGCCGAGTGACCGCATGGTTTATCGACGTGTCTTTGTGTTCAAATTCAGCAGAAATCAGCTGAGACTTCTCCTGATGCTGCTGCTGTTGTTTTAAATCACCTTCAGTTCATGTTTCTCTTTAATGCCAAAGTTTATTATCACATGCAAATGTGCCAATAAACTGAGGTGAGTTTTCATTATTCCAGTTTTCATTTCTTAAGAATCAGCGTTTTGTTTCCATTACTGGCACAGCTGCTTGGAAAACCTATTATGGACTTGGGTCTTGTTCAAGAAAGCAGGACACACCTACTGGGACCAGAGAGCAACTTCTGCTTGGAAGTCCAACCGCTGGGCAGGTTGGACACGAGCCGCCGCTGTGATGCAGCCAAAAATGCACTGCAGTAATTTGAGTTATTTAGCCGTCAACAGGGAAAAAGGGTTTGTTTTTCAGAGCAATATTTATTTTACATCATTAATAAATGTCAAACTACAAATTTCACTAGCAAGCTAAAAACTATACAGCTGATTTTACTAACTAAATATTAAGTTGGCAAGCTAAAATTTTGTATTAGCTTACTAATGAAATATTTAGTTCACAGCTAAATGTTTAAGTAATAAGCTAAATGTTTGGCTAGAAAACTAAATACATTTAATTTACAAACAAATCAGCTAGCAAGATAAATAGCGTACAAAGTTAATATCTTGCTAACTAGTTTAAAACTAAATGTTTACATTGCAAGGTAAACATTTATTTTGCTAACTAAATATATAGCTTGCAGCTAGTTAGAAGTTTCACCTTGCTGACTAAATATTTAGATTCAAACTAAGTACTTCACTAGAAAGCTAAATATTTCAGTTGAAACAACATTTAGTCAGCAAGATGTAAACCTCCATTTAGTTCATGGAGATAATAAACTAAATACTTCGGAAGCTAAACGTGTCGATTGCTAGCAACATTGTATGCTAAAAATGATCTTGCTAACGATAGTTCGAAGCTAAATATTTAGCTTTGAGCTTTAACTAGATATTTTCTTAATTGCTAAACATTTTTGTTTTTACATTGTGCTAAATATGTTTTACCCCAAATTTCCGCCGTGTAGCTTTACAGACGACATGTTGTTGTAGCTTCTGGGATTAGCGGTTTGGTTCTGCTTCCAATTAATTAACCAGGCGGACATGAACACCTGAGACACACCTCAAATAAATCACTTCATCCTGGAATCCAGACAAACGAAGCCGTGATTTAATTAGCAGCTTCAGGTTGTGAAAACCATGTAATTGTCCGACATTTTAAAGCTTCGCGGTGATGAAACTAATCAGTGTAATTTCCTAAACCTGCTAACAGACGGAGTGCAGAGGCGTCAGTGCCATTAGCAACACTCCTCTCCTCAGCTAGAGCTGCATCTTGACCCCTATTAAGATACTGCCAGATGCCTGGCCAGTAACAGGAGGCATGTCCATGGCAACCGGCTGTAATGGCCGGCCTGCAGTGTGGCGGAATCACTTGGCCTAATTTGTTAAGTACCACATCAGAGCATCTGATCTAATCAGTCTTGTTTTATGCGCAAACCGAGTGGAGCCGACATGTTGTTTAGAGACCGACCGGAGGTTTAATGATGATAATAAATGAACATTTCATAACCTTCTCCAGACCCCGGCAGGCTGGCGTTCACTCAACCTTCAGGGACTTTCATTCTAGCCAATGCAAAAATAAACAACTTTTGTTGCAAGTGCGTGACGTCACAGTGACAAAGCTAGAAAAATGATGCAACTTTTCATTTCTGAGGAAATGACCATCAGGAGAAATAAATCTGTTTTTTCTGTGGAAAAAAACAAACTTCACAGGTTGGTGTGTAGAGTTTGGTTTGTAAAGTTACACAGAAAAATAATCAACAGCAAATATTTTAGTTTGTTAGAGAAAGAAACATGTTAAATTTTCAAAGAATTAATTTCAACCCATTTTTTCTACATTTATAAACGTCACAAGTCTAAATTAAATATTTAACTTGAATGTTTAGTACTTAGTTTATGAACTAAATATTTAAATCGAAAACTAAATATTTAGTCTGGAATCTAAATATTTAGTTTTTTGTAAAATTTAGCTGTTGAATTAAATATTTAGCTTTCAAACTAAATATTTAATTGACAAGCAAAAATATTTAGTTTGTTATTCTGACATTTATAAATTTAGGAATGATGTTTTGAAATTATGACTTTGAAAAAATTAACTCGTTTTTCTCCGACAGGCTAATAAAAAACATTTTGACAGTTAATTTTTTACAGTGTAAATTTACAAACCGTTTCAGCCACATGTTTTATGATGTTAATTTATTTTTACACAGAGAATAAACAACATTTCATTAACATTTTAAAATGAGATTCATGACATCAGTTACATAGTCATTCAAAAAATTAGAATATCATTGAAATATTCCATTTATTTGACAAACTATCACTATGTGAAGCACATTTGTGCAATTTTATGGTTAATGCAAAAGCAGGTTCCATTAATTGTTGCACACACAACAGAGGCTCCGTTTCCATTACAAATGGTCGCAAAACTTTGTAGATGCTACACTAGTGTCGAAAAAACACAATTTCGGCATTTTCATTAAATAAGAAACAATTAAAATCACACATGAATCAGTTTGTTTATGGGATAAGTCATTAAAATCACACCGTGCCATCATCCACCACTTCCTGTTGGTCGTCTTCATCATTTCTGCCAGTAGTAACATCCTGTCATCGATCATGTCTATCTCAGTACATTTATTTCTGAATTGTTGTGATTCCATTAAGTAAATTTACTTCTGTAAATTTTGTGCTAATTATATAAACCTTCAACTGTTTTTTTATGGAAATCTGGAAACAAGTGGGGGAAGAAAACCAAACATTTCGACTTTGATAGTAAAGAGTGAAACAAACTATTAGCTAAATTTTCATCCTTTGATTTTTCCAAACTTCAAACATTTCTGCTGTCAAAACATTCAGTCCAAATTTAACATAATCACTTAAACTCAAGACGTTTCCAAACTACAGTCTGACGCGTTGATGCTGTCTGCGGTTGCAATGGAAACCAGAGACATCAAGACGCCACCCAAAACAAGAACAAAAAAAGAAAGATTATTTAACGTCTCTTAAGGCTTGTAGGTTGGAGTTTCTGCAGGGTTTGTTTGGGAATGTTATATTTTGAGGAAGAACTTCTTCCTGTAGAGGAGGAAGGCGATGAGAACCCAAAGCCCGGTTCCCCACAGGTTTTGCAGCAGCAACTCCCAGTGGCTGTGCTGGAAACGCATCTCCCAGCTGAAGGGGAAGTAGAAGCCGAGCAGCGAGTGGCCAACGTACACAAAGATGGAGTTGGTCCCTGTTCATATCCAACAGAAGCATTTTCAGAACCAAGGTTCTGCTGAACAAGGCGTTTATTATCAGATTATTAGCTGAATTAATTACCATCATTTCTCTCTTGGATGAAAAATGTAAATTTCTGAGAAACTGAATTTTGGTTTTTCACAAGCTGTTAGCTGCAGTTGCTAAAATTAATACCTAAATATGAAACTATATTAAATTTATATATTTGAATTTCAAAGTTTTTAAACTGAATCCCAAAATAAATACATTTCTTGATGATATTTAAGTTAATATAGAGGCACCTGCGTCTATAAATGGATAAAATTAAATATTTGATATAATAATGATAAAAAGGGAGAAAAAAATCTAAATTGCTAAAGAAAAATGGAAAAACAATAAAGGAAAAGGCGAGGAAAGAATAAAACAATATGGAACAAAAGGAAAAAGGGTGGATGAAATATTTGAAAGAAAAGAAGAAAAAATGAAAAGTGATTAAAAAAGTAGAAAAAGTAAAAAAAGAAAACACAAAAATATAGAAAAGAACATTTTTTACAACTTTATAAAATCCTTTATTTATAAACATTTTTTTAAAAGATTAGACACAAAAATATTTAAATTATTCAAATAAAATCAGCAGTTGTTGCTGATTAGTGCGTAGTACCTGGGTAAAGGAAGGGCTGCCCTCGCCACCAGCCTTTCACATCAACGATGAAGAACATGGCTCCCAGCAGCAGGAAGGACAAACATCCCATGGCCGTGACGTAGGACAGCGACCTGCAGAGACAGGAGCTGCTGGGCGGGAACCGGACCCAACGGGTCCTCGGATCGGCCCGAAGCTTCGGCCGGCAGGAACCAGTGGACCTGCGACAGCCTGCCATGTTTCTGTCTGTCTCTAAGTGCAAGAATGTTTGATGAAATACCCTCTACAGTAAAACGGCTGTCCGATCGAGCCTCTCTGCAGCGAGCCGTCTTATTTATTTATCTTTCATCCCGGCTGAAGTTGAGCCAAGAAGGATTCTTAGCCAGGAGTTAATTACCTCTAGACATCCAGGCAGAGACTCAACAGCTCAATAAGCCGCCCCTGATGAACTGCCTATAAAAGCCAGGCAGGTGCAGTAATAGCAAGGGATGAGCAGCGTCCCCTGAGGAAGATCACCAGAAATCTGCTTACACATCACAGATGTAATGGCGTTCTTCCTGCAGCAAAACATTAAAATGATCCAAAGCCGGGGCGCGGGGTCCGGGGCCGTGCCGGGGGCCGGGCGCGGGGTGAGGCCGGGACTCGGGGTCCGGGGCCGGGGGCCGGGGCGCGGGGCGGGGGGCCAAGTATTTTTGGTCCAGTTTCCAGTGCAAATATCTTGGTACGCTTAAAATACAACAAAACTGACTTACAAGTAACGGTTCAGGAAGTTTGTTTTGCGTTAATAATTCCTTAATGTTATTAAAAATGTTCCACCGGCAGATTATTAAACTTATAACAAAACTTTATTCCCACAATAATCTGCCGGTGGAACTAGAACATTTTCTTCAACATAAAGGAATTATTGCCTTAAAACAAACTCCCATTTCTTCCTTGAATGATATTTGCAAGTTAGTTTCGTCTTATTTAAAATTTTGTGCTAAAAACTCGACCAAAGCTACTTGGTAAGACTTTGTGTTTTTGCAGTGTAATGGCTGATTCTCTCTGTATTTCAGTTTTATTCTCGTAAAACTATTCCCATATTTTAACTTCATTCTCAGAATAACATTTATTCTCAGAATAATTTCACTTTTTTAACTCGGCCCTAATATTTTCTGAAATCAGCTGAAAACAGATCAAATTAAAATCCTAAAATCTGAGAATGTTTTCTGTGAACTAAACATCGAACGGTTTGCACTGCGCATTACTGCGCCATAATCTGCACATATTATATGTCACCTGCATATTATGCTGGATTATTCCATCACTAACGAGATGAAATAATCCAGTCAGGACTCCAGCTCAACCTCTCCTTCCACTTCACACCCCCGTCGTCCAGGCTGGTTATTTACAGTCGTAGCTGCCGCTGGAGGTAAGTAAACTCGTGTTTTATCAGCCGTGATTTGTGCCCATCCTCCCTTTTTCTTTGTGAGGAAAGTGGCTGAATTTAGCGGGTCAGGAAGCACTTACCAAAGGTTTTTATTGACAGGTATAAATCCTCCGTCTCGTGTGCACTTAGAAAGGATGGCTGCGGAGATTCCCTGAGGGTGGAAACGAAACAGATTTCAAATCGATCAGGGCGATAAAGCAACATGTGTTGAGAACGCGCGGCGGGCTGCGGAAACCGCGTCCGGCGAATTAAACGACTATCAGCGAGCGCCAGTTTGATCCGACACACAAATCCTAGCAAACCAAACGACCGTCAGTCCAAAGCAAGAAGCAGGCCAGACTCAAATATCTCCAAATGCATGAAATGGTTAGAGATGGAATAAAGAAGAAAATTTAAAAATACTGTAGTACCTAAAATATCAACCAACTTTTATTTAGCCAAACTTTACACATTTTAACACAAAGCATGCTTTAAACTGGCCAAACTCAAGGCCCGGGGGCCAAATCTGGCCCGCCGTGGCTTTTTCTGAGGCCCTCTAGACTCAATAAGTTCCTCCAGTTTTTCACAAATATACAAAATTCACACAAAATCAACACATCCAGCTCCGTTTTGTCGCTTGTTGTATGCAAGATGACTCGAGAACAAATCTTCCAGGATGATTGAAAGAATCAAATCTTTCGAAAAACTTTATTCCCACACAGTAAGAGAAATAATCTGCCAGTGGAACTGGTACATTTTCTCCAACATAAAGGAATTATTGGCTTAAAACAATAAGTTTTAAGTCAGCAGAGCCACTAATTAACTCATTACTTTCTATTTGAAACCAGGTAAACTGTCGACTCTATTTTAACAATAAATAAACTCCACAAAGCGTTTTCTGTAGTTTTCTCTGTTCTGTAGGAACTGCAGGATTGTTAAACACGCCTCTTCAGCCAAAGTGCTATTTTTTAACCAGAAATCTTTCTGATGATAACTGTTCAACGCGCTTTCAGCTGCTGATCACAAACGGCCCCCGGGCCTCATGTTGGAAACCCCTGCAATAGAAAATTTAAAAAGGTTTCGACTCTGAGGGGCTGAATGTAAATATACTGAGCCTGTTATTACAGAATTACTTTTTCCTTCCAATTTGTTGCATAAACAACTTTAAATCTGAGGCCTAATGTGTGAAACTGGGTGGTGAACCTACAGCAGCGCCGCTTTGCTTCTGTTTCTCATCCCTGATCTATTTTCATTCCTGTTCCAACCAAAACCAATTAGTTTTAGCGATCGGCCCGCTCTTCTTATTGACCTCCCTGACGCGGTTCTGGTGGGCGGCGGCGGCCCAGAAGCCGTTTTCTCCAGATGTTTGTGTTCTGAAAGTTCCCAGACCGCGACCGCAGCGTCGCTCCTCCGACGCGTGGAGCGCCTGGCTGCGTCTCCGCCCGGCTGCGTCTCCGCCCGCAGGTTTTAGATTCTGCGGCAGAAAAGATCCAGTTTTCCTCACAGCAAACAACAGGCCCAGTTAATTAAAGTTCAACGATCAGGCCTCAGAAGTGAGATTGAAATTGAGCGATTGGCCCACATAGCGGCTCCGTGCCACATCCTGCAGCCTCGACCCAGCTCAGCTATTTCCACGCCATCGATTCTGTCATCCATACGCATGATGGATATCCAGCTAACCGGCATCCCTGCATCCAAAACGGTTCACGAGTCACATAGAAAAGTAAACAGACAAAGACAGGAAGTGATGATGATTTATTTTGTAATTTGTGTTTCCTCTGCATTTTAAGGCTTTCGGTTGTTTATTTTGCAGTTCAAGTCTTTTTAAAGGAGCAGTAACTTTTAGAAAAATACTTTTACTTGAGTGAATTTATTATGAAGTATTTCTACTCTTACTATGACGATTTTCTACACACTGAATGAAAAATAAACATGTTTTAACCAAAAATCCACCAGCATCTCCATCTCTGCGCTGCAGTTTTCACAACTAATTTTTCATCCATATTTTGAGTCTGTGCACTTATTCCAAGTGAGCTTTAATCATAAACAAGCCGTTCGCTGTCGTTTACCTCACACTCAGTGAACAAACAGCCTGCTGTTTATTATCTTCATTATGTGTTACTTTATCACTCTGTGCCTCTGGGAAAGTGGATCTAATTTATTTCATCTGCCTCCAGCAGCTCACTGAACAACAACAGTCAATAATATTCAAGGCAAGGAGACATAACGAAGGACATTTATCATTTAACAATTAAGGTTCATCTATCATCTATGTACACCTCAAAATGCTCAAAAACGATTATTCTAACGATTAATCGGATAATTATATTAAAACTTTTGCACATTTTTCATGTGTGACCTGTTTTTGAGTCTGTATACTCCAATTAATAGATAACTAAATTAGTTGACAATTATGCCAATAATCGATTAATCACAATTAATCCGATTAATCACATTAATCACAATTAATCCGATTAATCACATTAATCCGATTAATCACAATTAATCCGATTAATCACAATTAATCCGATTAATCGTTTCTGTCCTGGCCCAGAGGATCCAGACTGACTTCCCTCATAGGATGTACTCAGTTTTATCTCTCTATCCCAGTCAAGGAAATATTTTCTCATGACTGTAAATCAGCTAATCTGAGATTATCCCTGTTTTTCTGCTGCACGGCTTGATTTCAAAGGCCTGGCGATGACGGCAGCGCCTGCAGCTCCTTCTTCTCCGTCATCGCTGCAGGTCGGGGGAACCAGCGGCTCAGGAAGTCAGAGCGCACTTCTGCTGACCTCGTTTTAACAAACGATCCTCGTCTCTGGACATAAATCTTCAAGCCAGCGACAGTTTTGCACGCTCGTTAGCCTCCTGCTACAAAACAAACCGTCTCATGTATCGGTGGTCGTCTCCCTGAGGGACGCCCTTTCTGATGGCAGCTTGGTCCTTTTTCGCTCTGAGACCACCCAGAAACACCGTAACGCTTCAGAGGATATTTTATCATAAATTTAACCAGTGAAGCGTCCATTTCTTTTCCAGAACCTCCACATTTCGGGTCTGTTTCTGGTACTTTCACTACATCACTGCAGGAGGCTGTAAACAATACGCAGAGCTCTTCTAATCTAAAACCACATGTGAGGCGGAGGGCGTACCCCCCCGAGGCGGGGGATACTCATGTCTTCCCGAAAACACAGCCACACATGTGATGAGATCACACACATGTCCTCTGCTAAGTCCTGCTAATGAACGGCTCTGACTAATCGCCAAACGACTGGGAAACACGTTGCACAGTTTACCTGACAGCCGCAGTAAAACATCCCAGCCATTAATAATCCAGGATCTTTGTGACGAATGAAGGGAAAACCTGAAATACTCCCTCCAGAATTTCAGAAATAATAAATATGGTTAAATTTACCTACTGAGTCTGTGAAAATAGAAACAAGCTTCTTCTCACTGGCTGCGAATCAGATTTGTGCAAATTTTAATTACAGAGATTTAGAAAAAACTAACAAAAAAACTTTTTGGTAAGAAGTTTTTGTACGAGTAGTTTTTGGGTTCTATTGAAATTAGCATATTTTTCAAAACTCGTCACATGAGTCGTATGATCAACAACAGGATGTTACTACTGGTGGAAATGACAAAGACGACAAACAGGACGTGTTTGGAGGATGTTGTTTTTAAAAGACTTATTATGTGAACAAACTTATTCAGGTGTGATTTTGTATTTAATGGAAATAACGTAATTGTGAAATTAGCGGAATATCAACAAAGTTTTGCGTACATTTGTGATAGAAACGCAGCTTCTGCCTGGACCAGGGCTTAGCATCGTTAGAGGGAACCTGTCATGCAAAATTCACTTGTTGTAAATTTCATTTGGGTTTTAAAAACAGAACAAGCACTTAAAAAACTGTCCAGCCATTTCTTGCTAGTAAGTTCATGTTTTTTGGTGTCTGGAAAATGAGCTGCTTCAAAAACCTCCTGGGTTGCTAAACTCAAGCTGAGTTTCAGCATGTTTGTTCAGCTGGTTTTATCGCTGTATGCACTGTGTGACTGAAAATCCAGAAACCACTTGCTGCATTCTTGTTGGTTGCGCAGGAGGCTGCACTTGTGCTTTTCAAACATGTTAACGTGTGAGTGTAAATGCTGAGTTGGAGGGCTTGGCTAGTAACAACTTATTTGAATTTAAAGAGACAAGAGGCACTAAAACAGCTGATAAAAGTCTCATGACATAAGAATGAGTTTGTTAACAAATTGTAATGACCATGTTTTGTATAGGCCACTGACCTAAACTGTTCAAGGAAACATAACAGGTCACCTTTAACAATCCGGAGAGCCATGTTTGCATTCTGCATGTTGCAGTATCTTTGCTGAATAGGAAATAACAGAACTTTTTAAACAGTCTAAAACTAATGATATATAAATTAATGAAGCTTAATTGGTGTTTTGGGTAAAACGGGGGCCAAGTTGCCCCTGTCTTGATTCTAGTGCCGTCCCTGTGGACGTTCATTTAGAGCAGCGGTGCAACGTACCAGGATGACGGCCCACACCAGGAATCGACTCAGAATGTGGACGTTCTTTCTCTTGTAGAAAACGATAATCTTTCCAGCCTGTAGGGAGAAGAAATCAGCAAAAACGTCCAGTTAACAAAAACCAACATGAACTCCAACAGTCAGGCAGCAACTAGTTACAGTTACTCATTACAGTTACCTTTTGGAGTGAAAAGACTTTTACTGTACTTTTTAACTTTACTTGAGTAATTTTATTATAAAGTATTTGTACTCTTACTTGAGTAAGATTTCTGGATTTTCTACCCACTGAGTGAAAAACAAACATGTTTTAACCAAAAACTCAGCAGACCTGTAGTTTCTCTTAAAGTTTCTTAAGTTTTTAATTGAAAGAAACTGATGTTTCTTTCTGGTTTCGTTATTTTTGTTACTTATATAAATTATTGTCATTTTCATGCGAAAAATACCAAAATTTCCACTTACTTTATATTTAAATGACTGATCATCTCATCAGCTACTCAGTGCTTTTACCAAATACTATTTTACTCTTACTTGAGTAACATTTTCAGGTACTCTAATCTTTCCAGCCTGGCCTTGAGTAACCAAATAGTCCTGGGACGCGGCGCCCTGATGCGGCGCAGCCAGATGTGGCGTGTAAGTCATCTGATTAATTTGGTGGTGATGAATGCGTCTCAGCTGGAAGCATTAGCAGGCAAACAGGGACAAGGGCAGCGGACACCTGGCGTGTCGTCCATTCCTCGCTGACTGAGGGGCTCAAAGCCCAAACGCCTCCTGGGGATTCAGCAATGCGGCTGCGTCAGGGTGGCGGCTTCCCACAGACCAAATGCTTATAAGTGACGCTAACGACGCTAACGACCAAAAGCTTTCTCTTCTCCGAGCCTCTTGGATTTGTGTCGGTGAAGGGGAACAGCTGTCATCTCATGGGAATATATGCTACATTTATTAAAGGGCCAGCGTCCCTGTCATGTTTTGTTGTTACATATTAATAATGGAAAAGGCTACATTTATGTTTCTCCTTTATAACGTACGAACTGTGGTTATAGTTGATGCTGTTGGGTGGATTAGACAAAAAACATCCACATGTACATTTACACCCAGCTTCACTTATTAGAGCCACAGAAAAATAAACAGAATTTTCCTCAGAAAATTAAAGTCAGTTTTCAGATTAAAATCTGAAATTTGAGGAAAAAATGCCAGAATTCTAAAATTAAAGTCAGGGCTATGAAATGAAACAAAAACATTGAGAAAAATCAAAATGTTGAGAAAAAACATTTATTATTCTAACATTAAAGTCAAAACTGAAAAAAAAAAATTCAGGATTCTGAGAAAAAAATAGGAATCCTTAGATTAAAATTAAAAAATTGAGAACTTATTCTCAGATTGAAGTCAAATCTTTAAAAAAAAGGAATTTTGAGATTTCAGTCATGATTCTGGAAAAATAATCCTAATTCTCAGCGAGTCTTGAGTATTACTAATCCATTCTGCATCATTAGATGATAAATCAGACTTCCAAACCCTGGTGCCTTTTAAGCTCTGTTTTCTAGTGGCTGGTTTTACAGTTTGTGTTGCTGCTGAAACTTTTCTGGCCTCTAATTTGGAAACTTGTTTTCGATCAGCTGCTTGCTCGCCGTCCCGACTGGATTAAGGCTTTAATAGAGCGGTGAGTTGGACGCAATTTGAACCACACTTTCTGTAAAACGGCATTTAATGCATATTTAAGAGCCAAACAGATAAATCCATAATGAGGCAGCATTTAGCATTTTATGAGGCCAAAAGCAATTTAGGAACCATAAATGTGAACAATCAGGAGAAACAGGCGACCCAGTTTACCTGCATCCCCAGAAATCCCATCACAATGGAGTTGATGGTTCCCAGAATCCCTTCTGGGTCAAAGGGCAGCACAGTGAGATACATTTCCTACAAAATGCAAAAAAAACAAACAAGTAAATTCAGTGAGAATAACATGTTTCATGATTATAATAGATAAATGTTCCTACTTTGCAAGTGGGGTATCTGTACATGTTGTCACCAAACACCCATCGGTCGATGAATCCTGCTGCCCCCCCAGTGCAGTTTGGGTAAAGACCGTCATCGCCGATCCCGCCAGCTCCCAAATATCCTCTGGAGGCAACAAAACAGTCGCTGTTAGAGTTGATATTTAACGCTTTCAAAAACAGATTTCCTCAACCTCCATCATCCAACTTCCAATCAATCATGATGTAAAACTAAAAAAAGTAAATATCTCATGCTAATGCCCCTTTCATAAGCACCGGGCTGGTTGTTTGTTGATAAAAACATTCAACTAATATCTAAAAAATAAGGTTACAACGTAACATTTTTAAACTTTTAACCATTCAAAGTCACAAAGATGGAGGGAAAAAGGACACAAGAGGCAGAAGAGTCAGAGCGAGGAAGATGGATCCTCTGTCTCTTCTTCTCTGGTTCCACACGACCAGACTGAGATTGGCTGATTATACCCTCTGAAGGGTCCACCGCAGGCCGATAAATCACAAACACCTGCAGCTCCAGGAGCAGACCAACACCAAAACAGACCCAAATGGAGTCACTCGGCGTGGAGATGGTGAGGAAATCTGTTGTTGTGGCATTAATATGCACGGTGAGTTAATGAGCAGGCGGCTGCCTTGTTTGGACTTACGCCGGGCAGCCGGGTACCGGCAGGAGGAAAGTGACGCTCAGCCATAACGTCTCCAGCAGGACGATAATCAGCCACTGAGGCCAGAACAGCAGGACGTCCTGGACAGCGCTTCTCCACTGAGGCTGCAGAGGAAACGATTCAGTTTCCACGAGAAAATACCAGAAAATACAAACAACGTCCGAGTTAAATTAATGGGTTCATAACACAGATGGATGAATGGATGGATGGATGGATAAATGGATAAACTAAGTGGAATAAATGTTTTTCCTCCACTGATGCTGCTTTTCAGTGATGCTAACATGTTCTGATTCTAGCATGTTCTGATGCTAGCATGTTCTGATGCTAGCATGTTCTGATGCTAGCATGTTCTGATGCTAACATGTTCTGATGCTAACATGTTCTGATGCTAATATGTTCTGATGCTAGCATGTTCTGATGCTAACATGTTCTGATGCTAACATGTTCTGATTCTAGCATGTTCTGATGCTAGCATGTTCTGATGCTAACATGTTCTGATTCTAGCATATTCTGATGCTAACATGTTTAGCGATGCTATTTGAAAACATGCTAGCAGCCATTCATCATCCAGTTCAGTAACTTGTCATTTGTAAAACATATTTATTTATATTAACTAAATAAAACCAGTATAATCTAATATAACTTTATTGTTTTTATTCCTCAAAAACAAGTAAAAACCCATTCTGAGCTACTTAACATGCTAACATGCTAAAGGTAGATGGTGAAAAAGTTTGTGCCATGCTCCTTCTGCATGGCTTTGGATTATCTCGTGTTTAAATGTGCTGCCTCAGACTGCACCCTTTTAATGTCTGCTTCTGTTGAGCGACTGACAAAAGGGAAGTTGACATGAATTGCTCACCGCTCGCTCTGGGATTTGTTTCTGGCCCCAGAAAGTCTGCAGGAGAGACAGAACAAAGTAGGTGAAGCCCAGACGCTGCAGCACTCCGGGGATCCTGAGCCAGGACCAGGACACTGGGACACAAAGCAAACACTCAGAACAAACATATTTACATGAAACTTTACCACCTCAGAGTCAAACAACAGGCAGGAATTACTCAACAATGTTCAAATACAGACAGAATTAGGTTCAGAAAGATATTTGAAGCACGTTCCCCAGTTATCTCTTGGTTGTGATTGATTGTAATCTGCACATTAGTTAATTGGAGACCTTTGTCACACAAAGTGCTGCAAAACCACCCGATTCCAATCATTGATCCAATGAACAAATCAAATAAGAGGCGGAAATGTCTCCGTTCACAGGAGGAGCGGAAGCTCTTACTGATGAGACGCCAGTTAAATCTCTATGTTAAAGATAATTTAGACCCAAGAAAGCTGAAAAAAGAATGAAAGTTTTTACACATTAGCGTTTATTTTTGGTGGATTTTCGCTTTCAGGAAGATAAAATACTTTCAATAAGTGAAAAGTGGCATACAAATTAATTTTACTGCTCAACAGGTAAAACTGAAATAATAAACTAAGTTTTGCATGTTTTATTGAAGGAATTGTGGCACACCAGTTGTTAGAATTGGCCAGTTTTGGGGAAAAACGTTTGGACACAACTGATATAATTGCATTAAAATATATAAACTTTCTAAAGTTATACTAAGATATTGACAGGAATCATTAATCCACGGTGTAATTTATAGCTTCTGACAAAGGTAACGCCTCCTTCTCTCTGTCGACTGACATTGAAAGGGTTCGGCCTTTCGAGCTGACGTGACTCCATCCCCTTATTAGATCAAACCGCGGGACTGAAAGACGCAAAGCGTCGTCCTTGGAGATGGAGGGCAAAGCCGCTGCACACGGGGAAGTCAGATCCACAGAGTCCAGCAGCTGCAGCAGGCCTGTAACTCTATCTGTTTGTGTTCGTCCATTACCCAAAGAGCCGCCGTTTCGCCTCAGTTCGACGTCCCCGGCCGCAGGACCTTGAGACCGCGCGCTCAACAGCAGTATTTCCCTTAACCCAGTTATCCGTGCAGGAACGTCCATTAGCACCGGGGCTAATGCGCAACAAAGAGCACCAACAAATCCCAGTCGCTGAAATGGAGATTAACTTTAATCACAAATGTGGAGGCGAAGCCATTTTATGAGGTTAAAAAATTAACAGCAAATATTTATTATAAAAAGTTCTATTTTTACCATGTTATTAATTTATCAAATTTAATATTTACTTAGAAAGCTAGATATTTAGTTTTCAAGCTAGATATTTAGTTAGTAATGTAACTAATATGTTAAATGAGTTTGTTTAATAGCTAAATATTTATTTTGCTAGCTAAAAATGTTTCATTTCGGAAAACAAAATAAAAAATTTTATTTACTTAAAAAAATTTAAATTTGCCAAAATAAATGGTTTTTTATTTAGGAAAATAAAATATTAGTTTGAAAATTAAATGTTTAGAGTGGAAAATAAATTTTCAACCTAGAACTAAACTAGTTAGTTCCAGGTTGAATAACTTAATCAAAATCAAAATTAATTAAGTTAGTTAATTTTGAGCTAACTATTTAGTTTAGAAATTCAATGTTTAGTTGGCAAAATAAATAGATTGTGAACTAAATTCAGTGATAAATTAAATTTAACTTGTTTTTTGGTCATGAACCTTCATATTGTAACGTGACAAACCAGCCACCATTGCTCCTCACCTAGCAACCCGAGTTCCAGCATGTTTGGTAAGCTTGTTTGACAAACTAAGGCTTTTAGGGGCTATTTTTACCATCATTGGTATGATTTTGTCTGCATATCCACTTGTTTAGATTCCTCCTCTGGAATAGCGACTGTTCACAGTGATGTCGTTGTTGATTTGCTCTCCAGCTCTCCAAAAGCTCTGATTTAAACAACATTTTGTGAGGTTTGCTTTAGACCTACACGGGCCATCTCGGGGAGAATAGTTGAGAAAGCAGAAGCCGATTATCAGCAGCACAACTGTCCTCCAGGTGATTTTTCTCAGCAACTGCAGGCGGCCGACTCCTCTCCTCTGCATGGAGCTGAAGGCCAAAACCACTGAAGTCCCAATTATAAACACAAACCTGCAGGACAAAACACCAGGATGTCATTCAGGCACGCAATGTTCACACAGACTGGGAGAAAATATCAGGCTGGACTTACCAGGGCATGACCAGATCAGCCACCGTTAAACCTGCAAGAAATATAGCTATCAGGGATCTAAACAAACTGATTCACTGGAGCTTCATTCGCTTGGGCTCAGATTCAGTGAACTATATTAATCCCACAGGATTGTACCAACAAACAGCTACATGCTGGATATGCTAGGTATTAGCAATACAATGAATTCAGCTAAACTTAACGAGCCATTAGCAAGAGCATAACTAAACTTAGTGTTAGCTATTAGCAATATAATAACTAAACTTAGCGTTAGCTATTAGCAATGCAGCATCTAACAACTGTATTAGCTGTTAGCTCTCTACTTTATATAACAAATAGATAGCTGACAAATAGCTACATTCTTTTAGCTAGGCTAGGTATTAGCGATACAATGAATTCAGCTAAACTTATTAACAAGCCATTAGCAATAGCATAACTAAACTTAGGGTTAGCTATTAGCAATATGATAACAGCAAAGTTTACTGTCCACTAGCTATTAGATAGCTATTAGCAATACAGCATCTAACAGCTGTATTTAGCTGTTAGCTCTCTATTTTATATAACACATAGATAGCTGACAAATAGCTACATTCTTTTAGCTAGGCTAAGTGTTGCCAGCAGAGCCCAATCTGTTCTGGTTCTGGAGATTCATGCAGGTTCTGCTCTTCAGCCTCACCGTTCCAGGGAGCGTGTTGGAAGAACCAGTAGCCGCCTCCACCGTAGTTCACAAACACCATCACTGTCAGGGCAAACCTGCAGAGGCGTGAACAGATGAGCGCACAAAAAGGAGACATTAATTAGAGTAAAGGAAGGAGGAAGAAAAGAAGGAGGGAAGGTTTGACTCCAGATTTATGGTGCATAAAAGCTGAATGCTGCTTCTCCAGGTTTGGTTCTGGAGATGTAGAGCAGAACCAGAACCAGAAGACCTGAAGGGTCTGGAAGGTTGATACAACAACAGCAGATCTTTAAGCCCTTCAGTGATTTATAAACTAACAACAGTATTTTTTTTAAGTCTAATTTCTCAGTGAAGAAATGGGTGATGTGCGTTGACTTCCTGGTTTTAGTCAGAACGCCAGCAGCAGCGTTCTGGATCAGCTGCAGCCGGAGGATTGATTTTTTAAATTCAGGCCTGAGAGGACACTGCTGCAGAAATCAATGCGGCTGAAAATAAATGCATGGATGAGTTTCTCTAGATGTTGCAGAGACATTACTAGTCCTTTAATCCTGGAAATGTTCTCCAGTGACAGAAGGCCAACTTTGTAACCGTCTTTATGTGACTCTGAAGGTTGAGACCCAGATTTCAGCCTGATCTCTAGTTTCCAGCTGTAATAACTGAAGTTCTGTGCTGATGGCAGATTGTTCCTCTTAAGGTCCAAAGAGAATAAATTCAGAACCAAGGACCATGTGAAAAATGAGGGAAGGAACCAAGGAAGAAAGGAGACAAGAATGACACAAGGAAGAAGGAAGTAGAAAAGAACGGCAGGAAATGAAAGTGAGATTATAATACTACATGGAGCCCTGAATTGAAGCCGTTTTTATTGGCGAATGCCGCCTCAGCATTATGAATCACTCAGGAAATGAGCGCCTGTCCTCTGGATCTCCTCGGCTTTGCTGACTAAAGACTTTGCACCTAATATATGATACACTTTATGCCTTCCTGCCGGCCAAGCTGCTGAAACACTGCTCTCATGTGACGAAGGGCTTCGCTGTGTTTGATCAACACCTGGAGAAGCCATTATTACACACTAGTACAGATTATTACATGTTTCTGCACTAAATCCGCTTACAGTTCCTTTCTGTTCACTTTGGTTTTGGTTTAATGAAAACCAAAAGAAATCACAGGAGTTACACTGGGAGTCAAAATGAGATTAGTTCAACCTCTGAGGATAAAACCGTCTGATAAGGTGCATCTACCTCTGCCTCCTCTTGTTTTTTTCTGTCCGGATTCAATTAAGAGGTGCACCAAAGCCATTACTGCTCTTTTAGCCCCAACCTGCTGATACAAGATTTTAATCGGCTGCTATCATTTCCAAAAGGCTATTAAAGCAGAGTAAAACCCTCCCTCCGCCTCTCACACACACCCGGGCCACCGTTAAAACTTTGACGAAGGTATCCATTAGTTGCTATAGCAACGCAGACAAAGGTTAAACCCACCGCTGCCAGATGAGACCCTGTTAAAAAAAAATGCAGCAATCTCTCCACTTATTGGCCGTCGTTTTAATTAAAACCCCCAGCTGTCTGATTCCAAACGGGAGCTTTATTACACTGCGTGAGGAAACTAATTATGGATGAAGGGAGATAATTAAAGGCTAATATGATGTTCGACGACAGGTCTTTGCTTTGTTTTGCATCTGAACATTGTGGACTTTTGCTTTTTTTGTCTCAGCTCGTAATCAAGTTAAGGTTGTTAACGTGGAGATCTGTGGAGAGGAGAGCGTTTGTTTCTTGATTAGGGCCGATGACTCAGGGAAGATGAGCTGGACGCCTGTTTGGCAGCTGTGAACCTGGTCAAGATTTGCTACAAGCGTCGAGCTGTTGAGTAGAAGTGAAGTCGTTGGGACGCATCTGGAAAGTATTCACAGCGCTTCACTTTTTCCACATTTTGCTACGTTACAAAGTTCAAATAGAATTTGTTCCAAATTTTATTTAATTAATCTCTTCTGAAGTCACATACAAAGACCTCATTGTGGCAAAGTGGGAAAAGCTTCTTCAGAGATTAGCAAATATATTTAAGACAGAAAAAGAAAGAAATCACATTTACATAAGTATTTTCATTAATTTAAAGTTTAATAAATTACTTAGAGATGGCCAATTATGCTTCTTTGAACAGGTTCGGAAGCTCTATACAAAACAAAAACCAAATCATTCTTAAATAATGAGGTTTTAGTCTGCCTCGTTTCAGAATGAGACGTTTTTGGGGGTCTTGTCGCTTTAAATCCAGCTCAGGTTGCTAGGTGACGGTCGGAATTCCGCCGGAGTTGCTAGGTAACGGGCTGGGTTTTGCAGAACCCAGCCCGTTACCTAGCAACATCCAGGAGGTTTTTGAAACGTCTCGTTTTCCAGACACCAAAAACATTAATTTATCATCAAAACAAAATGTTTGGGTTGTTTTTAGAAACACTAGAGTCCAGAATGGAAGCATAAAAACGTGCAAAATGTGAATTTTGAGTGATACGACCCCTTTAATGCAGTTTGGAATGCGGTTGTAAAATAAGTGTTGTGAATACTCTCCAAATTAATTGAAGTTTCTGTTAATATTTTCCTTTCTTTTTTTCCAAAGCATGATTCTACCTCCACCATGCTTGGCTTTTAGCTTTTTCTGGTGGACGCAGTCAGATACCTGAAACCAGGACACATTTAGTTTTACCAACCAATTAGACTTCAGAAAAGTTCTCATTCCTCAACAGTCTTTACAAAACCCTGCTGAAACTCTGCACTGCAAAAACATAAAATCTTACCAAGTATTTTTATCCAGTTTCTAGTGAACATATCTAACTGGCAAGGACTTTTACAGCAAACTGTGGGAGCTTCTCTTCAGTAAATGATTCCTAAATATTGATAAAAACGTACTAGCTATCAGTGAAATAATCTGGCAAGGGAAGTAGTAATAGCTATTAGCAGCTAACAGCTGTGCCGTCTCAATATTCGCAATATAAAAACAGCAAAAAACATGCATAAGAGTTCAGCTTAGCTTATCGTTAACTAGACATTAGCAATATAGCAGCTAAGCTCACTTTTATCCATTAGCAATATGTTAACAGCCAAGATTTCTGTCCACTAGCTATTAGCAATATAAAACAATTAGCCAAACAGTTAACTATGGATCAGCAATTAGATCAGTTCAGCTAAGTTTATTGTTGACTAGAGTTTAGTTTCTATTTCTTAGCGAAATAGAAACTAATTTTAAGATAGTTTGTCTTCTTTCAACTGTGCTAAGACATTTGCACAGGACCAAAAATGCTTGATAAAATTGTGTTTTTGCAGTGAATGCACTATATGCTTAAATGTTAGGGTTGCTCCAGGGAAGAGTTTAATAAACCAACATTGCCAAGAATACTGCCAAGAAGAATTATTCCAGAAGGGGATTGATGGCTACAAACATCAGTGGTAAAGGAGCATTTAGCTAAAGGATCTTTTTGTATAGTTGCATGTTACTCCTATGCACACTCTTGCACCTTTACAGCCAAAAAAATACAGATGCTAGATTATTTAGTCTAGCTAAATTGTACTGAGGTTTGAATGTGCGTAAAGATGTTTGTCCTGTGGGTTGGCAAACTGTTCAGGGTGTACCGCAAGCTTAGCCAAGGTTCTGTTTGTCTGATCATACATGAAACTAGATCAGAGAACCTGGATGCCAGTCAAAGTAAGGCTCACAGTGAGTCAGCCATCTGGTTTAGTTCTAATACTCGTAATATATTGACTAACGGTGAGAATTTCACCGGAGAGAAAAACCAGACGAAAGGCTTTCAGCCGAGGGCACAAGATTAAAAATCCAAATCCTTTTAGAAAAATTAACGTGCGACCATAACCCAGGTTTCTCTGTATATCATGTCAGCGGAGCCAGAGCAACAAGCAGAAAAAGCTTTCAGCTGAGAAGGAAAGCCTTCAGAAATGCCTCAGCGTTTATGGCAGGTGACTGATGCGTCTGTTCTCTGCAGAAAGTTGTAAGTTATCAGGGTTATGGATCATAAGTCACAGGGCTGCAGAGACACCTGCAGCGTAAATCTTCAGTGCTGAGTCACAGTTTGATTAAATGTCATCTCACATGTCATCAGTCAGGACATCAAAAGTGTTTGTAATCTGAGGCCAGATGGTTTTCAGATTGAAACATGGAGAAAAACAGCAAAAACAAAATCTCACCAAGTATTTTTGATCTAGTTTCTTGCAAAAACATCTAAGTACACTTGAAATAAAACAAAAATAACTTAAAAGTAACTTTTCAGAAGCTATAGAAGCTTGCTTTAAGTCAATAATTCCTTAATATTGATTAAAAAAAAGAAGAAAGTATTCACTGTTGGCTCACTATAGCAATATGCTAAACACCAATACATGCTGGACATGCTATGAATTAGCAATCACAACATTAACAGCTAAATTTATTGTCCACTAGCTTTCAGCAATGCAGCAGCTGCTATATTTAATTTAATCTCTATGTGCAATTTAAAGTCAAATAACTAAACATGTTTTAGCAATAAGATCAGATTGTTATTAAGCTATTAGCAATATGAGCAATAGCAGCCGAGCTTACTGTTAGCTACTAGCATTAACAGCTACGTTTACTATACACTAATAAAGCTATTATCTATGTTTGCTGTTGGCACATAATTCGCAGTACAACAACAAATATCTAAACATGTTTTAGCTAGGTACTAGCAATAAGATCAGTTTATCTAGGCTTGTTCTTAACCAGATATTATCAATACATTGACAGCTAAACAAACAAACTGTTAGCTGTTATTGGCAGTAAGAGTTTACAGATAAGCTAGGGATGAGCAACAAGATCAGCTAATCTAACTTTTAGCTAACTATTAGCCAAAGTTCGAATTATGATTTCAGCTAACAGGTAAATATTCAGTTAGCTAGATTATAGCAACAAGATCAGCTATTCTAACCTTTAGCTAGCTATTAACCAAAGTTAGAAATATGATAACAGCTAACAGGTAAATATTCAGTTAGCTAAGTTACAGCAATAAGATCAGTTAACCAGATATTAGCAATGTCATTACAGCTAAAGTTACTGATAGCTAGTTATTGGCAATATGAGCTTTCAGATAAATTAGGTATGAGCAGGTACTAATCTAGGAATGGTACTAGTACTTTTTCATCAAAATTAAGGAATTATTGACTCTAAAAGAAAAGCTTCTATATTGCCGAAAAACTACTTCTCACCCAGTTTTGTCTCATTTCAAATGTACTGAGACATTTGCGCTTGAAACCAGACTGACACTTGGTAAGATTTCGTGTTTTTGCAGTGAAATCTCAAGATGAAACATGTCTTTCCAGGTTCTGCTCGTAAACTACATAAAAATGTTGCATATTGCATTTGGAATGTGTGCAGATCAGATTCAAATTGGTTTTCCTGCAGAGGGGAAACCACAGATGGGAATGATGCCGGTCGTCTGCTGGATGTAATTCGTGTTCTGCTGAATTTCCTCTCGCTCTGGTTTGGCAGGAGATCTATGGCCGTGTGGATGTGTGCTGATATGTTGATGATATTATTACATCAATTATTTGGCAAGGGGGAGGTCAAAGCCACACCAGCATCCTGTTTCCACAGAGGCGTGCTTTGTGTCTGCCCCCAGGCCACAATTAAGGCAAACAGGGAGCCCAGATTCAATCACATGCATCACTCCTATCCAACAGAAACACTCTGTTCCAATCCAGCAGCGCTCTCATATCAGAAACCATGCCCAAAGCTACACCGCCTCATAACAATAGCTTCAGGGAGCATGTGACCAGACGGTAACCCACGTAATTATTTATTATACCGGGCCTGTAGATCTTCATCATGTCTTGACTGCTGTAAAAAGGATTAGCATGTGAACGGGCTCAGTGGTGATAGCCTGATAAAAAGGATGGTTGTTGATGGCGTACATACCCTCGGAAAGCATCCAAGGAGAGCAGACGCGACGGCTTGGCTTCACTGCCATCATGCGCAGCCTCCTGTAGAAAAAACAGCCAAGAGATGAAATAGCTTCAGCACTCAAATTACATTCCAATGCGGGTAGTTTGGCTGTAATTTTATTCTACATATGTGTTGGTTATTTTCGGCTGTGTAATTGAAGCAAAGGACACACAAACAGAGTTCAAGAACCTTTCAAATAAACAGTTTAAATATGCAAAACTTTTAAAATGCCCTGAAATAGTGGGTAGTGACACTGGTAGCTGGATCTTAGCTAGCTTGGGGTGTTTGTTTTCATCTGAGCGGGGCAGTTTCATTTCAGATCTTTGATCTCCTTACGTATTGTTTTCCTTATGAACCGTCTTTATTCCAGTCTGGGGTTGATGTCTCGAAGTGGAACTGAATATGAAGATGTTTCATCTCCAATAAAATGTTCACATTCTGATGAAAGCGACAGATCAAATGGCCGCCGGGGTCGAAACATTTAAAAATCGTTTCTCTCTCTCTCTTTGGAGGCAGCAGCTCCTCCGTGGCCTGCTGCCCTCCCAGTTGGATTAGCCAGCCCTACTGGCCTCTGTGGACCAGTAGGAAGCACCAGAGCAGGAAGACACCGGCGCTAATATGTCATGATGGATCTGCATGCCATGCAGACGGCATATGGAAGGCAGACATGTTGCTTGTTCCAATGAGAGGAGCTATTCATGCTCACCAAAGACAGACACACTGCAGCTCCTGCCAGGGACGGAGACGATTGGACGGACGCGGCGCTCCACCGCTCCCATAAAAGCTCTGCTCTGCCAACGTTTGTATCAATCATTCAATTAGTGTCCCCCAATGGCCTGATGATTGGAGGCTCACAGCAGTTTCAGTCTGCATCTCTGGCTGGATAGCAGGCCAGCGAAAATAATGCACTGGAAGAACTGGATCATGGCAATGTGTTTGATTTCAAAATAAAAGTATAAAGTTGATGCTTTTCCACACCAACATGGCTGTTCTGGATGACGAAGCCAACAAGACACGAAAAACGCAAATTTTTTTAAACAACTTAAGGTTTCCTATTATGCTTCCTTGAACAAGTTAGGATACAAAACATGTTTTACTTTTTTTGTTGTTGCACAAAATCATTCGTAAATGATCAGATTTCTATCTGCTCAGTTTCAGAATGAGACGTTTATGTCCTCTGTCACTTTAAATCCAAATACGCTGCTGCTGGCCCCCGAAACTCAACGTTTACACTCACACATGAAAATGGCTGCAAACAGATGCATAATTATACAACCGTACGTCTTTGAAAAGCAGAAGTGGAGCCTCCTTCACAAACAACAAGATTGCAGCAAGTGTACAGCGCATACAGAGGTAAAACCAGCTGATCAAACGTCAATGGGTTGCTAGGTGATGGGCTGAACTTTTCAGCACAAAGTAAGACTTTGTTTTCTAATAATTCTTTACTATTGATGAAAAGTTCTGGTTTCACGGGCAGATTACTTCACGAGTAAATAGTTCTAGTCATTATTAAGGAAATATCGACTTAAAACAAATTCCTGTTTCTTGCTGAAAAGTTACTTAAGTTATTTTTTATCTTGTTTGAAGTTTGATGTTTGCACTAGAAGATTTTTTGCAGTGTAACGGGCTGGGCTCAGTTTGGGATGCTGGGCGACGGGCAGTGCCTGCTGAATTGTGACGATGCATTCTGAACATTTTTGAAAGGCTCGTTTTCCAGACAACAGGAACCATTAAGAAATGGCTGGACGTCAGTTTGTTTTTCTAAGTGCTTGTGCTAATTTCAGAAGCAGTAGAAACAAAAATAAAAGTATAAAAACGTGCAATATGTGAATTTTGCCATAATAGGACTCCTTTAATATAATTTTCATGCATTTAAAACATTTCTAAATCAAATCAATTGAGTTTTACAGTCAACTCATTAGGGTAGTAATCTAATGCATTCATTAAAGAAACGTTTTACTCACATTATCCACAGAGTGCAGAGGATCTTGGCAGCAGATTACTTTAATAAATTTAGATGTGCAACGCCTCCTGCAAGAGAAGACAACTGAGTGATGGAAGAGAGACCAGTAGCGACGTATGAAACATATCCTTACCTGTAGATGTAAGGCACCACAACAGATAATAACCCAATGACAGCCAGCAGCAGAGCCGCCACCAGAAGAGCTGGAAAAATGAAGGAGAACAGAAAGTTATCAGGCTGAGACGTCAGAAATACACCATGATAAACGACCATTTCTACTCACTTTTTAGAGAACAGTTTATTGCCTAGTTTAGCTGATGATTATTTAATTAATGCTGTAATGACTACACTTAAATGTATTAAGGTTTCAAGTCAATTCAGTGCCATTTTTCTGTATTGGATCGGTTTTGGCTGATATTACAACTCAGAAATCGAAGTGAAGAAGTTTCATCCCTAGTAGAGACGTCACAAAAAAAAACAACAACCAAAAACAAAGCACTGACCAAAAATGCAAGCCACACTTTTCAGATTTTTCATGTCCTCTTCTTTTGTTTTATTGGATTAACATAAAAGAAAAAACTTCACCAGAACTGAATTGAAGTCTATATTTGTAATGTGTGAAAATCAAAAGTTAACATGGTTTAATAGTTTTCTCAATAGTTTTCTTTTAAGAGTTTAACTGATTAAAACAGATTTACCAGCTTCAAGCCACAGGTAATTTAAAGTGACAGTGTTTGACCAAAGTGGAAAAACAAACAGAAAGAAGCCATTTTTAATTCAGGGGAATAATGCATGCTGACGCATCAGTTCTGCTCATTTAATCTGACTGGAAAAATCCCAGCGTTCCCGACTCCCGATCATAAATCACCTTGAAGCGTTTTCCTTTAATTGCTGCTCTTCTGATTAAACTCAATTTAAAATCCACATTCACTGTAAAACCGACATATTTAGAGGGAAAGTCTAACAAAATAACAGCCGATCCTGGTGATAAACATGGAGTCTGCAGGAGGAACCTTTCTAAAAATATATAATTTAGGAGTATTTTCACTATGCTGTGCCATTTACTTGAGTAATTTTATTATGACGTATTTCTACTCTTACTTGAGTGAAATTTCTGAATTTTCTACCCACTGAATGAAAAACAAACGTGTTTTAACCAAAGTCCACCAGACACAGACCTGCAGTTTCTGTTAAAAGTTTTTTATTGAAAGAAACTGATTTGGAAAAACCTTATTTTAACTGATTTAGTTACTTTTTGTTACTTTATGAATTATCGTCAATTTTGTCCTAAAAATACCAAAATTTTGTTCCATCTGATGATGTGATTTTTAGATATTAATGATTGATCATTTAGTTACACTGCAAAAACACAGCGGCAGATTGCTTTACAAAGTAAAAAGTGTTTTGTTGGGAGTGAAATAATTTGCCGGAGGAACTACAACTGGGTTGCTAGGCGACGGGCTGAGCTTGGCTGGCGTTGCTAGGTAACGATTGTGAAATAAGTGGCTCAATCTGCCAGAGGAACTACAACGTTTGCAACAAAATTAAGGAAATATTTACTTAAAACAAGCTCATACATCTCGCCGTAAAGTTACTTTCAGTGCCTTAAATCTTATTTCAAGTGTATTAAGGTATTTGCAGTAGAAACTAGACCAAAATTACTTGGTAGGATTTTGTGTTTTTGCAGTGTACTCAGTACTTTTTAACAAATACTTTTTCACTCTTACTCGAGTATAACTTTTGGGTTCTCGGTCCACCTCTGGTTGCGTAAAAGCAAACATTTATAACAAATATTCAAACGAAGTCAGATGAAACAACAAGAGGTCGGGTTTTGCTAACAGGGCCGCCTCGATTCCAGCTGCTGACCAGAACATTACCGAGGCTGATCCGGTCCGGAGGGGCGGTCGGAGTAATCACCGGTCTGCAGAGCTAATGGAAGCTCGCCGCGCTGTGGAAGGCGCAGTCACGCTGACCGGTGCAGATAATGGCCACTTGCCCTTAAAAGTCTGATCTGAGCATAATCTGCAGTGTTGTTAAGTAGAGTGTGCATTATGCAGAGACGCTTTCAGAATCCCATTACGCCTGTAATCCCTCCACGCCGCCTAATGCAGCCGCCGCGTCACAACCAGCACCACACGTTTCTCTTTTCATTCGTTTTCAGGACGGCCGCTCCGGTTTGATCGATGCACAGAGAGAGGAGCGGTTCTGATCTATGGAAGAACATCAGGGCCACAAAAAAGTAAAAAAAAAAAAAAGAACTCCTTTTTCTCCAAAATTCTGACTTTTCTCAAAATTCTGACTCTTTTCCTCATAATTATGACTTTTTGGGAGAATTTTGACTTTTTCCTCACAATTTAAACTTTAATGTGAGGATTTTGACTTTTTTTCCTCAGAATTCCCACTTTTTTCTCAGAAAATTGATTTTGATTTCAGAGTTTTGTCTTTGACCTCAGAATTTTAGCTTTTCTCTCAGTGCTGTTTTTTTTCCTCAAAAATTTTCTCAGATTTTTTTTGGTTTGTTTCAGATTTCTGACTTTAGTCTAGGAATTTTGACAATTTTTCCCCTCAGAATTCAATTTTTTTTTTTTCAGAAAAAAAATCTGAATTCTGTCCTTTTTCTGAGATTTAAGACTTCTGTTTCAGTTATTACATTTTTTTTATTCTGACATTATTAGGAAATCTTTTACCTAAATCTCAGGATTTTAATTTTTTTTTCTTAGAATTCTAATCATGTGTCAATTTATGTCTAAATCCAAATAAAAGCCAAACGTTCTTAGGTGTATGTCAGTTATGTGGTTAGTATACCATTACCTCGCTAAATTAAGTCCGAGTCATTTTTTCGCAAAAGTGACTTTGGCAAGAAAAAGAAAAAAGAAACACTTTAGGTGACAGTAATTTGCTTGTTGTTGGAATTATTAATCTGCACTTTATCCACACTGAAAACCTGTTGCAAATGTATTTGGTAGATTAGAGTTTTAATGCTAGGTTTTCCTGATGGTACAGAAACAATTTCAACAAAAAAGTATTTATTTCCAGTGGCCCTAATGTTCTTCCGTACCGCTCTGTTCTGACTCAGGTAAGTAAACGTTGTGCTCTGTGTGACCCAAATGTCGGTTCTGTCACTGCATCCACATTGAGTGTGTTATACTTACGCAGGTAAGCGTTGTTTGGACTCTTATCCACTGAGACGCTGCAGATCGGGTCAGCGGAGGCCGAGGGCGTCTGCATCCAAACAGAGTAATGGCCTCCTTCCTTATATGTTCGACTCCATCTGCAGCCGCAACACCGGCAGACAAATTTCCCTGAAAAGCTTTTATCTGATGCTGTTCTTTCTGCAAAAGCCGCCTGATGTTTTTCTCATCAAAACGGTGCAAAGTCAAAAAAACGTGTTAATGGATTCAGGTTCATCTGTTAAGCTCAGGAGCTCCACCTGGTGGCAGAACCATGAATTCCAGTTGCAACCAAACTTCAGTTTGTTGCTAAAACCACATCATGACAATTTTCAATTTCATTCAAAGTAATATTTTAAAATGAAAAAGTTAAATTTCAAACTGTGAATTAATTTAACTGAATGCACAGGAACAAGACATGTTTCAAAGTTCACCTACTTCCTCTCCATCACAATCACCAAATAAATGTATGTCAACTTTTGAACTGAAAGAAAGTTATAAAAAAACCTAAATAGAAATTATTTTGGTAATTATAACTAAAACAATAAAAGTTTGTTTTGATTTAACTTCAGGGTGAAAAATATTAATGTGTCTTTGTTCTTATTTCTAAATTTTTATAAAAAAGAAAAACAAACAAGATCAAAAATATTATTTATAAAAATGTCCTGCAGAAGCTGACTGTCAAAATGTCAAATGTTCCAACATTTCATTATTTGTGACCTGACTAAATGTTAAAAAAGCTAAAAGCGCTGCGTAAATCTCCTGACCTCTGATTGTCTCCAGTTTCAGGAACAGAAACATAGATTGCATGTTGCTATTGATCCGGAGCTGCGATGACAAACCGGCTGCCACTCTGACGGGTTTTTTCTCTCACCGGGGGAAAGCAAATCAATCGTCTGGTTAGAAACCTCAGCATTGATCACAGAAAAACAAAGACGAGAAAAATAAAGGTGATTATGGGAGTAAATCCATCCCCAAACGCACAGCTGAGTTTATACAGATGGAAAATGTCTCTGTTCTGTTGCTTTCAGGTTTTAGTGAACCATTGTCATCAATATTAGCATATCGGCTCTTGTTAACCCCAGAAAGCTTCCTGATCAATAACCTCAGAGGTTTCAGAGACGACGTCACTCAGCTCCCAAAAGCAGGACATGGTTTCTCAAACAGGCCAGTAAATAATAGGATGCTGATGCCGCCGTCTGTAAGCTAGCAGGAGAAACGGTGAATGTTAGCGATGCTAGCAGCTGGTTTTCACCTGCAGAGCGTCGAGTTCCTGGTCTGCGGTTCAACCTGCAGCGTCAGGGCGAATTTAGTGCTGATTATTGCAGATGCATTGTTGTTGTTGGGCTTCACGGTGACCAGCTGCTGCTTCACACACTGGAACATAAAAAAAAAAAAATCATTTAAACAACTAAATCTGTCTCAAATCACATAAAGTTAAATGACATAAGACATAAGAGAAAAAAATTCATATTTTCACCTTGTCATTCACAGCTTCAAACTAAATATTTACTTAAATATTTAGCTTGCTAACTAAGTATTCATATTGCAAATAAAATATTTAGCTTGGAGCCAAGTACTCAGATTTTAAACTAAATATTTAGTTTAGTTAGCTCACTTGCCTAATATTTAGTTATAAACAAGCTTCTTTAGCTGGCTTTTGGCAACTAAACTATCAGCTAAATATTTAGTTTGGAGCAAAATAATAAAATTGTCAATGAAATATTTAGCTTAGCTAGCTTGCTGACTAGGTCTTTAGTTTGGAGACCTAAATATTTAGTGTACTCAAGCTAAATAAGCTAAATATTTAGTTATCAAGTCAAGTTCTTACCTTGATAAATAAATGAGAAGCTAAAAATTTAGCTTCTCTTTTAGTTTGACACAATTAGATTATCTAAATTATAAACAAAAAATTTTTTGAATTAAAGATAAACTAAATATTTAGTAGCTTGTCAACTTGAAATTTAGTTTGTAAACTAAATGTCTAGCTTAGTTAGCATGCTAACTAAATATTTAGCTTGCAAAATAAATATTTACCTTACTCTGCATTTTTTTGTGAGAAAGATTAAAAGAAAAAGTAAATATTTAGTTTGTAGCTAACTTTTTAGTTTGTTATGAAGTTATTTTTGTTACCCTGTAGCAGTAATCTGAGGTGTAGAAAACCCGGACCGGTTCTGTTAGCTTATTGTGAAACGTGAGCAGAGCCTGGTCCAGTTTCAGAGGACGTCCTGCAGAGATTCAGCCTGATTTATGGGTCATCATAAAAACATGACATCTACAGGGCGTTTCACATCACAACACACGAACAACTGGAGGAAAACAGAAAATATGCCACAGAAATCAAACGCCACTCACCGTCCTCTGGAAACACAGAATCAAACTCCTCGTTTCTGGTGATTCCTTCTGTGCTGCAGGGAACCAGGAGTGAAACCAACAGGGCTGCAAAGCGCAGCCTGCAGGAATGCATCATGTTGCTGCTGGGACTGTCTGTCCTGCTGCTCATCTTTACGGCTCTCCCGCCTGTAAAACCCGGTCAAAGGTCACCGACACAAAAAGGTGTTTCTTCCTCTGCCTGAAGTCACACATCCGGCTAATACATCGTTATAAATTACGAAATGGATGGCTGATAGAAACTCTAAACTTTAGTATGATTTTAGAAGCGTTTTAGAGGTTCTTATATTTTCCCGCGCCATGAACCCGAAGCTATTAGCATTAGCTTCGGGTTGGGACCCTCTCTGAAAACCCGCAGATAATGTTACAAAATATCCGAAGAGACATCAACTTGTAGAATACTTTTCTTACTTTTATTTATTGTTAAATGTCCGGGCAGCTGGACGGCTCCTTCGATCTTTTTCTTGACGGTAAACTTCATTTCGCACTAGCTTGCTAGGCTAACTATGCTAGCAATCCAATCAGAAAGATGAATGTGGTAAATGACTTTTTAATAAATTATTTTAACTTAATAATGTGTGTAAACTAGAATAATTTTTATTAATAAAATATAGTTAAAAAGGTAGTATTACAAATTGTATTAGTATTTTTCTTTTTGCCATTTTTTTCTTCTTTCCACCTTCCCTCGAGCGCCCTCTGGTGGCAGCCATTTTGAAGAATATTGTCTAAACACATCATCTCCAGTTTTTGTCCCAATCTCCTGAAATGCAGCCAACTGGTAAATCCTGATCCCAGTCATGACTTCATTTCATTAACCAGTTAATTTCCTCCAGCACTCCCAGTGACAGATGAGTTCACTGGGGCAAACCTCACTGGAGGCGCCTGTTAACCTTTGACCTCCACTGGAACGACCTGTCAGATCTGCTCTCAGGGTTTCTGCAAATGGTGGTATGTTCATATGAGCACTTTCTAATTGATTTACTTATTTAAATATTTAACACTCAATTAACTAACTAAATAATCAAATTTAATCACTAAAATAACATTTAACATATGAAATAATTAAATACATTTATAAATTTCTGGCGCTAAAGTTGACAGGAATTTGATCTATTTATTCACTATTTGGAGCTGATTTGGGTATAATTTTAAATTAAGTTAATGTTTATTGCACATTAACTTCATTTTCAGTGTTTGTGCAGAATATTGATCATTTTCGTGGGTCCAGGAAGCAGAGTGTCACCACAGAGCAAACAGCAGCTGACCCCACGCATGCCTGGTGCAGCAGATGCGTGTTTATTATTAAACCTGCGGCTGGACTCGCTTCTGTCTGGCATGATTTCTGCTCAGGCTTCAACAGAGACGGCCTCTCAGGACCCCCAGCTCCCGTTTCGGATGCATTGGGTCCAGCTGCAGTCCGAGGCTCCCACAGCAGAGCTGCGTCTCCTCCATCATGGTGAGTACGCGCAACCTGTTGCTTCACTTCCGGCGTTTTTACGCCACAATGAACAGGAATGTGCGGGATTTATGCATAAATGCGCAGGTTTCTCTTGAGTTTGCGTGTTGGAGGGGATTTCTTTGTGAGCTGATAATGTCACTGATTAAACAGATTACACTGTTGCTACGATACCTGATGATGTCACAGCGCGGATCCCTGCAGGGAGAAAGAAACATCTGCTTGGTTCAGACAGCTGACGAAAATCATGTGACTTTGAAAAAATAGTTAAAAACTAAAATGGAAATAACCAAATGCGTGCAGACAAACAGAAAACACATTAAAGTGATCCGGGGTTTGCTTTTGAAGCAGGAATGCGGCTGCTTATCATTTCCAGATGGACGCGTTTTCAGCCAATCAGAGTCTGACTTTGAGAAGCTGCCCCTCTGCAACCTGCAGGAGACAGAGGAGTAAATATAGGACAAAACAGTTCACAGGAAAAACAGGGGAACTTTCACAGCTACAAAAGGCAAAAATTTGATTTAAAAAAAAACTATAAAATTAACATTTTCTACAAAAAAATGACATTTCCAGAGTTTGAAAAGTTTCTGAAATCATAAAAATTCTAGAAACAAGAAAATCAGAGTGTAATAGTTGAAAATGTGCTTGGAAAAAATCTGAAATTTTGGAATTACTCTGAGAAATAAAAAAAAATAATAATTGGAAATTTGAATTTCAAAACTAAAATTTTAAAAAAAGAAAAAGGAAGTTTCTGACTTTGAAAAGCTAAAAATTTGCTGGGGAGAAAAAAGAATGATTTTGAGATTAGTCTTGAAATTTCTACCAGGACATTTTTTGAGTGTCAAAACATTTCTAGAAGAAACAATAAAATATCCAAAAAGTAAAGAGTATTTGCTTGAAAAAATATTTCAGAATAATCTTGATTTGAGTTTGAAAAGTCAAAATTTTGCAACAAAGAAAGTTTCAAGTCACAAATTTAAAACATTTGAAATGCAGAAAATTTCAAATAAATATCTGAGCTTTTTGACTAAGGTGAAAAATATACTAGCAAAAAACTCAAATTCAAAGACTGATTGCAGAAATTTTCTAAACAAGGAAATTTGAGTTTTAAGAAAAAAAGTTAGATTAATCAAATTAATTTTCAACTTTTGAAACTTAAATTTCCAGGTTTTTGAAGAAAAGTTCTGAGATTAATCTAAATAATAGTTTGTTTGTTTTTCTAGCAATTAGAAACTCAGAAATTTCCCTGTATTTTTATTTTCTGTTAGAAAATATCTGAGTGTTTTGGGCAGAAACGTCCATGTTTTCTTTCTCTCCCTCCTGTTTCTGCTGCAGGCCGGTAAGATCCAGACTCTGAGCGAAGAGGAGCGCGCTCACCTGCTGCCGCTGCTGCGAAACGCCCAGTGGGTGGAGACGGTCGGCCGAGACGCCATCTACAAAGAATTCATCTTCAAAGACTTCAATCAGGTTGGTTCATCAAACAGCTTACGAACAGCATCTGAATGTGACTGCGTGACGCTTCCGCTCCGCCTGCAGGCCTTCGGGTTCATGTCCAGAGTGGCTTTACAAGCGGAGAAGATGGACCATCATCCCGAGTGGTTTAACGTTTACAACAAGGTAATATGATGGTGAATATGCGCAAAAATAAATTCAATAACCTTTATTACAGTATTAAAATCTCACGTCCAATATTTAGGTAACCTTTTTTAATAGGAGGATCTCAATTGTATGGAAGGCTATTGCTGCCACTCTCATGAAAAAGAAAATTCAACTTGTTTCTTAATTATGAGTTAGCGATGTCATAAATATGAGATTATCTCATAATTTCATGTTTATCACTTTAAATTACTGGATCAGCTCGATTAACTAAATTAGATTTATGCCAGTAGCTGCGTTTCCAAAAATGTGTACAAAAATTTGCTAAAGTTTGAAAAAAAAAATTTATTGTGTTGCTTACATTAAATAGGAATTAATAAATTTGTTCATGCAATACGTCTCTTAAAAACAAAAAAACATGTAGCACCACCATGCTTCAACTACCGTCATCTTCTTCGTTGTTTCCGCCAGTAGTAACATCTGGTTGTTGAAGAAAGTGTTTCTATGGCAGTTTTCTGAAATAAAACAATTTCAATACTAAAACAACCCACCTAACTAACTGCGTCTCCATTGACCATAATTGCACAAATTAATAGCAAAAACGAATTTGCTTAAAAACCCTCCTATTTTTTGATAAAGTTATTGCCCTGCAGTAAAGTGGCTTTTGGGCCATGTCAACATTTATTTCACAAAACTGCAGACTTTTTATGCATCACAAGTCACATGATCAACAACAGGCTGTTACTACTGGCAGAAATTATGAAGACGACGCACAGGAAGTGGTAGGAGGAGGATGGCGTAGCAGATTTTTTAATGACATTGCGTGAACAAACTAATTCAGGAATTGTGTTTCTTATTTCATAGAACAACTCCAAATGCGAAATTGTATTTTTCAACATAAGCAAAATATCGATAAGGTTTTGCGCACATTTGTAACGGAAAAGCAGCAACACTAGTGCATTTTAATTTAAAAAGTGAGTTTTTCTTAAATGGTTATGTTTCCATTAAGCAAATTTATGTTTGTAATTCCAATTTGTGTCTTTAGAAACTGAGTTATTGTTCAGTGCGGTTCTTTTTCTCAGGTCCAGATCACGCTCAGCACCCACGACTGCGGTGGATTGTCTCAGCGCGACATCACTTTGGCCACCTTCATCGACCAGGCCTCCCTGATGTGAAGCTGCTTTAACTGAGAAACAATCAGATTTCAAACGCCAAATGAAAGTAGATTACTCTCAGTTCTCTGTGAAAAAGAAAAATGTAGCCATTTGGTTTGTTGTTGAAACTGAGAAAACAGAATCAGGTTTATGTTACGTCAGGATTTGAGTAATTCCAGCAATCATGATCCATTCCAGTTGGTGTTTCAGAAAAAACACTGATTTCTTGTGCCTGTTGTTTTTTGTATTATGGTAATAAAATGTTAGGCTGCATTTGTGACCTGCTGTAGGTAAACAATGAGCAAGAAGCCGTTTTATCAGGCTCAGGGTGATTTATGTATCTGATAAGGCAGAAAAGTTCTGACTCAATCAGTTGTGGAGCTCGAGAGAAAGAATTAAAAAAAATAATAAATTTTGGGCTTTAAATTAAGAAAAACAAAAAAAGTTTCCCAAAGAAGTATTAATACATTTTCTCCTTTGGAAAATGATTAAAAGAAAATGGATAGTACAAAAAAGTGGATATAAAAAAAATATTACTGGAACTTTTACTGTCATTTTGCCTGTCGCTTATAGACATAAAGGGCTAGTTGGCTAGCAGGGGCAGCTACTTAGCACTAGATTCAACCAAATTAAGAAGAAAATGGGCAAAAAGTACAAAAGACAAAAAAACTACAGACTAAAATTGTTAACTTTTATAAAAAATTATTTTTACATATTAAAATTGTCACCATGTTGTGACAGTTTCTTACAAAAGAAACTGGTCTGTGACTAAAGCATTAAAAGCCAACATACATTATTTTAATGAGCGAAAGGCACAGAGGTCCAAACGTTTGGCCTTGGAGACAAAACAAGTAAATGTTTTACTACTGGGAGGCCACAAAGTTGGTTAAATTAAAACTGTAAGATATAGTTTGTGATATTTCTTGATTAACCTGCTCAAAAATAAACACTTTTATTAAATCTGTATATCTTTAAATATCAGAAACATAAAAAGGGCTTCAGACTGTTGCCTTATTAAAAGAAAAACAGACCTTTTCCAAAATTTTTGTCTTCAATCATTTTAACCATTCTTGACATGTCATAAGGGGTCGAACAAATTCATTTCAAGGACCACAAATGGCCCCCCGCCCACACTTTGGACTCAAATCTTTACACAGGTGCGTCCTTATTTGAGTATTTTGTAATTTTGAAATTTTATTTGAACTACATGTAAACCCATACTACTAAATACAATCATTTAATGAGAATTAAGGGCAGATTGTTTATTTTCTGTGAAGAAAATACATTATTAGAGTAAAAGTTACAGCAAAAAGTCTTTATGGAGTCGTCGTTGGTCAGTCTTTATGTTGGTTATTCACTGAGCCTTTGACGGGACTCAGATTATCAGGTTTAACAGGCAGATATGTTGTAAATGTTACACATCAGGCACTGAATAAAACATGGAGGAAAAAACAAACAAAACCAAGTACATTCATGTGTAATCTGAGCAAAAATGCTACCCATGAAAACAAATGCTCACAAAAAAGGCTTGAATGTCTATTAGAAAGTGGTTAAAAGTTTTTACGATGGTGCATTACACTGTAGAAAAAAAGGGAGACAATTCTGCCATAAAACTATAAAAAATTTAGGTTAACTTCAAATTTTCCAGAAAAAAGATTGGAAATTTCTGAGGTCCAAACGTCAAAACTTTATGAAAAATAAAATTAGCAAAATTATTTATTTTTGGGGGAAAAATACATTTAAACTGGAACATTTTCTACTTTTGAAACTCAAAAATATAACAAAGTGGTGAATTTTTAACTTTTAAAATTCAGAAAGTTTTCAAGTTTATCCTAGAATATCACTGAGATTAATCTCATTGTTTATTTTTTTCTTGCAAGTGTTGGACTTTTCAAACTAAAATTGTTTTAGTTTTTTTCTAAAACTTTCTGAGAATGTTCTCCAAAAACATTTTTTCTCGAGCAATTTTTCCACTTTTGAAACTCAGAAATTTCCTTTTTTTTTCTAAAACATTTCTGTGAATAAGCTCAAAATCTGAGTTTGTTACTCATTTTTTTCTCTCATTAATGGTCCTAATATTGCGCCATATATGTTAAATTATCATCATTGTTATGTGGCTGATTTAAACGCCAACAGCGGAGATTCTCCCCTTTTCCCCACCACTTTGCACAAGAAAAATGTATATTGCACAAAACTACTTTAACCGCATTAGGAGAACAGATAAATCAGAGACAAAGTGATTTACAGTTTGCTTCGTTAACCTTTAAGGAACCGTCTACATTTCCAGAAACTTCCTCCCAACCGGCCGGATCTGCGGCTTTGAATCCGCGTTATTGAGGCGGCCTGATAAACTCACAGTGTTGTGTGGAAATCCGTCACCCTGCTGGATGAGGCCAGTACAAACTGAGGTAGATTCAATAAGGACACAAATTAGCACAAGACGCTAAACACAGAGTAGAAACCACTGAGAATAGACCAAGAGTTGAAACTTCAGTCTGTTAGGAAGAAACCTGAAATCTGATTGAATCTGGATATTAATGCCTCTCATCTCCTTTACGGCCCAAACGTCAACAAACAGAAACTCTGGAAACAAAATAAACATTTCATGCAGGCAGAGCTTACTATAAATTATATATTTTCAAAGTTTCAAGAGTTGGAAATTTCCAACTTTTGGAAATTGTTTGAATTTGAAAAATGTAATAATTTCAAAACAAATTTTGAGACTGATCTGAAATAAAAAAATCTGAAATTTGTCAGTTTCAAAAATATTTCCAAACTTTTTCAAGAAATAAAATTGAAGATTAAACTAAGTTTTTGAGTTGTTTCTAGCAGATTCTAGACTTTTCAAAAGTTTTTTGTTGACAATTTCTGAGATAAATCTAAAGAAAGTGTTTTCAATCAAATACTCAAGTTTTGAAACAAGAAATTTTCTCATTTTCTTCTACAAAATTTTTGATTTGTGTCAAAATTAAAGCTAGCAAATCAGAAAATTTGTTAGCTTTTTCTTGCAAATTTTTGACGTTTGCAACTCAGAAATATTCGTAAGTCCAAAATGTTCAACTTTTGAAAATTTTCTAATCTTCAGAAGTTGAAAATTTTCAATTTTTGAAACTCAAAAATTTCAGAATCTTTAGCAAATTTTCGACTTTTAATCACTTAAAATTTCAAGTTTTTTCTAGGGAATTTCTTAGATTTTTTAGCAGAAATGTACTTTTTCCTTCTGTTTATGATGGATTTAAAAGGCCACTGTATTGCAGAGCTCTTTGTACCAACAAGACAGAATGAAATAAATGCTGCATGTTGAAGCGCTGACAGAAAATAGCTGCAGTCCTCACGTTTTCACGCTAGAGGGCAGCACAGCAACTCTATCAATGGTTTTGAGGTGTTGCTGAAAGAAGTTGAAATGTTCAGACAAAAATAAAAATGTCAACAGAAGAAAAAACTGAATTGTTTCGCTATGATTCAAACACAGGTGCATCTCAAAATATCAAAAACTTCTGAAATTTCCATCATTTCAACTGTTAATGTGTTTATTTTGATGATTATAGAAGAAATCTAATAAAAACCAAATATAAAAGTCTCTTAGAAATTATTATAATAATAAATTTGTGTATAATTTATGTTATAATAACAATAAGTTATTGTTATTACTATAACATAAAAATATCAGCCGGGCTGCATACAAGCAAAGTTAATGGAAAGTTAACTGGAAGGAAAAACAGTGGAAATCCTCAGGACTGCTACTTCCTGATCTCCTCCATACCATGCCGCATTGATCCAGTAGTTTCCTAGAATGTAATATTCTAATCTTGAGAGAAAAAAGCTTTTAGATTTTCATTAGTATGAATGAATAATCACAGAAATGATCAGAAATAAACACTGAAATCATCAACAAGTTAATTTTATGATAATTTTTGATTTCTTGAGATGCACCAATAGGAGAACGTGTCAAGATTAAGAAATGAAAACTGTCTAAAATGAATGAAAGATAAAATAACACACAGTCAGTCCCATGGCATTGTTAAAATCAAGTTAAAGGTTCTGGTGAACCCAGGAAAGTCCAGTTTCTCTCTGGGTTCAGTTAAGCGATGATGGCTTCTTCTTCTTCTTCTTCTTCTTCTTCTTCTTCTCCTAAACGCTCTGCAGACTTTCTCAGTGCAGTTTTAAATAATAAGGCAACCGTTGAGCGATTTAACAAGGAGCACATTGACCTTGAAATTGGGTTCAAGGACGTGGAGAGTTAAACTTTAGTGGGCTTTGCTATTGCCGTTCATGTGGCTGACGTTGGATTTTGGTACCTCGGTGCTGTAGAGACAGTCCAGGAACCCTCTGGAGATCTCAGTCACCAGGGACCGGTCTGGGATGGACTGGGCCATGCCATAGATCGCCCCCTGGAGGGGATACAGGAAGAGAGGGGTCAGATAAACCCAAACTCATCATTTGGTTCAGATGACAGACTAGATGGCTCCGCCCACACCAGGTTTCACTCAGGAAGAGCAAACCTCCAATAAACTACCGCTGGAAAAGGTTGTGATCCTCAGTGATACCAGAAAATTTTCTCAGAAATGTTGACTTTTTTCTCATAATTTTTCAGAATGAGATTTTTTAGGCATATATAGCGGTAAAACCAGCTTACCAAACATGCTGGAACTCACCTTGGGTTAACTTACTCCCAAAAACAATAGGGTGATTTTTTTAAAGGTGTTTGGGTTGTTTTCAGAAGCAGTAAAAATCCAAATGGATGTAGAAAAATGAGCAAAATGTGAATTTAGGTCCTCTAAAAATTCATCACCAACTCACCATTCCTGTGGTTTTCTCTCTGGGTTTCTTCATGATGATGGCGACCTGTTCTTTAACTTCCCGAATGAACCGATCAGCAACCCCAGGCTGGGTGTGGAGCACCGTGCAGCATAGGTGGATGCTGCAAAGGAAGACATGACGCTGTAAACACTGAAACTACCAGCATGTTTGGAACATACGGAAGCTCAGAAAGGACGAGAATTACACCTACTACGCTAATGTGAGGAACATCGGTTTAATGTTTGCAGAGTATCCCAAAGTTTTACTTAAATGAAAGTACCACTACTTCAACATATTTTTACTCAATTCAAGAAATTACTCAAAAAACTTTAAGAGTATTTGATAAAAAATCTTCTAATGTTTTATCATTACAGGAATCTTGTTTTTCTAGTTTTAGCTTGTTTACATTAGTTTCCTTTGTCTGAAAAGTGTTTTTCATAATTTTCTTGATTTTATGATTTAATCCTCCTGAGATTTGCAGTTGTTTTCTCTAAATTTTCCACTTCCCCCTCATCCAACCTGGATGGAAACTGCAGCGTGTTCAGGTTCCAGCCCTTTGACGTCAGCGCGTTCGACAGGCGGAAGATGTCAAAGTCCTCGGAGCCGATGGCCACCACAGACACTTCCGGGTTCCCGAACACAAACACTCCCTTTATTTTTCTCATCCTGTCCAAAACGAAAACAGATGTTAGCACGTTGGGCTGCTGCCTCACTGCAGCGCCGGCTGAATGTGGCCGTCTCACTCGTTTCTGATCTTGCGCGCCGTGCCGATGATCTTCTTGGTGGCGTCCACGTAGCCGCTCTCTCCCATGTACATCATGGTGGCCCAGCAGGCGGCGATGATTCCTCCGGGCCTGGAGCCCGCCACCGACGGCGAGGCGTAGATCCCCCCCTGCCAGTCTGGAGCCACAAAGTACTGGTACTGACGGTACTTTTTATCGCTATAGAGGATCACAGATGAGCCTTTGGGCGCATAGCCGTACTGGAGAGAAAAGGATTAAAAAGGTGGAAATAAAAACATAAAATGAGACTTTGTGACTTTATTTAAACCAGAGCTGCCACAGTTTGTGCCAAAATTAAATTGAGAACCACTTTTCTATTTTTACTAAAACTTGAAAGGTTTAACTTTTAATGTCTTGTTAATATATTAAATATGTTACATAGACAATATTTTACAAAAATAAGCTAAATAATTTTTTTTTCAAAAAGGAATTTGTAAATTATTCTTGATCCAAAAAAGTCTTTGCTTCTTTTTTCTTTTTACATAAAAAAAAAAAAGTTTAGGTAGAATTTGCTGGTTTTACCTAAATGTAATCAATGAAAACAGAAAAAGTTTAATAAAGTAAAAAACTTTGTCTTGTACATAAATATTTAAAAATATTTTATGTGTGTTGAAATCTCAAATTGATCACAAATGTGCTCCATTATTTAACTGTTGACTGAAACATGATAAAGAACACTGTAACTTTGTTTCATTTATAAACTGGGAAAATGACGTCACTGGAACTACAAGTCGGTTGCTAGGTAACGGGCTGGGCTTGGCTGGTGTTGCTAGGTAACGGGCTGGGCTTGGCTGGTGTTGCTAGGTAACGGGCTGGGCTTGGCTGGTGTTGCTAGGTGACGGCCTCGAGAGTGTTGACTGAAACAACCGAAATAATCTGCCAATAGAAATGGTACTTTTTCATCAATATTGAGGAATTATTTACTTAAAACAAGCTTCTATATCTTTCTGAAAAGTTATTTTTAAGTCTTATGTCAAATATTCTAAGATAATTATGTTAGAAAATAGACTAAAAATGCTGGGTGAGATTTAGTATTTCAGCAGTGCATGCTCCGCATGGGATCCAACTCTCTGGCTTATGGTCTCTTACCTTGTGGGTGTCTGCAGAGATGCTAGTAACTCCCTTCACTCTGAAGTCAAACGGGGCGAGGGAGTAACCAGCTTTTTCCATGAAAACAATGAGAAACCCGCCCAAACAGGCATCCACATGCAGAGGGATGTCGTAGCGCACCGCCAGCTGCAACACAGCGACTGAAAGTTTCAAAGAACGGACTTCCCCGTTTCTGTTTTTGGCCATATTGGGGTAGGAAATGTCTGGCCTCTGACCTTGGCGACTTCTTCAACCGGATCCATGATGCCATGGGGGAACTGGGGCGCAGAGCAGACAAGCATGGCTGTGTTTTTGCTGATGGCTCTCCTCATCGCCTTGGTGCAGAGCAAACAAAAGGAGAATAATGAATGTTTGAAAGCAGGAAACACTGAGAGGGAATAACACACGCGCACTCACCTTAACGTCGACCTTCATGGTCTTCTGGTCGAGAGGAATGTGGACGAGTTTCATCCCAAAGTAATGTGCGGCTTTGTCGAACGCCGCGTGGACGCTCACTGGAGCAAGACTGAAGATTAGGACAAAAAATACCTCAGCACTTTCACTGGAAAATAGGGCTGAAACAATTAATCAACTATTGAAATAATTGTTTACTAGAGACGATTTGCCCCCAGAAAATGGTACTTTACTAACAGACTAATATAATCAGAGCAGTAATTTGGCAAAAAAACTATTAAAACAATTCATACATTTTTCATTGAAGATAAAAAAAAACCTTTGTCTATAAATCTGTTTCATCAAAAACTACAGAAATGACATTTTAAAAAATCTAAAAATGATATAAAATTAATCAACTGATCAGCTTTACTGTATTGATGTCAAGTAAACTGAGCTTTTGCATGTTGAGGATTATTTTTAGCTGCAGATGCATCCTGTGCTACAAGTAATCAAATTTTCACTGAAGGAATGTTATGTTGTTGCAGTTTAGGGAGCAAAATGTTTATTTTCTCATTTTAAAAAGGAACTGATTTGTTTATTTTTATATTTGAATGTATTTCTAATATTGCATAAGAAAAGGTCACATGAAAAACCTGCAGAATGTGACAATTCTTCAACAGATTAATTGATTGATCGTTGCAATAATTGATTGTCTAATCGATAACAAAAGTAATTGATGGCTGCAGCCCTACTGGAAACAAAAAGCCAGGTCTTCTGAAGCTCATCTTACATTTCAGGGAACGTCACACCCCGCTCATAAGCCATGTCTCTGTATGCTTTGCAGGCCATCAGGATGCTCTCAGTTCCTCCAGAAGTGACCTGGGAAAAGCCAAGGTGAAGATCCATCAAATTGAGCAAATCTTTCCTCAACGGACTTGTGGATTTCCTGAGATTGTAACAATAAAACATAATATTTTATTTGGAGTATGAAGTCTGAGGTTTTACAGTTCCACAGGAGTTGGGTCCACCGTGGAACAGGGAGCAGGACATTCGGACAACCTCAGCTTCCATCTTCCTGACACCAGGAAAGATGTCCGGGTGGAGAGGGTTGCTCCACGCAAAATCTCCATAAACCTGCACAACAAAACATAACATCGGAAAAAAATTATTAGAACAAAGCTTTCAAGTGTTAACAGGGCCGAAACGATTAATCACAAAAAACGATTAATCGGTGACTGCAGTATCCAGACTAAAACAAGGCCATTTATCAAAAATTATTATTTTCTTAATGAAAAAAGGATCTTAATTATTTTGTTTATCTGTATCAAAATCTAATAACGCATTGGCCCATTTTGCAGATTTTTTTATTTAACCACTAGAGTCTTTATATATAATATTTGAACTACAAAAACAAATAACTAAATTTATTTTTTGAACAAGAACATTTTCTTGCCTCATACCTTCACCAGGAGTTTGGTCAGAGTTTCATCCCCCCAGTACACGGCACCGGAAACACACCCTTTGTCCCACTGTACTTCATCTGGAGAAGAAATATTTTAATTTAATTTTGTATCACAATCACTCAATAATATATATGAATACTAACAACTAAAAGAAATGAATGAAAAGGAGCAGAAGGAAGTAGAAACTTATATCTGCCCCCTACTGACGTGACTATTCATCTCCAAGGACTACAAACATATTTTAAATGCACAAAAAATAAACAAAACATCACCTTATTCAACACCATTTCATTTTATTATATTTTGTTGCTATTGCTATTTGTTCTCCTATGTATTTGGTTGTTATTTTGCAGATCAATTCATCTGTTTGTAAGTCAGTAATGTTTGTTTTATATGCACTAATTGGTGCTGCAGTAGAACAATCCCGTTGACAAAATGAAACCTGGAGATGGAGGTATTATTAATTTGGTGCACTAAAGGAAAAAATAATGCAGAAAAACCACTGAATAATAACTTCAAACCACTTTTTTCTCACGCTCTGTATCAGCTACATTACAAGCAGACTAGGTGTCATGGCAACTGACTGACAACAGCTCCGCTAATGTATCAGGATTCAACACTAAAAATTATTCAAACGTTACCACAAAAAGAACAGAGCATTCAGTCTGTTACAGTTCTATATGTTTAGGCTTGATGTTTATTTTGTTATTAATAACTAATAGCTGCGGTAGATTAAATGCCACTGCTATTAGCTACGCTAACTTAGAGGTGGTTGATTAGGTAATTTAAACAATTGCGCTACTGATGATCTGTCAGAGTTGTTGCGTGATTATTTTTTAACTGAACCAAAACAAACCAAATTCCACATCATGTTACGGTTGTCAAAATTAATATAGCATAGCTGACCTACGTCCCTCTCCCTTGCTATTTTTTTCCTAGTTAAAACTTTATCTAGTTGTCATCATGTTGACAATTGGTAGCAAAACACTGAGTCTCGTTTTCTTTATACATCACTTGTATATTTAAGATTTAGTGCACTGGGTTGACAACTTTATAGTTAAAATTATCGCCAGTCATCATCAGCAGGAAGGTGGGGACGGAATCTTGGTCTTTAAAGACTTAATAAAGGAAAACATGAGAAAAAATAATAAAATCCAGGCAGGTAAAGCCTGGTTGACCCTGATGGATACAACTCCACACTTCCTCACAATACGTCAGAAACCAGCAGCTTTCTTGGAAATATAAATGTCTCCCGATCCAAGCGGCTCATTGCTGGTGAATCACTTACTCAGCGTTTGATACTCTTTGATTTTTTCCATGACTTGGCTCTGAGTTAGCCCTTTAGTGGGCAGTTGCTGAGTGTAGCTCATCCCCTCCTTCAGCGTACACAGACTGTGGGACATGTCGTCCAGAGCCTTGTTCAGCTGCTTCTGAATCTGTTGCGTTAAAAAAAGAAAAACAAGCACTTGTTATTGAAATAAAGTTGCTAAAGTCAGCAGAAGTAAAAGTGTGACTAGTTGAACTGAAGTAATCAGCTTATCATGAGTGCATGATGCAAAGTGTGCCGAAGGTCCCATAGTGACAACAATCGGACCACAAAGGAGGAACAGATCTACCACAGAACTTACATTGTCACCAACGAAGGGTATTTTTCTGACGAGTCGAAAGACTTGATTCTTGATTCTGGAAGTGAGACCTGAAACGGAGACACAAAGCAGCAGCTGTGGGTGAAAGTGACAGGAAGCAAACCCAGCTGACTGTGACTAACAATGCATTCAGTTTGATGAAATCATCATTTTATTCTGCTAAAGTGGGAGAACGTTTTAGGGGTATTTTACCTCTACAAGCCTGAACAACAGAAATGCCATTCAGGCTTGTTTCTGCGTTCAGAAACAAGCCTGTTTCTGAACAAGATAAAAAAAGACCTGAAGTAAAATACCTAAACATTTTCATTTTCAGGAATGGAAATATCTTAAAACTAAAAGCTTTCACTAATAGACAATAAACCAATTAATTGCATGTTTAAAACAAGCTCTATAATTTCCATGATTTATTGTCGTTTTCTTTCTACTAAAAATTGGATGATTTAGTTATTTTTTTAATGAAAATTTTAAACTTGTATCTGATTAATTGATTAATCGCCAGAATAATCTATAGAATGATGAATCAATAACCAGAATAATACAAAGGACAATCAGCAACTAGAACATCCTTCACAGCTGGATTTAAATTCAGATTAAATGACTCTCAGGTGGTCTGTGTTCATTAATTAAGTGACTTCTGTAGCCCTGTTGCAATACTTGATGTTGAAAAAACAGTTATTCTAAATAAATCAATTAATCACATGATTAAAACAAGCTCTATAATTTTCTTTTGCAAGATTTATTGTTCTTTCTTTCTTTCCTACAGGTGCTTTCGTCCTTATGTGAAAGCACCTGTCACTAATTGTTTATTTCCAGGTGTGAAATATTACTTTCTCGCTGGAAGAGAAGTCCTTTGAGCCAGAGAACTGCCAGCATGGTGAGGACAGATGCTCCCATGATTTGCCACGGCTCCAGGTGGGAGCAGCGAGAGTTGATCTGCCGCCGGCCTTCCTCTAGGTACAGCAGCAGCATCTCCTTATATACCTCCAAGGCACTCTGAAAGGACAACACACGATTTTGATTCATGGTTAATTAAACTCGGCTCCATTCATTTAACTATTAATGTCAGCTTCGTCCTTCTTTTAGTATTGTAGTTTGGGTGTCATCCAGGAGGGGGCGCAGCTGGTGAGGGGAGCCAGCAGTCGGTAAAAACGAAGATGTCGGTGGCGCCGTAGAGAGTAACGGTCCAGAGTCCGATGTGGGATGAAACCTGAACATTATGTGGTTTTGAAATATAACACTCGACAAGCTCTTTTAGTTTAACATTTATAGCGCTGATTCAGCCGCCAACTTATCAACCAAATATTACTTATGTGCTACAAAGGCCAGAATGATGACAGAAAACGCATTAGAATTATATACACAGGGACGGCTGGTGTAAGTGGGCTAACAGGGCTAAGCCCTCCCTTACATTTACAATAAAGTTGTTAAAATAAACAACTTCAAATTAAATACCTACAAATAAATACATTTTAGATATAATGTATCACATTTGGTTAGATTTTCAACAAACCTGGTCTTTAACCGCCAGGGGAAAATCCCGGGGTGTTTCCGGAAGGCTAACTTCTGATAGCTCCATTCAACGTTACTGTCTGTCAGGCTCAGAATGATTGACAGGCGTCTAGCCACAACCTCTCGGTTTGCGGCTCATTGAGGCTAATTTTGGTTGGTCCAGAGCTAGCGCGCGGCCACAGGATTCATCCAATCAGGATGGACCTGCCTCTAGCTCGAGTGTGTGGGCGTGGCTTGTCGTAGACCAAGTAGGTGCCATGGTGAGCAATATTATAAATAAGGTGGATTTATATATAAACATGACTGAATAAGCACTGTTGATTTTGAGCATTTTATGGAGCAAGCAAAAAATGATTTTTAAATTCAGCATATTAAAAAAAGATTTTGTACCCCATCCTACATCTGTACGAGTGAAGCTGCAATGTCCAAACATAAAACAGTTTAAAACATAATTTAAAAATATGATCATCACTGCATCAAAATTAGAACTAATTACTGCTATTATCAATGCTGCCGTCATTCTTTAATTAAGCTGTCAATGTGGCATATTGAAAAAATTTTAACACATTAGAAATTATTGATGCTTGCCAATAACATGAATCCATTTACCAGTTATTCTAATTAAGAATATGCCATAACCCAGTTCATGTTAATATGCCATAACCCAGTTCATGTTAAAAAATAAGTTCATAGTTCCACCCACTGTTTGGAACATGTAAATATACTTCACAACTGCTCTTCTTTTGCTTCTTTAAATTTATCTTTGTTTATTCTTAGTTTTGTTTACATTCAATTAAATCAAACTAAAAAATTTAACCCTTTATCTTATGGAGAGATCCTCAGCAAGAGAAAACTTTTTAATAAAATGGCCGCTTATTAATTAATCGTTAGCCAGTAAATTAACTTGCATTACAGAAAAGCGGTAAAAGTTTCAGGACTTACTTTTGAAGACATTGTTGGATCTACAGAGAACCTGGGGAGGAAATAACAGATTCTTCCCTCTGCAGGTGAATGTGTTGGGAAAACGCTGAGCTTACTGAGTGACTTCACCCACTCCTCGTTAGGCAACTGGTTGGGAGGAAGTTCACCCAGCTATAAACAGTCTTGCATTTCCTCTGATAAATATAAAGAGCTTTGCTCCATTCAGGTGTGAATTCAGCAGTGAGAGACCATTGAATCAAATTGCACAAGCGGGGTAACATTATCTCCATTATCTCTCAGCAGAGGTGTGTTTACAACCCTGCAGCGGACATTTTGATAGGACAGACTCTCCACATCAGCTGCAATCAGATGGAGAAAGCTTAAGGTTCACAACATGGTATCTTAAGAACTCACTATCTGTGTGACCGCCAATGTTCATCACCTTTTAGTTTTTGTCACCTTGCAATAACAAACTTTATAATATCTCACTGGAGTTTACAAAAGAATGACAATCTGACCATTTTTGTTGGTTTGATGCCATTTTCTGATCTTTCATGTTTTCAGTCACTCTAAGCAGGGAAATTTCCGTAATTAACAGAAATAGAGGCTTGAAAACATCTATAAAAGTCTACAAAATGTGTCTCGCTTAGTGACTAGAGTTACTGAAATAAAGTCAGTTTATTTCAGTAAAGGTTTAAAAAGATAAGTGTATAAAAGAGACACTTTGACAAATTGTTATTTATTTGTTGTAATTTTTTCAACACAACAAATTGAAAACGAGGAAGCCATTGTACAAGTTTTACAGTGAATTAAATGCTTCATCTTTTAACACATCAGCATTAACTCATTATCAGTAGCAGGAGTTTCAACGGGTCCATTTTGAGGAAAGAACCACACAAACTCCATCAAAACGTTTTTTCTCATTAAAATAACTTTTTTCTTGTAATTTTAAGATGTTTTACTGGTAAATTTGCGTCTTTATTCTGCCATTATTGTAACTTTATAATTGTAATTCAGCAAAACATTCTTGAAACAGAAAAAAAAATAATTAAAATGTTATGTTTTATTTTTAAGCCAAATTGCCCAGCCCCCAAATTACAGCAAAATCAATCAATAGATTTATTGACTCGATTTAATGCACTTTATAATCAATATTCAAACACATTCTCTTATAACATTTATACGAGTGAAAAGTTATTTGTTTATTTTATTTTTGTTTACTTGTAGATTAATACCTTTGTTAGTTTTATATTCAATATTTGAATTCAAATTTTAAAATAAAAAACATTTATTAAAATGAAAAGAAAAGAAATCTTGTAAAAAATTTCTCAAAAATTACAAAATAATGAATAAATTAATAAAAGTTGCAAACAATATATCTATAACTCAAACGACTTAATCTGTTTTTCTGATGAAGTATTTTGAAACGCTCTTTCAAATATTTCATAATTTTACTCCACCCATCGAAACGCACATTTGCTTTATAATAGTCTGCACACTTTTACTTTTAAAATCATATTTCCTTCGCTTATTTCTGTCACTTGTTGTTTAGACAAAAAAATCGTTTGTAAATTCATTTCTAGCTTAAAAAAATAACAAAAACTTTTAAAATTAGCCGAGTCCTTTAGTTTCTATTGGATATTCGGTTGATTAAACAGTTTATTTGTGAAGTGAAGTGACAACAACCTGGCTGTAAATCCTGCCTGTTTAGACAGCATCTCCTCTTTCAGGTTTGGCAGGATCCAGTCTAACAGCAGCAAAGAACAGAACAGAACAAACCCAGTTGGGTTTTCAGAACCGACCTCTGGTCTGTTATCGCCACCATCACTAATTATTGACATTTACACGCCAATGACCCTCCAAACCCACTCTGCTGTCTTTGCCTGAGGAAAACTTAAACCCAGTTCACACAAAGGATGTTGGTTTGTATTGTTTCCCTCATTGTTGAGCCGTAAACGCCCATTTCTCTCGGTCCCCCCGTCCCGACAACATCTGACTGATCTGAAATCAGATCTTTTGTTTCCCAGGAGGCTTTGCTCTCATGCAAAAGCGGTTGCTGCTGACAACAAACAAGTCCTCGAACTTTTAGCAAAACATCTGTAAACTTCTACTTATTAACAGAGCTGGGGAGCAACTAGTTACATTTGCTTGACTAAGTTTTTTTTTATTACTTACTTTAATTAGTATTTATATTACACTGTACATTCTACTTGAGTAATTTTATTCTGAAGTACCTCTACTCTTTCCTGAGTACAATTTTTTTTATTTCCTTCCCATTGAATGAAAAACAAATGAGACAGACACAAACCTGCAGTTTTTGTTAAAGTTTCATCAGTTTTGAATTGAAAGAAACTGATTTCAAAACACTGTCTTTTGCCTGATTTTGTTATTTTTTGTTACTTATATAAATTATTGACATTTTTATCCTTAAAATACCAAAATTCCCACTTACCTTTATATTTTGTTCTGACTGATTTTGTATCTTTTAAATATTAAGTGATTGTTAGTTCGATCAGTATATCAGTACAGGAGAAGACTTTTTACCAGCACTTGTTTTACTCTCAAGTAATTTCTAGCTACTTTTAATTGGGTACAATTTTTGGCTTCTCAGCCCTCCTCTACTTACTAAAAGTAACAATAATAAAGTTTTATTTAGGAGAAAAGTGATTAAATCTTTAAAGTGCATCTGGTGTTTGGATTGATGCAGGCTGTAAAATTTGCCCTAACATTGTTATGTTTTTAAAGAAAATCACAGTTCAATATGAACAGCTAACAACAATAACACATTGTTGCAGCTTCCGGCAGGTTCATGCTGGACAGGATCTCCAGTTTTACCCTACAATAAACAACAGCATTGCTCTTTAACCCCTCTTACAGCAGGTTGGTGACTCAAACAGAGGCTACATTTTAAGTTTTATTTAAATTATAGTGAGGACTTACATCATATATGTTAATTTTTATCAACAGCAAAACAATAACGGTGCTAAAATTGTTGTTTAACTCTTGTTCTTCTGGTAAATCGCCCTATTTCTGTTCTTTGTAAGTCCTTAAGGAAAACAGTTAGCTAACTTCTCCACTTAAACAAGTCAGTCCTAAATAAAACGGAGACAAAAGTCAAGAGAAACATACCCAGTAATCCATGTTTCCGAGTTAAGCTGTCGTTTAAATTCTTCCTCTTTGTTCACTTCTCATGTAAAGCCTGACTTTCTGCCCCTCAGCTCACATCTAAATGCTACCGGGAGCCGCAGCGAGCAGAAGCTAACCCTGATTCAGGAAGCAGCTTCTGCGCCGTCTGCGCATGTGTAGATCTGACAATGATGCTGATCGGCCCGATTACATGCAATCCGGGTGTGAGAGTGTTTGTTCCGCATGAGATGCAGATCTGAGTTGTAAACAACGGGAATATTGAATTACACAAAATGTTACGAAAGAGGAAAATAAGAAAAACAGTAAAAGTATTTTAACTGTGATCTGAAAATAAGTTTCATATTTTTTTCTCAAAGTTCAAATAAAATTAATTGCATTTTCTACTAATCCCAAAGGGAAATCAAACGTTGTTACACATAATTTTCATGCTTCTATTTATTTATTTGTTGAATATATTTTATTTTTTTTATTTATATTATGAAACACTTTTGTAATTCTATTATTTTCCTCAAATTAAGCAGTATTAACGCTGATGACAGTGGACAGGAAGGGTTTCCTGTAGAGGTCTGTATTACAGCAGTGCAGGAGAAGCCTCTGACTGAAGACAATCTGTTTTTCTAAGACAGTCTCATAAAGAAGATTCTCAATATTACCCGTAATGTTCTTTATTTTATGAAGAGTAAATTCATAATGTTTCCACCGTATTCCAAAATGGATTTAATTCACTTTTGATGTAAAATTATAAATAAGACAGAATGACATATTGAAAAAAAGTGAGTTGTACATTTTCCTAATTCAAAGAAAATTGCAAAATTTGCCATTATGGAGTATATTATGTATAATTTTATGCCAAAAAATTATTAAATCCATATATAAGTAGCTAAGTATTTTTGCACTCATAACTGAAAAACCTTCAGGATTTCTTCTGAGTCCATCTGCTGTAAATTCCATCGATAAAACGTAATTTTTATGGGATCACATCTCCACTCAACAAGCAATGTGAGATTATTGGATTTCACATTTAGTGTACAAGAGCAGAAATCAAGTAATCAATATCAAAGGAGCTTTGTGTTTTTAATTCCATGGGAAATTTTAAAATATATCTATATTTTAAATCAATGGCTCTATATCGATCCAGAAGGTCAGGTATTGCTATGGACTCCAATATTTAGGACATATCTTTTGACTTCTGCTTAATGGCTAACTTTGCATTTTACACAGAATCCTAAGAAAATATTATGAAGCTAAATTTGCACTATATAACTTAAATAGATATTTCTTTTTTATTTACTATCCATCTTTAACTTGGACAGTTTCTGGCCTATGTACAACAAAAATATCTAAAAGGATATTGCATCTTTAAACGAAGCGCTAGCTAGCTGGCATTGGGGTATTAGCAGCTAGTTAGCGTTAGCCTCAACAGCCTTGACCTACAGAGGAAAATTTAGATGTTTAGATAGAAAAAAGCTTCAAAGACGACATTGAAACTGCAATATGTAACTTTTATAAGAAGTATCTTTTTTCCATATTTGTTGAAATTGTCAACATGTTACAATTTAACACGAGAAAGATAATCTGTGAAAGGATCGATCTCCCCCAGCTCCCCCTGAGCTTTTATTACTAATCTGAACAAAGGCAATCAGAGCTGGAAGGCGGGTCTTAACGCTGCCAATCAAGCTCATGTTCTTTCTGTTAAATGTGCGAATTGCAGAGAAACAACTTACCATTACAGAAAAAACATTTATTCACCCACCACGCTAACTAGCTTTAGCATTCATAACAGGCTATGCTAGCTGCAGCGTTGCAGAGAGCAAGAGTACCACTATTTTTTTAAAAAGGTACATTATACAGTTTTAGTGTTGGCAATGAGTCAAAATATAGAAATATGTTCAAGTGATATTTTTGAATCAGAGCCAAAAATATATTTGAAATTATTATTTAAATAATAATTTCAGAAATATCAAATATTTAAACCCTTTTGTCTGTTTATTTAGCATAAAATTCACTTTTTTCTACCTATTTAACTGGACGCACTAATGAAGGTATGAACTGGCAATCAAAAGCAAATAAAAAGAGATATTCTTCAGCTGTTTGGGGGTGAAAAGAAGCGACTTGCCCCCATTTTGTTTCTTAAATGTCCAAACGGTCCAACAAAAAGACGAACCGTCTCCGAGGAGCAGCGATTCCACTGTAATTGGTGTACACTGCCTTCAAAAGCCGCGGTTAGACGTACAATGCGTCGCCTGTGAAAGGAAACTCCAAAGCACATTAAAAGTGAATTAGTTCTTGTGTAAAGTGCGTTGGGGTCACGCTGGTCACGACGCGCGCACCTCTCCAAAGACGCACATGTCTCCAAAGGCGCACTCTATGGTTTCTAAAAGCCAGTCACATTGTTGGGGGTCTCACAAGAGGTGTACATATGGCATCCGGGTTGCAATTAAATGTTTTTAAGATGTTTTTCCTCACTTGAAGAAGTTTCCTTTTTCTTCCTCCCAGCAGCTCTTTGGCAGACAGAAGAAGAGGGAGGGGGCCGCATTGAAAGGCTCCGCTGCTGGTTTGGGATCGACAACAATCTGGTCAGCGAGTTGTTGGACTTTGATTGTCCCCCTCAAAACGTCCTTCAAACAAAAAGCTCAAGACGAAAATAAAGCCCCACCTGGTTCCTCTGTTTGCTAAAGTAATAATAAATAGATTTGCTTTAATAAATACGCAAAAGGAGCCGCATAAAGCGAAGCGCTAATCAGGAGCGTCGCCAGGTATATCACCTGTTCCGCAGCTTGTTCAGTTTATTGTTAAATATTGTTAAATCACTTTCTGCCATTTCCGCAGTAACTGGCCTCTCGTGTTTGCCTACACTTTGCATAATAAGCGCGACGCCGATCATATAAAAAATCCAGAAGAGGCAGACAGGTCCAAACGCACACCTGTCCAAGATATCCGAACATGGATTTGGCACCGAGGGGTATTTGTAAAGTGGCAGTTTTCCGTTTACTTTAGACTTTTTCCAGCCTTTTTATAACAGTGGGCCAGCATCTCCTATCGCACAAGTGTATTTGTCCAGTTTATTGAAAGCATATGGTTATCAGAATTCCCCCAAAACACATATTTAGACAGAAAGTTAAGTGGAGCTCTTTGTGAGCTGTTGTCAGTAAATCATGTCCTAGTCAAAGCTCCAGCGCTTCAGCTGCTTGTTGTCCACGTCACTAATGTTTAACCTCCGGAAGAAATATCAAGTCTTGCTGTAAAGAGTGACGCGCCATCAGGTTTTGGCCAAAATGGGCATGTTTTTGGAGATGTCATGGCGCACAGCTGTATGGCCACTTTTCCAGCAAAAACTGGGTTTGTTCTGTTACGTCACAGTAAAAGAGTCTTTGAACTTTGAATCCAAACAGCAGGTTTGGTCAAATCCGGTCCGGTTTACTCTGCAGCTCCGTGCGTAACTGTCCTACTCCTGACGGGGAAAGTTTGCGCTTGAACGCACAAAGCGAATGTTGAACCAAATGTGTTTTTTCTCCGGTAAAAGTTAAAACTTTTCTCTTTCTAGACGTATAATGAAGACAAAATGTTAAAATAGTGAAACTTTGTCTTAAAAAGTTGAAGAAATTATTATTATTTTTTTTTACTGGAAACCTGGAAATACGCGCAAAAGATCATCCAGACACAATGAGGATAGAAATAAATGTTGTTTTGAAACAATTTCACATATACTTATTAAACTTTTCACAGCAGCAGAAATCCTGGAGTAAATCTTTTAGCCAATTTATCAAATTTTAAAGAACATTTAATCTGCAGGTGTGATATTCAGGACGTCACTGTGAGTGCTTAAAACGTGAAAATCCAGCTGCTCTTTAGTTTAGCTGATCTATTCATTAATAAAAAGGTTCTAGAGTATCAATAAACAGTTACATTCAAGCACCAGAGTTTATTTTCAGGCTAATTTTCCCATCTGTTGTCACCGGATGTGCGTAATGGGCGTACAAACATCAAGTTTAATATCCAAATAAAGGATAAAACCGGCAGCTGTTTCTCAAATTACAACAGAAAGTCTGCATGTAACCTTGAAAACATAAAATAACATTATTGGATAAAATAAACGACTTAACACACAAAAACACCAAAATAAAAAAAAGTTGGTTAGTTATTTCACAAACCAAATCACCCCTCCCATGGACATGGTCAATACACGCACTTTAGTTTTGTTTTCAACACTGAACCTGTGGATTCTATGGCACTTTATTCTTAGCTCATATATTTATTTAGCTATTATTTATTTATTGTGTAGTATAAGGTTTTAGCTCTGTTACACTGGTAGCCAAGTAACGACATTTCGTTGTCATGATTCACCTTGTGTTTTTTTTTTTTTTTTTTTTTTTTTTTGTACAATGACAATAAAGGAAGTCTAAGTCTGAGTCTTTTACAATTTTTTCTGAAATTAAATATTTTATTGAAAGATACTCAAAATATTGTTGCTATAAGTTCTTGGAGCTTTTGGTTCAAATAATTTTTTTTAATTTATGACACATTTTTATGAAATTGGGGACATAAAAAGAGATAAATATCCAACCTTTATCATTTGAATTTAAACACTGGAACAACTTGGATGTTTTGTGTTCTGATGCAGAAACGTGGAAAACTGATGAATAAAATGAATTTTCTTCCAAACCTGCAGCTGCAGTTCTCTGAACTGATTTTAAAAGATAAAATGTTTAAAATTATAGCCTATAAATATTTTTATGTTATAGTTTTGCATACATTTTTGAAGCATATAAAAAAAGCAGTAAAGAGTGAAGGGGCCGGTGGGGGACGCGCTGCTCGGACGCTGATTGGACATTTTTTTCTGCCGCTGTTGATTCAGGCTGCGCAAAAAGATAAGATAAAGGCCATATAAAATGACAAAGATGCGCATCCATCCCGCACCAAACGGGTCTGACGCCTCAGCTACAGCAGAGGACGGCCGTCTGTCTGTCTGTCTCCGCGTTCCGTCTTCACCTGACCGCAGAAGTAAGTGCAAACAGATCCACCCATGCAGGTGCCTCTTTTTCAGTTGCTTTAGATTAAAATTGATTTTTTTACGTGGAAAACTGGAAGTTATTGTTTGCATTGTTGAATCAGTGTGTAAAATTGTATTAAATGTGCTAATTTGCGCAGGATGTCTTCCAGAGACTCTGATGGAAACTCGCCTGGACCGCAGCAGCAGCGCAGGATGTGCGACAGAAAAGCGCCAAAAACGAGCGCAGAGCAGTGCGGACCGCGCGGCAGGCGTAGAATGAAGGCCAACGACCGGGAGCGCCACCGGATGCACAACCTGAACTCTGCGCTGGACGCATTGCGCAACATCCTGCCGGCGCTGCCGGAGGACGCGAAGCTCACCAAGATAGAAACGCTGCGCTTCGCCCGCAACTACATCTGGGCGCTGACGGAGACGCTGCGCATGGCGGACCATCACGTAAACCCCGCGGCGTGGGACGCGGGGTCTCCCGCAGAGCCCTGGTGCGCCAACGCCGCTGATGAACTGAGCTGCAAAAGTTTTATTCCGGTCACTATTTATTTCAGGTCGGTCCATGGAGAGAACGTCATCAGAAACTCTTGGTAGAAACTGAATCTTTAGCTTGAAAATGTCTTGAAACTGTATGGAGCTCAATTATGGCCATAACGTTTGTGCAAAAGACAAAAATTTAACAGAAAAAATATTTTGAAACTGAGAAAAAAATCAAACTGAAATACATATATTTAAAGTAATAAAAAAATTTAAACAAAAAAATCTAAAACAGAGGAAAAAGATTATGTGAAACTCAAAAAAATGTTCAAGTCTATTTTCAGATTCCAGCTTTTTTCCAGTTTAACATTTTTTTATTTTGAACAAACTTTCTGGTCCTAATTTGGCTCCATAAAACTCACTTTTTTTATCTTTTGGAGAAAACTGTTGTCATCTTTTCCAATTGATTTGTTTTTGCTGTAAATTATTTATGCAAAACCTCTTGTGACATCACAGAAGGTTTAAAGGGGCTCGTCAGAATTATGGTCTGTACATACTTGTATTTGCTTTTTTTATTAAATATTTAATATTATAACACACATTTATTTATGGTTGTCATTTATCAGAGGTGGGTGGAGAGTGATACTTCATAATTACAGAAGTAAATTGGCTGTCAGTGGTTTCAGATAATCTCAATCTGATTAAACAAAAAGGTGAGCAATCTGGGGCTAATCAGGAGCTAGCTGTCTGAGCTAGCAGCGATAAATCTCGGGTTCTACGTTTCTAGCAGAACCATCAGACTCGCATGAATTCTGCTGATCAGGTTTCTCTGCTCTTTCCTGGCAGTTTGACATTTTTCTCTCCATGCATCTGGTTTAGTAAAAACATTAGGAGAAGGTTTAGTTTGGAGGAAGTTCAACCTGTTCAAACTAAACCCAAACTAAACCAGAATCTGCTCAAACTAATACTTTGAATCCATTCCTGATTATGTACATAAAAAGCAAAACATCTGATTGGAGAAATCAATCCCGTTCTAACTTCTTTTGTCAACAAGAATCACAAAGCAAACCAACTGTTTAAAGCTAAAAGATTTATTTGGCAGTCATGTTCCATCAAGCTTTGGGCTGTTTCTGCTGTATAAAAATATTTATTCACTGTATAAAAATCCAGGTTTTCTGTGGGGCGACTAACACTTGATCATGATTTAGAAAAACATACAGAAAAGCAGGACTTGAACACAGTTTCATGATCGATAACAGACTCTGGGGCCAAAATTAATGTGCAAATTGTGGTTTTTCTTTCTTCGTGTCTGAGAGCGGGAGGCGGCGTGCAGTCCAAAGCCGGCGGGGCAGAGCGCTCTACTTGGGGAAGACGGTGACGACGTCGTAGCCCTCCGGCGGAGTGACGCGCTCCCGAGCGTGCTGCTCGCAGTAAATCTGCTCCTCCACGAAGAAATGTCCCTTCTGCTTCAGGTTGACGTCGCAGGCTGTGCAGGTGTAGCACTCAGGGTGGCGAAACTTTTCCCTCAGCTTCACCACCATCCCCCTGGAGACACAGTCAACAGGATCAGTCGCCCAAAAAGACAGACACAGGACCGGCACAACAAAGACTTAACATGAGAAATTTAAGGTCAAAACGTCATTTTACAGAAATTACTCCCACAAACTGAGTTGAAAAAAGAAATCTTGTAATTTTTAAAAATCAATCTGCCCTAAAAACTCAGATTAAAGATGCTCCAATCTCCACTTTTATCTCAGTAAGAAAAACTCCATCATAAATAAATTCTAAACTATAATTTGATTTTGTAAGAAAGTTGTATGTTTTTTTAAATCAATAAAATATTTAATTTATAGTCAGTTCCAGCGTCTAACCGCATTCAGCCACTAGGTGGAGACAAACGTCAGATAAAAGTCCCTTCATGATGGAGCCGACATCCCATAATGATCATCCAGTCCTAAAACCTGACTGGATGATGACTAAACCAGTTAGCCATATGCTAACAAAATGTCTGGCAAATAAGTGAATCAGGACTTTTAGCTTTTTTAAAATCATTGTCCATAAACGAAATAATGATTTGTAAATTATTAATTACCAAACTGATACTTAACATAATGTTTGTTACTCGAAGCTGAATCATGTATTGTTGGTTCACATAGATTTATACGTTGACATTATGACAACATAATTATCAGCGGCTATTCTTCTTATTACTAAAAATACTGCAAGTTTTGTTCAGTATTGAGCAACTAAAAGTTTAAAACTAAAAAAAATGAGTTTTTTCCCCCAAAATTACTACAAAAACCCCTGCATTTTGTGTCCCACTGAGTCCCTTCTGAGCAGGACAATCTGGCTGAAAACATGTAATCGTTTCTATTGATAATCATTGATTCGTTCTTGTTTTATCCTCAGTTCTCCCTCCATATTGTTTATTTTGAAGTAGTTAAGAGATACGGAGGCGAAACTTTAAACTGTTGCTGCACCAGTTACTCAGCGGGTTGTTGCTAGGCAACCAAGGAACGAGTGTGTTGCTAAGTAACCAAAGCGTGGGTGAGTTAATTTCACTAACTTTTCTCTTTTGGATCAGTTCATTGGAATTACTGAATATCGTATCAGTTCATTGGAATTACTGAATATCGTATCAGATCATTGGAATTACTGAATATCGTATCAGTTCATTGGAATTACTGAATATTGTATCAGTTCATTGGAATTACTGAATATCGTATCAGATCATTGGAATTACTGAATATCGTATCAGTTCATTGGAATTACTGAATATCGTATCAGTTCATTGGAATTACTGAATATCGTATCAGATCATTGGAATTACTGAATATCGTATCAGATCATTGGAATTACTGAATATCGTATCAGTTCATTGGAATTACTGAATATCGTATCAGTTCATTGGAATTACTGAATATCGTATCAGATCATTGGAATTACTGAATATTGTATCAGTTCATTGGAATTACTGAATATCGTATCAGTTCATTGGAATTACTGAATATCGTATCAGTTCATTGGAATTACTGAATATCGTATCAGATCATTGGAATTACTGAATATCGTATCAGTTCATTGGAATTACTGAATATCGTATCAGTTCATTGGAATTACTGAATATCGTATCAGATCATTGGAATTACTGAATATCGTATCAGATCATTGGAATTACTGAATATCGTATCAGATGCGTCATCTATTGATACTGATGTGTTTGTCGTGATATATATTTGTTATTGATTTATTGTCCAGCTCTACTTTCAGCTTGACGGTTTTTCCCTCAGCTTCACCTCAGGGTGACCTTGTGTAGACTTTTTAAAAATAGTTTCACTCTGGATCCGTGTGAATACTCACACAATCCCGGAACCACATTTATCGCAGACGGGCAACTTCTCCGTGTTCCCGACAGAAGATCCGATCTTTGTCGTTGGCGCCTTCACGCTCCTGAAGCCTGACGGTTTGTCCGCGTCGCCTTAAAAACGTCGGGAACAAACAGAAATTTATGTTTTCAGACTACGAAGCCATTAAGTTTAGGAGTTTTGCACATTCTGGCCTTTGCACCTGTCTCCAGAATCTCCTGAAGCACCTTGAAGGACGCGGACTGCCGCGGCGGCTCGTCGGACTCTTGGTTCTCTTGCAGCATCTTGTAGACCTCCGAATCCGTTGGTAATGCCGGTCGCTTTCCCGCCACCGCCGGCTCTGACGGCGCTCTAAAAGGACGGGAAAAACTCAATATTAACATCAAAGCTGTTCAAACAAGTCTTTGATGATCACAGAGCATTTAAGATACTTTGGAGACGCAGTACCAACACAACGGACTGTACTTTTCTTTATGACATGACGGGAAATCCATTTTATGGAACCAGAGTGTGGCAGGAAGTCCTTCCAAACACAACAAAATAAAAGCACCAATGATTACTGTGGAATAAATGTGCAGTCGCTTCAAGACAAAAAGGAAAACCCAAAGGTTTTTTAACATGGTTACTTCAGACTTCAGCTGAAGAACAAAAATATGCCAGGAAGATCTGAACGCACTTCTAATTTTATTTTGTTTGAAAAATGTTGTTTCTTACAAAAATAGGCAATAACTGATAATTTCTTACAACTTAAATGTAAAATAAAAGTTAATTTTATCCTACAATAAAAAATAAAATAAATTTTAAAAAAAACATCCCATTCCAAATATACACACAGCAGAACCACAGGCGGATCTCCTCCGTGCTATGCTGCATTGATGCAATAATTCAGGCAAAAGGAGCCCAAACCAAGAAAAGACGGATCAGAACATGGACATGTTGCTCTGTGTTGCTCAGCTTGTCGGTATTAGAGAATCCAGAGGAAAAAAGAAAAGGCAGATTCTGATTGTTTTCTTATCAGTGTCCCTTGTCTTGTCAGTTTTCTTTACTTTGGTTTATTAGCTTTCCAATAGTATCTTGATGCATTAATCTGCACTAATAACCCTGATTGGGTTCTGATTTAATCAGAACTCACTTGTTGTTGGGCTCGTTCGCCACCGTCTTCACCTCGTCCACGGCGGAGTTAAAGTCCTTGATGTTGTCAGACGAGTAGAGACCAGATGGACTGTTGTACTGGTTGGTCACGACCTTCGGGCCGAAACCAGCAAACGGCAGAGCGCTCCGGTTGTGGGACGAGCCGATGTGTTTCACCTCCTGGTTAATAATAATAAAATGAAGCTTAAAGTGAGGTTTCTGTTCAGGCTTCTGCTCTCCAACGTGCCACAGTGGAAACTTTACACAGTGATGATCAACTCAAACACAAACATGCATGAAAAACTGCAGTCACAATATTCAGCAGATTTGATTAAACTTGACTAAAAGCGTTTTGCACAAAATTAGACGAGTTAAGGAAGGTCGTTTAATTTTCAGGGTTCGTTCACTTTTTCCAAACATTTTCCAGGTAATTTTCAAACTTTTCCAGCAAGATTTTAGAGTTAAAAACAACACAAATGAACTTTCAATTCTCCATTATATGATGTAATTTCTTACTGTTATTAATAGTGTCCTGTATTTTACATTCTATAGTAGGGGCAAGATAATCTAAACTGTAACAAAAGTTTATATTTTGAAATGTCTCTAATACACCTGACTGGTCTCAGAACAAAACACTAATAAAAAAAATCTGAAATCTCAATAACATTTAATGCATATAATTTAAATCATCTTTATTTCAGTTTCACGGATCAATAAGTCATTCAGTCATAAGTCTGGCTCCTGCTGCAAACTGTTTAATTCAAACATTAGATTGCACTTCATTACAAAGCCGTACATTTTGCAAACCTTGAAAACATTTACAGGATTTTCAAGGACTTCAAGCATAAATTTCAGTTCATGATGCGACTTAACAAACGCGTAACGACATCGGCAGATGAACAGCTCATGCCTCAGAGTGGGAACACGCAGGGGAACACGCAGTGGGAACACGCAGGGGGAACACGCAGGGGGAACACGCAGGGGGAACACGCAGGGGGAACACGCAGTGGGAACACGCAGGGGGAACACGCAGGGGGAACACGCAGTGGGAACACGCAGTGGGAACACGCAGGGGGAACACGCAGGGGGAACACGCAGGGGGAACACGCAGTGGGAACACGCAGGGGAACACGCAGGGGGAACACGCAGGGGGAACACGCAGTGGGAACACGCAGGGGGAACACGCAGTGGGAACACGCAGGGGGAACACGCAGTGGGAACACGCAGGGGGAACACGCAGGGGGAACACGCAGTGGGAACACGCAGTGGGAACACGCAGTGGGAACACGCAGTGGGAACACGCTTCAAGCATCTGCCGTCAGAATTCATTAACTCTGGAGTCTTTTTAAGTCTCATTTGCAAAAAGTTTCAGTTAAGGATAAAAGCGTCGGATTTAATCCAAATGCTTGAAACGTGTTTGAGAAAAACGCACAAAGAGGAGAGAGAGAGAGAGAGAGAGAGCGAGAGAGAGAGCGAGAGAGAGAGCGAGCGCCTGTGACTCAGTTTCCTACATGAATTTAAACTTTGGCCTCAACTTTCCCCGTAACGGCAGCGACTGAGTCTTGCGTCACAGCTTGGCTGATAAACTACGGTCTCCTAGGAAACCGCCTGTTGGGAAGCAAACAATGACTTCATTTCTGGCACACACAAAAATATCCCACAACCTTCGCAAGCGCACAAATATTTCAACTTGTAGATAAAACTGTGTGGCTACCTGCATTAAAAAAAGATGAGTTTTTGCTTCTTAAGGCAGTAATTTAAAGAAAGCGAATGATGAAACACACCCGCGGTTCTGACGCAAGGTTCATCTTGTAAGGGTGTGTCTTTCCTTCCTCAGACGAGAGCGGAGACCACAGCTTAGTTTCTGACCTGCAGAGCAAAAAAATACGTAGGAAAATGAGGGTTAAAGCTCCGAGGCTATTCCACACAGAAATATTACCAAGCACTTTGGTCCACAAATATCCGAGTAACGAGGAAAATAACTGAAGAGTAAGTTTTCAGCAAGAAACAGGAGCCTATGTAAGGTTAAGAAGTCACTAATATTGATGGAAAACGTACCAGTTATTTGTAGCAGAAACTAGAACAAAAATACTTGGTAATGTTTAAATGGTCTCTGCTCTCTGCCACCTGGTAGCCGTGATGCAATGCGGTGAAGTAAGACGCTCAGAACGCCTCCCTGAACAAACAGCCGTCACCGAACACCTGGATGGGAGCTGAGTCAGTTTTTACGTGTCGCTGCGGCCCACCTGTCGATGGAGAGCGCCATTTCCTCCACGCAGCCCTTTATCTTGTTCTGCGCCTCCAGGTGAGTCATGGTCTCCGTCGGCTCGCCATTGATCGACAGGATTATGTCTCCGATGCACAAGTTGGCCTGCGCCGCTTTGCTCCCAGGGTTGACCTACGATGGCAAAACAAACAAAATAAATAAAATCTCACATCAACACAACGTCAAGGGTCATCTGGGGTTTTTAGCACATTCAGAGCATTTATTGCTGCAGCAGGCTTATGCATAAATAACAATTACTTTTCTGTAGTTTAGAAGATTAATCTGCAACAAAACTAGCTAATTTTTAAGTCAATTTAGAGGTGGACAATATAATCATATATATATATATATATATATATATATATATATATATCGGTTGTAAATGTTTTGCATATCATTGTAATTGTAAGACTGTATATAATTTAGAGGACACTAAAAAAATAATCAAATGCATGTGGCTTGATAAAGAATAGTGTCCAGTAACACAATTATCTCATAAAAGATGTGATAATTATAAAAATAGATGAGTCCAGAGGAAGCTACTAGCCAGTAGCTACCAGCTAACAGCAGATCATAATTTTCTGTTTATAATCTTTTAACCAACTACAGATTGCTAGAAATTACTAAAAAAATGTCATTTTGTAACGAGTATTTTAAAAAATATAAATAAATGCTTCACTTTGTTGATGTAAATTTTAAGAATAATCCAGAAATATTATTCTGAACAGATTGTGTCATGAAGATTTGAGATACATTATTTGCTTGGAGGAATTTTAATAAGCAATATATTCCAATTATTTGATGAATCGTTGCAGCTTTAAGACAGAGTGAAAACATCCCTGATTTCTGAATGAATAAAAACGGAGTGAACGGAGTTTAATTGCAGCCTGTGCTCGTATCATGGCTCTGCGTCCTCTCACATGCTTTACACACGCAGCTTTGGTTACAGTAAACAGACGCAAAGTCACTTCCAAACTGGAGCTTTCAGTCTGCTGCCCAGAGGCAGATGTTTCACGGAGATTAGGAGCTCAAAGCGGAGAGATTGGCACAGTCCAGGCATTCCTAATCAGGTTTCCTGGGTGGAGTGGAGCGACTGCGTTTACAACAGGAAGTCCAGCTGATCACACACTGGACTCACATGCTTCACTTGAACTACATTTTTACAACAACACGTTTCGGTATTTATGGCAATAAAAGGTAAATAAATACAGTCAGTGATGTGAACCCCATAATTACAGAGTGTTACAATAACAAAAACTGAAATTGACAAAACATTTTTGTCACCTGAAATATATTAAAATGACAATTAAAGAGGAAAAACTATAACTAACTGGAATTACATTGTGTGTTTATAAAACTAACTAAAACTCACTGGAATAATAGATATAATATCTGAAGATTATCAATCTATTTATTAGCCTTTCAATCCAGTATAAAATAAATTTCACCCCCACACAACTAGTTTACATCAGCTTTTGACAAATGATGGCATTCCTTATGCTAAACTACAAAATAGGAACAGAAAAAGTTCTTTTTTTCAATAATTTAATAAATTTTTTCAAAATGCTGAGCATGCGTTACCCAATCGATGTATAAATAATCAAAATATTTCTTTTAATTCTGCACCTAAAAATGAACCAAAGTATGAACAAAAATAAAAATACTACTTTCATAAAAACTCAGGTAAAACTAAATATTTATCTAGTAATAACTAAAAACTAGAAAACAATCTCAAGTCTAATTAAGACTAAATGAATTTTAAAAAATTGAAATAAAACTAAACTACAATGAAAAATCCAAAACTATTATAACTCTGGCACTAACTGAGTGATTCTGTCTGTGTATTGCAGACGTACACAAGCTCTAACAAGTCTGGGTTTTCCTCAACAATCCCTTTACAAATGCAGTTCACAGTGAAGGACGGACTGTAATGGCTGCTGCAGCTGAAGCTCACATTTACCCAACTGTTCCCTTAGCCTCACAGAGGGTAGCTGAAAAATGTAATTCATTAATTACATTTGCAAAATGTAATTAATTAATTGATTAAGACTGCAGTGCAAAAATTTCATACAATTATTCAGAATTATTACAAAGTTTCCCAATGGAATCGTTTCTGGTACGTCCATAAATCTGACGCACCGCTTCCCTCAGCTGAATGGCTGCGGTGGCAACCTGAATCTATAGGTTAAACAACCTAAATAACAGATTAGAATCAATAAATATCTGAGGTGTTGAGCTCATTTGCATATTCATTCAATAATTTAGAATCAAAAAAGGGTTTTTAAATTGAAAATATTGCTTATTTTGTGGACATATGGTTCTCTAATAAGATATGATTAATTACAGACCCTGTAATTAACTAAAAACAAAATAAATAAAAAAATCAATCGAGTCTCATCACTAATTGAAACAATTATAAACGAGGAGTAAATTTTGGCTGCAATGCTATGAGCAGAAATATCAACAAGTCCTATCAAAATAGAAAATATACTAATATTAGCTTAGCATTTCAGCAACCAGAAGCATTGAAATTTGTATTTGTTGAAGAAACTGTAACTGTAGTTAGATAGAAACAAAGCCATGGCCATGTTAGGTTATGTATAGTCAAGAGATTAAAACAGCTTACTAAAGCATGTTAAGAGAAAAGAATTAAATCTAATGTACTCAACGTACATTAGATTTTGTAATGTACTACTACTACAAAGTAGTAGTACACTACTTTGTAATTAAGTATCAGATTCAGTTTCAGAAATGATTCCTAAAAAAATCCATACCACGGAATCCCGACTAAAAGTAAAACGTGCCCAACAACCAATGAGCTACTATTCTTTATTGCTATTAGAGCAAGTTGTGCAACTATGTTGCCGTGATGATTTTGAAACCATATTTGGGAAAATAATTAACTTATTTAAGTTTTCATGGAAAGAGTAACAGATCTGATCATAATTCATACCTCTTAAGTTTACAGATAGTTTATAAGTAGTATGTCCATGGCTTTCCTCTGTGTGATTCTCATCTCCTATCAGTTCTTTGTCTGGAATTTCTGCCATTGAGCTCAATTTCAACCTGGCCAGTGAGCAAGAAATTAGGAATGATGACACTGATTTTCTGCGATGTTTTAGGATTATAGTCGAGTTATGGTGGCTTTATGGAGCTGATGCGTTATAGATGTCAACACCAAATGATAGCGATTACGTAAAATCAGAATCCAACAGTTTAAAATGTAAAAAGCATCTTGGTTACTGCAGGACACAAAGCAGCTACTGTGCTGTGATCCCCTCCCCCCAAACAAGCTGGAATACCAATTGGCATAGTTTGGTTCCTGATATCTAAATATTTTAATAAAGTTATATCAGTTCTACTATTATGATTGTTAATGCTGCCTCTACCCTGTCTGGTGCTGAAAAGCTGTTGCTCAGCTGGCTGAAAGGAGGGCAGGATAGTTTTACTTGAGACACCTTCAGTCGTTTGGACATTTCCTGTGTTAATGTTTCATTTTCGTTTTTTGCTCATATATGTCATAGTTAACTTTACTCAGTAGGAGTAGTCATCACTAAAGAGAAGTTATTTCATTAAAACACTTTAAACCACACAAGCTCTAATCATCTTAATGACTGGAGGACAGACATGATTAGATTGTAACAAACCAAAACTTCTGCCTTGTAGATACACCTGTATGTTGTAAAATAACATAAAAAGAGCTAAAGGGCACAGAGGCCATGGATGACACACCTCACTGCAGCTGAAAATAATTGTTTATAACCACAGAGTTGCTCTTCCTGAACTAGAGCAAGAACAAACTAAAAGTAGACTATCTTTCAACTAAAGGGTTAATTTACCTTAACGCAGGTAAACAGCCCCGCTAGCTAAAACCGTTACTAGTTGAGCCACAGTTAGCCCGACTTTAACCCAATAAACCTCCATCCAGTCCCCGTTAGCTCGCTTTAATTTACACCGCGGTAGCAGCGAGGTTCCTGCGGACACGGCTGACCTGGAGCCTGAAGCCAAACTTACCCGGGAAATAGCCAGCGGCTGCTCGAAGTCCTTCCCCCCGACGAGCCGGAACCCCCACGGGCCGGGACCCTGCATCACCACCCGGACAGGAGCCATCGCGTCAGGCTAACGTGGGCGACTTCAGGCGTTAGAAACGACTGAGCTGTGGCTCCGTTCCTGCCGTTTCTGACATGCAGCAGGCGGTGAGCTGAGGCTGAGCAGCGCGGCGGCGGAGGGGTGGACCCTCCGGAGACAATTGGACGAATAAACGTGGAGGTTTTCCCCGCTGATAACCTGGTGTCCAGAGATCGTGTATTGCAAAGATGAGTCACTGCGTTCTACCCTAGTCACTTACATCCAACCACTTCTTCTTCTTCTTGACTTTCATTAGCAGTTGGCAAAAACCGTTAGAGGCGCAAACGACTCTACTTCCGGTAACCAGTTTTCGTCTTTTTCAGTTTTAAAATGTATTAGCGTTAAAACAGTTTAAGTTATCAATAAAGAGACCTTATGAATTTTTAACTATTAAACATTTTAAGGGAACATCTGTTAAGATCCTTTAATTTGTGAAGTGATTACGATAATAAAGCAGTTGTTTACCAAAATTACTCATGTTTCAGAAACATCTGCAGAAAAATCTAACTTTTTTCAACAACAATTTAAGTCAAAAAGTTTTTTAAAAAGGCTAAATGACCTGATAAATGGGTCTGATTCTATTCTGGGGACCGGATCTCTGCAGATGATGGAGAAAAAGGGATTTAAAATGAATAAAATGATGAACGACCCGAATCATCCTAATTAGGAGACTGCATAAGCTACATTTCCAATGACCAAATAACTGTGCAAATAGAAATTGTGAGAATAAACTTGCTCAATTGAAACACCAATCGTGGAAGACAATTTAATGGGAAGTATTTGGATGAGATGATTTTCAGCTATTTCGAAACGAATCCATTTCGCTAAACCACAATGGAAACATTTTTTTGCGTGTCATTTAATGGTGCAGCATGTTTTTTTAATTACTTATTGTAAACAAACTTATCCAGGTGTGATTTCAATTACGTGTCTAATTAATGAAAACATGCAAGTGCGTTTTTTAAATTTTTGACAGCAGAATATAAACAAAGTTTTATGCATATTTGCTTTTGAAAAACTGTCTTTACTGGAGGCTTCTGTAACACAGACCATTTCCCTTTGGGATCAATAAAGTATTTTTCAATTTGAGTTTGAAAAAGTTAATAGATAGTATCTCATAGACTTCTTTGATGTTTTCTTATTTATTTTTGACATAAGCTGAAAGCAGGTTTTTGACATTTTTGAGTTTCCACATATTAAAACACACTTAATCATCCTTATTAAAACAATTTGCTGAAAGTATGTAACTTTTTTCCCTTTGGAGCTGATAAAAGTTCCTAAAGGCAGAGCAGAGAGACCCCTCTTCACATTTCATCCTCATCTGAGCTCAGCCATTTGTTTCCAGGGGATGTCAGCTCTGCCTTTACGTCACTCTGTTATGTGCAAGCTTACCATTTATGGTAGAGCTAAAATCCCAGGATGTGGAATGTGCCGCTCCCAAAACCTGAACTCCAGCCAGGAGCTGCATGCTGAAAGCGGCCAGTCTGAATGAAACACGCCCTCTCTGCTTTGCATGCAGGCTTTAAACTTCTCTGCTGCTAAAGATCAGATCCTGCAGAAGTGAAGGTGGTTCTGATTGTTACAACCACAGCCGGACTAAAACGGTCAGTGCATCACTGTAAAAACTAAAGGGTGAAATTAGCATTAGTTTCATGTTTCCCATTAGCCAGAAACATGAACCCTGGCTATGTAGATATGCAGATATTTATGTAGTAAATTTCTACATTTACTTGAATAACTTTTTTGAAGAAAAAAACCAAACTTTGCTGTACTTTTTACTTTTACATAATTAATTTAATTATTATGAAGTATTGCTACTCTTAGGATTTCTGATTGAAAAATTTAAAAATCTATTTTTTGACTAGTTTCTTGTTCGGAAATCTTAGTACACTTGAAATGAGACGAATCTAAATTAAAAGTAACTTTTTAATAAGAAATAGCAGCTTGTTTTAAGTAAATAATTCCTTCATTTTGTTTTCAAAAAGTTCTAGTCCCACTGGCAGATTATTATTTCACAAAACATTTTTCCATGTCATATTTTTCCATCAATATTAATGAATTATTGACTTAAAATAAGCTCCCACATCTTTCTGAAAAATTTCTGGACTAGACAAAAAATACTTTGTATTTTGCAGAGTAGAAACAAAATCTCATGTGAACAATATTGTCTTCTGTTTTCTTGTTTATTTCACTTATTACCTGGGCCGGCTCTGGTTGCATCAAAAAGACGACGCATTGTTTTCAATATCTGCTCAAATTAGCTATTGATTCCAATCAACGCAGATAACTAAAGTGATAAATAATGCGACAAGACACATAATATTTTAAATTGTTTATTAAATATTGCATAATACCGTAGTCACAGCCGTGTGTGGTATCTTTATTTTAATGTTGTTAATCTAACATCACTGCAAACTGAAGCAAACAAGCCAAACCTGTTGCAGGTTGTGCATCTCATCAAACTATCCCAATTATTTCAGTTGTTAATCGTTATTTCGAAGCAATATGTCACACTCTTAGGTACTGGTTCTAGTTTGGTAACAAACAGACCATAGTTACACTGAATTATGACCCGATACATTTCAGTAAATCAAAATTAAAAAAATGACACTAGCTGCGTTTCCATTCACTATTTAATTGCGCAATTAAAAAAAAAAGTTTTAGCGTTATGGTGAGGTGTTTTATGGACGTATCAAAATTGGTTTTATTTGCAAAACTGCTACAGAAACAATATCTTTGCGTCAAATGAGTCACATGATCAACAACAGGATGTTGTCACTGGCACAAACCACGAAGAATAAAACAGGAAGTAGTTGGAGGATCGTGTTTTTAATGATTTATCGTGTGAACAAACTTATTCACCTGTGATTTAATTCTGTTTCTCATTAAATGGAAACACTGCAATTACAAAATCGTGTTTTATCCGACGTTAGTGGAATATGAAAGTTTTGTGCACATTTGTAACGGAAACGCAGCTAATGAGGCAGAATTTAATAAATCCTCATGGTTATGCTCACAAATGGCAGCGAACGTGAAAACATGTGAAACCTTCTGTGCTTTGCCTCAAATCCGAGTGACAGAGAGAACAATCTGATCCTCCTGCCGTTTACAGTCTGTTTGCTCTATTTTACATATTTACAACATTTCCTCTTCTCATTTAGGATGAAGTTTGGACAACGCTGCCTGCATCACATTCATATCTGCAAACATTCATTCACCCCCTGATGCTGTATGGAGCACAATAGAGCACAAAAACACTGCTGCGAGTATTTATGACTGACCTATTTTTACATCGAGTGTTAAAAAAATCTATTTTTATAATGGAAGTTTACAAATGCTACAAGTCGTCACACTCTCAACCAGCCAGACACATTGAAGTGAAGCTGAGGCTATAGAGGATCAAACATGTCGTGGAGGCCTCTGCGGTGAAACAAAACACGAACGATACATCAGTGCAAACCCACAGTGCAGCAAATTATCACAAACCAGCTGAGGAAAAACTCTAGCTATGTTGGCAAAGCAGGAGGGAAAAAACTGAATTAAACCCCAAAGAAATGGGAACACTGATTGTTCTGGTGACAAATTGAACTTCATTTACTTCTCATATTTCCTTCATCTGATTTCTATCTAAAGCATGTTTCTTTTTCACATTTTGTCACATCAGAAACACAAACTGTAATAAAAACAACTGGGATTTTATATGATCAACACAAATTAATGGATACACTGCAAAAACAGAATCTTACCAACTCAGTTTGGTCTAGTTTCCTTTACAAATATGGAATAAGACAAAACTAAGTCAGAAGTTACTTTCCAGCGAGATATAGGAGCTTGTTTTAAGGCAATAAAACAAACATTAATTCACTTGTAACGATGAGGGAAATATTATAAGTATTATGTATTATTAGTGGAATATTCTGCTAGTGAAAGTCGAACTTTTTAAAATCAACATCTAGAAATCGTTAAAAGAAGCTGCTGTTTCTTGCTGAAAAGTTCCTGGTTAGTTTAGTTTCATTTCAAGTGTACAGAGATAGATCAAGATTACTTATTAAATCACAAGATTTTCTGTTTTTGTAAAGTGGAATTAATAAAAATTATGTTTAAATGATTGTATTTGATGCCGGAACAAATTCCAACTCTTGTGTGACGTGTCTGGGAACGTTAGTGGACGAAAAGCATCAGGAAGACAGAAACACGGCAGAGAGGTCAGGAAATAACAGCAACAAGATCTCACAGAGGACACATCAGAGGAAAAGTAAAATAAAATAAAAACAGTAAGACACACTGGAGACGGAGAGCCGTAATCAGAGAGGTTAAAACAAAAATATTATGGAAATAAGAAAAAATCTGAGACTTTAGAAGACAGTAGACTGGGGTGGAGGTTCACCTGTAGCACCCAAAGCAACAATAAGATGGATCAAGGCATATAGATGTGTTAGAATGGCCTAGTCAAAGTCTAGACTTGCATCCAATTGAGGATCTTTTTTGCATGACCATTCAAAGTGAGTTGGAGCTATTTCGTAAAGAAGAATGTGCAAAAATCTGGCTGTTTTGAAAACTAATATATGTCCAATAAATTTTATGTTTTTTTTGTTTTTGTATGAAAGGATCGCAATTATACGGAATAACATGAGGGCCACTGAAAAAAAAGTAATACAAATTTGGACTTTTTTCTCAGGATCAGAATCATTTAAATTGTTTATGCAGCAAATCTCGTCTAAAATATACCAATTAAATTTGTGACAGGATTTCAATGAGGACAAAGAGCAGGTCTACAAACACAGTTACAAGAAAGAAACAATGTGATTATTTTCATTAGCTAACCACATAATTGACCTAAGAATATTTGGTTATTTGGAATTTGACGCAGATTGGCACAAAATCAGAATTATGAGTTAAAAGTCAACATTTTATTTACATGTTTTACATTGGCCCTAATCCTCTTCCATAGGCCGTTCACACTGATGTGGAAAAGGTGCACAAAAAATCCAATTTGCATCACATTCTGCTGTGCGAACGCAGCCTCATCGTTTCCATATGTAAACTGGAATTATGCCGTAATTAATTTGTGTTGATCTTTCATTAAATCCTAATAAAAACAGATTGAAGTTTGTGACTGGAAGTTGACAAATGCAAAAAAAAAAAAAAGTATGACTGTGAATACTTCTCAAGGCACTGTACAAAGGGATAACTACTGATGGTCTGCTATACTGTAATTGAGAAATGATGATTATAATCTTTGCACAGAGCCCTGATCTGCACCAAAGCAGCTTAAAAATACCTGTTTAGCAAATAACCCTCAAACTACAGCGTCATGCTGCTCTGTGCAGGTCATAACAAGCTCTACGGGTATCTGCAGAACAATCCGACAGCTCTGTTCAGGACTAACATGCACAGAGCTGAGACAGACAAAAACAAGACGGATTCTAAAGAAAATATGAAAAAAAAGATCAATAATAGTCCTTGTTTTTGTAGGTAGCTTAACTCTGGGATGTGGCGTTTCTCACACAGGAAGACGGCTCTGATGCTCTCAGAGGATCTAAAGTGAAACCCTGTCACCACCTCTGTGGGAAGATGAATTGGGTTGAGATGGGATTTCATGCTGCAGTTTGGTTTTACAGTGCATGCAGAACGTTTACAGAAAGAAAAACAAACACGTGCTCGTATTCAGAAGGCCTCGTGTGTGTGGATACAATCTGATCCCAGAGGATGTGGTTAAAACTTCTATAAGAATCAGTAAAAATCACATTCCTGAACTAAAACTAGATCGCAGTACACTGCAAAAACACAAAATCTTACCAAGTATTCCTAGTGGAAACTTCTTAGTACATTTAAAATAAGATAAAAATGACTTACAAGTAACTTTTCAGCAATATATAGGAGCTGGTTTTAAGTAGATAACTAAATGTTAATGAAAAAGTGCAGGTTTCCCTGGCAGATTATCACTTCCTGAAAACATTTATTGTTACACATAAAATAATCTGCAAGTGGAACTGGGTTGCTAGGCGACGGGCTGTGCTTGACCGGGGTTGCTAGGTAACGGCAGAGCCAGTTGTCAGTGAAGCTACAACTTTTTCTTTCATATTAAGGAATTAACTTAAAACACGTTCCTGTCATTCTAATAAGTTACCTCTAAGTTAGTTTTGTTTTATTTTTAAGTGCATTAATATATTTACACAAAAAACTAAACCAAAAGTATCGTGATTTTGCAGTGTAGGTCATATCAGATGAATCTGCTTTTATCTTGTAAGCTGGGGACAAACAGGAAGTTAAGTGCGACCACGCCCGTCTGGTAGTTGTGCTGAAGGCGTTGGGTCACTAGCTACCTTAAAGGCGTCACTTAATCCAATCAAATCAAAAGCGGCGCTTCACTTGGAGAGAACGTGCAACACAGTCTGTGTGTCCTGCTCTGTGTTTGCTACAGAAACAATATAGAAAACAATTTGCCTTCGCAGCGCTTTTGCTGCTCGGGCTTAAATATATCATTTTAAATAAGCTTGTTGTTTCTACACATGCACCCGACTGCATCAGGAAGAGCGTTTGGTTAAAAAACAAAACAATACTGAAGCGGTGTCTGAAGCGTTAGGATTACACAGAGGTGTAGCAGCTTTAACATTCCCCTGAAAAACAACAACACTGAAGTTATAGTAATTTCAGATAACCAAAAAAAAAAAAAAAGAGAAGCAAAATCAGACCAGTTCCAGCAGGGGTCGCTAACGTTACTGATGGTTAAAGGGCAGATATCATCATATTGAAGAGACGGAAAGCTTCATATTTAAAGTACCTCAAATTTTGTTTGTTTTCAAAGTGAATAAGAAACTTTAAAAAGATAATTTTTTGAAACAAAACGAGACTTTAAAGCCACGCTCCCAAAAACAGGAAAGTACGGCCATATATGGATAATGTATTTTAATTACTGTAGACAAAAAAATTAACATTTTAAGGCACATGTATTAAACTCACGGCCCGCGGGCCAAATCCGGCCACCGTGACTATTTCTGTGGCCCTCTACTGTAGAGAGCCACAGAAATTGAACTTTAAGATACCAGTTATGTACTTAAACATGATTTAATCAGAAAACAAATCAGTTTTCATTTGTATAGGACCAAATTACATTTGTGTGAAAAGAAGTTAAAAAATTAACATTTTAAGAAGTACTAATTAGATGTAGATAAGTTTCAACAGTTTAACGTTTAGTTTTATTAATACATTCTGCATCAACTGGCCCTTCGGAGACATTCATGATCTACATGCGGCCAAAAATGAAAATGTTTGGCTTCCCTGTTTTAAGGCAATTACATGGAAAGAGGATGAGTTAGCATGCTTGCTACAAAGACATTCCAAAAAATAATAGAAAAATTAGACTGAAATTAAGAAACTATTTAAAGTTGACACACAGTTGCTACAGCTGCTAGCAGAGTCGACAGCCAGACCACCAAGTTCATCAGGCTGGAACAGTTTCTTTTACCAGTAACTGCCTGTGACGATGGTTTTTCTTCATCAGTGTCTGAAGCCACTTGATGCAGTCTTGTTGGTTGTGCAGGAGGCTCCACTTCTGCTTTTCAAAGTATGGCTGTAAAACGACGCATCTTTTTGCAGCAGAAAGTGTAAATGTTGATTTGTTGGGGGGATGACCAGCTGCAGCTTATATGGATTTAAAGTGACAGAGCCCTAAAACAGCTCATTCTGAAACTGACTACAATCTCATCATCTAAGAAAGATTTGTCCAAAAAAATGTAATGAACATGTTTTGTTTCGGCCTTAGACCTACCACAACCTGTTCAAGGAAGCATTATAGATCATCTTTAATAATAATGATATATGCCCTTTAAACTCAAAATGATTGTTTTTTTTCAATCAGAATCAAAGGGGAAAAGTCTGTTTGACAGACAAAATTTCACATCTGGGAAGTAAATTTGATATTTTTAAATTAAGAAGATCCAAGATTGATGATTCGCACCTCTGGTCCCGAAAGGCGGCTTCACAAAATACAACGTTGTTCCCTCCTCCAAAGTCCTTCTTCGGTAATAAGATCCATTGTGATGTGGCGATCGAGACCAGGTGCTACATAAACACACGGACGTACTGGAAGCTATAATCTGTGCAACATCAGCTAATTCGAGTGACGTAATCCCCACATGTTGGAGTCGGATGGATTCTGCCCAGAAGTGAGTAACGGGTGACGGCGGTTTGGGCGGAGAGAGAGCGCCGTCCCCTCCGCCGTCCTTCCACATCCCCTCGGCCGCACCGATCACTTAACCAGCAAACGTATTCGCCTGGCCAGACGACTATTCTACCCAGCAGCCATGCGCAGTAGTAATAACTTCCCCAAGCTTGACAGGCAACCGTGTGTTACAGGCAGATTAGATGTGGTTACAGTTTCACTTCCTTCACGTAATTCCCAGGGAAAGTCCCAAACTGTTTTGTCCTCCTCGATGTGCCTGTGGAGGAAAACAGGAAAACGGGAGTAAGTGATGGGGTTCTGCTGTCATCCATTAGAAACTCTATATGGAGCAATGTGACCCAGTGACGCATGGCTCTCCCTCTGCAGGAGGCTTCATGCATGCTTGTATGGCATGCCATTTTAACATAAAATCCATTTCACTACACTTATGTTCCAGATATCTGAAACTGGTTTATGACTAGATGTCATAGTAAATGAAGAAATCTCTTTATTACATTCTGACTAGTATAAATGAGGTTAAATTTACTATTAAAGGCGACCAATTATCCAAAACTCACTTCCATTTGTGTTTCTACTGCTTCTAAAAAAAAACTCAAGGATTTAAAAATATAGTCAGCTTTTTGGGCAATAAGTTAATGTTTCCAAAACCTTTTTGAATGTAACGTCACAAGTCAGTAGGCGCTGTCCTTCACCTAGCTAACCCATTCCATTACTTAGCAACCTTAGCAGAGTTCCAGCACATTTGGTCAGCTGGTTTTACTGTTTTATGTCCTGGACAATGGCTACTGGAAAAGAGGGGAGTTTTATTGTTGACTTAGCATTCAGAAAACACTTGTTGCATTCTTATTGGTTGACTTGTAAGCTTGTCTTATTTTTGAATTTTAAATGAGTATTTTATTGGTCAACTTTGCAATAATACGCCCTTATTAACGTATTACTTGAAAATGATTTCAAACCACAATTTTAATAGCAGTAATTATTAATTACTCATCTTTAGATTTGTAGAATGTAATTACAGATAACCCTGTCAAATTTTGTTGGATGATAAATTATTCTAGACGTATCGCAATAATTGACAATATTGTTGTTTTGAGAGAACTTGGAAGGAATATAATGGTGATCTGGTGCACATTTTCAAAGACCAATAAACTTTAAATTCTAATGAATATTTATCATTGGAACAGGAAGACTTTTTAAATATCTAAAATAAAAACAACATAAACAACAAATAAATGAATTATAAAGTTTCTCTAATCAAAATTGTCCTTCAAAAAATGTCTATTTGAGACCAAAACACCAGACAGAAGACTTTTATCATCCAGTTTTTGGTGGAAAAAGAAAAAACAACAAATCGTGCAAATGGAGATTTCATGTGACTGATTTATTGCACCAGACTGATTTTATGTTAAAAGGGCTTGCCGTACAGTACAGCGTCTGCAAGCCTGTGCTGTCATTGTGCAGAAACCCTGTATGGATTAATGTCCTGCAGGACGTACCGACAAACCAGCCGTCATCGCATTTTTCCATGACACTGACGAGATCTCCCTCCTGCAGCTCCAGCTCGTCGTCATTCTGAGGCACATAACTGTACAAAGCCTGGAAACTGGAGCGGCGACACAAAGAGCACGTTGTTAAAACCAGCAAACCGGCTCGCTCCAATCAAAGGAGCTGGGAGGGGCTTCAGCTGAAACATGCAAAAATAAACAATAAAAAAGTGAAACTGTAAATAAATGTCACTCACATTCCACAGCTGAGACGACTCGGCTCTGGGCTGCTGCTGTGGGACTGGGGTTGCTGGGAAATGATGAGACATGGTTTACTGGGGTGGGGGTGCAGTCTATGAAGAGAGTCATTATGGTGGTGGGACAGGGTGCTGCAGTACCTCACTGAGGTCTCAGCAATATTCAAGATCTCATTACACACTGCCTCCTGGTGGGAGCAGGAGTCGCCAGAGACACATACAAGAGTCCCGGAGGAGGCCGAGGTCAGGGGTTTAAGGAGTTAGAAAGAGGTGGGGGAGGGGGGTCGGATACGAAGCAAAGGCGGGGAAAAAAAACGGAGAATACGGCAGTAATCCATTCAAAGCCAGAAGAAAAAGTAGAGATGTTGGTGAAGCCCAGGAGGAGAGGAATGAAACACCAGAGTGGGAGCATGGAGACAGGAAACATGAGACCGTTAGTTCATCGTTACAGGATATTAGTCAGTGTGAGCATGAAGATGGTGGCCACAGACAGACGTTTAAAGGGACAGTATTATGTTTTCCAGGCAGGTAATGCCAGTTCATAGCACAAACAAAGTAACCTTCAGTTTTCATAAAAAGATTTTATTTAAAATCTGACTTAAAAGTCCTGGTCTCTCAGGAAGTTATCACACTACTCCTACATTAACCCTTTAACAACCTTTTTACCAGCATTTCACTGAGGAGTATCTCCTATAATGAGCTCAGCAGGTGTCTGCTAATTGCTGCTGGCTAGTCTGAAGGAGCTGACTGGGGGAAGAACTGTAAGGTGGAAGCTTGAAAACCGCAATTATAAGCTAGAAAGAAATAATTGTAACTTTCAAAATCATAATTTTAGATTTCCAAGTCATAATTATGAGATAAAAATGATAATTAATAAAATAAAAGTAATAATTTTGACTTTTAAAGTCAATTTTGAGATGGAAAGTCACTTTGTTTATCTAAGGCAGGTTTGTTTGTGACGTGGGAAAAACATGATAACATGATAGAAAGCTGAAAAAAGTCAATTTTACATAATGCTGCCCCTTTAAGACAATTCATTTTCTTCCTGAGAGTCACATAAAGCTGGTTTATGTCAGATAGACAGTTTATTTATTAGCATCAACCACTAGTTTCCACCAAAGTGGAATAAGCAATAATTCAATTAATCGCATAATGAATTAAAATGAGCTCAATAATTTTCATTCTGATTATTAATATTATTTTGACAGGCAATTTTGTCGGCTGCTCCCCTGACAAATTGTACATATAAAAACTTATTGCTTGATCATCCAGAAGCCTCATGCGTGAGGCTTCCATGTTAATATAATGGACACAGTCATGAACAGGAAGCAGCATAAAAATTCAAAGTCATAATTACGAGCCAGAAAGAAATAATTGTTACTTTCAAAATTATAATTTGGGTTTAAAAGTCATAATTATAAGATATAAATCATAATTATGACTCACAACGTCATAATTCTAATGTTTGTAAAGTCATAATTATGACACATAAAACTATAATTATGTCTTTTAAAGTCATTATTTTGTCTTTCAAAGTCAAAATTCAGACTTCCTCTTCGGCTTTTATTTTTTCTTTCATGGCAGAAATGGGCTTCCATACACTTTTATTTTTACATCAGTTAGCTAGGATTTGCTTTATTGTGCAGAATTTCTTTAAAAACGTGAATTTGTTTAATTTTATTGGTCTGAATGACGGTTTTTGACGATTAGGAAGAAAACAAATCAAGATTTTTCCTAAATGTCAAACTTTTATGGATGAATTGTTTGTTGTCAAACATGAGGCACAACTTCACACATAAAGGAAGTTAAAGATGAAATAATGAATTTAAATGAAAGATGAAGTAATGAGTTTAAATGAAAGATGAAATAATGAGTTTAAGGGCATTTTGGTCAAAGATCAGAGATTTCCTTACCGCAAATGAGTTAACGTTGTTGTTCTCCTGGATGTCGTACGGCGTCACGGGGCTCCTGGAGATCCGTCCCAGATGGTCGGCCTCGTTCTTCACAAACTGCAACACACACACATCGCCAGCGTCTTTTAATGAAAGCTTAGCTGAGCTGAAACCGGTCCGAACCCCACCACAACCTCAGGGATGCAATTATTGAATTCATCTGAAGCTGATCAACTAACGATTAACAAATAAGCTTTTCTCTTGTGCCAAGATGGCTACCCGTATTTCCACAGTGTTCTTATGCTGAATTAAGAAGATATCTTTATTTTTAATATTATTTTGTGTCAGCTGATTTAAATACTGACTGAATAAATTTAAAAAAAAATTCTCACATAAATATAAATAATAATAAACTTACTATTTACTGAATATAAAAAACAGGAAAATTAAAAGATGAAAAGAATAAAGCATCTGAAACACTTAATACAGATACAGAAGTACCATTTGTGTTTGTTCTTCAAGGAAAGTGAAAACTTTGCACGATTAAATCGATGAACTCATGAAAGATCAATCTTGCTGTTTGGCACCATGTTTTCCCTCTAACCGCGTTAACTTTTCTGTCATCACATCCTCACCTTGGAAACGTTTCCGAATGAAAAGTTGAATATAAAGCTCCATTCATGTGCATCTTGAGGCGCTTTTCGTTTATATTTAAAAACAGAACCGCATTAAGTTCACTAGACTCTGGTTCGGCTGCCATCTTGGCGTCTGCATCAACCTGCTGGAGGATGACCAGCGGCGCCCTCTGCTGGATGAAGGCCAAACTACAACACTAAAAGAAGGTCGAAGCGGCCGTTGTTTGTGAATCAATTGGAACTAATTTTAATCTAATGAATCATTAATACACAGTTAATCATAATTTCCAAAGTCCAGCTAAGCTATTGATGCACTGGAAGTTGCTAGCATTTTCTGTTAGCATCACTCTTGGTAAAACTATCTTTAACGAGCCAAACTGGTGGTAATTTTCATATCCTCATGCCAAAAGTTGAACTGGGACTTTTCTTCTTCTCCTGAAAGTCTTTCACAGCCATAAAATGCACGCACACACACACACACACACACACACACACACACACACACACACACACACACACACACACACACACACACACACACACACACACACACCGCAAAACCACTGAACGTTAGTGAACACACCACAGCATGCATTCCCCTTCAGACTCGATCTTCTGCAAAGACCAGCAGAACTCTGTGCAGCTACAGGTCAAACCCAAAGCCTTGGAAAATTATGCACACTCCTAAAACTTTTCCACATTTTGTCACGTTAAAACCACCAAATTCAGTGTTTCAGCTTCATTTGGGGTTTTACGTGATAAAGCAGAAAATAGTGCATTTTTGAAGAATGGAGGGGAAAATTATGTGTTTTTTAATAATGCAAACAGCAAAACAAATGCAATGAAAATGTTGCAAAAACCTGCAATTACAAAAAAGGAAAAAAAGGAATTATGCAAAAAGCAAAAAGAACAGGAAGTATAGAACGCTGCAAACTCGCGCCAAACCAGGGCGTCCTCCAAACCACTAGGGGGAGTCTGGAGTAGGTAACAATACCCTCATAAAGATGTTCCCGTTCTATTATATAGTAAATGATACAAAGTATGACTCTTTTTCTTTCCATTTCTAATTTAAGCTGCTTTAGATTTGTCGTTGTAATTAGGACTGAAACTAACAACTATTTTAATATTCAGTTGATCAGATAAAATATTTGGCATGTTTTTGCAGATTTTCCTTTGACTCACTTAAGCTTTGCTTATGCAATATCAGAAATATGTTAAAAGATAAAAATTAACAATTCAATTCCATTTTATTGCCTAAAATGCTGTAACACACCGTTCCTTTTGTAGCGCGAATGATCTGGGTTCAGAGGTCGTGAATACTTTTCCAAGGCTCTGCAAAAGTGATGAGCACACATCAGAACCACATCCACAGCTACTCTAGGGAGGTCAAAGGTCATTTTGCAGTGAACACCACACACCATGCAGGTGGTACCTCTGCAGGGCTACTCTGTCTGCTGCCCCGGGCCACCCGGCCCCGCTCCCCCTCCGCGCTCTCCCCCTCGCTCAGCCAGCCTTCAAGCACCGGCCCGCCGTTGGGGCTCACGCTGCGCGACAGGAAGTCCTCCCCCTGTGGCGGAGTGAAGGTGAGAAAGGGCGTGGCCGAGCCGGGCCTGGGCGGATGCGGCGGCGGCAGCGGGGAGGCGGACGGAGACACCATCGGGGAGATGTAGGGCACGGGGCTGGCAGAGTACGGCGGGGGCAGGTACTCGCCCCAGCGGTAGGAGACGGTGGGCGGCGGCGGCAGGGGGGGCGTAGGGGCGGCGGGGGGGCTGCCACCGCCCACGGTGAGAGAGATCCACTCGGAGGAGACGGCGTGGACCTCGGGTGAGACGGAGCGGCGCGGGGAGCGGGGCAGCGGCAGCGGGGAGGTGGTGAGGCGGTTACGATACAGCTTTTTACACAAGATGGAGGGAGCAGAGCGGGAAATAAAAGATGAGAAAAATTCACCAAAACAACAATAAAGAGAGATGAAGTGAACACAGAGAGACATAACGAGAGCTGGGCGATTTAAAGATTAAATCTCCATTTTCTTTCAATTGTTTTTCTGGAAACTAAATTGCAAATAGTGGATTTTTGTTTTAAGTGTTTGATGTCTGTCTATCTGAATCCTGCAGCTTTAAGGCCAGGCTACAAGACTATTTGTTCATTTATAAGAATAAAGTTATAATATTACTAGGGCTTGACGATACTGAAAACTGTATAAAAGTGTTTCATCACAGTCGATATCAATAATTATTGACTAGAGTTTTAGTTTTAAATATCTGAAAACCTGCCAGACTGGCGGCGTCGCCTTTCCTGTCTGATCCACAGTTTTTTATTTTTAACCAGTTATGAGAACTGAAAACCTGAAACTGCTGCTGCGCATGTCGCTCAACAGCCCGTTGCTAGGTAACCACAAGTTACTCAAAAGGTTGTTGCTAGGTAACCAAGAAGAGAGTGAGCTAGCTTCTCTAGTTGTGAGCGGCTAAAGCATTTCCTCTGCCTACATCTCCCAGAATGCTCAGTGAGGATTATATATATATTAAATATTCAATCAAACGTGTTATCTTTTGATATTGATCATGTGTCTGCTGCGATATGTAATGTTATTTATTTATTGTTCAAAGTCCTGCTACTGATAATAATCTGATGCTGATGTGTCAAAATATTTATTATTCCCGGTTCTGTAAAACTGATACCAAAGTATTAATGGAAACTGCATTGGTGGAAAAAAATCCAGATTTTCCAAATATTAAAATGTTAAGAATGTGTTTATGGCCCAGTCTGAAACACGACCCAGATGAGGCTGACCTGCGGCGAGGCGTTGGTGCTGCGCTGCGGCGAGTGGCTGACCGGCGGGTCCGGGTAGTCCACGCCGTTCTTCACGCGCGGCCGCTTGTGGACTTCCACGTAGGTGACGGGGAAAATACCCTGCCGATTGGTGCCGGAGATTTTCCCTTCGTACCAGTTCTCATCCACTCTGCGGATCAGCGTGATCCGCTCGCCCTGCAGAACCACCAGGTCGGGTCAGAACCACCAGGTCGGGTCAGAACGGTTCTGCTTCTGTAATATTATCGGTACCACAGACAGATGATTCACCTTCCTGAAGGACATCTCCACCACTGTGTCGCCCTTAAAGTTGAAGCGGGCGACCGCTTCTCCGTACTCCAGAACCTGGACCGGGGCGCTTTTCTTTGGCTGGGCTTTCTCTGTGGGAGGCAGGAGCTGCAACATGAAACCATTAAAGGCGATTTATCGTACGTTAGGTTAGATCTGTGGGCGATACAAAACAAGCTCATTCAATTTTTCTTGCACAAAATTATTCTTAAGTCATGAGACTTTGGTCAGCTTCAGAATGAGCTGCTTTATGGGCTCTTGCCACTTTAAATCCAAATAAACTGGCTCCAACTCATGCTGAAACTGGCTGCACACAGATGCCACTGTACATCTTTGAAAAGCAGAAGTGGAGCCCCCTTCATAATCAACAAGTTTCTGGTTTCTTCGCCGACTGAACCAACCTCAACGTAACTTCGTGGGAAAATGCCGACTCTTCCATGATGTTCTCCTTCATACCAGTTCTGATCGACTTGTCGGATTATGTACACAATATCCCCCTTTTGAAACGGTAATTCCCTGAAAAACACAAACAGCTAATTTTATTGGCTTAAAGTTTTGAGAAACGGCTGACTATTGTCTTTATTCTGATGATTTTCACCTACTTTAGGCTCTCTGCTCTGAAGTCAAAGCGTGCCATGGCTGGAGTTCTCTGTGCAGAAATGAAACTTTTCAGTTAGTTTGTGAATAAAAGACCACAGTATTTTAATCAGATTGTTCTTTCTGGCTCTTAAATGACACGTAGTAAAAGAAGATCTTCCTGAGTCGTGTCGTGAGCTCGATATGTAGATAAAGGTAAAAAGGAGAAAATTTCCACCAAAAACACTGAAAAATGTTTAGATTAACATCAAATACTTAGAAGAAAGTATTCTTTGCTCTTCAAAAGTCTTAAAGTTTGCGAGAAAAAAAAAATAATTTCAAATGATTAAATTATTAAATGTATGATATTAAAACTTATTTATTTTCTGACATTATTAGAATCAAAATTCCTTTTATTTTGTTACAAGAAAATGCAACAAAATAAATGATTTAAAGTCAGACATTTGTGTCATAAAATTTCAGAATCTAAGATCTAAATGGTAAATTAATGAAATTTATGAAATATTATCTACACAATGAACTTAACCTTGCAGGACTTCTGCTAGTTTTTGTTGCAAATTTTACAGATTTTAAAACCATAAATGATGTCATTAATTATAGAGAAATATTTTCTTCTTTTTTTTCAGAAAATGATGTTTTTCCTTGAATAAAATATTCTTCAATTGTTACAATTGATGAGGAACAACAGAATTAAATGTAGGACCGGGCGACACGTTGATTTTATTCAGCTCTCCCTGCACCGTTACCTAACAACCGTAGGTCATTAAAGTTATCTGTTTGTCAAATCTTGAAGATTACATTTTTGGAAAATCTGGATTATTTTTTTCAGCTGACATAAACTTCTTGTGACGGGAAAAAATCCCATGATTTCAAAAGACAAATAAATAGATTCCATAAACACAAAAACGATTTTCAGGTAAGTTTTATAAACCTGGTCCCAGTTCTGGTTTCGTCCGTCGTTTTGTAAATTTCAGTTTCTGTTGTTTTGAAATATTCTGCCGGTGTAACTACAACTCGGTTGCTGGGTAACGGCGCAGGGACAGCTGAATAATGTCAGAGGAGTTTTTAGTTTTTCATCAATATTAAGGAATTATTGACTGAAAACAAACTTCTATCTTCCTGAAAAGATACTCTGAAGTTAGTTTTGTCTTATTTCAGCAGGACTAAGATATTTTCACTGAACATTAGACAGAAATGTTGATTTATCAGGGTGCAGAAAGTCCCCCTCCTCCGTCTTCCTGCCTGCAGCGGTGATAAGACTCGGCCCTGCGTTGTACCTCGACGCCTGATTTCCGTTTCTCGGCGTTATCTGTGATGTTGAGCAGGTCTCCGAAGCGCTCGTTGGTGATGAACTGGTGGTGCGTCGGAACAATCCCCGTGTGCCTCCGGGCCGCGATGTCGGCCTCTTCCTGCTCCCGCTTCAGCCGCCGCTGCTCCTCCAGGATTTTCTGTCAGGAAAACAAAACAGAAAGCTGCATTTCTGCTGCTAATTTCTGAAAAATCTGCACACATTTCAGCGATGAATTCACCTCTTTGTCCCCATGACGCTTCCTCAACACTTCATCCTGGCTTTCCCCCTGAGCTGGGGCCGAGTCTGACAGAAACAACAAAATGATTTCATCGCTAACTTTACGTCTCATAACTGCAAATTCAAACTAAAATTTTCCAGTCACCTCCTGAATTCCAGTTAACTGAATGAAAGGGAATACTATAATAAGCATGCACACATCAAATGGCCACACAAAACAAAGTACACTGCAAAACATCTGCATGCAGACAGGGATGAGAACAATGACCAAATGCTGGAAAAATTATATAAAATTACAGTGACCGCCAGTAAAAAATAAAAAAATCAACATGAAATCATGAGAGTATTGATGGTGAATGACCAATACTTTTTAAAAGTTTACATTTATTTCATTAATTTATTAATTCCCAAACAGAAAATATCTCATCTGTTTGGGAAGAAAAGATCGACGGCGTGTCTAAAAGTAAAAAATGACGGAAAACCAAAATTAATATAGAAATGCATGAGTTACATAAGGTTATAATGGCTATAAAAAGCCTCCAGATTTCTGAACATGCTCGTTTTCTATGACGATGGAAAAAATGTCATTTCAAAACTTAATTGTGACCTATGACCTGAACTGCTTCGTGTCTGCATGTGGTGAGCAGGTGGAACCAAAGTTAAATTTACTGCTTGTGCCTCAATCGTTGCTAAAAAGCTAATTCTGATGAGCTAAATGGGTTCTTTGTATTGATGTTGTGCTACAGCTTTCTAGCAGTAAAACCCAGCACCAAAGCATGATACTGCCACCATCATGCTTCACATGAGGTATCGTGTTCATTTGCAGCATTTGTTACATTTTCAGCTGCTGAGCTTCTCCTCCACACTGCCCTGAGTCAGATAATCCAAACGGTTTGAAAAACCTGCTGCCCTCCTCACCTGTGGGGGCGCTGCACCAAGAACACCTGGAGAAAATGAAGAAGACGCGAAGCTCAATTGTAAAAATGGAGTAGCATCTGATTTTAGCTGCTTTAGGATTTCTCTTTTGTCTTTAGTAAAAAAACTACAAGTAATTCCTCCTGTTAGCGCTAAGCTAATGTGTTTGTTTTGGTTGCATTTACCCAGAATGCCCTGTGCTGTAGTCCACTTCCTGTTTTTGGAGCAGTCTCCGGTCTGCTTGGTGTTCACATAGCATTCAAACTACACCAGAGTTCACTGTCAGACCTCCTGGTTCACACCTCCAGGTCAATAAATCAATATTAGCGATTAATCACACTTTTGGACTTTCTTCCCCACCAATGCTTTTCTGGATCAATGTCAGCCCAAGGCGGCCATTTTGTTTCACAAGCCTAATGGCTTCTTTTCTTGGAATATTAGGCAGTAAAAATCTTTTTTATTTTGCAAAAAGAAAATCATAATCTTTCAAGAAGACCATCGTAGTAAAGCGAGAATAAAATCTCAATATTACTGGAGTAAAGTTGAAACATTAGGAGAATGAAGTAGTAATTTCATGAGAAAATAACAAAAAATTCATTTTACAATCATTTTTTAAAATTAAAACTAAATTCTCTCGCAATTTTAAGACGTTCCTCTGGTAAAACTGTCTTTAGTCTGACAATATTGTGACTATCTTCTCATAATTCTCATAGCTGTGCCTCAGTACTCAGATGTAAAACTCAGAAGCAATGATAGAAGTAATAGCCACTTACTGAATTTTTTTCTGTCATTTATAATTTCTTATTTAGAAAAGAGAGCAAGAAAAATAATCTAATGAAACTGGAAACTGAATTTGGTATGAAATACACTGGAGATTTTATTTTGAGCTCTATGCTCCATTGATGAGACTGAACTTTATATACGGCTGTGACAAACAGCTACTACCCAAGTTGCTTTGGTATTTCATCCCTAAATGATGCACTTTGTATCACATTGCAGGTGAAAACTTTCAAAATGATGTTTCATCATCTTTTATGTCACAAAAAGCTCTTTATATTCTTCACGTTTGGCTTTTACTTTTTAGGTGAACTGCAGGTAAGTGTTTGCCAATCTTCAGCAGGCATTTAAGTGTAAACTATAATTTGTAAAGATGTAATGCTTTACAAATTTCCAGAAGATATTTATGTATGTGACAAAAGGCTTCCTGAAGCTCCTGCTGTCAGTGAAGTGTTTGGATGGCATTAGTGTTTAATGCACAAAAAAATCTTCATAAAGGAGAAAACTGGTTTGCTTGCAATTTGCAGTGTGTAAAGGGTTCAATAGTTTTGATTTTAAGTTGATAAGTTAAATAGAGTTAGCATAATGGTGCTAAAAACAGAGTTGTATGCAGCTAAGCTATGCTAAGCTAAACAGGCAAATTTTTCTTTGGATAAATAAATAGTTTTAATAAATGTTCACTGCAATCTAACGGTGTTTTCACAACTGGCAATTCAGGGCCAAAATTGCAACATTTGTGACATTTTCAGCTGCTGCTGTTCTCTTTTTCACTGCACTGACAAACAATCTAAACTGTTTCTTGGTGCAGTGCCCCTACGGGTGAGGAGGAGAACTGCATATTCTAATTAGTTTGATTTGTTTGACACAAAAGAGAAGCACACCAGCTGAAATTGTAGCAAATGCTGCAACTTTGGTCCCCAATCAAACTGATTCTACCAAGAGGTGGCTTATAGCGCCGGGCATTCTGGGTAAATTGAACCAAAACAAACACGCAAATTTAAACTCGTGTTTTTTTTGTTGCCAAAAATAAGAGAGAAATCTTCTAACCACTCAAATTTGACACCACTCCATTTTTGTTTACATTTCACGAAGAAGGAAGATGCGCTTAGTCTTTGTGTCATTTCCTTCAGTGCAGCGCCCCTGCAGGCGAGGAGGGGAACAGGTTTTTCAAAGGGTTGGGATTGTTTGCCAGCACAGTGAGAAAAAGAAACACAGCAGCTGAAATTACACAAATGTTGCAATTTTGATCCCCAATTTAACCAAGTCTACCAAAGTATCAGGTGTGAAAATACCTTTAGACAGCAGAGCATTTAAAGGAAATCTCAATTTTCAACACAATCTAGACACCTGGATGAGAGCTCTCATTCACAGTGAAAATGGAAGATGGACAGTTCCCTGTCACTTGAACACACCACACAGACTGGAAATGAGAGGACAGTGGCGTTGCTTTGTGGAGGAGGAAGGTGAAGATCAATGAGAGACCACAGAGCAGTGAAAGGGATGGAGTTAGCGACCTCTATGGTGAGCTGCCAGTAGGTTCCCGTTGGCGTCAAACACCTGGCCGTTACTCAGCCGCTCCGTCCCGCCGCCCTCCAGCTTCTCCACGACCTCCAGGGAGGAGAGCCGCCGCGGGATGAGGGGCCTCTGGGTGCCCGCCGTCACCCTGGTGGCCAACAGCGTCCGGCGGGTTTGGTGCTGCTGTGGGTTCTTCCGTAACCTGAAGGGCGCCGGGCCCATGAGGAAAAGGTTTCCCGGCAGCATGGCCTTCCGCTCCGCAGCAGCCGGTGTGTCCTGCTGCCTCTCGTGGCGCAGGATGGTGGTAAAGCGGGTGTAGGAGGCCGGGCAGGCGCCTTTGCACTTGCTGGGCTTTAGGAGGAGTGGGTGGTTCAGGTGGTGCAGGTGGTGATGGTGGTGGTGGAGCGGAGGGGTTTTGGATCCACTGAGGATCTGTTCCACTTCCTGTCCATCCCCCGATGACGAAGCCACCTCGTCCTCCGGAGACGAAACCCTGGAGTTCCCGCCCTCCGCCGCAGTGCTAACGTCCGTCGTTGTGGCTTCGGTTGTCAGGAGCGCCTCGGCGGACACGGCGGACGCCACGCGGTCGGGGCTGCGGTTCCGCCCGGAGTCCAGGGCGGGCAGTGACGACGAGCGGCTGGGGGCGGCGCCAGACCGCTGGATCATCGATTCGAACTCGCTGACCCTTGATGACACGTTGTCCCGTCCAACAGTCCCGACCGACTTCTCTGCGTTGCTCTTGGCCGCCTCAAACAGCGAGGTGAGGCTGCGGACGCTGCCGTGCGGGCTGCAGCCGACCGAACTGGGCCGCTGGATGTGATGCATGGAGCGGTAAAGGCTGGAGAACCCGGACGCGCTCCGTCTCACCGCTGGGGAGACGCCCCGGTCCTCCTCTTCTCCAAAGCGCCCTGGGTAGATATCCTCACAGCTGTGAGACTTGGGCTGTCTGGCGCAGTCGCTGCTGCAGTCCCTGCTGTCACCACCGGGGGGCAGCAGCTTGGGCTTGAACTTAGAGGGCAGGATCTGCGGTATGCAGGCTTTGGCAGCGGACAGGGGCTTCTTACTCTTACACTGGTCACCTATTGCATTACTGGCAAGAACCGTTCGACTATTTACAGAGGAGCAGGGTGAAATTAAATAGCCATTCCCACCTTTATAATCCACTGGCAAGCATGCAGGACAACAGAATAAACAACATATTAGATTACAACGTCACAAAGTTTACACACAAAAACAGTTTGAGTCTGAGCTAAAAACCTAATTCCATCAAAAGTGGATGAGAGGAAGCAGCCTTGATGCTGTGAACATCAAGTAGACGTTTACTGCAGGAAACTACGGTGGCCCTGAAGGTCAAATCACTAACCACAAAATTGAATATCACAACAAAATATTCAAAAACGCAATGACATTAGCGGAGCACAACTATAAATTAAGAAAACAACGAAAAACTAAAAGTTAAGGGTTTTCTTGAGAAAATTAAAAAAACAGAACATTAACTAACGACTGCAGTCAGAATAATATCCAGTTCTAAAGCCAAACTCTTGGGTTTCCCACTCTTGTTGTAATTGTGCTTACCACAATTAATGTTGTTGTGTTTTAGTGACTTGTGGATGCGGCTGGATCTTCAGGGCCACCGTAGGAGCCTGTATCGTCGACACAACGAGGGAACAGACGGCGTTCAAACAGCGACATGCCATGAAATGTCATGTGATGTTGGAGGCTGTTTGAGCCAGCAAAATCTAAAGGCTGATCATGTTCAGACTTTGGTTGTTTGAGGGGATTTTAGGTGATCGATCAACACAAAATAGAGAGTAACTGTGAAGTGGAAGGAAAAAGACTGAGGCTGAAACGCAGCTTTGTTTGCAGAATCTGCAGGCGGAGCTGCTGTCACGCTGCTTTCCTGAGTTTGTGAATTAAAAATACACCCTGATCCAAACGCCCTGCAGCTAAAAGTTGAAATCTGCTAGGAAAAGCTTGTGTCAGCGCCTGGTGACTCATGATCCAGATGGTGCCTGGAAATGACACAACACTTTCACGCGCTGCGAGGCTCCACTGCGGGGCGAGCGACCGATCAAATCTGTCAGGAAAACACGCTGTGGAGGATGACTCTGCGTTTTATTCATGGCAGACGGAGAGAAAACAGTCACTCCTGCTACTCAGGGTTTTGTTTTATGTGAACAAAGACTTGGGGCTGAAACAATTAATCGGATTAAACTCAATTCTGTAGCACATTGAGACAAATAAAAACAATCACAGTTTTGACTCATGTTTAAACTAATAGTGAAATGTCAGTTTGAGAAGGCTGTTCAAAGTGCTTTACGGTCATAAAATGTCACAGAATCACCAGTTGTGACTGTAATTCAGTAATCGATTAATCGTTAACTTCAGTAATCGATTAATCGTTAACAACTTCAGTAATCGATTAATCGTTAACTGTACAAATGGAAAAAAGCTGATTTGCTGGCAGAACACGGTCAGAGGAGTACTTAAGCCAAACATGTATAAAAATATATAAAATTAGCATTTTGTCTGAAAATGTTTTTGTCAAAATTTCTTCAGTTGTAAAGTTTTAGCTTCACTAGGTTCAGATTCACTAAAAGAATGCTAGGTTATTGCATTTCCTATTTAAAAAAGGAGTTGGATTATATGTTTATTAGTATATTTACATGTATTTATAATATAGTATAAAAAAGGGGCTAAAAGAGAAATCTTTAGAATGTAATTTTTTTCCGATTAATCGCCAGAATAGTTGATTACTAAATTAATTGTTAGCCCTTTAAATCTCAGATTTTGTGACATTTTGTGAGCATAAGACTGAAACGCCTGACGGAGTGTCTGGTTTCTGCCTTTCTGTGCTTCATGAGCAGCGAGTGACTCAAACGGCCCTCAGGCAGGAGCTGCATGTTAGTCAGTTGACTGGACGGCTAATTCTTCACACTGCGTAGCTCCACATCTGCTTACAACAATCACCGTTTCCAGCATCGGGATTATAATGATCCTGCAGTTCGGCTTTAAAAGTGGGAACCGTCGCGTGTTTACTCAGCTCGGTACATTGGGTCAGAGCGTCCCTCCCCGCCTTGGATCTGCGCTCCCCTCCACCCCGGGCTCTGGCATTCCAGCTCCTGACCCCACACTGACAGCTGACTTCCTCATGCCTGCCCTCTGTTTATCTCACTGCTCTGTTTATCGCTCCTCATCCACACCCGCTCTGCCTGGAGACCCGGCCGCTCCGGCCGGCCGGGCGGCAGCAGAGGGAAAAATCCACGAGGTTGGGTTTCCAGACAACTTCAGACCCAACACGAGTCAAAACATGAACAAGTGAAAAGATCCACAGGCGCATCGAAATAAATCAGAACACCGTCAGAACGTTTGTTCCTTTTGTTTTAGCTAGCTGTATGTAGCACAATGCAAAGTGTTTCTTGGTCTAATTTCTACTGCAAATATCTTGTAAAGTAAAACAAAACCAACTTTTCAGCACAAAATAGGAGCTTGTTGTCAGTCAACAATTCCTAATGAATAAAAACAGTACTAGTTCTGTACTAGTAACTTTTGTATTGAAAATCTTTCTAAAAACCAAATAATCTGTCAGTGCAATTAGAACTCGGTTGCTAGGAAACGGGCTGTGCTTGGCTGCTGTTGCTAGGTAACGGGCTGTGCTTGGCTGCCGTTGCTAGGTAACGGGCTGTGCTTGGCTGCCGTTGCTAGGTAACGGCGCAGGGCCCATTAACTGTGAAATAAGTGAAATAATCTGCCGGGGAAACCATTTTTAAGGAATTATTGACTTAAAATCAGCTTCTATATCTTCCTGAAATGTTATTTTTGTCTCATTTCATATTTGCACAAAAAACGCGACCAAAAACTCTTTGAAATTGTTGTTTCTTTTGCAGGTGTATTGATGGTAGTTGAGTGGAAGGAAGAAGTGTGGTAGAAGAATTGTAACAGGGATTCGAAGTCTGTTCCACTAAAGTTGTACTTGTGGATTTATAATAAATAAGTCTTGTAATAAATAAAAACATAAATGTAAAACAAAAAAAATCCTTGTTCATTGAAAATAAGTCATTTGGGATATTGATAAATCACGCATAAATCACCTTTTCAAAGTAGCTTCTTGGCAAAACAAGCTTTCAATCCCTGCTGGATGTGTACCTTTTGACCAAAGTTTTTCCTTTCACTCAACTTTCAATTAATATAGTTGGATGCTGTTAGTTTCTCTGGAATCAACCTTTAATTATTTATTTATGGCAATTTTCTGTATTGAAATCCATTCCATTTATTTTTATCCTGTCTTTGTGAGTCTATTTGGTTCAAGATTTTTCAAAAAGCTTTTCTTGCCTTTTATTTTGCTGCAGTTGCACAGAAATTGTGGAGACAATAATTATCCCAATATCTTTGCTAGCAAAGAAAATATTTAAAAATTTGTGGAAAATATTTTTCAAAAATGAAACTCTGAGAAATTTCTCGATCAAAAAATATTTTTGAGTCATAACATAAAATTTATGCAGTTCCATATATTTTCAAATTAATTTGTGAATTTAAAAAAAAAATCTTAAAATTTTTTCTAATTTAAATTTTTGGAACATATTCTTTGCTTGTGACAACATTGGAACTAATTTCCCTCCATAAATGACAGAAATAAATAAACTTCTTATGTTTTCTTGGTTTATAGACGGTAATGAATGCTGCGACGTGATTGGCCAATAATGTAATCCAACAGAACGGTTAAGCGAATCACATGCATCTGGACGTTTCAACATTTTCCAACATCTGCAGCTTTAAGAGCTGCTTACACTGCAAAAACACAAAATCTTATCGAGGATTTTTAGTCCAATTTCCAAATGTTTTAGTACAACTGAAATAAAGCAAAACTAAAGCAGGAGCTTGTTTTAGAGTATGTAACTTTTACAAAAATGTTTTTTTTAATTTCAATCAGAGCTAGGAGGCTGGTCTTAACGCTGTCAATCAATTTCGTGTACACACTGCTAAATGTTTTATTAGCACTGTCATAGAAAACTGTTTGTTGTGAGTGCTAACTAGCTTTAGCACTAACTGCTAGCTGCAGTGATTGACAGCGGTAAGACCCGCCTCCTGGCTCTGATTGGTTGTTTCTAGAAGCACTAGGAGACGGAGAAGGAACTAATAAAAAAAAAAAAGATGATCTGTCTTACATTACGGCAAAATGATAATGTTACGTAAAAACATGTTTTTCAGTCAATAAATTTAATTGAATAATGAGTACAGATTTAAAAGTAGCAGGTTTCTGTACTCATAGTGTCTGTATTGGTTCCGATATTGAAATTTTTTTTATATCGGTTATTGATTACACTTCCTGATCCATAAGGGCAGATCTATTCGGTCTATTTCTATGCTTTACTATTCATTTTACATTATATTTCTAATTGTTCTTTATGAACCGTTTGAAAGAATCTGTCAGTTTATTTTCAACGTTTGACCAAAGTAGTCAACCTGAATTTCTTTATATTTTATTTTCCATTGGCTGTTCTGCTCCTAACTGCACTGACTGAACAAAAATAAAATATTTTTACATGTTTGACCAAGTTTCTGAAGCTACTGGTGCATTTAAGTTACCAAATAAATGTGTAATTCAGTACATTTATTATTATTATTTTGTGTTTTTGCAGTGAGCGGCCATGTTTGATGCTGAGCTATCGTCCTACCTTTAGAGGAGGAGGAGCTGCCAAGACGCTTGTTTAAAGCCCGCAGGCCTTGCAGGGGAATGTCGCCGCCCTCCAGGACGCTCTTATAAACGTGTCGGTCGCATTCTGGAGCGGCGGGGTCGCCAGACGACGACCCCCCGTCCTTCTCCCCCTCGTTGTGTCCAGACTTGCTAGAGGAGCTGCGGCGCAAACGACAGAGAAAAAAGTTAATCAAACACAGCCGGGCGGCTTCCAGATTTACTTCAGAGATTTATGGAGAGAAATTTGTTCCAATATTGTTGAAGGTGAGGAGCATGTTTCAAAAAATGTAAACATTAAAAAAAAATATTTCAAAAATAAAACTAAATCAAAGTCACTTTTTGAGTGTAATTCACAATATGTTTATTAAGCTGAAAATACATTTATGCAGTTTGTTTTTTATATGTTTTATAAATTACTTCCTTTGTGAGTTTTATTGTAGCTAATTTTTAAATAGTTTTTAAAAAGGTATTCTTTTGGATTTTATTTAAAATTTTTTAAAAATGTTAAAACTAAAGTGAAAATAACAAAAATAGCAAAAATAACTTGCAGTTCAACATTTTCCACATTTATTTTGTTTTCTTTCTCAGATTTTATTCTTCCTAATTTATTTGTTTCTTAAATTTGAAAATTAACTTTAAAAATTAAGTTTTCAAAATTTAAAAAAAATGCATTTTTGTCACATTTTAATTTTTGAAACATGTTCCTTGGTTGCAATAATATTGGAACTAATTTCCCTCTGTAGTTTATTATCTAAAAGAAAGAAAAAGAAGCGTTAATGCTCTGTCATATGGACCTCATTAAGGGGATTCTGGGTAAATCTGTGAAATGCTTGTGGGATGTGATGTAATTAGAGCGGGAAAAAGCCCAACATGGAACCAAGCGAAGGCAGAGAGGAGATTTGGAAATGATTTCCATAAATATTGCCTCCACTTCCCTCCACGCGCTGCTCACTCTGTCCTCATTCTGCCGAAAAGCTGCGACAGAGAAGCGTTTTCAAGTCGCTGGGGCTCCATCATAGGTGGAGGGGAAAATATTCTGGCATGGCGTCTGGGCGTGCAACAGGAATTCACGTAAATGTTTCTGTGGCTGATTTACGATCAGATTTAAAATAATCTCATGAGAAGCTTCTAGTAAAAGCAAACGCCAAGCGGCGCATGTTCTGCGCTTCCATGCTGCACATCCCTGCATCTCTCCAGTTTACAACCTTTGCTGATCACTTTTCATTAAACATTACGATAAAAAATGTCAGATTTGTTACGTTTTTGCTCTTTTATCAAATCTAAACATTTAAGATCAATCAACACTTCAAAAAAACAAAACTTTACCAAGTAATATTTGGTCTAGTTTCTATATTATGACAATTTGAAAAAGACAAAACTATTTTATAAGTAAATCTTCAGCAGGAAAATAAAATTTGTTTTGTCTTATTAAGAAACTAGATAAAACTACTATTGTGTTTTTGCAGTGCACTGTAAGCTGTGTAGGAAGTGTGATCTACTCTTCTTTGATTGTTTTAATTCAGCCACGTTCAGTGGGTTCGATCTAAAACGGCCTGTTCCATACTTTGACTAGGCCACTTCTGAACTTATTGCTGTGCTTTGGATTCTCGTCCAAAACTAAAAAAATAATATTTATTATTTCTTGAAGCGACAAAATGAGCCCAGATCATGATACTCCCACCACCATGTCGGACTGCTAGTGTGATGCTCTGTTTACACTGCAAAAAAGAGCAAAAAAAAAAATCAATATTTTCTGTTTCCTAGAACCTGTTTGACAACATGAAGCAGGCTAAAACACCTTTGCATGGAGAAAACCATTTAGTTTCTGGTTTAAATATCTAACTAGACTTCAAAAATAAGACAAAATTAACTTAAAAGTAGCTTCTCTTGTTTTAAGTCAATTATTCTTTAATGTTAATAAAACAGTAGTTTTCCAGACATTTTCTTCCACTTTTTATGAATGTTTAAGAATCATTTACTGAATACAAACTCATATATTTTGCTAAAAATGTACTTTTAAGTTAATTTTGTTTTATTTAAAGTGTACTAAGTTATTTACAGTAAAAACTAGACAAAAACATTTGTAAGATTTTGTGCTTTTATGCCAAACATGACAGTTTTTTCAGGAACCTACTTCATGTTGTCAGACAGGTTCTAGTAAACAGAACCTGTTTATTTTTGTAAACTTGTGAGAGTTTTAAATCATTTATATCTGTTCTGCTGCATCATGATGACAGAACAAACGAGTCCGGATCGCTCCAGCCTCTCAGCGCCGAGCCTTTCTGAAATGTGTCCGATCCAGCAGCCGGGTCTGAGCTCCGCTGGGGCAGGAAAACAGCAACGCAACCATAAATTTGCCCCTCAGAGGGAAGTCGGTTTATGAGCAAAGCTTTCCGCTGCAAACGTTTTGAGTGGCTGAACTTACATCGGTCTTTAATCAGGGATCGCTTCCTGTCCAGCTCTCAGGCGACAGACGTATCAATGGAACAAAACGCTGCTTTGAGGTTTATTTTAGACGCCCCCGCCCCCCGGCGCCCCCTCCTGGTGACATAATGACTGCAGCAGATGGAAAGCAGAAACGAAGGTTTATTTTCTCTAGACAGTTACCGTGCCGCGGCCACAAATTCCTGGCATTTTATTGCAGGACACAGAAATAGACGCCGTCAGTCTCCATCAAACGCAGCTTTTGATCTGCAACTAACACTTATTCCAGTTACCAATTCATCTATTGATTACTCTGATTAAATATTGATTAGTCGGATCAATAAAGGTCCAACATTCTGCAGATTTTTTTTAATTTAAGCATTTTTTTTATATGTAAATAAACTTTTTTCCCTTCTTTTGTACTCGCATGTATAAAAGAAGGGAAATTCCCCGTTTGGACTCAAACAATTTATTCCCTCTTTTTCTTCCTTAAAATGCAAAAACTCTGACAGTGACTTCTTGGATTAACAGAATACACTGCAAAAACACAAAATTTTAACAAGTATTTATGTCTTGTTGTTTTTTACACTTGAAATAAGACAAAACTAACTTAGAAGTAACTTTTCAGGAAGATATAGGAGCTTTTTTAAGAGAATAATTCTTTAATATTGATGGAAAAGCAGATTAATTTATTTCCTTTTCCATCAACATTACGGAAATTTTCACTTAAAAAAGCTCCTATATCTTCCTGAAAAGTCACTTGTAAATTAGTTTTGTCCTATTTAAAGTCTAATAAGATATTTTCACTTTAAAACTAGAGCAGCAGTGAAATATTTGGGTAGAAAAGGTGACTTGCCACTTGTGGATTTCTGGGTTAAACAGACAAAGACGGTTTTCATTTATCTTAAATGCAAAATTTGTAATTTTTTGGGTTTATTGCTGCTCTGATTGTGTGGTTCTTTCATCAGTTTGACTTTTTTGAGTCTGTTTACTCCAGTTACCGATTAATCAATCGCTAAATACGCTGATTAATCTGATTAATCGCTCATGTTTCATGATCCGGTCATTCAGCACATTCAGGCGGAGGTAACAGTTTTTAAGTTATGCAGCAGCTGGGAGAGTTCCCTTTATCCCAGTGACATCCAGGTTCCTGTCTTTAAATAAACTCCCCCCACCCCCCTCCGACAGGAGCCATATCTACAACCTGAAGGGAAAACCAACAAAATGCAGCCAGGGGACACTCTGTTCTGCTGGCTTTTTGCCTCTTTAACAGGAAACTGGTGTTCATCCCTCTCATAATCACATTAAATCTGCAAGGATGAGGCGAGATTTTAAAGCTGGAGAGCTGGGGAAAGGAAGAAGCGTTGACTTACTACTGCTGCAGGTCGGAGGCTGTTTCCAGAGGGCTGAAGGAGGGGGCACTCTGCAACAAACCAAACAAAGAAGTCATTGATAGATCCACAGGAAGATCTCCTCCCGCTGAAACACAGGCAGCAGCCTCCAGTCAGGCCAGTTTCTGCCCTCCGTTCCTCTCGGTTGGCCGTGTGTTTCTGCGTCGAGCGTTTCCGAGCGTCTGTCGGCATGGACGGGTTGGGGGGGCGAAGCGTGTGTTTTGGCCTGCATGCAAGTTGGGAGAAAACAAGCGGCAGAAAAGAGAGTGGAAGGGAAGGGAGGGCTGGGCGTGCGTCGGTCAGGGGGCGCCATGCGGGGAGGGGAGGCTGTCACGGGCTCAGCCTATAAGCTGCTGTCTCCCACTGAAGCCACTTCTTTTGTCTGACTGAGTCGCTCTCATTACCAACGGAGCAGACGGGGCAATTAACCAGCTGGTGGGGCAAGGAGGCCGAATTACACGTATCAACACGGACACAGGAGATCACCAATATGCAAAAGATATGAGGGCTGAAACGATTAATCATATAAACCACGATTAATCGATCAATGAAACAGTCGCAGGCTATTTTAGTGATCAATTAATCAATAACTGGAGCATACAAACACAAAATAGGCAAATTACCAATAGAACAACACAGTCAGAGCAGCAATCAACCCCAAACGGTACAAACTAAAAACATAGCTAACTGGGTTGAGCTGAAAAGATTAATTGGATAAATTGCAATTAATCTCATATTGAAGGAATTGACAACTAATTTAGTTGTGGATTAATCAATAACAAGAACATACAGACTCAAAAAACCTGACATATATATATATATATTTATATTGCATTAATCGTCAAATTACACTTATCAGCATGGACTCAAGAGCTTATTGGGGATTAAACAATTAATCGGTTAATCACAATTAATTGATTATTCACATCATAGTCAACTGATTTAGCAATCGACTAATCGTTAACTGGATCATACAGACTGACACAAAGGCAATTTGGAGGGAAAAATCATATTGAGAGCAGTAATTAAGTCAACATTGTACAACACACTGCAAAAATATAAAATTCTATTAAATATTATTGGTTTAATCTCTAGTAAAATATGTACAAAAACTTGAAATGAGACAAACTAAGTAATTTTTCAGCAAGAAATAGGAGTTTGTCTTAAGTCAATAATTTTTTAATATTGATGAAAAACACTGGCAGATTATTTCACTTATAATCTGGGAGAAATGTCTTGTTATAAAATAAATAATTGTTTTTAATCAATATTAACAAATTATTGACTCAAAACAAGCTGCAATATCTTGTTGAAAATGAGACAAAACTAAGATATTTGTACTACAAACAAGACAAAAATACTTGGTAAGATGTTGTGTTTTTGCAGTGCACAGAGAAATAGTCAAACATGAAAGAAGAAATTATTTTCTGCATATTTAGGAGAATAAAGCGAGAGGAGTGACATTTAATGGAGATTAATTGGCATTATATAAAGAGAAATGAGACACATATTTTGTTGTGGGGTCACAGATGGAGCATTTTAAATGCTTTGGCGCTGAGCTAATTTTAGCCCGCTGTTTCTGCTGCTTTCCTCTTTTTGGACGTCACAGCAGGTAAAAATAACCAGGCTCTATGAATAAGAGCACAAGTGTTGTTTGCAAATATGATTGCACAATCGCCCCCCACCTCTTGTCTCTCCCATTCCCACCATCCCAGGGTTGCCAGTTTGGGCAAGTTTCCTCCCAGTAAAACTGCTTTTAAAAACAGTTTTATAAAGCTGCACAAAACATTTAATAAAATGCTGCGTTATTGCACTTATTAGTTAATTTATTTTGAAAATTTGAATGTCTCAACATTAATTATTGGTCAATGGTCAATGAAATGTCACTAAGTTGTAGCAGGGCCGGTCCAAGCCTTTTTAGGGCCTTGAGCAGAACTTAATTTGTGGCCCTGATATCAACATGTAAACACCAGATGCTTCATCATTTCAAAGCTTTTTGTTGTTTATTAGCGTTGTTTGTAATTACATCATACCAGTGTTGTTTGTAAACTTAAAGGAGAAACAAACAAAAAATGATTTAGAATTGGAAATGCTGTGGGGTTTTTGAGTGTGTAATATCATTTAACTATTTGAAAGTAAATCAACTATAAAAAATAAAACACTAAATTGACAGTAAACAAGTTAGATTTTATATTTGACGATTTTTTTAGTGTAACAACTAAAAATATAATAAAAATAATTCTTCCATTGTCTATTGATGTAGACAATTATTTATATACAGTATGAATAATTTCACAATATAAAATATTTCTATCATTTATATACTGAGGTTGGAAGTTGTGTCTGAAAAATATGTTTCATATCAGTCGATATCAATAATTGTCCATATAAACGATTATTGATTAGTTTTCATTGTTGTTTAAATATGTGAAATATTACCAAACTGGTGTCATGACTTTCCTGTTTATTTTCAGCAGTTATGAGGCAAAGTGGTGAAACTGTAAACCGCTGCTGCGCCAGTTATTCCACAGGCTGTTGCTAGGTAACCGAGGAGTGTGGGTGTTGCCAGGTAACCAAAGAGTGAGTCAGTTAGATGGTTTCACCAACCCAGTTTAATGTCAGTGAATTTTAAATATTCTCAGATGTATCGCTGATCACGAGTCTATCACATATGATTCATTTATTGTCCAGGCCCAGTATGTATTTTTGTAACTGCATCTGCTGCTGTCAACATGAATTGAGAGCAGCAGGTTGAGATTTGGGTGGGTTTTTCTGTGGGAGTTGGGTGGATTTAACATCGTTTTTGGCTGGAAATTGCCAGTCAGACATGGCAACCCGGCCCCAAGCCTCCCTGGCAGCCCTGCAGCGCGGCCGAGCCTCCACTTCCCACACCAATGACCAGACAGGGAACATTCTGCGCTGCTCATTTGCCACAACATGCCTCTGCGCCTCGTTGCCGGGGCAGATGATCATTAATAACCTCGGAGAATAAGAGCCTTTCTTTGTAGGAGCCGAACACCAGGCTGGCAGGTCTACAGTCACGTCTATTTATAAAGCTAAATGTTCCATGGCGACTTGGAGAATACACCGAGGGGTCACCGATTAATCTCCCACGTCTTCCCCCCCACCGCTCTCATCAGGGGGAATAAGAGCGCGTCCTCTGACACTCCCGCTTATTGGGCTCACACACAAACAGCGTCAGTGGAAAGTAAACAGGAAACAATTATGGAGGGCTTATCTGCAGTGAAGGACTGGAATCTTAATCTGGTTATTTACAAGATGACTGATTAGTGTCAGTTTATGAGGACGTTTCCTCGTCCAACGGGGGGAAAACGGATCAGTTTCAGACTAACCCGGCCGTGTTATCACAGCGTCGTGTTACTCTGGGACGTCCCGGGAAAAGACACAGCGCTGCAAATGGGAGATAATGGTTGGTGACACTAGACACATCCTGCTGGGATGGAAACTGCTCTGTTTGCCGTTTCATCCCATCCTGCTTCCATTTTCTGCCCAAATCATCTGATCGCTGCTGGTGCTTCAAACAAACAGAGACATAAACAATCAGATGATGCATGAAATGCCCCTCGTCATCTAATGGTGTTTTATTTTCTGAGGGTTTTATGGAAAACACTATTTTTGGTCTAGCTTCTAGTGCAAATATCTTTAAAACAAAACTAACAAGTAGCTGTCCAGTAAGATATTCAAGCTTGTTTTAAATTTTAATCCTCAAAAAAAAAATGTTTCTCTGCTAGATTATTTCATAATATAGAAAAATGTCTTATCAGTGAAATAATTGGCCAATGAAACTAGAACGTTTTCATCATTACTAAGGAATTACTGACTCAAAAAAGTTTGTTTTGTCTTATTTCAAGTGAACCAAGATATTTCCACTAAAACCTGGACAAAAATACGTGGTAGCATGTTATGTTTTTACAGTGCAGAGAGCAGAAAGCAACTAATGTGAGAAAACGTCCAGATCTGTTCATGGTTTATGTGTCTTTCAAAAAACAAGACTTTACTATCCCAAACGCAGCAGAAATCTCAAAACAGAAGTTTCTGACAGTTTATTGAACATTTTAAATGAAAAATAATCTATTAATCCCAAAGGAAGAGAAATTAAATAAACTCCTATGGGATTTCTGACTTCAGTTGCTTGGTTACGCATCAATAATAGTGGCAAAAATTAGAACAGCTACAGCATCCGAAACAACATTTGAAAAAAGGTTGTTTATTTTTTACTCCAGAAAAAACGAGAAATTAAATTTTCATTGCTTGAAATGACTGATTTTCAGAGAATCTACGCTCGGAAATGAGCTGAACAACCAGAACCTGGATCAGTTTTCAGACAAACCTGCAAACTGAGTATCTAAGGAACACAGGCGACAACAATTCATCAGAACCGCCGCGTTCCCTGACAGCTGCCCCGCGGCTCAGACGGCACTCTGCTGCTTTCGCAGTCAAAATAGAGCGGGCCGCTGTAACACGAAGCCCATTCTTTCCAGAACCCTATTCGTGTTGGTGTGTTCTTATGAACACAAACACGCCGGCCCGGTGTGAGGGCAGCTCATCCTAAATGCTTAAAGGTAAAGGTTAAGTGTGTAACAGAGGTTAAATGTGAGCGCACAATGAGCTGGCAGGCTCTTGGCGTCGCCCCGTTTAGAGGACATCAGGCGGCGGCGCTGAGACTGGCTGGCAGCGGGCCTGACGTCAGCGTCCGCGCCGCGGATGGAGTCGCCGTGTCGCTAGCAGGGGGCCACAGTGATCTTCCTGAGCATTGATACGTGTGGAACTCCGGCTCCAGCTGGCTATGTATATCGATGACCCACCGCTTGACTGGAGCCGTCACTGCATGTATTTTCAGACGCAGCTTTAAGCCCCCCTGTGTCATTAAAGAGGACCATCAGCAGCAACCTGCAGCGCTCTCCACAAGCACTGACAACAAATTATTCTTTTCCTAAAAGAACTGAGAGGATTCCAGTCTTCATGTTCAACTGTGAACTTCTTGAAGTCGATCAAAATGCCAAGAAGCTTTTAACTAATAAAAAGTTATTTTGCAAAAAATGTTAGATTTTGCAAAACGTTACTTGAAATTGCCTCAACTTGGGTTGAGTTCCGCGGACAAAAGGTGCACCGATTACAGGTTTCTGGACGATAACTGATCTATTACGCAAAATTCAAATTTTGCACATTTTTATGCTCCCACTTGGCTTTCAACTGCCTGTGAAAACACCCAACCATTTTTTGGCAATAAATTCATGTTTTTTTGGTGTCTGGAAAATGAGCCGTTTCAAAAACCTTCAGAATGTAATGTCACCTGGCAACCCAAGCTGAGTTCCAGCACATTTGATCAGCCAATTCTTTTTTGCTCTGTGGGCTGCACAATGGCTGCTGGAAAAGACAAGTGTTTCATTGTTCACTTGCCATTCAGAAACCACTTGCTGCATCCTTGATGGTTGTATAATTTCACATCTGTTTGGAAGTGTAAACATTGAGTCAGAGAGTTTTTGAAATGACTCATTTTCCAGACACCAGAAAACCACCCAATCGTTCTCCTCCACTTCCATCCTGAGCTAGTCCCGTCTGAATGCACCACTCCCAACCCAAAACAACCAATCAGAGCCAGGAGTCGGCTCTTAGGGCTGTCAATCATTCTTATGTACTCGCTGCTAAATAGGCTAGCGGCAGAGCAACAACTTACAGTTATGGAAAAACCATTTATCCCCCGTCATCAGTGCCCATGCTAACTATCCTTAGCACTCACTGCTAGCCGCACTGTAGCAGAGAGTGGATTGACAACGCTAAGACCCGCCTCCTGGCCCTGATTGGTTGTTTCTAGTTAGCAATGGGAGCACTGGGAGAAGGCAGAAGAGATACATTATCTGTCTCATACCGTCATTACATGGTGACGGTTTCAATAAATATGTAAAAAAAGATACATAACTTACATAGTGCAGCTTTAACTCGAGGGTGTTTTCAGTGTGTGGCATCATCAGCTCTTCATGATACCAGACCGTTTTAAATAAACAGTCAGGAAACAGAAAATGAGTCATCAACCAGCTCAACACACAAATGATTCAGCAGATATAAAAATGCATCTCCTTCTCCTTCGCTAATACCAAACGACTCCTGATTTGTCAATCAAGCCGCAATGAGCCATGGTGTCTGGCTGGCCTTAAGGTCAAATGCTGCACATACCAGGTGCAGCTTTAGAAGTGGCTTTAACATTAAACAGGAGCCAGTTATCAAGCTCAGCTCACTGGCACCTGTCCAGACAGAAACCGAGTCCGGCAGCTGCCACCAGGACTGAGCCTCCTGGACCTCCTGCTAACCTCAGACTGCAGCGTCTGGACGGCGCAGGAACACGAAGCCGGTGGTGCCGCCTCACCGGATCCGGGGCGGGTTGGGAAATCAACATCTGTTTCTAGGCAGCAAGGACCACTTCTGTCCTGAGGCTTGCATGTGTCACAGCTCTGATTCAGACCTGTGCATCCCGGATATTTTGGTAAATATAACAGGCGCGGATTAGCCTGCAGCCTGTTGCTTGTTGGGAGAACAACCAGAGAGAAGAGACTTCTGGGTGAATCATCTGATCCAGATCTCATGCTCAGAAAACACCGCAGGCCAAGAGACGAGGAGCAAAATCCCAGTTTCACAAAGAAATTATTGGTGTAACTGAATAAACATGAATACTGTGCAAGAGTCACTTAACGAAATGTGGTTTTACTACAACAGCACAGTAACTAGAAAAACATTTTTAAAAAAGATTTATTTTAGGAGTAATTTTGGTTTTGCTTCAGTAATTTCATTTTGAAGCATCGCTACTATTGATTAAATGTTTTGGATCTTCTACCCTCTGTGAGCACAACTGTCTTAAAACATTCACCAGAGACACAGCTATAGTTTTTATTAAAGTTTCACAAATTTTATACTGAAAGAAACTGATTTGGAAAAATGTTTCTTTCGTCTGATCTTGTTGTGTATATGAATTATTATCATTTTGATCTTTTAAAAAAACAAAATTTCCACATAATGTTACAGTTTGGCCTGTTTCATGATGCAAGTTTTACATATCAAATTGTGTTTTGATCAGTTTCTCAGTACTTGACTTTTTCCAAACACTTTACTCATACTTGAGTAATTTCTTGAATGGCTACTTTTTATTTCTACTTGAGTAAAAATATGTTGTAATTTATCTACAATGGCCGAAATACGCTGCCGTAGTTTATCCATAAACTTGCTTTGACATAATTCCCAATCAACACAGTTTTCTGTTTTAACAACTCTATATTATAATACGCAATTTAAAAGTAATTTATCTTTATTTATTTCAGTCCCACAAATGAGCCTCTTCCCTCCATGTTTAATTTGTAACAGGAAGTCATAGTTGTTTTGAGGCAATCTGATTGGCTAACATGTAATACCATTGTGCTACACTGCCCTCTACAGGCAAGTCATATTTAAAACGGATTTTTTTTTGCTAGGCTACGTTAGCGGAATCAACTAACTCACTCACTTTCTGGTTACCTAGCAACTCGCCCATTCTTTGGTTACCGAGCAACAATCTGTAGAGGAACCTGCGCAGCAGCAGTTTTAGGTTTTGCCACATAACTGCTTAACAATAAACAGAAAGGCCGCTCCACCAGTTTGATAGTTCAGACATTTAAAAATACAAAATTATTAATAATTGTTGATATTGATTGATATGAAACGCTTATGTCGTCCAGCTCTAATGAAAGTTTTTTTAAACCCAAGTAGACGATGTTATTTTTTTAACGATGTGGTGAGGATATATGTATATATGTTTTTTTACATATCTGTGTACAAAACCTAACAGTGCAGGTAACTGAAAGTTCAATAAAACAATAAATGTTATGTCTGGTAATCAGTATTTAGCCTCAATGATCCATGCGATCAGACTCTCAGAGGATCACAGTGCGGGTGGGAGAGGAAACAAGCAGACCTCACAGACAGTTTGTTTAGACGTTCAACATGGATGTTACACGACATGCAGTACATGACGATATGCTGCCGTTGGGAGAACAGGGACCACTTACCGCTTTGTCAAACTCCATCTCTGAAAAGAATTTATACCAAGGCTCATTCTCTAAATCTACATCTTCTGGACTTACATCCTGAGTAAAGGGGCATGGCGACAGAGGAGAAAGACAAAGAGAAGACAGTTCAGACACCACAGCTTATGCACACCAAGGCAAAGAGCCAATCAATGAAAGCAGATGTGATTTATGAAATGACTCCTGAAATAGTTTGATATTTTCAATAAAATGCTGTTTTAGTTCCCTGCGGAAAGTGATGCAGCAGCAGCTGATAGACGTCACAAAGCAGAAAGACTTGAAAACAGGAACCAGGAGAAACCAAATCCGTCTCTTACTCTAATTAGTTTGTGACATCCGATCTGCCATCTTCACACCACAACTGTCCAGCCTGGAAGTTTTGCTTTCATGTCGACGACAACATGAAGAAATTCAGGGGTTTTCAGACCTTCTGCTGCTGCTTTTGCTTCATATTTCATTGGGTGTGAAGCTGATATCTCGGATCAAACCCTGAAATAAAATCCTGGTTTTGATGCTGCATAAATGAAAGGACATTTGCATAAAGTGCCAAGCAGAAAATATTCATATGAAATTAAAACCATAAACTTTAATGTAGGTTTTGGGTAATTTTATGAGGTAGACCAGAGGTCCTAACTCGCTCTTTGGTTACCTAGCAACTCACTCACTCGCTCTCTTTTGAGTTGCCTAGCAACCATAAAACTATTGAGTAACTTGCGCAGGAGCAGTTTCAGGTTTTAGGTTTCAGGTTTTAGGTTTCAGGTTTTAGGTTTCAGGTTTTAGGTTTCAGGTTTTAGGTTTCAGGTTTTAGGTTTCAGGTTTTAGGTTTCAGGTTTTAGGTTTCAGGTTTCAGGTTTAGGTTTCAGGTTTTAGGTTTTAGGTTTCAGGTTTTAGGTTTTAGGTTTTAGGTTTCAGGTTTCAGGTTTAAGTTTTAGGTTTCAGGTTTCAGGTTTTAGGTTTCAGGTTTCAGGTTTCAGGTTTAGGTTTCAGGTTTTAGGTTTAGGTTTCAGGTTTCAGGTTTCAGGTTTCAGGTTTTAGGTTTTAGGTTTTAGGTTTCAGGTTTCAGGTTTTAGGTTTTAGGTTTCAGGTTTCAGGTTTTAGGTTTCAGGTTTCAGGTTTTAGGTTTCAGGTTTTAGGTTTCAGGTTTCAGGTTTCAGGTTTTAGGTTTCAGGTTTCAGGTTTCAGGTTTTAGGTTTCAGGTTTCAGGTTTCAGGTTTTAGGTTTTAGGTTTCAGGTTTTAGGTTTCAGGTTTCAGGTTTCAGGTTTCAGGTTTTAGGTTTCAGGTTTCAGGTTTTAGGTTTCAGGTTTCAGGTTTTAGGTTTCAGGTTTCAGGTTTCAGGTTTTAGGTTTCAGGTTTCAGGTTTTAGGTTTCAGGTTTAGGTTTTAGGTTTTAGGTTTCAGGTTTCAGGTTTCAGGTTTCAGGTTTTAGGTTTCAGGTTTCAGGTTTTAGGTTTCAGGTTTTAGGTTTCAGGTTTCAGGTTTCAGGTTTTAGGTTTCAGGTTTCAGGTTTCAGGTTTCAGGTTTCAGGTTTTAGGTTTCAGGTTTCAGGTTTCAGGTTTTAGGTTTCAGGTTTTAGGTTTCAGGTTTCAGGTTTAGGTTTCAGGTTTCAGGTTTCAGGTTTTAGGTTTCAGGTTTCAGGTTTCAGGTTTTAGGTTTCAGGTTTCAGGTTTTAGGTTTAGGTTTCAGGTTTCAGGTTTCAGGTTTCAGGTTTTAGGTTTCAGGTTTTAGGTTTCAGGTTTTAGGTTTCAGGTTTCAGGTTTCAGGTTTTAGGTTTCAGGTTTCAGGTTTTAGGTTTTAGGTTTCAGGTTTTAGGTTTCAGGTTTTAGGTTTCAGGTTTCAGGTTTTAGGTTTCAGGTTTCAGGTTTCAGGTTTCAGGTTTTAGGTTTCAGGTTTCAGGTTTCAGGTTTTAGGTTTCAGGTTTTAGGTTTCAGGTTTAGGTTTCAGGTTTCAGGTTTCAGGTTTCAGGTTTTAGGTTTCAGGTTTCAGGTTTTAGGTTTTAGGTTTTAGGTTTCAGGTTTTAGGTTTCAGGTTTTAGGTTTCAGGTTTTAGGTTTTAGGTTTCAGGTTTTAGGTTTCAGGTTTCAGGTTTCAGGTTTTAGGTTTCAGGTTTCAGGTTTCAGGTTTTAGGTTTTAGGTTTCAGGTTTAGGTTTTAGGTTTCAGGTTTCAGGTTTTAGGTTTTAGGTTTCAGGTTTTAGGTTTCAGGTTTTAGGTTTTAGGTTTCAGGTTTCAGGTTTCAGGTTTTAGGTTTCAGGTTTCAGGTTTAGGTTTTAGGTTTTAGGTTTTAGGTTTCAGGTTTCAGGTTTTAGGTTTCAGGTTTCAGGTTTTAGGTTTCAGGTTTTAGGTTTCAGGTTTTAGGTTTCAGGTTTCAGGTTTTAGGTTTCAGGTTTTAGGTTTTAGGTTTTAGGTTTCAGGTTTTCAGGTTTCAGGTTTCAGGTTTCAGGTTTCAGGTTACAGATACATAAAACAAAAAATTAATCAATAATTATTGATGTCGACTGTCCTGCCCTAAATAGTATGCAGTGTTTTACAATAAACGAGGCTTGAAACTACATAAAACATTTTTACTTCCTACAGACTTGATGGAAATGATTCACAGCTTCTTCATGTCATGTTTTTATTTTAAACATAAGTTGACGGCCTGATAAAGTCACAGCTATGAACATATTGATCAGGTTGACATAATGATCAGATTTTTCTCACCGAATGTTTCCGTTTCAGACTGAAATATGTGACTTTGGATTCATGTTAATTTGTATTTCAAGACATAAATTTGAATAAAACAAGTAATTTAAATCTGCTTAGTTAATCAGAAGTCTCACAGCAGTACTTCCACAATATGAAGTGAAGTATTGAAGAGGTATCAATTACCTTATTTATACTTTATATGTACAGTTATGCATTACTGTATCTCAGATAAAATCCCACTGAAATACACTGAAGTTTGTGGTTTTACCGAAAGAAAGAATGAAACTCTCTGCAAGGCTCTCTGTGGGTTTAAAGACACAGAGTAAAATCAGTGAACCAAACATGAAGAATGAATGACTGCGTTCATTATTTTACTTGTGAACTGGAGCGAACTGCATTGGGCCAAATGGTTGGCACTGGGATCGGGCCAGATCCAAAATGACAAGAATTATAATTATCTGAGTGGAAAATGATTACATAAAGACGACAAGACGAAATATTTAATTCACCGCAGACAATGTGAACGTAAAAAGGTTTTTAATTTAACATTATTATAGATGTTAGTTTGTCAAAACGGCTTTATTTATTCTTCAATCTCATTTTGTTTAGTCAAAAGTCTTTTTTTCTTCTGACATCTTATTGTAACATAAGTTACAATAAGATGCTCTTGGCAGTTGGCTCCGAATTCGAGTCTGAACATTTATTTCAGACAAATGAACAGATACAAATAAACATGTGCAATTACTTCATGTTTTAGAATAAAATGGAATATACTTTAAGCAAAAATTGCATTGCTGACAGGGTTCTCCATCCAAAGTGTTAAATATTAGTTAAAAACAAATATACAGATTGTATAAAATATGTACATAAGTGTGATATCTTAAGTAACTAAAATCTGACAAAATATCACACAAATGGGTAACATACAAAGTAGCATGCACATGAACAATTTTAATTCATAAATAAATCTATAGACAGGTTGCATGTTATGGTTTACATCCAGGAAGCAGGGGACCGTCCGTCGAATGAAACCTGGAGCTGTTACTAATTTAACGCTGAAAAACTGTTGAAGAACAACTCAAAGCAACTCGTATTCCTTTTTTTCTCGCTCTCTGTATCAACGGGGCTGCACGCTAACTCGTTGCCATAACAACTGACTGACAACAGCGCCACTAATGTATCAGCAAAAAACACAGAAAAACACCCAAACATTTACCACACATAACATTCAGTCCATTGCAGTGCTGTGGTTTTAGGCTTGACGTTTATTTGTGTTTATGATTTAGTGATCGCTGCAGGAGATTAGCTACTGCTGCTATCAGCTACTGCTGCTATTAGCTACTGCTGCTATTAGCTATTGCTGCTAGTAGCTACTGCTGCTATTAGCTAAGCTAACACAGTGGTGGTTTAATAGCTAATCTAGTCTAACCTACTCAACTGGTGATGTGTCAGAGTCTCTGTGTGGGTCTCCTTGGTTTTATTTTCCAACTAAACCAAAACAGAGTCAAGCCAGGACAACTTCCGTCTCCCTCGCTACTTTTCTTTAACTGAAACATTTTCAATAACTTTGAAGAATCTGAATTAATGAGCTACAAAAACATTTAGTTTCCCTTTGGGACTAATACATTTGAATTTGTATTTATCCAGAGTGTTGCTAGCAAAGCGCTGCATCCCTGTTTCTTGAACATGTGGATTTGAGATTTCACGTTGACAACTTGACAGCTAAAACCAACGGTTAGCCATAGCGACTGGCAGCTTTTTGTGACGTCATGCTGCAACGTGTCTGTTATGTTTTCTACTGTTGGAGTTAAAGCTTTTGCAACTGTTAACTGTTCAGTGTTGATTGGTAGTAGGAACTGTTTAGGTTTATTTATTTATTATATTGTTTTTGTCATTTAGAGCAGAAGCTGCTGGATTGATGTTAACTTGATCTTTGTCTTTGTAGGTTTTATTTATTTTTCATACAAAGTAATGCTCCAGTTATTAAATGTGTGATAGTTTTGAATGTTATATGTGCAATTTTATTTCCTGTACTAAAAAAACACATATTTATGTTAAAGACACGATTAATTATGCGGATTAATGCAATCACAGTCTGTTGCCGTCGGTGACTGTGATGTTAACTGTGATGTAACTTGATTTGTTTTTCTCTCTTGTGATAAATGCAGTAAACCTGAGAGTGGCTAACCGTTAGCAGTGAAGCAGCTCAGATGCAGAGGTGGCGGAGGGAGATGATGAAGATGATGGAGGGGAGGATGCAGCTCAGACGACACACACACACACACACACACACACACACACACACACACACACACACACACACACACACACACACACACACACACACACACACACACACACACACAGAGTGTGTGTTACCGTTCTCTCCAGCTTCAGGACGGATGATTTCCCCGGCTCGTAGTCGAAGATGCTCCTGGGCTCGGCACGGTACTTCCTGGTGTCCACCTTCTTATCCGGCGGTTCCCACTCGCTCCTGCGGAGGAAGGACAGTCAGCGAGAAAGAGACACCCAGAACCAATCCTGATCCGGTGGTCTCCATGGCAACTGGCGCGGGCTGAGACGATTTCTCATAAAAAAAAAAAAACGTGACGTTTCAACGCGCCTGCCTCCTCCCTCCAACGACGACACGGCAGAAAATCCAATCTGGGCAGTGATTGGATTACGGAGGCGAAGCCAGACCCGGTGAGAGAAAACAGAACATTAAATCAGGAATATACGGAAGCAGGACACTGACAAAACAAAGAGAACCACCAACTTAATCTCAGGATTCTGGCTTAAATTTCACAAATCTGATTTTAATCTAAGAATTCTGACCTTTTTCTCAGAATTCTTATCTAAATTGAAATTTTCACTTTCATCTTTGTATTCTGATTTTTTTCTGACAACATTAGAACTCTAACAATTTTGATCTATTTCTTTGAATTCCAATATTAATCTCAGAATTCTGACCTTTTTCTCAGAATTTCAACCTTAAGTTTATAAATCTGACTTTTTCTTTGAATTTGGAGATTTAATCTTAGAATTGTGACTGCAATTTTAGAATTTTGATTTCACTCTCAGAATTCTGATTTTAACTTTCAAATTTTGCCTTAAATTTTAAAACTTTAATTTCAGATTTCTGACTTGTCTTCTCAAAATTTTGGTCTTTTACCCCAAAACCAAATCTTGTTGTGGTTTTTGGATCACCTTGAATCCAACTTTCCACCATCTGAGCCATTTTCTCTCTGAAGTGACTGAAAACTGGCCAGGATGATCAGAACCAGCCCAGGAACCAGCAGAAAACTGGAAGTGACTGAACAACAGCAGAATCTAGCGGTTCTAGTGGATCTACTTCCTGTCTGGTACCAGACCTTTTGGCAGACGGCTTGAGAGACGAGGACCGAGTTGGAACCGGCATCAGTCTCCCTCTGGAGTCCACCAGGTCGTCGCTTTTAGAGCGTGGAACAGTTCTTTCTGAAAAACAAACCAAACTCAACATGATTCTCTGAACAGTTCTTCCTGAAAAACAAACCAAACTGAACACATTCTTTGTCACTTCAGGCAGGTGTTCAGAAAACTCACCATCTTCCAGGTAAACATACGGGGTGGGACCGTCGTCTGAAAAAGAAGAAGAATAAAGGAGAAATAAATGGAATGTTAGGTTGCTTTTGATAAAACATTTAAATTTGGTCCCATATTCATATTTTCTCTTACTGTCTCATTAGATTGGAATAACTCTACGACAAGCATCTTAATGAGATTAGAGATTTAAACTATCGTGGACACAAAGCGACAGGAAAGCCGCGGGAATGCAGACGTCTTGATTTTAAGCAAGAAATACATTTAAAATATCTAAATAATTCAAAACACATTAAGATTTTTTTAGCTTTCCATTAGGTCCAGCATCACAGGATCACCGCCTCAAAGAGCATCAAATCGAAGCTTTTTACAGGAAGCAACGCTGAAACTGCCTTTGAATTAATGATGAGGCATGAAGCTGAGGAAAAGCTTTCAGAGCTATAAAATACACACATTTTGGTCAAATATTAGTTACAGGAGGATTAACAATTCATGTCCAGACCACTTTAACATCAGACTATTTTCTCCTCGTTTAAATCTTGGTTTACTCGCTATAAATAAATATGTAAATTAACCACATTGACCTGTGATAATCTGGTGCTTCAATCTGAACACTGATAATGAAAAGTAAAGAAAATGTTCTGTGGAGCAGCAGCTCTCATCACAGGCCGGGAGCTCCACCTACTGGTCACAATCAGCATTACAACCAATGATGAACAATACTTTGAAACAATTAGTAACAAAAAGGAAAATAAGTGAAATAAGGACCAAAAGAGAAAAGGTAGGATCTGATAAGGTGACAAAAATTTCAAAGGAGTGGAGCATCCTGGCCAACATCCTATCTGTGTTAGTGCTGATAATTTAGAGCCAGTTTCAGTTAAACAATTATCTAAATATGGAAAACCTTATAAACGGTGATAAATGTTTAACTGGAGCTTCAGAGGGAAACGTCATCATGACTGCAATCGTTTAAACAACTCAATGTGATTTTTCTTGTATTATTTCCAATCGTTTTGCGAGTTTATTGGAGTTCTTAAAATATTCAGACAATCATAGGAGCAAAGTTTGGGGAATAAATGTGTTTATTTACAAAAAAAACCTTTTATATGAATGAAGTATTTAAGATTAATCACAGAAATTTTCTAGAAAAAACTAGGAAATTTTTGTGTTTCAAGACTTGAAAATTTGCTTGAAAAAAACTGAAATTTTTGGAATATTCTCAGAAATTTTTCAGAAAAAAATTTTATCTCAGAAATTTCTAGTATTTTTTCTCAAATAACTGACTTTTTTAAATTGAAAATTTCAACGTAAAAAAACTTTTTTTGTCTTTTTGCAAATGTTCAACTTTATAAACTCAGTAATTTCCAAAATTTATTTTCTTGCAAATTTGTAATTTCTTGGCAGAAATTTACTCCTCTTCTTGTATTTTCTTCTACCTACAATAACACCAATAGGCCGTCATCAAAAAATGTGAAGTTTTAACAAAAACAAAAATATAAATTTAATATGAACTTTATCTAATTCTGCAAAGAAATAATCTTGATTGTGCAGGTTTTAGGTTTGGGAAGCTCATTAAAGAGATTTTACTGATTAAAAAATGGTTCTTAAAAGAACAGTAACTGTCTGAAAACCTGGATACTTGAACAGGCCACAGAGGACGGTGAGAAAATCACAATGTTTTGAAATATTTAACAATGAAATCAAATTTGTTTTTCTTGTTAAATTAAGATATTTATTCTCATTTTGCGCTCAGGATGTCCCTCCAAACACAGGACGCTGCAGGCTGATAAGTTTTGATGAATTTAAATGAGATATTGTCATTTGGACATCGCAGTGTTGTTCATGCTGCAAAGCATCCAGGGTAGATGATGCATGCTGGGTGCTACATAGCTAGCTCCGTCCAGCCAGAACAGTAATTTCTGATCAGTGAAAAATATTCAGTCTTTTCAATTCAAACCAGAAATTGAAATACAAGTCAACACAGAAACAAGAAGCAGAAATGAAGATGATGAGGACCAAATGGAGGAAGAGGAGAAAGAAAATCTGGTGTTTGCGCGGCTGCGACTCAGGAATGCTAACGAAAAGGAGAGCAACAAGTTTTTGTTAAAGCGTTTCTGTGTTTCTGCAGGCTGGAGGAACCGGAGCTGAACACGGCTGCAGATTAGTGAAGGCCAACGAGAGCGCGGCTGCCGCCATCGGTACCTTTTGGGGTCATGCGAATGTCAAAGGTCTCGGGGAAAATGTAGGTGGGGCGGTAGGGGTTTTCCTCAAAAGGCTCTGAGTGAGACAGAGGACATGAAGGACAGGGACACCAAACTGACGACTCCGGCTCAGGAAATCGGACTTACCGGGTAATTTATGGATCTGTTTGAACATGGTCTTATACCAGTCCTTGGACTTTTCAGTGTTCTGAAATTAAAATGTGAGAAATTAGAAACAGATCATGTAGAGATTACAATCAGAGCGCACTGCAAAAACACAAATATTACCAGCTATATTCTGTAATTTCTAGTGAAAATATTATTGGACACTTGAAATAAGACAAAACTAACTTACAAGCAACTTTTCAGTTTAAGATAATAAATCCTTAATGTTGACAGAAAAAAGTACTAGTTCCATTATTTCACATATAACTAGGTCTGCCATGTAACATTTTGTGATAATAAAATGATGATATTGTTGTTTTGCGGCCATTTTCAATATTCTTAATAGCATAAGAATACATTGTCAAAGATCAATTAACTTTAAATTCTTATGAACATTTAAAGGAAGGCATTTTAAATATCAAAATAAATCAACAAACAATAGAAACAACAAATAAAACCAATTAAAACAATAAATCATGCAAATAGTTTAGAGTTAGTTTTAATTTATCATGTGATGATTTATTGCAATAAATTAAAACAAAAGTTAAAAGTGGAACTAGAACTTTTTCATCAATATGAAGGATTTATTAACTTAAAACAACCTAGTTTAAATTGAGTTTAAAGTACATATTTACACTATAAAACAGACCAAAAATGCTTGGTAAGATTGAGTGTTTTGCAGTGGAGTCATCAATAACAAAGATTAACTGGTAACCCTGATGGAAATATGTCTGTTTTCCACAGAGGAGTAAAGAAAACGTGGTTCCAGTGAACAGAGCGGTCTTTATTAGTCCATAGGGAGTAAATCTGTCTTCATCAGCCTGGCTGTGACTGCTCACCCGAACAGGCACAATGGGTTTGCTTATGGGGCCGCGGACGGGGGAGTGAGGCGCCAGCCGCAGCCTCGTCCCGTCCATGTCGGAGCCCGGACTGGCAGACTCCCTGCTGGGATCGGGGCCTTCGCCTGGGGCCGGATCTGAGAAGCACCGCAGGCCGGCGGACAGAAACAGACCAGGAGAGAAACATTCAGATCAGAGACAGTTCCAGAAACTGTTATTCCTTCTAAACTGACATTAAAAAAAATTCTGTTAATTCTGATGATTTAGGTCTAAATTCAGCCTCACCAATAAAAACTATTTTTATGTGCTTAACTGTTGCTCAGGGGTTTTTTTTGTTTGTTTTTTTATTTCTGTTATTTTTAAGCAAAGTGGCAAAACATTAAACTGCTGCTGTGCACGTTACGCAATAGGTCGTTGCTAGGCAACCAAAGGAATCTATCAAATGTTTGTGACACGTTTGTGCTGCGATTGTGTTAAAGATGTTAATAAAAAAGCTTCCAGAGGTCATCAGAGGTCAACATCTTTGAAGTAAAAGCAGCACAAATGTTTGATCTGGGAGATGTGAGTATGGGCAGCTGACCTCTGCTGACCTCTGGAAACTTTGTTTAATTGTATCTTTGAAATGATAGCAGCACAAACAAAAATTGGTACAAACGTACCACAAACATTTAACATTTTAGTTGGATTGGACTAATGTTGGGGGGTTGGGGAGGGTCTGGTTGACCTTTAACCCTTAAACTTTCATTAATATCTTCAAAGCAAAAGCAGCACAAACAAAGAAAAAATGCTGCAAACATGTAGTAAAGTTGACTGACACCAAAACTGTCTGATTTGAAGACAGATCAGAATACATGTAGATGTATATGCTAGCAAATAATTAATCAATTACTAATTTGGTGCACCAATCGCAATAAAATTGCCGCTGGTTGACCTTTTATGACCTCCAGAAGTGTTTAGTTAAACTTTAAACGTTTTGATGAAAAACGTCTGACACGTTTTGTTAGATTTGAAGAAAATGTGGGGCAACAAATATCGTTGTTATTGAGCTCAGACGTCTATTTATTCAATAATTCAGCAGCAAAAAGAGAGAATGATGCTTATTTTGGTTAATTAATTACAGAACCTGCAGTTAAACTAAATATCCAACTATAATTTGATGATTGTTGTCACAAACTGTTGCAATGAGGAGAATAAATGAAGCCTGACTGCAAAACGTTTTAAATATTTCACAGCTGTGCAGGATTCTGCATGACAGTAACTGTTACCAGAGGAGTGTGAATGAGGCACATTATGGCCGTTTATTACGGAGGACATGTGAGAAATGTTTCTGCGTTCATGTCGTCCAACATGAACGCTACAATCAGAACGGCAAAGAGGTTCTGTGTGAAAGAAACAGAACCTCTCAGTTCTGGGCTTCCACATGTCGGCACATCGCAGAAATAATCCCAAACAAACAAACCTTTTAATCTATCGATTAATCGGACAAATAATCGATTAATCGGACAAGAACAAGTGTGTGCCACAGATTCTTTATTTCATTTTTCATTTTATACAACTAATTTAGCAACGTATTTCTGAAATTGCATTAAAGGGATTAAATTGTTAAATAAAACCCTGCAGAATGCGCCAATTAATCAAATATTAATCGATTAATCGATTACTGAAGCAAACATTAGCTTCAACCCTGTGTGCATGTGTGTTAACCCGATCTGTGGGGGATTATAAAAGTCCATCATCATCATCATCATCATCATCATCATCATCATCATCATCATCATCAGACTGTACAAATGTCCTTGCTGCATTCCTCAGGCGCCTCTGACTCCAACAATTGTTAAGTAGGTGGAGAATGTGGCCGGTTTCCAGCATCACTCTGCCTCTGTCAGCTGGTTTAATTCCCAGAATGCATTCTGGCGCCAAATGTTCCCCAGGTGAGCATCCTGTCTGCTCTGCAGCCTCAAATCCAACAAACTGGCATAAACTCTGTGTCCTTTAAACCAACTCACTGAGGCTGAGGAACAAAAATTGAGGGGCTAGCTAATACCGCTGGCACACTCACAAGGAGAGAAGAAATGCTGTCTTCAGTGCACAAACATGGTGGATAAAACTGATTCTGATGTTGATGAACACATGAAACCTGATTGGTCAGTAGAGCCGTTGGATGTTTACGTCATGTTGTTCATAGATTAGCGTTTCTGATGACAGAAATTCTCCTTTTCTTCTTTTACAACAAATCAAGTTATAAATACAAATCATAGAAAAGGTTTTGCATGATGGCGTTGTAAGATTATCTCCCAGCATGCTTTGGATTTAGTAAAAGTAACTCTAAATGTTTAGTTTCTCCAAAATCAAGATGAATGTCTTGATATTTGTTTAAGATGTTTTTCTCTGAAGAAAATTTTGCTCTACAAAAAAAGCTTGCGTTGAGGTCAGGGGGCCGCACAAAATTCTTCAGAGGGACAGAAATGGCCCGCAGGCCGCACTTTGGACACCCCTGGCCTACAGTTTTTACTCGTTTCCCCTAAGAAAACAACACGTTGTCTCTGTGAGAAGATCTAAGTTTCTGCCTGATGAAAACAGTAAGAAATGTGCTGCTGAAGGCCGAGCGCATACCTTCGACGTGAGGCGGATGCTTTTGCTGCTCTGTGGCGAGAGAGAGACAAACGGTGAGAAGTGACTCAGCAGCCAAAGCTGAAGTGTGAAAGCATCAGTTTGGTTAGAGACGCAGAAGCAGAACGACAAACGTGCCTCACAAGTTGGTGGTGGCTCAGAAACTGCAGCTCCTGCTGCGGCTCACCTCTGTTGTGCTGCAGCAGGACGATGGTCGGGTTGACAGAACTGGTGCGGGGATAAACACAACCGGGAGGCGAGGGGTTAACGTGCAGAGCATCTGGAGGAGAAGCAGCTTGGTTTTCTCTTATGCTTCTGGGTGAAGAGGCCTGAAAAAACCGCAGAAAAAACAGAAATGAACAGTGTTTCCGTAAACCGAGGCGAAACGAGGTGAAGTGATCCTACCTGGCACCAGGTGTCGCTCTCAGGAGGTAACTGAGGAGCGTTGCTGCTGCCACTCTCGGCCGCTCCTGCTTTGGATCCGTCTCCATTAATCTGGTCGGTCCAGCTGCCTGAAACGAGTCCAGAAAGCTGTGAGCGCGGCAGCCGCTGCTGCAGCGGGACAAACACTGGGGGAGGCACTGAAAGGTGTGGCATGTCAGTGAACCACAGCAGATAAATACAGTGCAGCATCAGGGACATTTCACAGGAAAAAGACAAACAAACGGCCAAGATCCGCCAAAAAATATAAACATTATAGAAAAAAAAAAAACACAAACAAATTTTTAAGTTTAAAAGTGGAAAATTTGCCAGAAATAAATCAGCCAATTTTAGAAAATCTTTGGAAAAATCTTGGAAATTTCTGAAATTTTGCTCGAAAAAGCTCTAAACTTTTAAACTAATTTCAGAAATATTCTAGAAAAAAAAGGAAACATTCAGATTTTGAAAAGTAAAAAATTTCTAGAAAAACATTTTAGATTCACCCCACAAATTATCCAGAGAAAACAAGAAAATTCCCAAGCTTGAAAAGATTGAAAATTGCTAGAAACATTTTTTAAAAATAATCTCACAAATTTTCTAGAAACACATTGATGTTTCTGAGTTTGAAAAGTCAATAATTTTCTAAAGAAAACCCAAATTCTGAGATTAATCTACAGCATGAACATTTCTGAGCCTGGAAAGCGAAACACTTGCTAAAACATATAATTTCTGATTAACCTTCGTGTTTTTTCCTTTGTTGAGCTTCAAGCACAGAAAATAACCAGATTCTTCCAGAATCTCTGAACTTAGTGAGGAGAACAAAAAGCCTTTTCAGACAGATGCAAAGATCGTTTGTCCCAGTGGCCTTTTTCATCCTGCTGCGCAACAATTAAAGCGTCTCCCTGTTTCCAGTCCGGTTCTGAAGGGTTCTGAGCAACAAAAGAGCCCACAGTGGCGGCCCGGAGCGCAGCGTGGGCAGGAAGAACGCTCTCTGACATTTGCATGAAAATATGAGCAATCGGTTCAGTTTAGCGAAGCCTCTTTACAGCATGATGAAATGTCATCTTATGCACTCAGATTATTTACGCTAAATATTATTTTATGATGCAGTGAAAAAGCCCGACGTACTTGTAGCTGTGATGACATTCGGCTCGTCGTCGTCGTCGTCGATGTGGACGAGGGTCGCCCTCAGGGTCACCACGCCTTTCCCTTTGCACACTCTGCTCGGGTCCAAATCTGAAAAAGGTTCATCCCGATGAAAATGAAGCGGCTTCAGAACCGCGATTGGTTCAAGGCTGCAGGGATTTCCTGGAATAGATCCGCCTCATCAGAACCAGGCCATCACATTAAAATGCTGTGAAGCTCATTAACTCAGTTCGCTGCTGAGTCGACGCAGATGGAGGCTCAAGTAAGGACGAGCAAAACTAATGTCTGTAGGATGACCTCACACTGGAAAAACTGACAAATCCAACCTTTAATTCAGCTGCATTTATTGAGTTTGGGGGAAAATAAAGAATATTGAAGAAGTAATTAATTAATCAAAAGTGCAAATTAATCACTAATTTCAAATATGAATTGATGTCACTGTATTAGTACAATAAAGAGGGATTGTTCCTTTATTATCACTAGATCATAAAATCACAGCTTCTGTGAAACATGACCTCAGTTTGACCTCAGTTTGACTTCAGTTTGACCTCAGTTTGACCTCAGTTTGACCTCAGTTTGACCTCAGTTTGACTTCAGTTTGACCTCTGTTTGACCTGCTGTAGTGAGTTAGACTCAATAAAGATTTTTTTAAATTTAGCTAAAATTGCTAGGGGAGAAAGTTCGCTACATTTCTGTGTTAGCTTTAATGAAAGCTACATTAGCTAAGCTAACTGTGCTAATTCGGCAGCACAGTTAGCACTGCTATTTATGTTAGCGTTGCACAGAGGTGGATAGAGCACTCAAAGATTTTAACGGATTAATACTTGTACTCATATTGTTTATGAGACAGGAAAGGGCGAGAGTTAGCAGTTAGCGCTACGCTTGTGGTTTGCCTCTTGTCAACGTCTCATGTGACGTTGCAGAAGCGCGACGTCACATGAGACGCCGTTTCAGTGCTAATGGAGGAGCTAACATCTAGAGTTTTGTTATTTCTGCTCTTTGTGGTTCAGCCCAATAGAACCAAAGGAAATAAAGTCGCATCGCGTGTCGGTATTTCAGTTTATAAGGCTGCATTTTAATTAGAATATCTGAGATATGATCTATTAAAATCTCTACTATTGGTTCTCTGTTCCTAGAAGAAATTATGCTGCTTTCATCGGCATTAGAATAAAACCTCTTACTTAACCAAGTGTTGCTTTTTATACAGTCTTTTCCACAATTAGTATCTTAGTAATCAATTATTTTTACAATTAATCAGACAAATTTTTTGTCTGAAAATATGCAAATTAATCTGCATATTTTGCAGATTTTTTAATTTAGCTACTTAAATACATTAATAGATAAAAACCAAATGATTAAATGTTTTTTATAAATAAAATAAACATTTCTGTCTGAAAATAAGAATTACTTTAGTGCAGTGCTTCTCAATTATTTTCCGTTACGCCCCCCCTAGCAAGAAGAAAACTATTCGCGCCCCCACACCCCACCGTGACTATCCATCTCTGCATAACATTTTTTCCTTATTAACATTTTTTTCGCTGAAAAAACTCTAGCGGCTTATCGCCGTGATTGGGATGTAACGTATTTAAGTGACGCGCTAATTTATTTGGCTTCATGCTGTCCGCTGCGAGCATTTTTAGACACAGCAAACACACCGGTCTTTCCTCTTCTCCAACTGTAGTCACAGTGAAGCCAAGCGCTAAATACGCTTCGTCGTATTTCCTCTTCTTAGCTTTCGGTTGACTTTCTGTTGTCTCATTATCTTTGTCTCTCTCCGCTTTTCTTTTCATCCCTGTTAAAAACTTTTCATGTTGTTGAATAACGGAGGCCATAGACAGAACGCAGTCGGAGCTTTTTGTTGACGTAACACTGCTAACCAAGGCAAACTTGTTGTCTTGTAAGTCATAAAATGTTGCACTGTCGCAAACGTGACAGAAGTAACAATGAGAGCGCCACTGCCGCCTACTGTGCGCAATTACATTTTACACTAGTACGGCCAAAAAAAAGCCTGTTCCCCAGGATCACACGCCCCCCCAGGTATCGCACCGCGCCCCCCAAAGGGGGCCCGCCCCACTATTTGAGAAGCACTGCTTTAGTGAAAGCTTGATCTACATCTGCAGCTAAAAATTCTTCTAAAATCAATGTGAGAAAAGCTCAGTTTGTTCTGCTGGAATTAAAATCAAGGCAATAATATGGTCATTAAAATCTTAAATGCAAAACTAATATATTTACTACTGTTCTGAATGTGCTGTTCTTTCAGGAAATGGCCTTGATTAGAGTCTGTTTACTCCAGTTAAAGATTAATCCATCCCTAAATAACCAGAGTTTGCTAAACTCTACATGCCTACATGTGGCCAAGACAACACAGACAAGATTCTGACGTTTCAATAAAATATTCAATCATTTTTTTTACATTTCTGCACACAATATCTTCATTTTTGAATTGAATATAAATGTTTCCCGTGTTGGAAACATTTAGAGTTTGGAGAAAGTAAAGGGAAACATCACCTGCAGAGGGAATCAGATCAGGAGAACCTTTCATGGTTGTTAAAGGAGTAATCCTGACGGCGCTCACAGCTCTGGGACCCGATCCTCAACAGTCAGACAGAAATCAACAAGAAGGCCACATTTCAATTAAGAAACATCACATAACTACAGTTACAAACAGAAATCTGTATCAGGAATGGAGTCTTTAGAGAAATCAGGTGGACTTACTTCGAGTTGAGCTTCTGCTGCCCTCTGCTGGAGAGCTCTGGAAGAGAAACGGAGAAAACCAGTCAAACCATTAAAATAATGGTGCAGCTCAATTAAACAAGCTGAGCTGCATGAACATGACCACATCCCATTTATATTTCACTGCGTTTTAAAAGATTTTTATAATTTACAGCTGGAGAAAAATCCATCAAATTTAATAAAAATGGATTCTGCATCATATCCTCCGGAAACCGGAGAATAAAATCCAACATGTTGACAGAGGAGTATCCAAAAATAATACACAGGTGAGAGCAGCACTACTTCAACATATTTTCACTCAAATAAAAGTAAAAAGTAGCACAAAATTACTCAAGTAAGAGTAAAAAATTACCTAATCAGATGGACTAAAATCTAAAGTTAAGTGGAAAGTTTGGTGTTTTAAGGACCAAAATGAAAATAATTCAATTAAAAGTAGTTAAGTAAATGTAACTAGATACTCTAAAAACATTACAGGTCCATGAAAAGTTTGAGATGTTTTTTGCACTATATTTTCTTTACATGCAGATCATTTTAACAGCAGATCTTCCTCTGCGCCATCTGACAGTTAGCAGCACAAAAAAGTCTTGTTATGTTCGAATCTGTTCCTCCATGTTTACATGTGAGTCTGCAGTAGAAACAGGAACGTCGCAGTAAACATGCAGCGGAGCAGCAAACACCACAGCGTCGCTCAGAAACACGCTGCCCTCCGTTTGTGTTCGGCTGATTTAAGGCTCGCTCTCTTTCACAGCGCCAAGAAACGGGCCAGTCGAGGTGGAGACACTCAGGCATGGACACAAAACTGGGTTTTCTTCAGGAGAGCACAACTAAAAACGGACAAAATCACCTGCTCGAATTCAAAAATAATCCATATTAAAGTAAGAGAGGGCAACCTGGTAACAGAAGAGGAATGCGCAATAATATGGAAATATTAGTAGCCGTATAATAAATCAGCGGCATGGAAAGAATTTGGATGGAAAAACTTTGTTTATAATTCTTTGTCACACCTGCTCAGAAATGGAAATCCTCCTATTGCCGGAGAAAAGAATAGAAATCAAAATGAAAACCAATGTCAAGTTTTTTGCGATTGTCTAATTGTGAAAGATTCCTGCACTGCAAAAACACAAAATATTCCCAACTAATTTTGGTTGAGTTTCCGGTGAACGTTTCTCAGTTCCCTTCAAATGAGACAAACTAACTTAAAAATATTTGTTTAGCTAGAAGAAGCTTGTTAACGATCTGTATATTGCTAAATCGGCATATTATTAACCTCACATCGAGACATTTGTTTGTTTCTGCCAATGAAACTAGACCCGGGTTGCTAGGCAACGTGCCGGGCTTGGCCGGCGTTGCTAGGCAACAGCGCAGTTTTCATTAATATTAAGGAGACATTTTCTCCAAACAAGCTCAGATAACTTGCTGAAAAGCTACTTGAAAGTTAGTTTTGTTGCATTTCAAGTGTTTGTCATAGTGAACTGATTTACTTTTCTTACTGTGTGGTAAAATTTGCTTCCTTGGGAATCAATAAAGATAAAAAAAGATGCATCTGCTTCAAGCATTAACCTTTGTTGTCCCTGTGAGTGTGAGGCTGGAAACCTCCAACAGGCCTGAAAGGACCAGGGGAGAACGGGAGCAGCTCCAAAACGGCCTCCAGGGGGAAAACTCAGCCTTCACGCTGAGCCGGCCCTGAGAACTGCAGCAGAGTATTTATTTTTCCTCCCTCTAATAAAATCAACTTGCTTCCTGACCCCCAGCAGCCCAGAGAGTCGATGCACCCTGATCTCATGTCCTGCATAAATAATAAAACATTGAGAGGCATTCCTTCCTCGGCTGCATCCTCACATGAACCCAGAGAAGTCGGGTTCACAGCAGAGCGCCGTTCAACTTATGGAAGATAAAAAGACGATGACAGCTTGCAGAGTTAGCCGTATAAACACAGGGCAGCAGAGATCCCACAGGGCCTTTTTAGGAAGACGCTGGGGAGCAGAACGCCGAGCAGAACCGTCCGGCCTGGTTCTGTTCGGGACAGAACAAACAGCTGAATCCAGCCAACAGGAAGCAAAGGTCACAAAACGTAATGTCAGTATTTATAAACAGGAAAGTTCATGGTGTCAATTTGCAGGATTTTACTCATCTGTGTGGAAAAATGTCACAATAAAGGTGTAAAAGTCACAACCTTCAGAACCACTTAGGCTGTTTTCACACAGAATAACCCAGTTTGGTTAAACCGGTTCTATTTCACTCTGCACCCGATCAAACAAACCAACCAGGCCGTCACAACACATTTGGGTGGATAATAAATTGTCCCAGAGATTATTGCGATACGCGATGATATTTTTGACACCATTTTCAACTGTATAATGATAATGACACAATCATTAAAGTTTTCCCTCTCAAACACAAATAAACTTGTAATTTTGTACAGAGCACTCTGAACTTGAACTGGAAAACATTTTAAATATTCAAAATAAAACACAACAAACAAAAAGGAAATAAAAAACATAAATGATCATCAGAATGGAAGTTATAATTTTAATATATCTTGTGAAAAATTGAGTAATTGCTTATTGAAACAGGCCTGAAAAATCTGTTCCTTTCCTTGCCAGTGGAGGGCGCTACACCAAGAACCACTGAAGGAAACGACACACAAACCTTTGAAGAAGACACAGATTGCAACCTCCTTCATCACAAAATGTAAACTAAAACGGAGTAGCGTCAGATTTTAGTGGTTGGAGGATTTCTACTTTGTTTTGCTTCAGACTAGCAGGTTTGTGAAATCATCAAAGAAAGAGAAGAGCTAACGTGTTTGATAATAAAACAAGATGGATTTGTAGGAACCTTTTTTAAAATATCCAAAATAGGGAGTCACCTATAGATAAATTTGGGCTGATTTTGCGACCCGATATTAAAAACCATTTTTAGAAAACAAAATTTTAAAACCAGCTGACGGGCTCACCCAGCAACACGGGTCACTGGGGTCACTGGGGTCATTGGGGTCATTGGGGTCACCAGGGCAGTTTCTGCTGATCTGTGACGTTAATTCGGAAGGTTTTCTGAAATATCAGCTCAGTTTCAAAATATCAAAAAACATTTAAACATTCATTGCCAAAAATGTCAGATTTTCTGGTTTTAAGCATTTGGGCACTTGCTTCTGGAAACAGTGGAAACCTAAAAGCAGGAACTAAAAGTGTTCAAAATGAGAATTTTCCACAATGCATCCCCTTTAATATTGCTGTTTTAGCTGATAAACAATATTTACAGATATTCTATATATTGTATATATGTCACTAACCTACCCTTCACCACTGCTTCTCTGCAATCCTGACCAGAATAAAACTGAAAAACCTTCAGAGATTTTCTCAAACTGAGCCAGAAAATGAAACTTCTCAGTTATTTGTTGCTGAATCGAACAGATCCCGGATAATTTGCTCTGCGTCTCGTTTTCGCCATCTCAACAGAAACATCCTGCTGAAGCTTCCGGGTCCAACAGAAACGTCTTTCCAAAACAAACATCTCCCAACAGGCAGCGTCCAGCTAGCGACGTTTCCTACCTGATGAAGAGCACAGAAACGCCTCCGCCCCAGAACATCGGCTCTTCCTGGAGCTCCGGGGGGTTTTCTGTCCCGACTGGGCGGGGCCGGCCCGGTTCCGACCTTGACCCTCGCTATCTTGGAGGTTCTGTTTGTTTTTCCCGGCAGACGCGTCCAGATAGACCTGTCACCACATGCCACCTGGGAATGTGGCACCCACTCACCAACTGCAGGGCATCATCTCACCGCCATGCAGACGGCTGGACGGCCTTCTGACTCCCAGCGGACACTTCGGTGTGAGAGAAACGCCTTGCAGAGGTCAGAGGTCAGACATTGAGCTCATGTACTTTCCTTGATTGTCCTCTGAAGATAAGTTATTTCCCAATAGTTTTCACAAGATTTAATTTTCTACTGATATTCTTTAGATAACGAGTTTCGTTCCCAAAAGTTTTCTCCAGATAATTTCATCTTAACGAGGCGTGTAGACTTTTTATAAATCTCTGCAGCAACTGTCTGCACATGTAAACATACTTTATATTAGGGCTGCAACTAACAGTTATTTTAGTAATCGATTATTTCATTTATTATTCTGACAGGTAAACAATCAGATGGAGGAAAGAGCTAAAAAAAGAAACATTCCTATCAACATGTTAAAAATTTGTTTCTGTTTGAACATCAGTACAGTTATGAGGTGTTGATTATTTTTTGGTCTAACCGATTAATAATTTAATACAAAAAGGTGCATAATATGACTTTTTAAAACCAGGGGAAGCTAAAACTGTGTTTTGAGGAGTTTTCAGGGTCAGAGGTTGGAGTAGTCGTCTTGTAATCGGAGGGTTGTGGGTTCGATTCCAGCTTCCACTTGACACACGTCGAAGGGAGATTGAACAATCACTGGGAGTTGACAGTAGTTACACCAATATTTCGGTTTTCTTGTTATATTTAACAAAGTTTCAGACAAAAAAAAACTTGGAATCAGCAACTTTTGCAGTCCTGGTCTAAAACTCTGAGTTTTTAAAATGACTGGAAAATATAAGTTCAGTACATTTACCATTTCTGAGTGGAACATATTTACAGAAGTTTTTTTTTTTTATTTAATTGGAAAATGTTTATATTTTTGTACAGTTTTGGTTCATTATTTAAACAACTGGGCTGTTTTGGAGTTTGCATACTCCAGGTAATTAATCAACTACTAAATTGGTTGACGATTATTTCTGAAAATCGATTAATCGATGTGTCCCTACTTTAGATGTCTGTAGGTAAAATGCTGTCTTTTCTGAGCTCAAAGCTTCTATCAGTGTTAAACGAAGCCTCCACATTTCCGCTGTTTGCTCTGACAGCTAAACAAAGGCGATGCTGTGATGTATGTCATACGGGGATCCCTGTGTCCAGCGGCTCCCCCACACAACGGCGCTCTCATCGCACGCCGCACTGGAGAGAGGTCGTTACGTAAGCCCGTTTGACTTCTGCTTTGTCAACAAACGGCAGAGAGAGGAGAAGCCGAGCGGCAGATCTCGCCATCAGAGCTCCAAACATGGCCGCGGAGCCGGAGCTTCATCCCCCTGATGGAGAAGAGACCCCACCGACGCTGCCGCCTCGCTTCCATAAACAGCTTCCACACTCGGCAGCGGCCGGGGATTCTGCACATTCCTGAGGCGAAGCTATTTGAAGTTCATTTCAAACAACTGCAGCATAAAAGGAAGTGAATGTGAGACAGAGAGCAGGAAAGCACCTGTACAGCTGACGGCAGCAAACTCAGCCAGAACCTCGTTCTGCACATTTTATCACATTTTATGTTTCACAAAATATTTTTAGCAGCTGCTTCTCATTTGTCACAATCGCAAATTTTTCTGGGCGATAAGTCGTCCCAGAAGTTACAGCGATAAACGTTAATATTGATTTGGAACCGTTTTTGTGTAACATAACAGTAATAATGACAAATACATTAAAGTCTGGTAAGGAAGTGGAACTGGAAGATATTTTAATTGTCCAAAGTAAATAAACAAAACAACAAATAAAACAAATTATAAAACTGATTAATCACAATTAGAACAAGCTCAATAATTTATCTGTTTTCTCTCTGGATGATAAAACTCTTCAGCTTGGTGCTTTGCTGTCCAAAGACCTTTTTTTGTTTATAGACATATTAAAGTATCTTCCAGTTCCCGTATTAAACCTAATGTGTTCTTGAATTATTATTTTTCCATTATCATTATATTACTTGAAAATTGTCTCAAAATAACAATATTATCGTTTATCACAATTACTTCTGGGATAATTCCAGAAAGATTTGTTATCACGACAAGCCTCTGTCTGTATATTCACGTCTTCAACAATATCAGCAACACTTTCATAAAGTCGGTACGTTTTTAAATAGCCAATTCCATCATTTTTCAGGAAAATATTTCAAGAAACGTCGACGACTCCAAGATAAAAGGTCCTATTTAAAGGAAAGGCAAACCCACCCACAGCTAACAAAGACGTGTCCCTGAGTGCTTGCAGAGGCTCAGAGGCTGATAAGCTCCACACAGAGAGATCACTTAGCGGGAGGCGAGGCAACGGCCTGCGGAGAGACGCACTGGGCGCATCACACTTTCTCTTCCAGCCTGCTTGCAGCTCGCATGCTCTGCTTTCAGAGGCGACACCAAAAGAATCCCAATGAGCCGACAGTTTACAGAAAGTGATGAATCCTCCAGAGCAAATGCTCCAGGCTGCAGTCCAAGAGTGAGAATAAACACTGAGCTGAATATCCAAGCAGCTCTCCACTCTCTTTGCAGGGTTCAGAGTGAAAAGTTCAAAGTGAGAGAAAACGAGAGGAGGGCAGAGCAGCCAAAACCTTTACTCAAGTAAAAGTAAAAAATCCAAGAAATACTCAAGAACAGAAAGTACTGAGTAACTGATCAAATTCTGGTATTTTAAGAACTAAAATAAAAATAAGTCATAAACAACAAAATTACAACACAAGGAAAAAATATAATTAACTTCTCTAAATATAAAATTTTGCTTAAAACAGATTTGTTTTTCATTCAGTGGGGAGAAAATCCAGAATTTCTCTGCAACTCTCACTAGAGTAAAAATATCGCTCCTCTTATTTACGTAAGAGTAAAAATATAAAGTTTAGTGTTTTTAGAAACTTTGCCCAAGTAAATGAAACTAGTTATTACAAAACCACTCTGGGCTCAGGAATGCAAACAGTAATGGACTTATTAATGTTGATGAATTGAAGCGGCGCTCATCAATGCCGTCAAACTGCAACATTTAGACCTGAATAAAAAGGATGATGGACGAGTTGTCGCTTGCTAAGGTAACCGCCAAATAATAAAATAAATGTGAGGAGAAAATATGTTGAATGAATTTGAAGAATAAATAAGAGCAATTTTGACAAACTTGACATATATAATAATGTTAAGATAAAAATATGTTTAATTTTCTGTTTCAGCCGGTATTTACAGCGGACACAAAATTGTGTTAAATAGTAATTTGTCATTTTTTTATTCAGCATGTAAAAAAATTAGGACTTCTTGGTACAGAAAGAGGGTTTGCAAAATAAAAATAGCTGTATCATTTAATCGTTAGTCGATTTATAAGATCAATCAACTTTAGATTAATTGTTTAATCGATAACTTGCCTCATCATTGCCAGGGTTTATTTAAAATATGGAGCTTAATTTAGTAATATGAGAGACAAGAGATGCTGATGTCATGTCTGTGTAATGAGCTCAGCTGTGCGGCTTCAGTACATTAGCAGCAGCAATGGCAATTAAGATTAAATGCTAAGCAGGGGCCAACAGCATTTTTTCATCTCTGCTGGATGTTTTGGCTCCAACCAGGCCTGGAAGCTCTGACTGTGTTCCCCAATATAACCCTGGGTGACAGCCCACTTGATAATTGAGTCAGGATACGGCGGCTGAACGTGAAAACAAACGGCCGAGCGATAATCCAGCAATTTCGAGTGCGATGAAGATACTGCGTGCCGCGGGACTCTGGAGGGTCGCCATCATCCGGCTATTTGAAGAATGCAGGCGCGGTCCGACTGGACCCCGGTTCCACCCGGAGACAGACGGCGGGAAAAGTCACCACAAGTCAGACCTGCTGCATGGCTATGGAGCTAAATTGGTGCCACGAAGATTGTTGAAAAGGAAAAAAATGAAACTGAACATTGAATGTGAAAAGTAGTTTCAGTTTTTTTCAGTTTCAAATTTTTATTTTCAGCTTCACACTTTTTTCAGTTTCAAATATTTTTTTCGGTTTCAAACTTTATTTTCAGTTTCAAGCTATTTCCATTTTTTCATCAAATTATCTGCAGGACTTTGACACAATAGTGTATGAATTGATTTTTTTTTAAAAAGACAAAAATTTTTGCTAATTCTATCGTAGCTATTTTCTGGTTGAAACTTATTTTTCTTATAAGTTTACAAATTTCTTCTATAGGTCTAGGACTTTCTAACACATGTAGAAACTCTGTATTACTTTTCCCAGGTATGTTATGATGAATGTTTGTGAAATATTTCTGCAAACATCCGCCATGACGCCTGTGTTTTTCCATCGTTTGTTGACGTCTATCACCTGGCGGAGAGGACAGGATGTAGAATCCATCACCAGGCAGTAAACTGTCCATTCAGCAGCTTGTTTACATGCCGCCATGATCAGACGGTGTTTTTCTGTGACTCGGACCTTGAAAAGTCAAAGTCGGACTCTTTCTTCCCCTCTGGCTTCAGCCAATGGCTGCAGCCGACAGGGAAAACAGAAACCATCCTGTCTGCACTCAAAGGAAACAATTATCGACTTACCATTTATTTTTCTTTTAAATTGCCGCAATGTAAATGTGTTTTGTTAATTGAAAGCAAAAACACTGTTTTTACTCTTGAGCGGTTTTACTTTCACTAGAGTAAAATATGCTGACGTAGTGCTGCTCTTACTAGACTACAGTTTTTGGTACTCTGTCCACCTTTGTACATTAATAACTTAATAATTTGTTTTCCATTAACTGATATGTCTAATTCAACACATTTTTTCTAGTTATGTTAACTAAATTTTAGTTCCACAGAAATTAAGTAGGTTTAAAGTAATTTTGTCTTCTTCATTTTACACCAGAAATCTTAAACATAACATTCTTTAAGTCAACAGTCACAACAATTTGTGAAACACAAAACCCACAAGCTTGAAACTGTTCAAAATGGCTGATGCAGCTCAACCCTCATCAACAAATCTTTCAAATTCATCACTGCTGAGAGCGGCGGCTGTTCTCCAATCCAAGAAAGGAGGGAAATGTGACTCCAAAGAAGCTTCATGAAATATTAACGAGAGCTGGTCGACGCTGTCGGCTCGAGACACCGACAGCACTCGAATGCAACACGCTCCCCTTGATCAGCACTCGAATGCAACACGCTCCCCTTGATCAGGACTCGAATGCAACACGCTCCCCTTGATCAGGACTCGAATGCAACACGCTCCCCTTGATCAGGACTCGAATGCAACACGCTCCCCTTGATTTACTCAGATCAACAAAGAAGAAGAAAAACAAACTGTGGCTGAAAACTTCACTTTCTTTTGAGAAAAGTGAGCAAAAATCTTTCTTTACAGTTTTTTTTTGTGGTAGCTGATCAGAAATAAACTGGTTGTGTGTACAAAGTCTCAAAGCCGCGGTACGTATCCGGCATAAATTGATTATTTTACACATTTTTGAAACCGTCATCAAGTCATGGCAGTAGGAGATGAGACAGATAATCTGTGAAAAAACTGCAAGTCTACCATCTCACAGTGCTAATTAGAAACAACCAATCAGAGCCAGGAGGCGGGTCCTAACGCTGTCAATCACCTCCCCCCATTTCTCTCTGCTACACTAGAGTGTATTCCTGATAGCATAGCATGTCTGATGCTAATGCTATTAGCATAGCCCCCAATAACAGACAATAAACAGTTTTCTAGAAAAGTTGTTTCTCCACCATTTTCATGTTTAACAGCAAATACATAGAATGATTGACAGCGCTAAGACCCTCCTCCTGGCTGTGATTGGTTGCTTTCGCATTTCTTCAATAATTTAGGATTTAAAAACATTTAATCTGAGTAACAGATTCACGTGAAAATATATAACTTATTGTCTAAAAAGTTCTAGAAAATAAATGTGATTTATACAATTTTTTATTATTATCATCAGATTGTTGAGTTTTTGTCTATAAATATATTCCATTTCTCTCAAACACTCCTAAACTAAAGACAGAGGATCAGACCATTTTCTATGAAGAAACTTTTTATTTATATTTTCCCCATTGAATAAATGCACCCAAGTTAAAAGTTGGATTTGTCTATTTTCTTTAGATTGTGCTACTGCATGTCTAAAACTACAAAACACTTATTAGTGCCAGATTGTAAAAGTTTGTTCAACCTGAATAAATCTAATGATGTTCCAGTTTGATGCACATTAATGATATTAAATAAAGGATCATGGGACTCGGCTGAACAAACACAGCGGCTCATGTCTGATCCCTTCATTCGCTGTTAAACTGCTGCTGCCCCAGAAAGGCTGAAACCCTGAAAAACATCCAGGGTCAGATAAATAACCTGCTTTTTTATGGTGAAAACATAAATGTGCAGCTCTGTTAGGAGCAGCGCATGAGACGGGACAAACTGAGCAAACGAAAATCAATCTGACTGCTCCTCCTCTGTGTGATTAAATATTTGTGCAGGGGTTAATATTTCAGCACGCCCGTTTAGTGTCATGTTGCGCCAAGCCTGGAGAGTAAAACCATAAATGAAAACACGGGACGAGACGAGCAACACGTGTTGGACTCACCAATCCAACTTTTTTCACTTCCCATACAGAAAAACGGCTCTGAGTTGACGTTAAATGTTTTTAAAACACATGCAGGTATTTGATAACTCTGGACCACTAAATACACCAATAATTTCACTAACTCCTTCAGACTAGCGGCAGCAGCAATTGGCAAACGTGTGTGTCTGCTGAGCTCATTATAAAAGTTACTTCTCAGTTGATAAGAGCAGTTGTAATCGGCATCATGGAGAAGCATTGCTTTGGAAAGACTACTAGCCTCTTCAAGAGACAGAGGCCAAATTCAAGGCATCAAACAGTGAAATCAAATTTCTGTTAAGATTTGTTTGATACATGCAGCATGTTTATAACAACTGAAGGTAACATCGCTACTTTGTGCCTGTGTGCCTGGAAAATACAAAGCACCGGCCCAACCAGTTAGACTGAAGAAAATAACCAAATACTAAAAGCTTGTTCATGGTTCATTTGCAACTTTAAAAAATATATTTCACCAATATTTGTTAGGGTGTGAATATACATCTGTGTACATCTGAGGAATTTCACAAGTTGTCATTTCAACCTGAATTTATTCCTCAAAAGTTTAACATTTATTGATGCAGATGATGACTCAATGAGTCAAACTATAAACCTTTATAAGAAAAATCTCTCTACTTGAGTAAATTTTCTTGATATATTTGACAGCACTGAGTTTAAAGCAGAACCTAAGTGTTGAAGCGGTAAATAGCTGGTTACGTTGTCTGTGTGGGTTTCCACTGGCGCGGCGCAGCAGTTGTGCAGGACGAGACCTTTTGGTCGGTTAAACATTCATCCTGCTGGGTCACAAAGAGAAAGGAGGCCAGCAGCACCAGGCCCTGCGCTGCCGACCGGGACCAAGTCAGGCTGCACGGGTTAATACGTCAACATCAGCAAAAGTTACACTAAAGTCCTGAATGAAATGCAGATTTACAGTTATGTCAAGTTGCACTTCATCTTTACTGTATCAAATTAACTTACATCCTGGTAACTGTATGTCTCTGCAGACACGTTACAACCCGGAGATTTCACGCATGTGCACAACGCAGGAGGTAAAAACAGACAATTTTTTTACTTGCCGTTCACAGCCACGGTAAAACAAACCGGTCAACAAAATTAAACATAAAAATGTTTAATTTTGCTCCAATATTAGACCTTTAAGCCTGGAAATGTTAGCAGAAGCACTCCTCAATTAAACCTTCAGCTCAGTGGTAAGCTGGTGGCCATCTTTGTTGGAGCCAACAGAGTGTAATGCTAACCAACCAATAAGCAGAAGAGGCACTGCCCTCCTCATTTGCATAATGAGGAAGAAATTCATAGAGAAATGTAACAGTAGAAAAGAAGAGAAAATGGCAAAAGAACAAACGCTTGTAAAAGGAAAAAGCAAATAACTAATTCTTGACAGAAACACATGTAACTATATTAATAGTTGTATATTTATACAAAATGTGTTCTTGTAATGTATTTTTCTGACTGTTCTTGTGTTCTTCTGTATCTGTATGCTAATGCTAATATCGCCTGCTTGTCAGGTTAAATAAATGCAGACACCTTGTGGTTTGTCCCATCACAACACAAACCAGACGTCCATCGGTCACATAAGAAAAAGGAAAATCAATAAAAATGTATTCCTGATTTTATTTTTAATTATGTCAGTCTCGGTTCTCCATACAGCAATTCATCAGTAGCGCAAAAACTGGGTGTCTATTTATGCGGGCGCCATGCTAGAGGGGGCGCCACATTGTGGGGGAAACATATTTCTATATTTCTGTTTTTATTCATTGAACCCCCCGGGGGGCCTGTAAAGTGGCTAGCTGCGCCCCTGCTGCTCCTGACACTTCCGTGCCGCATAGTGTGCATCCCATTAGGAGCAGCTGTCCCAGCAGAACCATCACACCAGCAAACACCCGCACTGGAAACCATAATCAATACCGACCAGTCCTGATAGACTCAGGAAGACTCCAAGGTTAAGCATTTGAGTCCGGAGTGCGGCAGAGTGAGTCGCATTTCCACGACGTGGGTTTGTGTGCGTGTGTGTGCGTGTGTGTGTGTGTGTGTGTGTGTGTGTGTGTCTACACTGCAGCAGCGGGGCTGCTGTCCCACTGCCACTGAATAAAACACGCACCGATCTCCTAAAGTACACAAACTGGAACAAACCCACTGAAATGATGAGGAAGACTCACTTTGAATGACGCCATCATGACTTAAATTCAGCCAATAGAGGAGAAGAAATAATCCTATAAATAATAAAATCCCGCATCAGAGCAGATTACCTCGGCGTGTTGGTAATCCAGCTTTAGACTCACTTCACGAGCCCCGCAGGCAACGTCCCGACTGTCCGCGTCCTGCGTGACCACCGTGGCGCATCACGGAGCCTCCGTCCCGGCCGGCCCCGGGGGGCACGGCCCTTCAAAATAAAAGCTGTCCATCATGTCTGCTCACGGCTTGCCTTACAGCTGATAAAAATATAATAAAACACAAAACAATTAATAATATTAGTACTTTAAATAACAATGAAATACATAATATTAATAATAAATATTATTTAAAATTTTTATCTTATCTTATGTCTACAATTATATTTTTGAAGACGATATTTAATGATTATGTTTTTAAAAATGTTTAGAATTAAAAGAAGATAAATTATTGGATTGTTCATCTATTTTTCAAGTCTGGGGTCAAAGGTTAGATTTGGATTGTTGGAATAAAATTATTATTATTATTATTTAAAACAATAAATAGGAAATTGAATTAATTAAAACCCCTCACTGTAATATTTTTTGAAAGTACATCAGCTTTAGAACTTTTTTTTAAACTTAAACAGAAATTTTAATCGAACCGAATCAGTCTTATTTTGAAGGGTTCAGCCGGAAGTTCCTCCTGGAAGCCTGAATTTATATAAACCAGTAAGATAAATTATGATTTAAACTTTGATTCTGCAGACAGCTGAGTTTGTGGATGACAACCTCAGATGGAGCCCCCCTGCCAAGTACGGAAGCCCCCCTGCCAAGTACGGAAGGTTAGAGCGCCATCAAGTGGCCAAATTATAACACTGCAGCTTGGAGCAAAAAATGGGAATATTTCTACTTTTTTACTTTATTACCAATTATTACATAAAACCAAGGTGTTTCTTGTTTCTTATTTCATGCTCCAGTATGTAATACAACTAAAATATTTTCATTTTTCAGAATCACAAACATCAAGAAACCTTTTTTCCCCCCAAAATTGAGATTTTCCACTTTGGAAATGCAATCATGTAACTATCTGAACAAGTTAGTTATTACATGACAGTAATTATTCTCTCTTATATCAGAGAAATGAAAAACAAAGAAAGAACGAAGAGAAAAAAGTGAAAAGATTTGGAACAAAAACAGGAGCATCCAAGCAAATTACAGCCAGGTTAGATATAATTATACACGTCTAGTCATGGCTCTGCAGGTTCCAGCAAATCAAAACTCAAACAATCCCTCTGACAAGTCCATCAAGAAACTTTTACTCAAAATCATCATTAGTGATTTACAAAATTCCTTTCCACTGCAGTTAATATTGCACGAGTTTTATATGTTATAATATGTAGCTTTTGCATTTTACTGAAAAGAAAAAGTATCTTACAAGAGTTTTCAAATTTGGTTTGGACACCATTGAATTAAAGCAGAATTTGGTAGAAACAAGTTACATTTAGCTGAGTAGCTTTTGGGGAATAAAAAAGTTATTTTAATATGTTTGTACAACTTTTACTTCTGTGACTTTATTGTGAAATAGTCAGATGAATTTAAATTGCAGTAACCATAGAGGGCGCTATTGGACAGATTTAGAGCCAAAATTAAAGAAGTCAAGTCAAAACTGGGACAAAATATTAGAACCAATTGAGATAGAAAACATTTTACCAAATAACTCAGACATTTTGACATCTATCTCAGAAAGTTCAAGAAAAAAAAAATCTTAGGTTAATTCTAAACGTTTTTTCTCACAATTTTTTAGGTTTACAAGAAATTTCCTTGTTTGGTAAATTCAAAGCTTGAAAAGTTCAACATTTTGCTAGGAAAAAGCTGGAATTTTCCCAGTTTGAAAAGTTAAATTCAGAAATTTTCTAGAACAAATGGGAAATTTTGGAATTTCCAAAATTTAATATTCTGATATTCCATAGAAAAATAATATTTCTGACCTCTAAAAGTCAAAGATTTCCTAGGAAAAAAAAGAGAAATGTTGACATTATTCTCAAAAATCTTTGATAAAATTTTCTAGAATAAAAAAAATTTGATTTTGAAATTCAATTTCCAAGTTGCTCTAGAAATTTTCTGAGATTAATGCAAAAAGTTTTAATATATTTTTAGCAAATTTTCAAACAAACTGCCAAAGAGGAAAATTTCTTTCAAAGTTTGAAAATTTGCAAGGAGATTTCTGTCAAATTTCAAACACATGAAAGAAAAGACAGAAATTTTGAGGTTAATTTCAGAAATTCTTTGAAAAAAAAAAACTTAAGAAAAAAATGTCAGACTCATACATTTAAATTTTTTTTCTAAAAAAGGAGAAATGTCCTCCTTTTTGTCCTTTCTGCAGTACCGTAGGCAACAACAACACGCCGTCGTGAAACTCATCAGCCGACAGTCACTTTGGGAAACCTTTTATCAAGCACAACAATGCAAAGTTACACCATTTACACTCGACTGTGCAAACAACAGCAGGTCAGATAAAGTAAGAAACATCAAAACTCTGCTATTTTACTGCAGCACATCCAGTCTTCATACATAATTCTTACAGGCGTTTCTGTCGGAGACGGGTCTGTGGGTCCGACCCGACGCAGCCGAAGATTAAAATTTGCAACATTCAAATTATCTGCCTGGACTCCATGTTGGAGTTTCTATGGACTCTGATGCTTTTATGTGCAATAAAACACATGAAAAGTGTCTTAAACATCTTGAGCTCCTGCTGGACTCAATAAATTAAATATCCTTCCTGTGATGCCGGAACATGGACAGTAGATTTATGTGTGAACTTTAATTGGACTAATTTGGGGGCTTAAACATCTAGTGTGGCCCTAAAAATCTTATTTACAGTCATTATAATGTCAAATACACAAAAAACATTATAATGGAAACAATTTGCACTATTTTTTTCAGATCATAAAAGAAAAAACAAAAAGGCGCTGCTCGGGCCTAATTGTCCAGAACATCACGATCAGTTGCAGGGAGCCACCGGTTCTCCTCGGTACCAGTGGGTTCAGTCCGGCCGGGCCGCAAGCGGCCGGCCATCACCGGCGGCGGGGAACCGGCGGCGCCGCCTGCGTCTGTCTGGGCGCGGGTCGCTGAGGAAGAGCGCGCGTCGGGCAGGAAATGTAGCGCTCGTGCACCGTCTCCGGCGCCCTGCAGCACAGAAAACACAGAAATCCTGAAATTAATCCCAGAAAACTTCTAGGAAAAAACATGAGGACGTTTTGGAGTTTGGAAACTTTACATTTTCTAACATTTCTGAGGATAAACTGAAAGATTTATGAGTTTTTTTCTTTGTAATTTTAGACATTTTTTTGTTAGACATTTTATCCTTTGTGGCCTACGTAGTTTTGTTTTTCTTTTTTTTTTTACCCATCTGTTGCCATTTTTCATAAACAAACTGAATCACATCCTTTCACTGAACTCGTCTAAATAAACGCTTTTCGAAGAAAGTTCTCGTTTTTGTTGCAGGGAACAAACTAGACCCAAAATCCTCAGAAACTAAACAACTTCAATCTTTTATGGCAAAAATCTGATGCTGCTTTTAGACTTTGTTTGAAAAATCTTTTTTATTAGCATTATTACATATTATCTACTAAAAATCAGGTTTTAGAATAAATGTGATATATTTGGTTGAGTTATTGAATGTTTATTTTAATGCTGAGCAACAAAAAGGGGAAAAATTCACATTAAAATAGTTACAATTTCAACACAGAACAACTGTAATGTTGCTAATTATTATTGTTAAAATCCTAAATAGTAAATGTCCTGGTTCTGACTCTGGTCCATTAAAAGAAAAATTAAACTGCATAACCGTTTTATTTTGCCATTAGCTAGAAATTTGCATGTATTTAAACCAAGTTATTGTGATAAGCAACTATCTAGTAGTTTTTTCAAGTAACAAGAGGAAATTAAATTCAAAAAGACTTTATTGATCCCAAAGGGAAATTAAATGTTATTGTAACTCATATTAATTCAGATTCTTCAAGGAGTTTCTATACTAATACAAGAACATATTCTTAAAAGTAAATTCTAATGAACATTTAACATTTTAAATATCCAAAATAAATAAAGAAAACAACAAATAATGAATTATGAAGACTGAAATAAACAAACGGGTAGAAAGAGAAAAAAAATAAATCATGCAAATGGAAATGATGGAGTTTGTTTTATCACATAATTAATTGATTTATTGGTTGTTGCTGCGACAGAATTAGACGTTTCTGAGCTGCATCGTCGTTTTCTTCTCTGTTGAACAGAGGCTGTAAATAAATCAAACGCTTTATTCACCGAACGCAGCACTTTCCCATGTTACGGTTACACATCTATCAAACCACATGGCCTATTTTCAAACATTTAGTCTTCTCGGATTAGAAAAAAAAAAAGTAAAAGCGTCGCCCCGTCGAACTAAAAACAGCGTTGCTGATAAGATCTTGCAGTTCCACGAAGCTCGGATGAATCAGCCCAGCCAGATGAATTGCACCTTCATATCAGGTTTGGGGTTAAAGCAGCAGAGGTGTGACATTTAATGTCTGCTCTTCTTATTCCTGTCGTTCTGAAGTGTTGGGAAATTTTGCATCACGCTAATTAAAGGTCACAGGAAATTTAATCAGTAGATTTTCATTTCACAGATGTTTTTATTCTTTAAATGACGTGAATAATTTAGATTTTTCCTTCCCGAAAATGTTGGGAAATGTCGAATTCAGCCTTTAAATTTGGTGGAAGGACGACATTTTCTGGACCTCTGTCTAAAACTGTCACCTAAGTGTGAGAACGTGTCTCTGCCCTGTAGATATTTATAAGTTTGTACTTTTTTTTAATCACTTTCTCAGTCTTCCCCTCCAACTCACAGCTGCAGACTTGCTGAAGGGTGAACGCTTCCTCTTTATCACCAACCGACTCTCTGGTTCTTCTTCAGTGGCGCTTTCTGCCCCGAATTACGCCTCCTTACCTTTCTGGGATCCGCGGAGGAAGCCTGGGTGGAGGAATGCCTGGCGCTGGGTCGGAGGGTCGCGGAGGCCGAGGAGGAGGAGGAGGAAGAGTTTCTACTGCGTCCTTTAAAATGAAGGGGAAACATTAAATATATGAACCATTCGGGGAAAATAAAATCGGTCAGAGTACGTTTAACTTATCAGAAAGGACAAAAACTAGGAGTTACCAGATTCCATCATTATTTTTAAACATTTTCATCGTTGTTGCATAAGAATCTATGAAGAACTCTGTCACTTTAAATCCAAATAAGCTCTTACTGGCCACGCCCCCAAAACTCAACGTTTACACTCTCACCTCAAAATGGCTGCAAACAAATGTTCATACATCCATACATCTTTGAAAAGCATTAGTAGGGCTTCCAGTACAGCCAACAAGAATGCAGCAAGTGGTTTCTGGATGGTGAGTCAACAACAGAACCTTTGTCTTTTCCAGCAGCCATTGTACAGCGAATACAGTGACCTCAGTGCTTGCGTTGCTAGGTAACGTGCGGAACTCTGCTGGGGTTGCTAGGTAACGAGCGGAACTCTGCTGGGGTTGCTAGGTAACGAGCGGAACTCTGCTGGGGTTGCTAGGTAACGAGCGGAACTCTGCTGGGGTTGCTAGGTAAAGAGCTGTGATGTTAGATTTCAGAGGATTTTGAAACAGCCAAAAACCTTATTGCCAAAAATCTGGCCGCATTGCTTTCAGAAGCAGTAGAAACCAAAATGGAAGAACAAAACCAAAGTTTTGCTCTTCCATTTTCTAACCGACTTCTTCTATTTGAGGTCGGTTTTAAATATTTGCACAACTGTCAAAGGTTCTGATCATTTCTATTATCAGTATAAATAGAAACAATTAAACTTTCTTTTTCTTAAGACTCGGTGGCGCCGCTTTAAAAATCACTTTAAATTCCACAGATGGTTTTAGTGATGACCGGATTAACTGGACATTAATCCAGAGCTCAAACTTTGGGTCAGAACTTCCTCAAGCTGGCGTGTTGTGGTGGCGCAGGGGTTAGCACGCCACACGTTTGGAGGCCTCGGTTCTCCACGAGGACGCCGCGGGTTCGACTCCCGGCGACCTTTGCCGCCTGTCTTCCCCCCTCTCTTCGCCCTCTTTCCTGTCTGCCTACTGTCAAAAATACGAGCCACTAGCGCCGCAAAAACCCTTCAGAGAAAAAAATGATTAAAAAATAGAACTTCTTCAAGCTGAGAGTCAAAGTTCCCAAAACAGAACAAAAAATGAGAAAACAAAACTCCCACCGTTAAACAGCCACAGCTTTATGCTTCGTTAAATACAAAATGTTGAACTGCAGCGAACAAAGATTTCTCCGTCACGTTAAAAGCAGAAAGAATCAGTTGCTCTGAACCAGAACTTGTTCTCACTGCACAAGTTACACTGCAAAAACACAGAATCAGTTATTTTTGGGCTAGTTTTCAGATAAAAACAGATATGATCTGTTAAGGGGTTATGTGATTTTTTTTTCCACTGGCTTCACTCTGCACTGCAAAAACACAACATTCTTTTTTTGGTCTACTTTATAGTGCAAATATCGCTGCATGCTTAAAAACTAACTTAATTTACAAGTACAAGATATACAAGAAACAAGAACTTGTTTTCAGTCGATACATCCTTAATATTAATGACATTTCAAAAGACATTTTTTCCATGTTGTAAGTGAATAAACACTGAAACTTTTCATCAATATTAAGGAATTACTGAATATTTCTTGCTGAAACGTTACTAATAAGTTAGTTGTGTCTTATTTCCAGTGAACCAGAAACACTTGATGAGATTTTGTGTTTTTGCAGTGCACCAACACGAACTCGAGGTTCTGAGCTCACCTCGAAGTCCGGTTCTGTCCCACTGCTGAGGCTAAAGTTGCTGTGAGTGCTGAGTCTGTTGCTCTCTGTGCCTGAAGTGAAAGGAAAACAAGTTGGAGTAAAAAGGAAACACGTGATTGATAGTTTGTCTGAGGTGAGAAGCTGTGGTGAGTGACGGTGTTAGGCCACTCTGTACCGCTGCTGCTGCTGTGCATTAAAAACAACAGTTACTGTCAACATGAACAACATGAACATGTCAGGAGCAAATGTCTGAATGATTTTAACTCTGAAACCTTCTGCAAAGAAATCTCATTTAACTGTGTTTTAAGACCCAAAACGTCAGAATAAAATGTATCCTGAGGTTTATATTTATCAAAAATTATGTTATTTTCTCTTTAAAATTAAGGTTGACGTTATTATTCGAAGCTTTTTGATTCATTGACACAAAATATTGCAGTGCAAATCGGTCAAAGGTATTTTAGGAACAGGAAAAACAGGTCAACAGATCAGTTTTCTAATCTTTCTGAGCTATTTCATAAACTAAACGTGTGAAAATAGAACCATGTTCTGCTTTTCCTTATGACCCGATACTGAAAGTGCAAACCGAGAGCAGGAGTAGCAACAAAAAGCCTTCAAAAGGTTTATTATGTTCACAGCAAATACAACAATAAAACCAGCTGGACAGACAGCAGGGGTTGCTAGGCAACGGGAGGAACTGTGCCGGGGTTGCTAGGTAACACAGCAGAAACAACTAATTTCCAAGACGCCAAAACAAGTTGTTACCAAAAAATACCAGCAGAGTCTCATCTTTAGACTGTTGGGCTTTTTTAAAGCAGTATAAACCAGAATGGAAGAATAAAAAAATCCAAAATGTGAATTTTAACATTTTTTCCCACTGCATGCAAACAAAAAATTTGTTTTTATTTAATCTTTTTTTTTTTTTGATATTATGCTTCTGCAAAAAAAGACTAATTTACTTTATGGTGTTTCCACATCTTCGCTAGATATACCCAAATACTTCTTAAAATCATAAACAGTACTTGTTATTTACATCAATTAGTATTTTGTAATCCAAATGTCCACTTTTGGAGAGAGTAAGCCTATAAATATAGAAATTATTTCTCATTTATTCTTTTGGAAACTATTTTCCTTTTTCTCCCATCCAGATGGAGGCACCATGAACACATCGCTCCTCGCCACAGGAGAAGCGCTTTTCTGACTGGGTTTCTCTGGATTCAATAAAAATATAATAACCAAAGACTCACTCGATGTGCTGGACGTACTGCCGGTCTTCCAGCTCCCTCTTTTGATTGGCTGAGCCGTCGGAGGGGGCGGAGCCACCATTCTGGGTGTCGGTTCATACACGCCGCACTCCAATGTCACGTTGGATCCCCAGTAGAGGTTCCTCTGCAGCGGCGCACTTATTTCATAATCTGGCAGAGACAAAGCAGACCACATCAGACTCTGGGAGCTCAACAGGAAGTCATGTGAGCGCGGCGCATCATCAGATAGAAACACAACAAGATGTCGACATGTCAACTCCAAACACCTCACCGATTTCCTGCCCCGTCTTCTCCCTCTCTTTGTGGCGCCTCGTGATGCTATCTCGTAGTTTCTTCAGGTTGTCCTTTAAGGAAGAAGAAATAAATGATGTGAGGTTTATGGCGCCGCTGCCAGACGAGGATGTTTGTTGATCATCTACCTGCTGATAGCGCAGAGAGTTAGCGCGCCGCTCGTGGTCGAACTGCCACGCTTTGAACTCCTGGACGGCCTCGTCCACCGTTATCTCCCCCACTTTGACCCTCTCCTGCAGGCAGATGAGCTGCCGCTGCCCCAGGGTCTTCATCCCGCCATAGGGGTCATAGGTCGAGGAGGGAGCCTCGCTCACAGGGCGAGCTGGAAAAAAGGAAAGTGGGATGAATATTTTATTTTTACCCATATTTCACTGAAGTTTAGAGAAGAGAAGCTCTCAGCCGTATTAATGTCTGAAGGAAGTCATTCGTGGGAAGGAGATATGGTTGTAAACTTTACCCTGACCACAGAGCTAATAGCAACGACTGATGGGTTTATTTGACCAAGCTGGTAACATAGACACTCGCATGTCTCACAGCAGAAACACCACAAAGGTTTAGATACGTTTGCTCGGCTCCATAGGCTCAGGTTGTGTTCGCAGCCGCAGAAAATAAATCAACATTCTCTTTCATTTTCCTAACAACAAATGTCAGAAAATGCTGCTAAAGTGTGAGTCTCTTTTCAAGATCTGATCATTTACTCCAGGAAGAATTAGACTAAATTATGAAGTGAAAAATTTATTCACTGTATGATAAATTAAAATGCACTCAGTAATTTCCATTTGTGTGGTCTATTGTTTTTTTTTCTTTTCTCTCTTTCTACTAAATAAATTTTCTCTGCTTTGTAACGACGGATTCTAATCAACTCTATTTAAATATTGAAAAAGTACTAAAATTGAAGCTGAATTACCACTGTAGTCTTGAGACATATAATGATTTACAATGTAAGCCGACAATACAACAAAAGCACATTAAATATTATTTCAAAGCTACAAAAGTGGCATTTTTTCCTCAATGTTGAATCATGCAACTCTGAGAAAAGCCACAAAAGCTGCATTTCATTTTCCATGGTCTTAAATAAGCATGTTCAGAGTCAAAGTTCACAACAGGACTGAGTAAAGCCTGAAAAAGCTGAGACTGGTGGCCATGATGCAACACATCAGCAAAACACAAAACAAACAAAACCACAGTAAAAATCTGACTTTTGAATTGTTCCTTCTGGGAAGGGGGAAATTCCAGGTGTCAAAGTCACAAGATATTTATGATTAAAGTTCCATAAAGAAATACCTGAGTTTGCAAAAATCACAAATTATTGTTTCTGAATTACATTCTAGAGAAACAAAAAGTGTGTTTTATTCACACTGTTTTATGCAAAGTGGAGACTTTTAGCTAAAAAAACCAACTCTTCGTAAAAGATAATCAGGTAATGTTTAGATATATACATAAAAAACAACCTGAGACGGACCGGACCTTTCTACACCCCAGAGTAACTTTATGTAAATTCAAAAGCAAGCAGGCATCAGACAAGAGGAGTCAATAAAAAAGCTCTTTAAACATTTTTAAAGGGCTCAGAAGTGTGTTGCTGCTTCTCACGAGACTAAAAATGTCCAATAGAAACTGTCTCACCTGCAGGACATCCACTGTCCACCGAGTTACGTTTGGACATGTCACTTTCTGAAAACACTGTAGACAAAAAACACAAATATTTAATGGAACTAATAATTTTAAATCAGAAGAAATTAACAAAAAGGGTTTACACAGGGCTGGCCAAAACCTTTCTGAGGCCCTGGGCAGATTTTTATTTGTGGCCCCCATACCAACAACAGATAGTTTATCACTGTGTGTGTAACATGCATACTATCATTAGCATCATTTGCAATTAGCTTACATAATACTAATGTTATTATGGTTATTGATTTTAACCTTACGGGAGTTACAAACTAAAGAATATATTTAGAATTTGAAATCTCAAATTGTAGCAGTGGCAGCTGTAGTGTCACCTCTCATGTCCGCTGCCATGTTGTTTTCTTTCAGAATAAACGTATTCATGTTCAATATTCAACCTGCCTCAGAAGCCGTGACACTGGGAGGCTGTGGCAGTTTCCTGCAGCCAGAAGTGGCACGATTTGAGCTTCTTGTCCCTCCACAGGACGTGATTAACGGTAATTTGTGTAACAACTATAAAAACAATGTAGAAATGCTTTCTCCACGTGTAATAGCATTTAGTTGATATTAGTCAATGTCATGTATGTTTAATCATGCTAGCTTAGTGCTCTGGAAGCACTAAGCTTCCAAAATACAGCAGACCTCTGGAAATGTAGGTTGCGGGTCTTTCAGGTTCGGGCTCAGCCTCAGGCCTGGGGATGGGGGCCGGAGGGCGGTTCTGGATTCCCGCGTTGTAGGTGCTGTTTGTATCCACGGTGTCATAAATATCCTCTGGACAGATGTTGTACGGATCCTCCTCCTCCTCTATTTCATCAAAGTCATTGTGTTCGTTCCTGTCATTGCTCTCATCTTGAGACGGCGAGGCGCTCACTTGGTTCTCGGTGGCGTGAGGTTTCGCTGCCAGGCAGGAAAATCAAGTGCATTCAGAAATAAGGTTATTATACTGAAGAAAAACTAACAAAGTAATGAAAACTGAAGATATGAAATTTCAATAAGGAATCAAAAAAAAGTTGGATATTTGATCAATAAAATTATTATACTGCTTTTCAAATTTTACATTACATACAAAATCTGTACTAACTGAAAAAACTATGGAAAATAAGTTATTATTTTGTAAATCTTTAATAAACTTTTGATGCAGAACCGACAATCAAACTTTTCTCAATTAAATCAGAATTTAATTTGCTATTAACCCCAGATTTTATTTTATTTGTATTTTGAAGACTTGATTTTATTGTTTTTTTTTTTTGCCTATCGTATTTTTTCTGTTAATAGTAGTTACACCGTTGTTATACTTTGTTCATACTACTTTTAGGAGGATTATTAAAACTATATTAGCTATAAAGAATTAAATAACTGAACAATAATTGAATACATTTTTGGGAATGGTATCTTCTGTATGAAGAAGATAGTCACAGAACAGTCACAATACTTAAACTTTTTAATTTGCACCTAAAATTGACATAATATATGAACAAACTAATACTATTATTGTAATTATTAAAAACCAGACTAAAACTATACAATATTTAACTAATAAAAACTAAGAAAACTATCAAACACACTCTAAATACAAATTAAAACTAACTGAATTGGACAAACAAAAAGTGACGACATAAAAATAAACTATAACAAATGCCCCAACTATTATCAGAAGTAATCATTCGTATTACTATATGATGTAAATTAAATAGATATAAATACCCTGGAAGAACTTCCTGAGCATAGCTTCTTCTGGATTCTCATCTACTCCAGTCATGACTTCGTCTGCAACAATTGTGTCACATCATCAGCCTCATTTTGTAAGAGCTTGGAGTATTTTTTATCACAGAGCTGATCTTACATAAGTCTTCTGCACACTCAGGGTCGAGGCCGAGCATCGACTCATAAATATCCTCAGTGCAGCTGGAGTACTTCATCATGATGTCCCGAGTAGAATTTGACATCGGCTCGTAGATCTCCGCCTCATCGTCCAAGTTCAAGTTATCTTCCAGGTGAGACTGGAGCAGGTCTGCTGTTTCCTGAGAGGGTTGCAACGAGACTTTTAAACTCTAATTATAAATGTTTCATTTTAAAAAATCTATCTAGGGATGAAAACGATTAATATACTTATTTATTAAAATAAAATGAGTTCCAATCGCCTGCTCAAACCTTCTTTTATTGGTGCAGTTTGGCTGCCACCCAACAGAGGGCGCTGCTGGGCAGCGCAACTGGTAATACAGAATCTAAGATGGCGGCGGTATCCCTTAAAAAAAAAAAAACGGTCCAAAGAGAGTCTGGTGCGGGATGCTAAAAGGATCCCATTCGGTTCTGTTTTGAAATATAAACACTTGATATGTTTATATTCTTAACATATAAACAATATATTATCTTAATATCGCCGATTCAGCCGAGCTGCAAGACGGAGCAGCGCTACTTCTCAACTAAAAATGACAATGTGCAACGAACGCGAGGATGTGAGTAAACCACAATTTCCTGTTTATTTAGTCCGCATTTAATACAGCCGACACAAAATAAAGTTAAAATTGAATTATGTTTTTGGTTAAATTCAATATATCAAGAAAAAATAGCCATTTGTGTCATGTAAAGACGGTCAGCCCTGTAGATAAAAGGGAAAACTCGTGTTTTTAAGAAATTGGCCGCCTAAAACTTGATCACTAATCGATCAATAAGAGCAATAAACTTCAGATGAACTCATTAATCGATTCATGAGTGAACGTACCACAAATTCGTCCATAAAACGTCTGAGGTCCTGAAAGCCGCTCTTCTCTGCCAGTGTGTTTGGGTAGTCGCCATGTTTGTTCATCACACTGTAAGCCTGCATTGCCCCGGGGCACCGCAGGAGGGAGCTCATGAGCTTCTTCAAGCCATATTTAGCAGCAAAGTGGAGCAACGTGGGCAGCTCTTCTGTGCGCTGATCTGAAACGCAAACAGATTGTAAATTTTAATCCTGAACTAAGTGAGCGTTATTTGGAAAGCAGAAGCAGAAGAGAGTTTACTCAGGGGTAAATGTCAAAAAGCTGCTTGCATATCTGATTCTGTCCAAAATAGAGTCCGCACAACAGTTTTGTTCTCAATTCACTGCAAAACCACAAAATCCTACAAAGTACTTTTGGTGTAGTTTCTATAAACACGTTAGTACACTGGAAATAAGACAAAACTAACTTACAAATAACCTTTCAGCAAGAAATGTTAGAAACAAAATATGGGTTCATTTTATAAAGTCAGATTTTTACCATGTTATTCATAATAAATATTTAGTTTAGCATCTAAGTGTTCAGTTTGTAATAAAATATTTAGCTCCAATTTAAATATTTAATTAGATAAATATTGTGGTTACCAACTAAACATTAATATGTGCTTAACAAAGTCAACTATTTGATTAGCATGCTAAATATTGAGTTAGCAAGCTAAATATGTAGATAACCAACAATATATTTAGCTTAAAAAATAATTAGTTATCAAACTAAATATTGACTGTACAGGTCAATATTTAGATCCAAAATATTTAGTTAGCAAGCTAGAGATTGAGTTTACCAACTAAACATTTACTTCCAAACTAAGGACCCAGTCAGAGAGCTAAATATTTGGTTATTTAGCTAATTGATTATTATTTACCATGCTAACTAAACTACATATTTGGTTAGTGTGCTGATTAGTTTACCACATAAATAAAGGTACTAGTTCCACTGGTAGATTGTTTCTTTTGTAACATGGGAAAAAATCTTGTGGTGAGTGAAATTATCTGCCTGCAGAATAATTTCATGTCTTGCTGAAAAGTTCTTTGTAACCTAGTTTTGTTTTACTTCATGTCTACTGAGCTGTTTGTAGAAACTACATCAGAGGTACTTGGTGAGAGTTTGTGAAACTGTTTGCAGATTTGCTCCTAAAATAGATCAAATAGTTTCTCACTGCATCAGGACAGTTCGCTCTCGCTTAAAAGTGTGATTTTAGAGTGATATTTTACAATGATATGAAATGTCATTGCATGACATAACATATGCAGTGTTAACAAACATCGCATGAGGCTGCCTGGTTATGTTGTTGCCTTGCATCAAGAGGTCCTGGCTTCCAATCCCAACCTGGAGTCTTTCTGAATGAACTTTGCATATTCTCCCTGTGCATGCGCAGTTTCTGTCTGGCTGTTCCTCCAACTTCCTCTCACTGTCTAAAAACACGACTGCTTCTCTAAACTGACCGAATGCATCGGTGTGCATATTTGTTTATTCTGTCTCTAAGGATATGCTGGCAGACGATGGACAGACACATCATGCATGCATTTAGACCCACATCCGCTCACATGCATATATATAACTAGCTTAACACTGATTTTGTTGCAGGAGCTAAAATGGGGAGGTGAACTTTCACAAAATGAGGTTTTAAAATAATTTCTTTAAGCAACAATGATTCAAACTGAGTGTAAATGCTGCAGTTCTGGTCACTGATCCCCTCTGCTGCTGCATTCAGGGAGATAATCAACCCTGGGAATGGTGCGAGGAGGAAGTTCACAACCAGACCTTTGATAGAAACTCAACACTGGTTCTCATTTATTAACCAAAAATAACAGGATGTATTCAAGGACAACTGTGTGTCGTACATGTAATGATTCTACGATCGAACACAGCCTTATCTCAGGCACAGTTTTAATATCTTCCCAATCTCTTCATCATCTGCAGCAATAAAATCCTCTCAGCATGAACGTGATTCCTCTCTATAACAGCCAGACAATATCCTCATGACTTCTGTTACTTCTCCACTGGTTGTAAATGCAGCTGAAGAGTAAGGTGTTTTAAGCTTTACCCAATCGTTTGTAATGCACCAGTTTGACGCTTAAGTTTACCAGAAATTGGCTACACTGTTAACAACCATCTGCCACTGCAAAAAGAGAAATGCTGATCCGAGCAAGACGGCTGCCAATGTTAGCTCAGAACTGTGACGCTCAATTAGGGTCATGGTAGACGAAGAAAAAAAAGGACTGAATTATCACCAAAAATATTCAGGAATGTTGAGATTAGTCTCAGAAATTTACTTTAAAAAGTAGAAATTTTTGAGTTTGAAAAGTAAAACATTTGCAGGAAAAAATCTTCAAAAACTTTGACTGGTCAGAAATATTTTTTGACAAAAATTGGAAATTTCTGAGTTTGAAAAGTTAAAAAATTTAATTTTGAGATTAACTTTAGACATTAAAGAAAAACTTGAATACCTGAAAATTGAAAGTTTCAACAGTTTATTTAAAAAAAATTAAATTCAGATATTTCAAAGTTTTTTGTGAGAAAATTTCTAAGATTAATTTGAAAATTTATCAGTTTTTTTCTTGCAAACATTTGACTTTCAGTGCTCAGAAATTTGCAGGGTTTTTTTCTAGAATATTTTGGCGGAAACTTACTCTTTTTTTTATATATACAATGACTTTAATACCTCATCGTACTGAACGGTTTTGTTCACGTCTTTTGTTGCCATTGCTAAAACTACAAACCAAAATTATAAAACAGCACAGTAACAACTGCTCCTGTTCATTGAAATTCTAGCGCAGAAATCCAGTTCAATGGGAGAAAGCTCAGACTGAGCAGTGAAGGAAGATTAAAATCAAGCTGAATCACATAGAAAAACTGCAAAATACAAAACCTTACTAAGTATTTTTTGGTTTAGTTTCTAGTGTAGATAAATTATCACACTTGTAATAAGACAAAGCTAACTCAAAAGTCACTTTTCAGCAAGATAATTAATTTATCTTTAAGGTTCTAGTTTCTCTTGCATATTATTTGACTTATAGCAAAACATTTTTCTCATATTGTCAGTGAAACTAGTACTATTTTATAAATCTTGAACATGTATTGACCTAAAACAAGCTCCTAAATCTTGCAGAAAAGTTACTCGTAAATTAGTTTTATTATTTTAAGTGTGCTAAGATATTAGCTCTAGAAAATAGACCAAAAATGTTTGGTGAGATTTTGTGTTTTTACAGGATTGCAATTTTATTTATAAAAAATAGCTCAACATAAAATCAGAAAACTTCACTCACATGCTGACATATTGTTTTCCTCAATCTGTTTGACTCCAAACAGCTGCAGACCGGATGGAGGCATCCTGGACTTTAACGAGTCTGTTAGCAATGTGTCCACTGATTCTATTGCATTGGAGGTCAAGTTAAAGGCCTGGAAGCAAAAATCAGTTAACAAAAAACAAACAAAAAAAAGTCTAAGAATAAAAAAGCAAACAAACAGAGAAACCAGTACAGACAGGAGGAAGCAGAAGTGTATCACCTGGCAGATGAAGTTCACGGGGTCAGTAGCTTGTTTTAGATACCGGCTAACTTCTCCCAAGCTGGTGTAAAATGTGACCGGACTCAGATCGACACGTGAGCCGTCGGCGTGCAGAGTGAGCGAAGTCACTCCTGCAGGCATTTCTGTGTAGAAATGATAGAAAAAACACAAAGATAATGAGATGAAGTTTAGGAAATGCAGCAGAGAAACCGTCTTCCTGCTGATGCTCGCCTGGTGCGGCGACGCTGACGGTGAACTCGTTCTCCACCGAGGCCTGAACCCGTTTGGACGCTGCGCCTTCAGGTGAGAACTCCACCTCCACCGGCGACCCGAAACCCACTCTGCTTCTGAATACGATGAAAATCGTCTCTTGATCCTGAACAGAATAAATATTATCTATAATATTTGATGGATTAGTCTTTTTTTATCGGTTAATCAAATACTGCTATTTGATTAATTAATCTCACGATTAATCAAATATCTGTTTGATTAATCAAATATCTGTTTAATTAATCAATCTTACAGATTAATCAAATAGATGAATACTCTCGTAAATGTAGTTTGGCTCTAATACACCACTTTAAAAAAAAAAAAAAGAAAATCTTTTTAGAAAAGAAAGCAAACATAAACTCCATTAAAATCAGAAATTGGACATTTATTTTGAGCCAGTATCGCCCAGCTCTAGTTTTTATTTCTTCTTCCTCACCCCACACTGAACTCTGCTGGGCTGAACGGTCAGACATGTTGGATGCGTTGATGAGCCGATGCGTTCTCTTGCTGAATCTTCGCCGTTCGCTCGCTCTTCCTCCTTCAGGAACATTTGGCTTTGCTCCTCTGACGCCGCCTCTTCGCTGTCACCTACTGTGGGATTTTCAGAGAGAGGAGGAGAAGCCGCCGGTGCGGCGGAGATGAGCGACTCTCCTGTAGGATATTTGCTCTGAATCTCGGCCTCTGCTCGCCTGCCTTCGAACAAAACAGAAAAAAACAAACAAAACATTTTTATAGGCATAGAAGGCTTTCGATTTGGGCTGATCGATCCAAAATATTGATAATATGGCTAATAAGTTGGCATCAGATACGATAGGATCAATACTTAATTTTCCCTTTTGAAATGTTATTTTAGTTTAAATATTTTGTTTCGATTTACTTTAAAATTATAATTGCCTGCACTTCATTGCTTCAACAGTTTGTTTCTATTTTTTGTACTTTATGTGGAAAAACACAAAAATGTTCTTTGTTTTTCTATTATTTTTTAAATTAATTAGTTTTTCAGGTATTTCATAGTCGGCTATAAAATGTGTCCAAATTTTGTCCTTGTTTGGACAAAACAATTTAAAGGAAAAGTCACAAAAACACCTGGAGGTTAAAAGTTTGTTGATAAATCAAACTTAAATAATAAAAAGTTTCAGTATCAGAGATATGGGCCTGATATTTACCAAAATATAAATTAGTATTGAAATTAAATAATGTTCACTTCGTTTTACTCCTTTCACGTTTTCTCTTGACCTACTGATTACTTCTTTTCTTGTTTTTAAAAACCTGTTTGAAATAAATTAAATGAAAAATCTATTAAATAAATTTTAAAACATTTCAGTCTTGTCCATCTGTCCGTCTTAAAAAAATTTCCAGATGTTTCAAATCAAAATGTGGATAAATATTTAATTCCGGTGAAGGATTTGTTTGTTTTGGTGATGAAAGTCTGCATACTGTCAGCTATTGACTCCAAAACGGTAGAAACATAAACGCCCGGCTCGTCGTCGGCGTAGAGTTTCCTCCAACTCGGCCAGTCCTGGAAGATCTCCACGTTCAGGTCGGCCTCCGTCACGCCGCACAGCAGCGCCACCACCCTGTGTGGAGGATAGAGCAGTCTCTGCAGCGCGCCGTGCAGATCCGGGTCGTACAGGACGTCCAGGAAGAATCCCGTCAGCAGCACCACGATGCATTTGCAGCGATGGAAGTCCTCAAAGTTATATCCGTGGAGCTGATCGGCCGAGCTCACAGCGTAGAGCAACACGGAGGCCCGGCGGAAATGTTTGGAGGATTTTAGGATCTGCTGCAGGTACGCGGCCCACTCCTGGGCCTCCTCCGTGTGCAGAATCAGCAGCTCAAAGGCCGAGGAAAACTCAGAGATTGCTGCAAAACAAAGCATTGAAGCGTGTTTTCAAAATGCAACAAGATGGAAAAAAGAAAATTTCATCAGTTGGTTTAGCCTCAACCTCTTCTGATTCAAGCTACACTGCAAAAACACAAAATGTTACCAAATATTTGTTGTCCGGTTACTAATGCAAATGTCTCAGTAAACTTGAAATTAGAGCAAACTAACTTATAATTAAATTTTCAGCAATAAATAGACTCATGTTTTTGGGCAATACGTCCTTAAAATTAATGAAAAAGTGCTTGCAAAATATTTATATTTAGTTTCTTGAGAGTTAAAAATGAAGTTAGGAAAATGAAGTTTGTGACCTCCATTATTCAGAGCAAAATACATTGCTTGCTAGATCAATTTTTAGCTTGCTAACTGAATAATTATATATATATTGTGCTAACCAAATATTTAGCTTCAATGTAAATATTTAGTTGATGAACTCAATGTTTATTTTACTAAGTAAATATTTAGTTTGGAGATAAAATAAATATTTAGCATGTTATCCACATATTTAGTTTGGAGGTAAACATTTAAATATCTTATTTACTAACTAAATATTTAGTTTATAACCAAATATTTATAATAAATCAATATATTTTATTGTAATTTGGCTTTTTCTTATTTCAAGTATGTTAAGGTATTTGCACCAGAAAGTAGACCAAAAATACTCTTACATTTGGTTTTTTTGCAGTGTAACGCTAAATTTCAGACCTTGGGTACGTTATTTGCTGCAGCAGTCTGGGTAAAACGCGCTGCAGCATTCCAGCTGCTGAAAGTCAAGGTGACTGGCTGAGGGATGAATGTGTGAACTGTGAGTCAACGGCGAGTTGAGCAAACACCGGTGTGTGTCAACACAGCTCTGAGTAATTCTGTTTGACTCATTACAGTCTCTAATCGGGCAGAGTTCAGCTCAGAAACCGAACCGAGCCCTCACCTTCATCAGCGGCCGAGCGCTGCTGGCATCTGCTGCTGAGACGGCCCAAAACTCACTGAATCAGCGCTAAACGTGTGTGTGGTGGTCTCTCTTGATCATCTGCTGTATGCATTTGACCACACAGGATGTAGACGTGTTCGGTTCCTCTTTTCTAGCTAGGATGTTAATTCTCAATGAAAGGCCGACCAAATGCAAGTCAGCAAAAACGATGGCTAAAATAAACGAAAAACGAGTAAATTCTGGTAATTTCCCTGAGAAGTAAGCAGGAAGTGAGGACTTGTGATATTTGGGTATAAAAGTCTGAGGGAACGTGTAACACTCACCTGACTCAGTAATGGATGGGAGTCCTTCCATGGTTTGGGCTCAAATCTGCACAAAATCATCCCAAAAGCGTCGCCATTCCTCCCAATAGTTTCCTTTTTTCTGTCTCCACCGAAGCTCTCTTTCGCTTGTCAGCTCACACTAACCCGGCGATTACCAGCTCTGGCCCTTTGCTCAGTTGTATAAATAGCAACACTTTAGTTTCCTGATTTTGGTAGCTCTGCCCCACTTCCTGAAACAGTTGAAGAAGTGAGAAAATGCACCCTTGTCTCATCAGAAACTGCAACAATCTGCCGTCACCACAGCCTCGAGCGAGCGCCTTCATGTTACTTACATGTTTATTTAAAACAGCAGAAACAGAGAGACAGCACGTTAAATTTAGGAAGCACATGAACGGAAGACGCATCCTGCATCTTAGTAACAGGCAATATTTTAAGCCACAGTTTTTGTTTGTTCTCCATTAAAAAAAAAAAAAAAGCTCCATTAACAAACGTATCGATTCACCTGAGAACTTCTTCCTATTTTTCACTTCCTTAACAAGGTGCAGTCTGGCAGGAGACTTTCACTGTGAGATCAGAGTTCAAACTCATACTGATAATCATCAGAAAAAACAAGTGTTTTTCAGCACTTCAGAGACACTTCGCACCAAACTGGGCAGTAAAAGTTTCTTTGAACATGCAGCCATGTTGTTTCTGTGAAGCATGAGAAAGGAAGACGTGTGGGAGAAACTGTGAAGAGATGCACTGACAGGGGCTTTTTATATATATATCTATATATCTACAGATATATATATGTGTAAAGTAGACCAGAAAGTATTCAATGAAAGTATTTTTCATTGAGAAGTTGTCTAATTTCAGCTGATATTGATGATTTTAGCTTTAGCAAATGAAATCCAAAATGTATTTGTTTGGAGAATTAAGTTGTTTCATAAAACCTATACCAATGTGATTTTGCTTCCAATTTCTGGTCTTCACAATCAGGAAAAAGTAAATACTAAAACAGTTCTGTTGTAGTATTTAGTATTAGTTCTGGATTGTCTCAGCTCAGTTTTTTTAGGAAGTGTCATAATGCAATGAGTCAGAGCTTTAAAGGCCACCATACACACAAACACATAATAATTTTATTTAGCACTTCAACTTTTGCCTCTGAGAAAAAGTTTGATTTTTCTAACTAAAAATAAAATAACATGTTTTTTATTCATTTTTGACAGTAGTATTAAGTCTCATTTTGCTTTTGATCTAGCAACCATTCATTCATTCATAGCAACAAAAAAATAAAAATAAAATTTTTCTTCCATTTCTGCTTCTTTTTTATATTTTCAATAGTTAAACGTTTCAATAATATTAATATTTGAGACAATCAGCTTTAAAGATAACATTTTTTTAAAAATTGAACACACCCTGAACGTGTATCCCGAATGGCTGTGCAAACCTTGTTCTTTTTCTGGAAAGGTTTTGAGATTAATCTCAAAGTATGATACTTTATTCCTTTTTTTTTTTTTTTGCAGTTTAAAAAAAATCTATTTTTTTAAAAGAAAATATCAGATTAAATCTAAATTTCAAAATTTTTGGGTAGAAATTTATGCTTTTTTTCTATCTACAGTGGTGCAATACACCCTCGTAATGTCACACAACTGACAAAATAATGCTAAATTATGTTTTTGCTTAATTCAGAATATTATGAAAACTGTAATCCTTTATGTTGTGGAAAGGCTTGAAAATAAAAACGTTATGGATTTTTGTTTAGTGTAATGAGTAATCAGTGGAGCTCAGTTTTGGTCCCAGAATCAGGAGGAAGAGCGGACACTCACAGAATCCACGCTGCTTCAGGTCCAGTGGGACGTTTCCACAGATTTGGCGGTCCATGTCGTCTCCTGGTTCTGGTCCAGATGAGTTTGATCAAATATAAATGAGACCAGACGTCTACCTGGACATTTCACACCACTTCTTGCTTCCTGCTGCTGACGAGCTTTATAGAAATACTGATTATGTTTCCCAGCGGAGTGACAAAAGTCCAAATACCTTCTTTATGTCATCGACTGCCTTCAAAGGATTGCATCCGGCTGAATGCATCCGGAAAAGGACAGGCATTTCTTTCCGCAGAGTAAATTTATTTTGAATTTATTAAATTAACTGAACTACTGAAGTAAATTTAATTCTAATTAATTAAAATCCATTTTTGTGATAGTTTAGAGTCAAATTGTCATTTTGCTGATTTTGTTTGGAGATAAAATAACAAAAGTAAACAATGCATTAAAGTTCTGCTTAGGTTTTAGTATAATGCAAAAAATAAGGGGGGAAAAAACATTAATTTGCACCACACCAGAACAACCACTAGAGGTCAGGAGACTCCCAGTTTCTTCAGCAGCTCAGACACAGATATGTCTGTGAAGACACTGACTTTCCTTTTATAATTAATTATTTAGGGAATTCAGCAGTTTTTCTGCAATTTGTTCTCATCTGGTTTAATTAAGTTCTGGATTATTTGGAGAATAAACTCCAAATATACTAACATCTGTGGTACAGATGCAAAAACATAAATGAATAAAAATGCAAATAAGATAAAAATGCAAATAAAACTCCCACTGGAAATAAAATCAGAAAATCCCAGGTGTTAATAATCTAGTGTGAGGACATGTCTCATGGTCAGGAATATTTGGCAACAAACTATCCACTCCCCAAAAGCACCAGGGACCAAGGAAATATACTTCCCAATCAACGTTTCATTGATTTTAAATCAGCCACAAACACAAAGAACAAAAAGGGAAAAAACACCATTAAGCTAAGAGATTAAAAAGAAAACTTTTTCTTTATTTCTCAAAGTTCATATTTAACATTTGGTATCAAATTCTGGAGTAAACTCTATTTAAACTCCTTCGAGATCCACAAATGTTTCTACATGCTGCCACTAGCTCAGATTATAGCAGGTAATGAGATTAGCTACCAGATTAGCAGATGATACACCACTCTACATGATGCCACCAGTCAATGAGCAGCTTCAGTAATTTCAGCTGGAAACTAGAAATCAGGCGCAGACCTGAGTGTGGAGATGGACCTGAACTTTCAGAGTCACATAAAGACAGTTACAAAGTCAGATTTCCGCCGCCTGAAGAACATTTCCAGGATTAAAGGACTAATCTCCCAGCAAGATCTAAAGCAGGAGAGTAAACTCATTTTCATTTTGGATTATCCAAAATCTGAATGTTCTTAAAGGGCCAGTTGTGCCAGAATGCATTGATGAAAACAATTGAAGTGTTGAAACATTAATAAACAGCTGTTTACTTTTAAAATTAAAGAATACAGGATTTCATGATTGTTTTTGTGTTTATTTGCATTCAAAATCACAGATTTTGTGCTAATTTAGAAATGTTTGTAAGAAATTTGTATTGTATAATGTTTGATGTTAAATTTGTCGCTTTATTACATCAAATTGATCACGGACTACAACTTAACACTTAGTAGGCTGAGGCAGCACCAATGTTTTTGAACAAATTTGAAAAAATGTGCAATGAAATCAGAGGATTTGTTGATTTTGTGTGAATTTTGCAGATTTGTAAAAAACTGGAGGAACTAACTGATGTAATTTGGAGTTTAGAGGACCATATAAAAACCTACGGCGGGCCAGATCTGGCCCCCGGGCCTTGAGTTTGACACATGTGATCTAGAGAAGCTCATCCATGTGTTTATATTTAGTCGTATTGATTCCTGCAACTGGATCTTTACAGCCGATCCAAACGCTGCTGCTGGCGTTCCGACTAAAACCAGCAAGACAGAGCAAATCAGCCAGATTTAAAGTTCTTCACTGAGAAAATAAAATATGGCTGTTAGTTTATAAATTGCTGAACGGCTGAAACCTTGCAGATCACTCAGGTTCTGGTTCTGTTCGGCTCTGAAGAAGCAGCATTCAGTTTCTATGCACCACAAATCTAGAGAAAACTTGCAGAAATCTGTAAAACAGCTGAAACAAAGCAAAAATCCCAGCTGGTTTGATTAATAACAACAGGAGCATTGATCAATATGTCTGATTCGTATTGATTTTAATGATCCTTGACGAACTGTGATGTTTGTTGCTTGTTTTGTTTTTATTTACAGCATTTTGGACTGGAATGTGCTTTATAAATAAACTAGACTTGATAAATGTTGTATTTTTAGTCCACTATGTGGAGGCCAAGTTAAAGTATAAAATATTCAGTTACTTCTTTGTTTAATTAGTATTTCAATAAGTGAATTTGTTGAGGTTTAGGTAGCATTATTATATTGCTTGTAGCTAATTTCATGATGTTTTATTGTGAATAAGTGTTTTATGTTAAGTTTGTATGTTTTGTAGCTTAATTGGCCATTTTGCGGTTTATGTAAATGAGTTATGTAAATGAGGTGGAGCGTTAACGAAGGATCACAAGCTCAGAGGAGCCACGCGATTTTTCTACCGTAGTTTGTTTTGTGGAGGTTATCTAGGATTTAATTGCTCTTGTAAAGGATGACGCAAAAAACTGGAATAAATCTTTGTTTTGCATTTTTTACATCGGAGCGCTGTGGACGTTTATTTTTCCCTCTTCAAACACATGAGGTGAAATGAACCTTGTGGCAACACACCCTAATAGGAATATAAAGGAAACTTCTTTCTTTAAATGTTTAAATTTTTTGACAAAAGTTGGTTAAAAAGCAGAGTTTTTCCATCATTTTACCGCTCCTCTATCTGAGTTCTGTCGATAAAATGGTTGATTTTGCCCATTTCTACAACAAGGACGTCGTCCCACCTGCAGCAAATGTTCACTTTTTGACTTCTGAAGCCGCCTGTGAAGAACACGGTGATCCATGACCTGCCTTTAGGCACAATTTCCTGCAGAAAAAAGAATCCCCTAATTTCTTCTAAAGCTGCCATTAGCCACCATAAGCATGACCGGCCTGTTACCTTTAGTTTGGGCTCCCTTAAACCGTTGTCTATTAGGTGGCTCACTTCAAATCCCTGCTGCCTGGCTTTAATAAGAGCATATTTTTGCCCCTATAATTTGACCTTGTTATCCAATATCCTGTGTCTTTAGTCGTCTGTGTGTTTTGAACGGAGCGACTCGACCGGAGGCTCCTCAGAGTCAGGCCCTGGCCGGGAGAGCTGCAGTGGCTGCTAACGACAGTTAGCTGCTAACGACACTTAGCTGCTAACGACACTTAGCTGCTAACGACACTTAGCTGCTAACCACAGTTAGCTCCACGCTACAAAAATGAAAATAATTGTAGCAAGGGAATAAGGCCATATTATTGCAACTTTATTTTCATGAAATTGTTACTTTATTCTCATATTAGTATAACTTCTTATTATATTTTGACTTTATTTTTGTAAGGATAACTTGATTCTTGTAATTTTATAACCTTGAGATATGAGTAGCCATGTTATTACAACTTCACATAATATTTCGATTTCATTCTTTTATTTTTTTTATTTAATTCTTGTAAAGTTAACTTAATTCTGATAATTTTATCATTTTGATCTTTTTTATTATCATAATTTTGTGACATTGTTGAGATATTGTGACTTTATTCTCTTACTGTTGCAGCTAGTCTTATATTATTTTGACTTTATTCTTGTAATATAAACTTTATTCTTGCAATTTTGTGACAATGTTTAAATACTCTGACTTTATTCTCATATGTCTTTATTCCTGTATTTTTAACATGTTTTCTTAGTATCTCATAATACTCCATCATACATACGACTCACATACTGAGCCAACGATTCGTTTTCATTTCAATCTGCTCGGCCCACAGCCTTCGGACAGCTCAGTAATTTCCTCCACATAACATCTTATTTTGCTCATTTAATTTCGGAGCGGAAATGTTTTTGCACCTTACATTATCTCATTGTTACCCAGAGTTATAGAATCTCTTTTGTAGCTGACGGAGACATAATTACTGCAGCTGGTTTGAGCAAATTGATTTGTGCCAATTTTACAAACTGCATTTCATTTTACCTGCATCTCCAAGCCTCCTGGCAGCAAAAGGTAATTTTTAAGAAAACGCATTGATAGGGATGCGGTTTTACCCTCGGAAACTCTGAAAAATGTGTTGCTGTAAAAAAAAAAAAAAAAACATAAAAAAAATTCTCCAAAGTGAAGTTATCAAGAGGAAGCGGTGATGGAGGGAAGAGGCGTCTAATATTCCCCGCATCGCGGTCGAGTTACCGTCTCGCTTACTGTACTTCCCCTCGCTGGAAAACCTCTACCCTCATATCTGACCCGCCGCGCCACTCGTTCGGGAGACTTTAAAAGTGGGAAACAAAGCGCGGTCCGAGGACACGGAGGGCAATCTTGAAACGGAAAACTAAAATGGAGAAAGCCTCTGGAGCTGAAATGTTATTTGGATGATAGCCCACATAAGAAAGGCGCTGTGTTTGGTTTCTCATTGAGAGTCACCAGCAGGGGCTCATTGTGATAAGAAAATAAGTCTAGTGTTACCTGATCTGGTATAATGTGGACCAATTACCACTCCATTGCACTTCATTACAGGGCCGTAATAGGGCCGGGGGTCAGCGCTTGAGATGGAGCGGCACAGGAAAATGGAGTCGTCATTGATAATATGATAAAAACTGACAGTGAGAGGCCCCTCCAACAAATTATTGAAATTTACAGTTGATAGGGAAACACTATAACCTCATTTGGCAAGCAGCTGGCAAGTGCTTGTACAAAGCAGCTCCCTGCAGCACAATGAGAGGCTTATGGAGAGAAAGAAATCCAAAACTATCAGAGGATGGTTTCAGACCCGTTGGGTTTGGGCCTGACTGGGAGGGAACGCGTCTGCACCTTTCAGATGGATCCAACGATCTCCTCCAGCCCACTGCGCTTTCTCCCGAACCTGAGAAGACTCGGCCCCTCCGCCTTCTTCTAACAACTGCTATCAAATATTTGTGCAGCACCAATTTTTGTTTGTGCCGCTATTATTTTTAAGAGATTAATAAATGTGTCCATAGGTCAGGAAAGGTCGATCAAAATCTCCACTTCCTTCAACTCTAACAGAATTGGCTTTAAATCTTTGTGCTACGTTTGTGCAACAAAAAGTTTAGTTTTTGCTGGTATCATTTTAAAGTTAGGTCAAGAGGTCATGAAAGGTCGACCGTCTCCCCACCTTCTTCAAATCAGACAAAACTGGTATCAGTCACCTTGGCTGCGTTTGTGCTGGTCACTGCAGCACAAAAAAATAAATTGTGCTGCTTATTTGTTTGAATACTATAAATGAAAGTTTAAAGGTCAAAAGGTCGACCAGCCTCACATTACTCAAATCAAACGAAATTGCTGTCGAACGTTTGTGCAGCAACAATTTTTGTTTGTGCTGCTATCATTTTAACAATATTAATAAATGTATCCAGGGGTCATGAAAGGTCAACCAAATTCCCTACTTTCTTCAAGTCAGACAGCCGGTGTCAATCAAATCGGCTAAGTTTGTGCAGCCAAATGTTTTGTTTGTTCTGCTTTTGAATGAAGATATTAACGACCTTTAAATCTAACAAAATTGGTGTCAAACGTTTGTGTTACGTTTTCGCAGCAAAAATATTTTTTGTGCTGCTAATTGCTACTAGACTGGACCAGTGGTTGGGAGTCCATTAAGGCTCAGTTCTAGGGCCTCTTATCACACATATGCTGATGATACACATCTTTACTCCTCTGTATCACTGTGTGGCCGCAGTTTGTTAGTCGAAATTGGGATGTTTCTATAAAGCAAATTTACTTTTATAGCTCCACTTTGCCCAGTTTAAAGGTCAAAGGAAATCTCAATGTCTCCTCTGACCGCCGATGATGAGCCATAATGTAAAAGTATAAACATCTCTCAGCTTTGTCCCAATGCAAACTAGAAACAGCCAATCAGAGCCAGGAGGCGGGCCTTAGTGCTGCCAATCACTGCCTTGCTCTATACTACAACTAACACAGACAGTTGTGAAAGCTAAAGCCTGTTAGCATAGCCTTTGATGAACGGCTTTTCTAAAACTAAATTGTTTATCGGCTATCAGCACACTTAGCAGCGACTAAACGGCCCTCCTCCACGCTCTGATTGTGGTGCATTTCTTCAGACAATAAGGAAGAGGTGGAGGAGATCGGGCTTTTCACAGATATTCTGTCAGTTTTAACAAATATAAAAACATTCTTTCTAAAACTTGCGTTTGTTTTGTCTTTGACAAACATTTAAATTGGTTTGATGTTCTGAAAATGTGACAAACATGTAAAAAAAAATTAGAAATCAAGAATGGGGCAAAAGCTTTTCATACCACTGTACATAAAATAATCTGTCAGGCCCAACAGAACCAAATAACTGCACAAAAATATAGTAATCCTTAAATACTTATTTACTTTAAAAACAATGTATGATCGTGCTATGCTTCATACTTTCAGTATTTCTAGGTGTTTTGGCTGATAAAAAGCCTGAGGGAATATTATTGGACAATTAAACATGTTTCTCAGTTATTAAAGGTTAAACAATTTAAAGGAATAAACTATCGGTTTCAATAACTCCAACAAATTTGTCCGTGGCTGTAAATGTAGGCGTGCTGACCAAAAAAACTCTTTTTTAAAAAAAAAAACCAAACCAAGTCTGGATGCTGAAAAGAGAAGCAAAAGAAATAAAACAAATCAGTATTTGGGTTTTTGTGCTCTGGTGGAAAACATATGGGAAGTGTTTGTTTGCCTACGTTTAAGCCGCCTCCATTTGAGGTCCTCCGAATAAATAAATCAAATAAACCACTGTCGGACATACATTTTCAATCCATCAGGATAATCAGATTCTGTTTACCCCAACAGGAACTATTCTAAAATGTTATTAAAAACTTAAATGGAGTTTAGGCGTGGAATAACTAGGTGCAGGAAATGATGAGCAAACAGCAGGATAAGATTCCAATTACCATTAAACAAGCATTGCTTTGACTAGTAAAGAGGGAAACAGCTTTGATATTTCCCACATACAGCTGACGCAGGACAGGAAACCAAATACAATTTATAGACTTTTATAATAGAAGTAGGGAAAACTTTGTCTTAATTTATTACCAGATTTATTACCTTCATATTTGATTATTTACGTTACAAAATAAACATCCTCCTGAAGTCATTACCTTTGACTGTAATTTGTGGAACACCACTCAAGTTTTATCCTGCACATCTAAATAGGCAACACATGCTTCGCTGATCAAAACTGTTGTGGCGCAATTTATCGAGCGGCCATCATTAACGACAGTTTAAAGATGGCGGCGCCTTCATCTGCAGGCGCCACTTCAGCACGATAAGACAGTCAATTTGGACTGCAGTAATCACCCGGCCAGCAGATAACTGACTTTATTTATTTATAATGAGCCCCGTGCGTGTCTAGTGGGAGATAATAGTTTCATTTTTGCAGAGAAAGTTTGCCAGCTGCCCTCATTGTGGAGTAAATGTGACAGATTGCTGCTTCATTTGAATTCATCAGGCTGACAGAGATGAACACGCGATGAATAATAGCAAAAGCGACGCCTGGTGAATCCTGTTGCCTCTTTATGAGTCCCCCGAAGAGCTTCAGTGCAAATCTACAGGAGCAACAACTGGAAAGTACGGCTGATGATTACATGTTCTCTGAATTGGCCAATTTTAAAGTTTGTTGTTAGGAGGCCCTGCAAAAGTTAGAGGGAAGATGAAAAGGAAAAATAAATGGACATAAAGTTTTATATTCATTTAAAAACTTGGACATTTCTGAGCTCCAAAAGTTGAAATTTCAGGGAAGGAAGTTTTAAGTTTGAGAAAAAACTGGAAAAGATCCAATAGTTGAATATTTGCAAAAAAGAAAACCCAGAATTTTATAGATGAAAATTTTTCAGAAAAACATGGAAATTTTGGAGCTCTAAAAGTCAGAAATCTGCCAGGAAAAACTCAGAAATTTCAAGATTAATTTCAGATTTAATAAATAAATACATTTCTGAGCCCCAAAAGTTTAATATCTACTAAAAAGGAAAGTCAGGATTTTTGTGATAAAGCTCAGAAAATTTTCAGAAAAAAAATCTGAAAATGTCTGAGCTCCAAAACTCTAAAATTCCACAGAAAATAACGTTTGATATGAATCTCAGATATACACAGAAATGTCTAAGTTTGAAAAGTTTAAAATGTGTGAGAGAAAAAAAACCTCAGAAATTTTCTTTAAAAAATGTAGAAATCTTTGAACTCCGAAAGTAAAATATCTTCTAGAAAAAAATAAAATAAAATCTTCTCAGTTTCAAAAGTAAAAAATGTTTTAATAGTCTGCTGAGTCTTTGGAGGTTGAATGATTATACATTGAAAAGTTTATATATTATATTTTCACACATTTCTAACAGAAATGATCGACTTTAAGAATCAAAATCTTGAAGTTTTGAACAAGTTTAGGTTTGGAAAATGTGTTTCAATCCCTAAATTTTCTGTTTTGTTTAGATGTTGCTTGTAAGTTACTTTTTAAATTGTATTCTTTAAAATAGTAGAATTTCCGCAAAGATTTCAACTTAAATGTTTTAATCAGATAATCAGCTATAGTCATTTTATTAAGTACTTTTTTACTCTTATTGTTTGAACAATTACTGTTGTATTAATGTATCAAAGTAAAGCTACTTTTACTTTGAATGACTTCACCTGACTCTGCAGTAATGTGACAAAAATATGAAAATTTTATGTTAGGGTTAGGGTGAGACTCATTGACAGGTCAATGAGACTACAGTTGAAACGATTAATCAGATTGATTGCGATTAATCGGTTTTGATTAATAGCTGCACTATCTTGACTCAAAGAACCCGTCATTTGCTGAAAGATTACACTCAGAGCAATAATTAAGCCAAGAAATGATTATAAACATGTTTATTGAATATGTAAATGTTTTCTATTAATTTTTAGCTTCACCTGGTTCAAATTCTAAGAAATTCTCATGTTAATCAACTTTTTCTATGCAGTCATTAATAGTTTAGTAGAAATAATAATCAACAGATCAGCCCTACAATATATTAATGTCAAAGAACTGAGATTTTCATGATATAAGTTTTGTTTTTAGCTGCAGATGCTTCCTTTGCTACAAATAATGAAGCTTTCACTAAAGGAATGCTGCTGTTGCATTTTAAGGAATAAATGTTTACTTTCTTATTTAAGAGTGAATTATTTGGGAGGGTATTTTTTTGTATATTTTAATGTATTTCTAATGTATAAAAACAGCCTCCTGGTAAAATTAAATGATAAAAAATGGAAATGTTTCTGTACGATTAATCAATTAATCATCAGAAAATTGAAAATTTATACAATCATTGTGAAACTGATTGTATAATGACTAGCGATAAGTGAGGTATGTTCTCTATGTTTTTTTGCAATAGAAACAGAAAAACAGCAAAAGTTCAGTAAACAGAAAACGCCTGCAGTTCCGCAGTCAGACACAAGAGGGCAGAGTTCTCCTACTAATCCTGCAGTTTTCACGGCATCTGGAAGATGCCTGCTGAAATAAGTTTGCCTAAAACATCATTACAAATCCAATTAATACTGTCATTAGACCAGATGAAAGGCGAGACAACATTGTGTGGAGGGAAAATCTTTTAAATTCCTGAAAGCTCAGTTGGAACAAGGTTGCAGTGTAATTTGTGACTGATGGTACGGAGATGCTATCATAAAAGGTGGTGCTGTGGGCTGTTTCCACTTACCACTGTTTAATAGGCTGAGGTCAAATAAATTACTTTATCTTTTCTTTTTATTCTTTTACATGACAAATATATTTAGAATCGATGTATTTCTGTAAAGTAGGTGAATACAAACCAAGATATTTTTAATATATTCAACCAGATTCATGTTTAAAAATAGGAAAAGCTCTCTCAACCTCGACAAATATTAAAAACTACATTGTTCCAACATTTTATTATGTTTAAAATAATGAATTTTTAATTAAAATGACAAACTTTTAATCTGTCTAAGTCAATTCCTAAAACAATGACATTTGTTTTATGGGATTTTATTTTTGCCTTATGCTGTGTTTTTATTTTTCTTTATGTTAGAATTACTGTTATTTGCTGTTTTTGTGTTCAGCACAAAACTGTAAATTGATTTTATTTGAAAAAAAAAAGAATAAGATTTAAACGCATAATGGATTCAAGTGTGAAAATAAATAAGAAAAAAACAATAAAATGCCAATTCTTGTGCAAAAATCTATAATTTTATAAACTCAAGAATCTCAGGTAGCTTTTTTTTACACAAGTAGTTAAAATGTAAAAAAAAAATACATTGTGTTTTTTTATTATTCAGTCAGATTAAAGTGATTAATTTAGTAATTTATTTCTTTTTCTATTAATTGACAGTTTTTCTGTTTCGCCAGTATTGAATTTAAAACATGAGAACTGATTTCTTCTCCTCAGCCTGACTTACCTGTGATAGTGATCCCAGGTGTGCAGGAGGATTTAATTAAATGGTCTAAAACAAAATGATACATATAATGAGCTTTTCCAGTATTTCTGAGTGAAATCATGACACAATTAGGACAAACGAGAGAAAATTGTCTTCCGCTTCATAATAAACAAAACGTTGTACAACTTTAGCAACTTCTTATTTCAATTTGCCATCCGGAAAGTGGAGATCTCTTAACTTTCAGCGAATGGTGCGGGCTAAGAAGAGGCGACGCCTGCCGACCAGACAGACGGGCGTTCCACTCCCCGGCTTTTAACAACCATAGTAATACATCAGTCAAAAGCAATAATTTTACCATTAATGAAATTCCAATTTGCCTTCAGTGCATTTCACGTTGACATTTTCCACATTGCAACAGTGCTTTGATAAAGTTTTTAAAATGCAAAAACGCATCTAAGAGGCTAAAGACCAGCCCAAGTGTCAGCGTGCCTGGCAGAGGACTATGGTACTTAATTTTTATCTCCAAACGCCCGAGGCGTTGGAAGCCTGAATGTTAACATTGGCTCCATTTTCATTATCATCACATGATTATGGATTTTACTGCATTTAGCTGATAATACAACTAGCAGCTCACCTTAAAAGAAGTTGCTGGAAGGTTTCATTTCGGCCCAAATGAAATTTTCATTTGACAAACAAGTATAATTAGGCTGCACTTCTTGTTCGGTGTCAGTCTGTTTTCTGATTGAACTCCGACCAATTTGCAGCCACTAAATGAGTTTGAATAATTTCCATCCTGAATGTCTCGGGGACATTAGCTTTAGGAGTGCTAAGTGGCAGCATGCTTTTTGAAGTTGCTGATTATTTGATGCCACCCCTGTCTACCTTTACGTTTTTGAGCTTACTTCAAAGTTAACAAGAGGAAAACGGAGGGGATGGGGGGCAAAAATTGCTCTACCTCCGAGTACAATGAGAATTTGAAAGTGTTTTTGGCCAGGTCTGGAAGGCAAAGTGAAAATGACTTTAATAAGTGTGTAATGCACTTCGTTAGCTTCAATGCGCTTTGCTTCTCCACTTTATTTCTTTCATGTGGCCACGTTTATGGAACCGAATGAGCAGATTTGTTTCTGCTGAAACTGTGCAGCTAAAAACTAATACCGCCGTATCGCTTTCATTAAACCTGCTAATTGCAAATTAATAAATTACAAATTATGACAAATGCAGCAGTTTACACTCATAAAACCTCTCAGTGTTTGTCATTGGAGGTCGCGCTGAACAGCTGGAATGAATTGGAAATGTTTGTTTAGGACAAAACGGCCGTCGCAGCGACACTTTCCACGTCAGAAAATCTGCAGATGTTCATCAAAATTGTTCTTGTTCAAATCTTTAGATCCATTAGTTAGTGAACAACTGAAGGAATATCTGACTAGAAAATTATCCTGATGTATAAAACAGCTGAAAGTAACTTTTCTAGCTTCCTTCATGTGTCCAAAGGCGTTCCCCAGGGATCAGTTCTGGGACTTCTGTTATTCACTCTAAAAACCAATAATCTGCCTCGAAAGAGAACACTAATCTCCATTCTTTCTATTTTTTTGCAATTAATGATTTTAGTTCCTCTGTTGTGAGGCACTAACATGAGATAGATCAGTAACACGATTTAAACTGAAGGTGAAAGAGAAACTAAACCCCAAATTAACTTTTTTTGAAGACAAATTGTTTGAAGTCATTCTTAAGGATGCTGTCTTTATGTTTCATTGCTGGTCGCTTTTCCTTTTTCACAAAATAGTCACTAGAGGGTCTGAAAGTCCATAAATATATAAAAAAGTTTTGCTTCACCTTCTCCACTCGTCCCAACGTTAGGCCACGCCCCTCACCGCATCCTGGCTCCGCCCACTTTGGTGAAACTTTCCCAAAAAATATAATTTAAACTTCAGAATTAGCTTGTCTTACCACATCTCAAATACTCAAAGATGAAGATGTTTTTAATTTTATTAAACTCTTCAGCTACACAAACAACCTTTGTGCTTGTTGTGCTTCAGTGCACTCTTCTGAATAAGATCTTAAAAGTCTTTCCTAGTTAAATGAAGAGTTAATAATAAAATAAACTACTTTGTCAACAAAAAAAAAGTCACAAAAGAAGAAGACGGGAAAGACTGAAGCGATATGGCTGGCATAGAGGCGAAGGGTTATTTGTACGTTCCTCCTAATGGATTTAGAAGATGGCCTAAAATGTCAGTAACAGCTATTTCAGTAGGAGTAATCCATCATCCTCAGAATAAATAAACATCAATGCAGAGCAAAACTGAATGAGAGAAATGGAGTGAGGGCAAAAAAGACAGAGAGGATCACAAATAAAGCTCAGTGTGGGATTGATGAGAGGGAATGGGGATTTGGACAATGTGATTAAGTAATGGCTTCAAAATATGGAAAGTAAGGGTAAAAAGAGGAATAATTTAGTGGGTATAAAAAGTGCTGGGTGTCAGTGACGGGTGGAATTACATTTCATTATCATAAACTGAGAAAACGGCTGCAGCCTGGTTATGATTTCTAAATAAAATCATAATATATTTTACTTTTCTTGACGTAGAATAGAGCAGTTTGACAATAACACTCGTTTAATCACATTTGAATGTGTTCAAAAGGAGCAACACATTTATTTCACATTCAAATAGATGCAATGCCAAATATCAATACTCTGTTCTTCCTCAGACAATGTTTACAAATCACTTCATTCGACTGGATCCACATATTTTTACAATTTCTAACTTCATCTGAATCTGAGTGGCTTTTACTAAAGTTAATTGGATTGGCATGGACTTAATTGTACTGAGATTCCTATAAAATTGGAATCTATAATTGCTTTGTCCACATATCACGTGTTGTAAATTTGTGCACTGTAGAAAAATATTAAATTAATTAGATTTAATAAAATTACCTGTTTAATTATATCCCTAAAACTTTACAGAACCTCAGACAAGTTTGTTGGCAGCGCACCATTCATAAACAGAAATCCAGCTACGGAGGGCGTTCCAGTTTATTTGTCCGACTGGGAAGGTGGAATTTCCCAGTTCGGACAACAATGCAACATCGGTGTTTCAGCAGTTTTGCAATTTTCTGGAAGTTTGTTCCATATTAGAGGAGCTGGATCTGGAAGCGAACTGATTCATTTTTCTGGGCAGACACGAGAAGACGCTGTTTTCAGTGCGACTGAAGATAAACGTGTGGATGAGTTCAGACCTTTAATCCTGGGAATGTTCTGTAGGCGACTGAAGGCCAAATTTGTAACCGTTTTTATGTGATTCTGAAGGTTCGGGTTCACACATAACCCCAGATTCCAGTTCTGATTATGAGTTTGCAGCTGTAATAACTCTTAGCTTAACTACATTCACTGTTGCCAAATAATTCAGAATAATTAATGAACCCAGCGGCCATTTTTTTGAGTGTGGGAGGAATAAACAGCCAAGGCCCGGATTTGAACATATTATTAATAAAAATAAATTATTGTTGTGGTAAAATGTCCCACCTGAACACCGATCTCTGTTGGTAGGGATTTGTTTTCACGGTGATTATCTGCATTTAAATGAAGAGTTTTCTAAACGTTTCCGGTTGGAAGTGTCGCCATATTTTAAGCTAATAAACCGCCTCATTGTGGTCTGCCAGGTGCAGAAATGTGTGGAGGATGTGAGTTCGTGCCTCAGCCGGTGGCTCGGCTTCAGAGCTGTGATGTGTCACTCTGTCAGGGTGTTTTAGTTCTAGCTGAATGATGAGACCTGGTGCTGCAAAGAGCCGTAATCTACGCTGCGTCTGAGCTTTTCAACGCAACAGCATCTGAAAACCAGGCAGAGCAACGTGGCAGCAATGTCCTCTTCTGAAACTTCCTGTAATCACTCTGCAAACACACAAAACACAAAGTGTTTTTGGTTTAATTTCCAGTACAAATATCTTAGTACGATTGAAACAAGACAAGCAAATTAAAAAGTAAGTTTTCAGCAACGTATAGAGGTTTCTTTTAGGTAAATATTTCCTTAATATTTACCTAGTTCCTGTTTTATTGGCAGATTGTTTCACTTAATAAGTCATTTTTTCCATAAGTTAATTTATCTCCCAATGAAATAAATACATTTTAATAAATGTTAAGGAAATATTTAATGAATAATCCTCTAATTCTGGCTAAAAAGTTACTTTTTATTTAGTTTGTGTTATTTTTAGTCTGATTTTTTTTTATTTCAGACCCAATAACTTCAAAACATGACAATCTGAGTCAAAGGTGTAGAATATATCACTGTAAATCATCCATTTTGTTGCTAAAGGTTTAAATGTGCTTTAAATTGATGCAGTTCTGTTGTTTTTACTGGATCTTGGTGCCACACAGCGTCTGCGTTTCCAGTGCAATAAGAACATTGCAGTTCTTTCCAAACTTTACTTGGATTAATTTAATTTGATTACTTGTGACCAATTAACACAATATCTTTAAGTATTTGAAGGTTTTTTCCACATTTATACCAAAAATCCGACTGAATTTGCTTTTGTTCACAAACTGTACCAACAAAAAGTTGAAGAAGTCATTAGATATGATTGGTTTTCCCCTGTTGATGAGGATTTTTAAAGACTCGAATCTCTCAAAAACGAACGGCAGCAAAGCCAAAATCAGATTTTCATATCTGCAGCCCAGTTTGTCTCCGATCTCCAGGGGAAAAGCAGCTTATTGGCAGCAAGTGAACGTGTGAATCCAGCTGACTGAACACTGAGACAATCAGTGGAGATATCCCTCCGTCTTTAATAGCACAGATCTGTTGTTACTGTTTGTGCCAGTTTGCTCAGTAAAACGCTGATCCTGCTGCTTTAAATGAAATAACGTCTGCAGGAAGTTTCTAAAGTCGATGCCCGCTCATGACGTCACGCATTCATAGGCTACTGTAACAGAAATGGCAGCAGACTGAGTACTTGGTTGGAGACCACGGACGTCAGACTTTATAAAAGTTGTATTTTTATATTGGTTTTGTTTTTTATTTATTTCCAAATAAAACCAGATTTATGATCAATCGTTTTCGCCATGATGTGATGAGCATTTTTTGCATTTGCTGCTCATTCAGCCAACGTTTTGTGATCAGACGGCGCTCGATCCTCAGATGCACCACATTTCTAAAGCAACCAATGAAAACAGTTTCTGTCGATGTCGAGAGACGTGGCGAGACAGGAAGAGAACGAAATGCAGCGACGTTTGGGATTTTACTAGAAGTGTTTTCTGGACTGTAAATGTGTGTAAAGAGTTTGTGTGTGCAGACATTCAACCTTAATTAAGGTCATGACCTGATCTGGGGTCAGGTTGCCTTACATTTGCATAAAAGACACAGAACTCGCCATGAAATGTGGTTTTATGGTTGGACCAAAACTCACACTAGGATTGTGTTTCTCTTATTATGATTCAAAATGGGAATGCACATATTTACTTTTTCACTGTCGATACCGATATTATCTGATATTGATCCGATACAGAAAAACATCTGAATCAATTTAAAACGTTTCTTTTTTCTAAGCAAACATAAATGTACTGAATTACAAATTTATTGTAACTCTGCATGAGTACAGCAACTTTAATTTCACCAACAGCTTCACATAGTTTGGTCAAACTTGTAAAAACAACTGACAAGAAGATTTGGGCCGATACCGATATTCGATATAAATAACGATGTCATGACTGATTACCGATATTCACCAGTATTACATATATTTCAGTACCTTTTCAACAACTTTGGGTGAAAAAAACCAAACAGAAACAAATAAAAAATAAATATCAGTTCTTCACATTGAACTGATACATATACGTCAAAAAAATATATAAATCACTATCAGCTGATACCGATGTTGGTGCTGATATATTCTTAAAAACAACTTTAATGGATTCAATCAGTGTAATTAGGAGAATAAGAACCAGCATGAAAAAAACTAATGAAGAAACTGAAACTGACAAAAATAAACTTCAACACAAAATCTCAGAGTATTTTTGTTTCATTTTAGTGCAAATATCGCAGTACACTTGATAGAGAAATTTAAATCACCAGAGACTTGTTTTAAGATGACAATTCAGAAAATTCTGGTTTCATTGACAGATTATTTCAGTTGCAATAAATATTTTTCCCATGTTATAATTCAATTTTCTGACAATGGAACAAGTGATTTTTTATAAATGTTAACAAATTAAAACAATCCTCCAGTTTGTGTTATTTCAGTTATTTCAAGTCATTTTCTCTCAAATTTAGACTGAAAATCTTTGCTAGTATTTTTCGTTTTTGCAGTGTCCATTTCAAAATATCAGATTTATAACTTGGGTTGAATTGAGAAAAACCTGAAAAAAAGAGACACATTAAGGTGAAAAAGCGGATTTGGGTCACTTTGAGTAGATTTGATTTTCTAGATCAGGAACATCGCCACCAATACATAATTTAGACCGATACAGGTATCAATATCAGATCGGTTCAGTCCAGAAGCATCTGTAGTTCTAATTGTCTGGATGCGGTTGAAGCCAGGTGAGTGGCAGGTGCCGCCCGCCGCCGCCGCCCTCAGCCCTCAGCAGGTAGCGTTTGTTGATATAAGCGTGTTTTCCTCTTTGAGCGACTGATCTGCAGAGCTGCACATAAAGGCCCTCGTTCAGCAGTGTACACACCGCACTTCGGGAGGAGTGCGTTTAAACACCTCCTGCAACATTAAACAGTGTGGAGGGTAGCTGGGAGCCATCATGGAGGACGGCGGCGGCGGGGGGCGGCGGCGCTCAAACAAATGCTGGAGAGTGGCAAGTTTGCATTCGCCCATACCAACAAGCTCCTATCTCATTAACAAACCGCTGAAATAAAAGAGTGCTTTTTTGGCTCACAGCTATAAAAAAAATTATCATAGTGATGATGTTCCTCAGCCGTCAACAGAGCTGTGATAACGTTGTTTGATGATGACTTTCCCATGAATGTTAAGCAGCCGCCGCAGCAGAGGAAAGGAGCTTATCAGCGCCTAATGCCCATCTCTAATTCCTGCCCTTCTTGAACTAGCCATTTTCTAACAGCGTTAACTGTCAAATTTACATCCCGTCTTAATGCCACTAAAGAGTACGGGGGATGAAGAGTAAATGACAGCAGTGTAATGAGGAAGGGAAGGCATCGCACAGCCGACTTTCTCTCCCCCACCCGTCTGCCTCTGAGGGAAGATGATTTCCACAATATGTGGGCTTCATTCCCTCCTTCTTTCACCAAGGTGTCAGGATGGAGAGCTTATACCTGTGAACTTACTGGATGAGCCTAATTAGCAGAGGAAGAGGACAGAGTTTATTGGGGTCTGCTGCAATTACACAGTAAAATAAGGGGTGAATTCACAGCAGCCATGTTTGGTCCACTATGATCTTAACTCCAGTTGGTTCGAGTTCGATGGTGAGATCGCACCATCGAACTCTGGAATGCTTAAAACGCCTGTTTTTGTGTTTCGGTGGGTTTTCACATCTATTTGGTTTGTTTGGGGACAAAGTTAACGTTTCAGCTGCTGTGGTTCCCCTTCTCGCCTGTGGGGGAGCTGCACCAAGAACCACTGAAGGAAACAGGAAAACCTCTGAAGAAAACACTGAGCTCAACTTCCTTCTTCATGAAAGGTGAACAGAAATGGAGAGGTGACAGATTTTACCAGTTGAAGAATTTATCTTTTGTCTTTGGCAAAAAACCATGAGTCATTTCTTTGGCTAGCGCTAGCGCTAGCACAAGCGGGTTTGTTTTGGTTGCATTTAATAATTGAAACAAAGCAAACTATTGATTGGTTTTAGCAAGTTTAACAGTTATTTGTCTTTGGTAAAATCCTGCCATAAGCCATTTCTCCCTTTAGTGCTAAACTCTCATGTTTGTTTTGGTTACATTTACCCAGAATGCCCAGCGTTGCAGTCCACTTCCTGCTTGAGTTCACTTCAACCAAACTGACTGAGGTTTGTATCTGGTTGATTACGCATTCTCGCCTTCCCAACCAAACCTTCCAGACAGATGGAGTGGAGTTGGATTAAACCGGATTAAACATGGCTGGTGTGAATTCACCATGAAGTTCTCATAAAATTAATGCCTCATTCTCCTAATATTGCAACTTTATTCTGGTATTTACTTTATATTACAGCTATATTCTTGTGATATTTTGACTTTATTTTGGTTTTCATAATCTCACCTTAATATTCCTTCATAGAATTGAAAGTCCAAATAAACAGAAGCTGTAAAACATGCTCATCAAACAAGATGGCGGCCTTGGCCGTGCTCACATGGTGCAAGAGGACCAAAAGTTAAGCCTTCAAAAAACAAAAATTTTAGTAATCAGAAAAATGTATTAATTTCCCCGCCGTCACATAGAGCTTCTAATTGGTATTCAATAACCAATCGATGTGTAATTATAATACTTACCAACTCCTACTATAGCTCATAAAAACTAAACAATATTTAACTAATAATAACTTGAAAAAACTAAGTGAATTAGATCAGCACAAAATAAAACTAAACTACCATGAAAAAGCTAAAGTTATATCAACCCTGATCACAAATGGCCACACAGAAATGTTTGGCATTTAGCATCAAACATTTCCATTGTTTTCTCAAAACCAAACCTGGTTTGTTTACAGTTTCAGCTGCATCTGTTTGGTGTCACTTCATATTTAATGTTCCATGTTTCACTTTCATGCCACAAACCGCATGAGAATAAAAAACAAGAAGTAATGCTGAAGTAAAGCAGGAGAAGCCAGGAGTCCGTTTCATCTGGGGCGTCGGAGATTAAATCTGGGCTCATCTGATTGGACCGTAGTTTCAAACTGGGATCATTTTGCGCCAATCTGGTTGCCTCCAGTGAAAGGTGAGAGGTTACGATGGTTTGGAAAGGAAACAGACAATAGATAAATGATCAAATTAAGTCAAATTTTACCTTTTAGAAGAAATATTTAAACTTTAATGTTGCGTTCGAAGATCCTGTAGCTTTGCCAAATTTGGTGGACTAACTGTAAATTAAGCTACATTCAAGCATAATGGATGTTTATAACCATTATTTACACTTATTTAGACATTTATTGTTTGGAAAAGAGCTGCAGTGATGAATATAGTAAATAATACAGGATAATAATCTGTATATTTATGGTAAGATAGGTTGAATCACTGACGTCAATATGTGCAATATTGTCCCTGAAACTCTCCTGCTGCTTCTCATTTCAATTGAAACAATCTAATAAAATCTGCTTTTCATTTTAACTTTATGCAATGAAACACTAAAACCTAAATCTTAGCAATCAGATGTTTTATAGCGTGATCAGCTTAATGAGATAAAACCATCTGAAATTTAAACTTCTGGATTTCAGGAGATGTGCGATTGGTATCGATCCAATACCAAGAATATATCACTGATACCGACACTGACAGCGAGACTTTTAATATTTAAATTTGTTAAATCAACAAATGTCTGACTGTCAGGAGTTTTTGTGAATTATTTTGTTAAAATCTAGAATACAATTTGTTTTAATTGATGTTCTAGTTTTTCACTGGCAGATTATTTCTCTTATTTTTAAAATTTTCCCTGAAGTGGAACTAGAACTATCATTCTTGGGGGATTATTTACTCAAAATAAGTTTCTATGTTTTTCTGAAAAGTTACTTGTAGTTTAGTTTTAAAGTGTAATAAGATATTTGGAGTATAGACCAGAAATACTTTGTGTTTTTGCAGTGTGCAGCTCGCAGCAGCTGAGCTCCGCCTGTGGGCTCAATAGATTTGACACTAGAGTGCTGATGAATCTCATCAGTTTAATGTGTTTATGCTTGCTAATCCTTAGAAGCTTATTGCTGTTCAATGGAGTGCTAAAAAGTTACCTAATTTCCCCCTGGTCGCCCTGCGCTCCCTCTCTCTCCCTCTCTCTGGTTTTAGAGGTGGATCTTGTGGAAAACACGCAGGACACGCCGCGTCTCGCTGATTTGTGTTATAGGCCGCAGAATGGGCTTTGACAGGACCACAGTAGGCGCTGATACTTCTGTTTTTCCACCTTAAATTCGCCCCATGACTGTCTGATCTCCCTCTTCCCCGGTAAGTGCTTCAGTCTTATCTGCGGCGCCCCCACCTCGCCTGTCGCCCTCTGCGGCTGCCTATATGACAGCTAACACCCAGTATTAATTAAAATGTCATGCCTCTGAATCAATATTGTAAAACAGTTCAAACACAACTTGTCGCCACTGCTGTGATAAGTGCTTTTGGGTGACAGGTAAGTCCAGAGAAAGAGATGCAAGAGAATGGTGTGACGGATTTATCCAGAGAGAATATGTAACATTAAAATTTATGACCCTCTCACACACACATACACACACACACACACGCATGCACGCATGCACGCACGCACACACACACACACACACACACACACACACCTCCCGGTTCACCATGTGTTCCTTCACTGCTCACAATTGAAAATTATCCACACTGTCATGAAGTGTGCTGCACTAAACTGACAGATCCACAAGTCAGCAGCAACAGGCCAGGAGGCTCGATGCAGAAAGTCTCCGCCGTCGGCCTGAGACGCGCTAAAACTGACTAATGCTCGTTTAGGAAGCAGCGGGGGAAACGCAGCGTTTATTACAAAGCTACTGGCTTTTTTCTTCTGCTGACGCATGCGCCCAACTCTGATTCTGCTGGGATTGGGATCTTACGTACGCTTGACGTCACAATGCAACATGTGCATAAACCTAATGTCCGGTTTCACTAGCTGCGCTTCCTTTGACCTTGAAAGTGGGTAAATTGGAATGACAAGAATAAATGTGCTTAATGGAGACGCACCAATTTGTATGTATTTTACAAAACTGCAACAGAAACACATTTTTGGCATCATACGGGTCAACAACCGGATGTTACTACTGGTTGAAATGACAAATGAGACAACAGGAAGTGGTCATTGTGTGTAAAAAAAAAAATCCTTGTCCAGTTTTCACTTTCCTTCCATTTTGTAAAATCTGCCAGTCAGAGAGGAGAGTGGTCTAAACCCTGAGCAACTCCAACGGAGCAACTTCTGCCCAATTTCACAAAGACTAACAACAAGTAAGGTAGGAGACTCTGATCAGTCCAACTGGAAAAATGTTCCCTGATTTCAAAACTTTGACTGATGTGCTGCTTGTAATTCCAGTTTCCAGTGTGGAAGCAAATTGAAGATTCTTCCTGGTTACCGAACTGTGTTGGAGTGTTATGGCCAGTGTAGACAAAAAAAAAAAGAACAAAATTCTGCCTAATAAAATTTACAAACAATCTCAGAAATATTCTAGAAAAAAAACAAGTAGCTTTCTGAACTAGAGAAATTTAATTTGCAATAGAAAACTCAAACAAATTGGGGGATAATCTGAGATATATTCAAGAAGAAATTGGAAGTTTCTTCCTGAAGAAATTGGAAGTTTCTTCCTGAAGAAATTGGAAGTTTCTTCCTGAAGAAATTGGAAGTTTCTTCCTGAAGAAATTGGAAGTTTCTTCTTGAAGAAATTGGACGTTTCTTCTTGAAGAAATTGGACGTTTCTTCCTGAAGAAATTGGAAATTTCTTCTTGAAGAAATTGGAAGTTTCTTCTTGAAGAAATTGGAAATTTCTTCCTGAAGAAATTGGAAATTTCTTCTTGAAGAAATTGGACGTTTCTTCTTGAAGAAATTGGAAATTTCTTCTTGAAGAAATTGGAAATTTCTTCTTGAAGAAATTGGAAATTTCTTCTTGAAGAAATTGGAAATTTCTTCTTGAAGAAATTGGAAATTTCTTCTTGAAGAAATTGGAAATTTCTTCTTGAAGAAATTGGAAATTTCTTCTTGAAGAAATTGGAAATTTCTTCTTGAAGAAATTGGAAATTTCTTCTTGAGAAATTGGAAATTTCTTCTTGAAGAAATTGGAAATTTCTTCTTGAAGAAATTGGAAATTTCTTCTTGAAGAAATTGGAAATTTCTTCTTGAAGAAATTGGAATTTCTTCTTGAAGAAATTGGAAATTTCTTCTTGAAGAAATTGGAAATTTCTTCTTGAAGAAATGGAAATTTCTTCTTGAAGAAATTGGAAATTTCTTAAGAAATTGGAAATTTCTTCTTGAGAAATTGGAAATTTCTTCTTGAAGAAATTTTTCTTGAAGAAATTGGAAATTTCTTCTTGAAGAAATTGGAAATTTCTTCTTGAAGAAATTGGAAATTTCTTCTTGAAGATTGGAAATTTCTTCCTGAAGAAATTGGACGTTTCTTCCTGAAGAAATTGGACGTTTCTTCCTGAAGAAATTGGAAATTTCTTCTCGAAGAAATTGGAAATTTCTTCTTGAATTTGTTTGACAAAATCCAGAAATCTTTAGATTAGTCTCAAATATTCTTGAAAAAAAACTTAAATTTATTTTTAAGTTTTAAAATTCAGAAATTAAAAAAGAAATTCTACAAAATTTCTGAGATTTTTGTAACAAATTCTCAAACTTTTCAAGTGGAGAAATTTTCATGTTTTCTCCAGAAAATGTTTGAGTTTTTTTTCTAGAAAATGTCTAACTTTCCAAATAAAGAAATATTAAATGTTTTGAGGAAAATTTCAGAATTTGTTTTCTATCAAAATTTCAACTTTTCATGCTAAAAAAATTCTAGATAATCTTTGAGATTCATAAAAAAAAATTCTGAGCTTTTGTAGCAATTTTTAAAACCTTTTCTGAATTCTGAAGTTTTTTACTTTTGTAGAAAATTCATGTATTTGTAAAAAATACTGTAAAAAATACATTTTAAACTTAAAACTCAGAAATTTCTAGAAATTTTCTAGTTAATTTTTTAGTTTAATCTCCAAAATTTTCAGTTTTTTCTAGCAAATTCAGTCCTGTTTTTTTTTTTTTTTAGATCAGACTATCTACAATGGTCTTATGGTACAAAATCAACAGTGTGACGATTTTGTAAGAATAATTACTTCTTAAAGTCGGATTTTCCTCCATTAGATAAAAGTGCTGAAGTTAAAGGCTGGACTTTTCTTAAGTTTCCACATAAAGATTATGTTGCTGCAATAAAGGATGAATTTATTTTAAGCTTTACAGTTTCGTACAATATTCCAACTATTTCAGGCGACGCAATCCTTTAATTTGAGACTTTGTGAGCTGTGCAGATTCCCACACAGAGAGACAATGTTCAGACGCTCACAACATGGATAGAATGTAACAAATTCTGTCAGAGTAAATATGGTTTAATAAATGAATTAGCTTCATAAATAATGGCTGTAATGACATTTTAGGGGACAATAAGCCAAAGCGTTGTCAGGAAATAGTTGATGTATGAGTTTCATGCCTCAGTGGTTCCTCAAAATGAATAGGCTCTGGAAGATAGCAGGGGCCTGCAACCAGCCCATTTCCTCGAATTATCTACTTGTTGTCAATTTGCACAGTGGAATTACACATGCAAATTGAACTGCCTGCACAAACACCACTTGGAGATGATAAAAACAAATTAACAAAGGCTATAGAAGGAGGATTTATTTCACCGGCTAACCCCGGTCAAGCAATACATGTATTTTACGATTGTGTGTACCCAATTTTGGTGTAATTATATCAGCAAATTATTCTTTGTAATCTTATTATTTTCCCCCCCAACCTTCTCCTTACACACATAATTAACTTCCGGCAGAAAACGGTGGCTTTTAATCTGATTTGGGTTTCGTTTTTGTTGCAGAAACTCAAAGGAAGGTGAGAGGTGAGGAGTTTAGCAACACCGTTTGGTTTAACTACTTGGTTTAAGTGCAGACAAATCCACATAACCGAAGCCAGCACATTAAAAAATATATATAAATATATAAAATCACCTTTTAACATCATCCCTCATACTGGCGAGGAAATTAAGAGTCCCCAGACCTCCACGTTTGCTATTAGATATCTCATTTACTTTGTACACACAGCGCTAATCTCCACTAATGAATTCTGCCACACCAAGCCAGATCGAGATGACTTAAAATTATTACCACTTCCACAGATATGCCTTTCCTCATTTGAGGCTCAATTTGGCTGGCTCGCAAAAACAGTCTGTCACAGTAAGATACTAATAATTAGGGTTTTAAGATGATTAGTTTATCTCTGTGCTCTTACAGTCCTGCCTCTTATCCACCGTGGCCAAAAACTTAATAAGAGGCTCTAAGTTTTAAACAGCCAACTCCAAATTACCAAGAAATGACAGAAATAATGAACTGCAGCACATTGCCAGGGAGAGAGAGAGGAAGATGGATGGTGGGGAAGCCGAGACATTAATTCAACTGTGAAATAGAACACAAAGCCTGTTAATCAATAAAAAAACCATTTAAACCTGGAAATCAAATGTCTTTAGCTTTAGCGTTGACTTTGTGCATTTCGTTTACCTTCAGTCTCTGATGTGTTGTCATGACTGTAATTAAAGTGGCGATAATGCAGAGTGAGTGATACCAGTTAACGGCGGCCTATTTCTGAGGATGAGATGCATTTTACTTGTTCAGGATGACATGAGCTTCCTCACTCAACTTTAATGAACGCAGCAGAAATAACCGGATAAATCTCTAAGATCACAGGAAGGTCAAGGACTTTTACATTATTTATTTATGTTCAGGCAAAAACTCAAGTTGGTATTATAAGACTGAGTGTTAGAGCCAGGCTAAGAGAAAACGATTACGAGAAAAAATCATAATATTGTGAGAAAAACACCGTGCTAGAATGAAGTCGTTCTAGTCGTAAAGACATAAGTTGAAAAAAATGAGAATAACAACTTAATAACGGTGAAATAAATGACAAAACTCTTTGAAGAACACATTTTTCTAGTACTTTTACAACTTTGACCTGGTAATATTGTCACTTAATTCTCTTTATTTTGGAAAATAATTACTGATAAATATCTCCTGAAGTAGATTTGTTTTTTTTTTAAGTAAGCATATTATTCCCATAAACTCAACATTATGTCAAATAAGCAAAGACAAAACTCACTGATAACAATATCTATATTCAGACACTATTACTTTTTAATAATATTTTTTGTATGTAGATGAGCTAGCTTTAGCATCAAGCCAGATTAAAAATAAAGCAATACTTTTTCAGTCGACCTTTTTATATATGGTCTGAAGTTATTGGTCTTTTACCCTTTATCCTACATTTATGTGACGCACAAAATACAGGCTATAATTTATGTATATTACGGTCCCAGCATTAAGATGCAACCAAAAGGGGTCCTAACATGAATGAATGTGAAAGAGCAATTTAAGGGTAGATGCCTGTGCCAGTGCCAGGGGCTATACAAGATTTGCATGCTAATCATTCTAATAATAATGTCATGCCCAGAGCACTTTAAGCAAATTGCGAACCACTGGTCATAGAAGGAAGCTTATCTGAGCCAGAACATGACACAAATATAGGTTAACATCTGAATGACTCCTGGTAATTCACGAACCTGTTAGTCGCCTGGCTCACCTCAATTAGAAGTGGCTTTCACTCAAGTTTATTCAAGTTTTTACAACTGCAGCCTTAACTCTTAAAAGACTTCAGATTTTTATTTGGAGGTTCTTCTATTGTAGGCTAATATTACTCAATGATACTACTTCTACTTCACTTAATAGAAAGAAAAAAATTTCAATTTGGGAATTTTTCTCCTCACAAAATTATGGTGCGTAAGCTAAAAGAGTGGCACAATAACTCCCAATGTTTCTAAACGACAAGCTGCCAACTGTTGGATGTCTACATGAGCAGATAGCCCGACTAATTACCAGCTAATACCCAGTTGGTATTATTCTAAAAACGAAGAATAATAATATTTCGTGCAATATGCGCTTAAAAATCACAAGTCAATTTAGTGGGCTGCTAATTGTTATTATTAAATCACAATAAATAAAGATTATTGATAACATTACTACAACTACAACAATATTTTTGCAACAGTAGAATCAATAATTTTGGTTTTTATATTATTATATAATGTAGAATTTGGATTAGAGCCATCACTGGTAGTGGCAATGCATTTATTTCTACTGACAGGAAACCAGTGAATTGATCTACCTAGCTAGCTAAGTATCTAGTCAGCTAACTATTTGCAATTTAGCACTATTTATAATGGAACAACTGAAAAAAATCATAGAATTTTAATGTATTCCATTTCTAAATATCAATAAAAATCTAAACATAATAAAAAGGACTGAATTTGTATCACCGAAACATCCAAATACATGTTCAGTTTCATCCTCGTTCAGTCATTGGTGAATTTCCTCAACGTCATTCGCCATCAGCCAATGAGGACGTTCACAACAAAAACGTCACAGTGTTTACCCGGAAACGAGTGCCTGCGTTAAACTGCTATGTAGTTTAAGGATTTCCCGGAGTTTTTCACTGAGTAAAGTTGAATATTTTGAATAATTTTAATTTAAATGAGTGACTCGACATGTATAGCGGGCTGTTACCCAAAGATTTAACGGAAGACGACCTCAGTCCAGACGAGGAAGAGAAGGATGAAGCAGAAAATGACGTTGTCGAGAATCTTTCTGCTGGAAATTTAAGCCATGTTGCTGGAAACACAGGCTTTCCTGAGGATGGAGAATCCACTCAGACTGGGAACGATGATTCCAGGACGTGCAGCCTGCCCGGAATACCCGAGGACATGTGGCAGGTAGGTTCATATGACGAGCTGTACTCCGGTTTTCATTAAAGATGAATTAATTTTATTTGTGCGCCGCAGAAATTTCAGGAGCTCCGGAAAAAGAAAGATGAAATTAAGACGACAAAGATCCACGACAGAAGAAAAAGAAGACGCAAAAAAGGTAAGTAAACTCCATGATGACCTCAGCAAATTTAAAAACGACTTTATTAATGACCTTATTTTGTAATTAACAGAAAGAAAATGCGAGGAACCTCCAGAGGACAGGTAAAAATGGGCTTGAAGAAAGTTATGTTGGCTGCAAATGAGAACTTTTTAATACATTCTGCTTTAATTAATAGAGTGGATATAGAATATTTTATGTCCTTTTTTTGTTAAAATGTCAGTTTTGTGATATAAAACCATTAGATCTTGACAAAATATTTACTTCATTCTGAAGTTTGAACTGAAACAGTGAAGTTGATATCGATCATTACTGATTAGTTTTATGTTTTAAACATCTGAAATACTTCTGAACTGGAGGCGCGACCTTAATCCAGCTTTCACTCCATCGTTGTTTTTCATTTTTAAGCAGTTTTGTGGCTCGGTGTGGAAACTTGAAACTGCTGCTGCGAAAGTTACTCAACAGGTTGTTGCTAGGTAACCAAAGAATGAATGAGTTGCTAAGTAACCAAAGAGTGAGTGAGTTGCTAGGTAACCAGAGAGTGAGTGAGTTGCTAGGTAACCAAAGAGTGAGTGAGTTGCTAGGTAACCAAAGAGTGAGTGAGTTGCTAGGTAACCAAAGAGTGAGTGAGTTGCTAGGTAACCAAAGAGTGAGTGAGTTGCTAGGTAACCAAAGAGTGAGTTAGTTGCTAGGTAACCAAAGAGTGAGTGAGTTGCTAGGTAACCAAAGAGTGAGTTAGTTGCTAGGTAACCAAAGAGTGAGTTAGTTGATTCAGCCACTTTGAGCTTCAGCGTTTCTGCTCATATTCTATATATTGAATATTGAATATGTTATCTATTGGTATTCATCACGTTTCTGTCCCAATATATATTTTTGATTTGTTGTCAGGCCTTCGTAAGACATTTTGTATTTATAAAATCTAGGTTGATACATGTTTTTGTGTCCTTGTTGGTAATTCATTTGAGATGCCAGAAGTGACAAATGTGTTTTGTTTTCTGGATTAAATAGTGTTCCAGTAATTCTTTAATGACAAAATGCTGTTCTCATTCACTGCAACCAAACCAGGAAGGTTTATTTTAAATGATCCAACCTGCAGCTTGCCTTGCTGTTTGGCCGCATATATTTCAAGCTAACTGAATGTTTTGTTGTTGTCAGGGAGCGACAGGACGGCCGGGAGAAGCACTGGAAGGAGCTGAAGCAGTATTTCGGTGTGAACGATCGATTTCAACCCCCTGCCTGCTCCAAGCCGCCTCCGAAGGTAGCGAAGCCTCCCAACCTGTCCTCTGAGCTTTAATTCTGTCTCTATAGCCGCTGTTAGTAACACCTTTACATCCTTTGTGTCTCTGTGCCGCTGTGTCTTCTGATTGTCTCATGCGATTTGACGTGTGGATCCTTTGTAATGACTCAACCTGACACACAGAAGAATATTAGGGATTATGTTCTGTGACGTTTAGTGATAAGATTAGCCTTTCTGTTGTGCTTGAGATGACAGTGAGATTTTTCTTCTCTAGAGAAGAAGTCTGAATGTTAGCAGACAAAAGGAGTAGCTGTAACTGATGATAATTTATTCAAACACTGCTTACTTCATCTTTCTAATATTACAGCTGTTTTCTGGTAATATTGTGAATTTATTCACTTATCATTACAACTTTTTCTCATATTATTATCACTTTACTCCCAAATGATGACTTTTTGTTCAACAACTTTTCTCTCTTTACATTTTTATTCTTCTAATACAAGTTTATTCTCATGTCGTTACGTAACATTTTTGTCATATTACGAATTTATTCTGAAAATATTCTGACTTTTTGTCACATGACTTTATTCAGGTATTTTTAGGACTTTATTCTCAAATTATTCTGGCCCTTTTCCTCGTATGATTCCGACTTTCCATATTATTTTGACTTTCTTTATTCTTGTAACATTACTACTTTATTCTCGTAATTTAATTAAACTTTGTTTCTTAGCTTGCCCCTAACGCTGACCCACAGAAAGCTAAGTTTTAATGGAAACAAAAAAACACCACAATATAAAGTATGGAACAAAGTAAAGTAAGGAATAAAATAAAATAATGGTCATATGAATAAAATAAAAATCAACACATCAACATCATGCAGCGCTTCACAAAACACTTATTGTGATATGGGAGTTGATTCAGGATTCAGAAACTTATTTACAAGCAAAAATATAAAAAGTTAATTCGCTCTTTGGTTGCCTAGCAACAACCTGCTGGGTAAGAAGCAGTTTCAACCCCCCCTCCCTACGTTGGTTACCTAGCAACAGCTTGTTGAGTAACTGGCGCAGCAGCGGTTTAATGTTTCACTACCGTCTTATGACTGCTTAAAAATAAACAACAACGTGAGAGGAAACGGAGAGTAACAGAGAAAACGTCCCATAAATAGTTTGGAAATATTTAAAACAAAACAAATAGTTAATAATCGTTGATACTGATGGATGTGAAACGCTCCAGATTGGTTTCTCAGCTACGTTTTCCAGCTCTAGTCTCTCATATACATATCAGCCGATCAACCAAAACGAAGGAAGTCTCAAACAGTTTAACGGTTTCGCCCTAATAGTTTTTCCAAGCTCTGAACAAATGTCTCAATTCATCCAATGCTTAATCCCAAATGCATTTTGAGCACTTAGCTCCAATAATATGAGAATAAAGACATAATAATAATACATTCATAAAAATACAAGATATATGAGAAAAAATTTAAATAGTCTTGATGATAATACGAGAATAAAATTGAGCTAAGTCTGGTGCAAAGCATCTTTTATTTGTGTTTTTTGTTTTAATTAAACTATTTTTACTCCAAAGTGAAATAGTAGTTAGTAGTAAATGAAATATTACTACTAACTGGTATTGAGTGTCTTTAATGTGGAAATATTAATATTTACGACCGCGTTCTGGTGTATTTTATTTACTTTGATGAAGATTTGGGCTCCTGGGGCCTGTCAGCAGCTCTGTGATGGAAATATGTAATTAAAGAATCACATTTATGATTGGTAATCTCCTGTAGCATTTCCAAGATTTCCTCACTAATATCCAATCAAAGAGGTTTTCATTTGTGAGGCAAAATCTACATATTTGTAGTAATGGCGATCATATTAAAAACACAGCCTTGGGGGAAATTTTCAAGTTACTTTGATTTTTTTTCTTCTCTCTCGCTCTCTTTCTGCTCGTATTTCAAATAAAAAAGAAAAAAAAATCTGAATTTTTATCCGCAGTCCGGCCTGGAAAAGAGCATGGAGGAGGCCGTCGCTGAAGGGGACATTGCAAAGGCGGAGGAGATGAGCGACAGACTCGCCAGTCGAGAGGTACGTTCAGCAGATAGATAAGCCATCTTTGGGCTGCGCCCGCTGTGACAAATCAAGCTAATGGATCCGTGGCCATTTTCTGCTGCAAAGACAGAGAGGAACAAAAACACACGCAGACATCCGCCGCTCAGTCCCGCAGCCCTTTTCCTATTGAGTTAATGGAAAGCCCTCCCCTTAGTTTTGAAGTGCTGCAGTGTCTAAAGGACTTTTGGCTCTGCTTTTTAATGAACGGCTGCATTGCTTTCAAGCCGACTGTTAAATCATTCTGCAGGTAAGAGTTTCATACCTTTGAAGTGTGCGTGTCCCTAAATGCACTGCCTGAAGTTTTACTGAGGCTGGCGTCGGCGATCGAGTGGCTTGGAAGTAATTTAGCATAAAACGTAACACACACACACACACACACACACACACACACACACACACACACACACACACACACACACACACGCACACATGCATACATATATACACACAGGCATGTAATTTTGGTTTGAAAGACACAAAGCTGCAACAAACTTCTTTGTTTTATGTTTTGTGTCGCTTGCAGCATCAAATGAGCTTCAATCAATAAAAAAACTAAATGTTGGCTCTGGTTTTATTGTTGGGCCAGAATTTCAGCTAAACCATTTGAACAATACCCCAAATTTTGTCTTTATGAAAATGTAAGAATATACTTCATATTGTCATCCTGTTTATTGCAAAAATGCAAAATCTTACTAAGTAATTTTGGTGCAGTTTGTAGAGAAAATATATTGGCTCACTTGAAATAAGGCAAACTAACTTAAAAGTTACTTTTTAGCAAGATATAGGAGCTTGTTTTAAATAAATATTTTCGTAATGCTGATTAAAAAGTTGGGAGATAAATTCACTTAAAAAAGATGGAAAAAATGTCTTGGAAAATAATCTGCCATTGGAACTGGCACTTTTTCATCAATATTAAAGATTACTCATTTAAAACAGCTGCTATGTGTAAAAGTTAGTGCAAGTTTGCACTATAAACTAGACTAAAATACTTGGTAAGATTGTGTGTTTTTGCAGGGTTTATTTTCTCCTAATTTTCTTTTCCTTATCTACATTTGGGGAAGTTGTAGTTTTACAGAGGAGCCATGGCTTCAACACATTTGGACGACAAAACGAACTGTGAGAGAAAAACATCAAATCATGGTCCTCCTATTACTTCCTGTCGTTTTCTTTGTCTTTTCTGCCAGTAGTAACATCCAGTTGTTGATCATGTGACTCGTGAGGTGATAAAAAATGTTTCTATTTTGATTAAAAAACCCACCAGGCACAAAATGTTTTTATTGAAAATGAGTTTTTTCAAATTAAGTTTTGTAATTTCAATTTGTGTAATTTGATGGATAATGGAAACACATTCATCTCTCATTTCTGCCCCAACGTTTACGTCAGTTGTATTAGAGTTGGGCCAAATAAAGCTTTGAAGAGGCCGAGTCAAAACCTGGACTGAAATCTGATTAAGATTCATGCTTGAAAACAAACCTGTGCAGCAACTTATCTTTATCAGGTATTAAAATTCATTTAATAATCTCAAACATTAACATATGACAGGAGAAAAAAAGCAATAAACATGAAAGCATTCAGCTGCTTTGGGTGCCACTTTCTGTTTCCTGTTCCAACTGGACTCAGAGCATAAAGCAGCAGCTCTTCCATCATTTGGACCGGTGCTACCAACACGCTCCAGTTTTAATGGACATCGCTGCGTTTTAACCAGCAGCAGATTGCTGGAGTTTAAAGGAAAGCTCTGCTGAGTGGCACCTGCGCTCTTCCCTCCTGAAAGCCTCTTACGGTTCTGCCGGGTTGGTTTTAGCCTGAGCTGAGGTTCTCCGCTCCCCGCCGCCCGGCGCCAGAACCGTGATGGGACCTGACAGCAGTTTGGCAGCAGACACCCTTTGCTGAGCAGTGATAACTTCATTTCAGGGGGAATTGACTGTATCAGAGTCACCAAAACCAAAAGTGATGTAAAGTTTTGCATGTTTACTTTTACAGTCATTACAGGAATGTCTGGAGTTCTGGTCACATGGGCCAAATTGTCGAATCAAAAGTAATCGCTGGCCAAAAAAAGCAACATAAATTAAGCAAATAAAGTAGCATAATTTACATTTTTTAGAAATAGATCATTATTGAAGATCCAAAAGTTGAAGCAGCAGTATCTTAGGGCTGCTGTAGATAAAATTAATAAAAGCAGTAAATTTCTGGCAGAAATTTTAAGCTTGATTTCAGAAATGTATAAATTAAAAGTCTTGGGATTACATTTAGATAACTTTTGAATTGCAGTTGAGGGCCGCACAAAAGAATCGGAAGGGCTACAAATGGCCCCCGCGCCACATTTTGCACACCGCTGGTTTATTACGTTCACTGGATCAATGATCTCGACCTCAGGGTTCAAACCGAGGCCTTCATTGAATCCACAGAGGCTTAGACAATGTTTAATTTACAGCGTTATTCTGTCTGAGAACAAGAAAAGGTTTTCTTTAAAATAAAAAATGTAAAATCTTTCCGACAGCTGTGGAGAAGTAAAGAGGCCCGTTTGTCCCTTTCAGGCATGGCTTTGTAAGGGAAACGCTGGGCGACAATGTTTCAGCGTATTTACATCCTCAATCTAACGGATTCGCTCTTATCTCCTCTACGCAAAGGGAGAGCCGGCTGTCAGAATCACACAGAAAGAAAACTGTTTGTTTCTGTTGTTTCGAGCTCCTGCAAATCGAATAATCACTTCCATTTGCTCCACTTTTCTGTTTTTCTATCTTAGCATGAAAATAATTTGATTGGGAGAAAACAAAACCTGTTGTGAATGCTCCAAACTAATTCTGAGATATGTGCTTCTCCGCCCGTCTTTGATGCGTCGTTTTTGGGATTCGAGGTGTTTTTTTATTGTCATTTCAGCTTTTAAAGCCTCTTTGTTTTTGGATTAATTCCTGCTTGTTAAAAGTGAAAGTATTAACAGCTCCAGAGATGCAACAACCTCCCTTTTTAAGGTAAATAAATAATAATAAAAACATTTTAAGCAAAGCTTTAGCTAAGCTATTTATGGTGTTTCTATACAATCTGGAAATCTGGTTTTTCTTTCTCTACTTACCAGCTTTAGAGAAATGCTGATTTTTTTCATTCAAAACAAAATTTTGTACTTTTATTAAATCAGTTTTAGTCATTTTTGCTGAACTTTTTCGTGTATGAAATGGAGACTTTTAATATCGACGACAAGTCAGTTTTTACTGACTGAAGGAATCTGTTCATTTTGCTAATTTCTTCATTTTTATTCAACAAAGGGATCAATATAATAACATCAATAAAAATAAAAATAAACTCGGTTATTATGTCCCCAAACTATTCGGCAGTCACAGACTTTTCTGAAAATTAAGATGCAGTGCTTCTTGATACGTGATTGGCTGGCATTGGCAAACCAGCCAATCCAGCACCTGCGTTCCATTTTGCTTGCTGCTGATTGGCTGAATCCCTAAGAGCAGAGATACTAACAGCTGTACTGTTCGTACTATAATGTTAATACAGTTCTGTTCTAATACAGTTTTTTGCAGTTTATTTTTACATGTTTGACCAAAATAGTCAAACTATCATTCTTGTCACTTTCCCCCTCTAAAGACACTAAATTTTACCAAGTATTTTTTTTAATCAATTTTCTAGTAAAATATCTTAGTAAAGTTAAAATAAGACAAAACTAACTGATGAGTAACTTTTAAGCTAGATATATAAGATATTTAGAAGTTCTGGTTCCACTTGGAGATTATTTCACTTTTAATTTGGGCAAAATGTCTTGTTTTAAGAGAAATAATCTGCCAATAGAACAATCACTTTTTCATCAGTATTAATGAATTATTCACTTAAACCAGCTCCTCTCTCTTGTTGAAAAGTTACTCATTAATTAGTTTGTTTTATTTCAAGTGTACCAAGATATTTATACTAGAAACTGGACCAAAAATACTTGGTAAGATTTTATGTTTTAAAGTTTACATTGGCTGTTTTACTCCGATTTCACTGACTAAACAAATTAAAGTTGTTTTACATGAAGCTAACGAAGCTATTTAAGTGCTCTGTACTTATTTGGTGTAGTTACCAAATAATTTTCTAACTTAGTAAATTTATGTTTAAGAGATTTTAAATCAGTTCAGCTGTTGTTTTAAAAATTAGATCAGACGATGCCAAGCTTCAGATATCGGTATCAGGAGTGAAAGAAGTGGATCGGTGCGTCTCTAGTTGTAAAAGTTCAAAAGGTCTGAAAACGTTTGACACGCAACAAAATCCCACAACATCCCCAAAAACCCAGTTTGGCCTTTTTACTGGGTTCTGAATGGACCGTTTTCAGCCAGATTAACCTGATTAGCCAAACCGTTTGAAAATTGCTCCCTTCCTAATAGGCTGCACAATAATTAGCCGTATGAATATGCATTAGCGGGAGCGGTTTCTGCGGCTGGTTATGGAGCGTCCCTCATTATGTCTGAGCTCATGTTTCAATAGGCGGCTGAAAGGAAAAGCCCCGCTGTCCTTGAAATCTACCCTTTGGAAAGCCTCGCCTAAACGCCGCCGAACAAAGGTGCTGCTGCGTTTTGTCAGAGGAGACATGGTGGCTTAGTTAAAACAAAGAGCTGAACTAAGAGGGTTTCATGATATTTATGTTTTTTAACACCTTTTTTTCTCGCCACCTTCTGTTTGTAATAAAAAAAATTAATGAGCGCAGCTTTTGTGGGAAGTGTTTTTATCAGATTGAGCGTCTCCGCCCTGCGTCAGCGCGCTTCCTCCAGGCTACAGCACAGAGTTTAGGCTAACTCTCCTTTTATTTATCACTGAATGAACTTATATTGTATCTCAGTATGACTCACATTAAATGTTCGCCCATTAATTTTCAAATGGATTTCTGAAACGGGTGCTAAGCTTTTATCAAATGCCTGGGAATCTCATTTGGATTATTGTATTTCATTAATTACTTGATAGACAAAGCGTACTTTTCAATGTAGATTTGTGTGCTGTTTAATTAATTAGCATGTTTTCTCTTTTAATTAAAGCATTTTTTCAAATTAAAGCCCACAGCAAAACACATATATAATTTGTTTGTAATTAGGCCTTAATTGGTGGTAGTGGAAGCTTAGCACCCTCGGTTTCTTTTTTTATGATTGCCATTTTATTGCCAGTCACTCATTAATTAAACTGTTTTTTTTTCTAATTAGCTTATAAAACTGTTGATGGCATATTATTCTAAGTGTGAGTTCAAAGCTGGCTAATAATCCTCCCTCCTCAGAAGGGGAGAGATAATGGAACGGCACAAAGCGGGGAAACTTTTGGAGATTTTTTTGGTTTCTGTTCCCTGAAGATGACATGACATGGAATCAGATTAACAGGAAGGATGTGGAGTTATGCTCTCAGTCCCAGAGTGGCTCCTTTTTCTTTTTTTTTTTTTTTTTGTCATGTAATTCTGTTTGTTAGAGTGAAGGCAAGATTACAAAAACCTCCCCAAAGAGAAAAACTTTTAGAGGAATACAGCAGCATAGAGGTGCCTGATTCGGGATCTGAAGCTGAAATTGCTGCGATTTGTAGCTGCAATTATGAAATTATCATTAAGTTTTCAGGAGAATCTGTTTCAGTTCATCCATTGCTGCAGAAACTAGTTAGTTCAAATAAAAAGCAAGTTATTATTGAATTCTACCTGAAGAAAAAATGTCCCAGAAGTTACTACAATAAACAATAATATCACTGATTTGAGACCAATAATACAATGGCAATAACATAAGACCAGATTCTCAAGCTTTAAATTTAAATGAACATTTAGCACTGGAACTGGAAAACATTTTAAATATCCCAAATAAACAACAAATAAAATTATTTATGACATCTTTGTAAACAAAATTATCCTTCAAAAAAAGGATTAGCTGAGACCAAACTAGCTGAAAACTTTTATCATCCAGATTTTGGTAGAAAGAGAAAATAAATGATGCAAATACAAATGATTAATATTTTTTTTTTATCATTCAATTTATTGATTTATTTCTTATTGTGACTATCTAAAAATTGGTGATTGTTTCTATTTTATGGAGTTTTTGTTCCCTTTTTATTAGAAATAAATTATTAAAAATTAAAACAAAAAATATATAAAATTGAAAATGTATATTTGAAGAATGATAAAACCAGCAACATGATAAAAATAAAATAATGATTCTGTAAACTGTAAGCATTAAAACATGCGCTAACAAACGCTGGTCTAGCGCTAGCTGTAGAAATGACTCGACTGGTAAAATCAGACGCAACTTTATTTTTGTTCACATTTTATGGAAAAGGAAGTTGCACTCTGTTTTTTCCAGTGGTTTTTGGTGCAGCGCCCCCAGAGGCCAGGAGGGGAACAGCCAGCAGCTGAAAACGTAACAAATGTTGCAGCTTTAGTTCTCAGTCTCCACCGAGTCTATCAGGTGTGAAAACACCTACAGATTTCCACCTTACTTCCCAACCCCATCTGGGTGGTATTGATTGACCTCTTGGCCTTTTGACCCCCATCGTTGTTCCTGAAACACTGAAGCTTTCTCAGCTCAAGGCACTTTTTTCTTCTTCTCCTTCTTCCCTCCATTCATCCTCACTCCAAAGAAATGATCCTGAAATAGCACCCAGGCTGCCTAATCTGATATTCATTCCTCTCTTATATCGCCCTGCTTTCCCAAAGTTGACTAAGGCCACATTATTTAGGCATTAAGGTGGTGTGATAAAGGAATTAGGCTGGTCATTAATCGTTTACACGTCAAATGCAGCGGAGCAGCTCGGGGAGGTGAAGCAAAGCCATATAGCCTCTGCTAATCCACCTCTCACACGTTTTAATTGGAAGAGGCTTCCTGGATAGGAAATTTATGAATGGGTTTAAGGCCATTTCTTCCTTAAAGCCATCATTTATTTCATATTGTTAATAGGAGCTTTAACACTTCATCCACATGGAGACGCATTTTTTCCTCCGGTTCAGCCATTGTCTTTGTGCACTTTTAATTGCCGCATAATGACGCAATAAAGTGTTAGACTCTGTCTCTTCTACATTTCAGCAGCAGCATTTCTTTGTGGCTTCGTGTTTGAGTCCTCACTTGGATCTCCATGACGACCCGAACAGAAAACAGTGTTGACTTAACCCTCCTAGTGGCCTGGAGCCGCCGCTGCAGCGCCGCCATTGTGCATTGTGTTTTTTCTTTTCAAATCTTCTAAAGGTCAGATAATTAATCCTCTGAATAAATATTTTTTTTGAGGAGAGGCCACACAGGAGAGAAAGAGAAACGGCCGTGATGGACAATTAATTGTATGTTAATATGTGATGGAGTGGGAAGAATTGCCGTTTAGGCGCCACGTAAACAAAGAGCGCAGGAGGTTTCCTGTCTCTTCCTGCTTTGTACTTCCAGTGCGATTTCTCACCAGCCTCTGATGTGAAAGGATTTGGCACTAAGATGCACGCAGGAGGAGGAGGAGGAGGAGGAAGAGGGGGGAGGATGAAAAAAAGGAAAAAAAAATCCTGAAAAGTGGATCAAAAAAGTAAATGAAAAATAATGTCATATTACTGAAAATATGAGAGGCTAATTTGTGCCGACTTTTTGCTAATTTCGTTCTCGGCGCAGAAAGAGGAGCCGTCACCTGCTCGGCGCCGCGGCGCTGACAGTGCCAGTGATCCATGAAATAAGCTGCCGCTGGCTTTGTTCAGATAAGAATGAACAAATCTGCACAATGTACTGCTCTCCGAATCTCATTTTCATACTTGCATGCAGGCTAAAAGAAATAAGCTGTTTGCAGGCTTGATTAATCAGACATTTGAGGGCTTTTTTTTTGTCTCTTTGATCTGCTCTGTCTCCTAGGTAACTTGGTTGACATTAATGTTGAGCCGCACTAAAGACAATCAGGGAGTGTAGACTAAAACTGATAAAATTAAAGACCTTTAATGCTTTAAATATAGCAGAGGGTATGCTGGGAATTTGAAGGGAAGTGGGGGGCTCAGCTTTGCTGCAGGAATGTAGCAGGAGGCGTTTTCCAGACCTGCAGGAGAGCTGGTTAATGTGGGTAATCCTGTGTAAAAACGCTCTGCGCAAATCTGCAAATAAAACCGTTTAGCATCACTTCTGTTTGATTTGCAACCGAAATGAGCAAATATCTTCTCAACTTTCACTTTATTTTTATTTTTTCCAGTTAAAGTCACTGATTTTGAGTTTTTGTTGTTCTTTTGATGCTTCAACTGTCCTAAAATCTGTAAATCATTAAAAAAAAGTTAGTTGTAAATAATTAAATCAAGATAGAAACGCATTTAAAATGTCTTTATATCAGTACCGTTCTGATGGAGCATCAACTGATAACTGGTAAATTCATTCATGTCATCAAATTATCGGAAAACAATTAAGTTATTAAGAAATACTAAAAAATATGACAAATGTTTAGAAGGAAAATTGAAAAAGATAAAAATTCAATATTATATTGAATATGACAATTAATTGAAATATTATGAAAAAATGTTTTTGGGAAATGAGCAGAGGCAACAAAAAACAAAAAATTATTATAAAAAAATTAAATAGGACAAAGAAAAATGTCAGTAAGTAAAATTAAAAAAGATTAAAAAACAAATCTTGCATTGAATATTAATTTCAAAATTGTGAGAAAAAAAATCCCAAATGTTTATGGAAAAGAGTGAGAACAATAAATGCAAGAAAATTTAATGATAAAAAAATTTAAAAGCAAAAGAAAAATGTCATTAAACATGAAAGTAAAAATAAAAACAATTGAAAAACTAATTTTACATTAAATATCTTAATTAATTGCGTCAATGTGGGAAATCTTACAGGAACACTATAAATTATAGTGGCTCAAATTTTTATCTATATTTTTTATTGGTATTTTTGCAAATTTTCCTTTACATTTACATCCTTATATCGTCTATAAAATGTTATCTTTTTTTCCCCACATACAGTGACAATATATCCATTCATGTCAGCCCAACAGGAAGAGGCGCCAGACGACCAAATTTGGTTACAACATGTTGGTCAGCCTGGATTTCAGTCAAAATACCATTTTTATGGTCATCTGTTTGTTTTTATTTGATCCAGTAATCCTTCAGTTGCATTTTTTTCTGAATTAAGTGGATTTGACCCATTTAACCCCAACATTCCCCCATCAAGGCGTTTTATCTGGAAATCTGCTGCAGACAGTGGAGCCTGACGGAGGAGAAAAACACGATTCTGGGAGTTTGAAACGTATAAAATGGCAGAGAAGTGCAGAACTGTCACAGCCTGTGTGCTCCAGGTTATTCAGACGCGTTCAGAAATCTTCCAGTGACTGTATAGATGAATGCCTGCAGGGCCCAGCCGCAGCCCAGCACTCGCAGCCAGCCGAAGCCCTTATCTTAAATCCAAGCAAAGTACCATTAATCTTTTTGAAAGACCTTTATGGCTTTTAATGTATCCCAAATTAGAACATTTTACACCCTTGGTTCCTGAAATATGGTGATAAAAAGCCTTTAGAGTTTAATTTTTCCTGCCTGCTTGCTCTGACCTGCTTAATCCCAGCATGCATTAAGAGATATTTTAGTTTCAGTCTTTCTAATAAAGTTTATCCCACTTAATTATAATTGAAACATTTTTTTTCCAGCAGGTCTTTTTTTTCCACAGTGGTGGCACATTTCTTCATTACCTTAAGACTTGCTCTCCCCGCTGATTGTGCTCTGAATATTACAGAGAATTACCCAAAGGTTTGGTGAAATTGTTCCAAGTTGTTTATCAAAGTTCGCCTTTGCTCGAATAATAAACCTATCTCAGGAGTGAAAGCAGCGGCAGGATTTTTCCCCTTTGTTTCGGGGCTTCTGTGTGTCTGGGGTTACTGGGATTACTGCGCTTCACAATGCGCGCTTGTCTTCCCTGGGATTTCAATGTTTGCCTCTTGCAGTCACGGTCATTCTCTTCATCTTCTGATTTCTGCTTCACTCCAAACACACAAAGTCGCAGACAAGAAAAAAAAGAAAAATGCCATTACGACTCTGGTGCAAAATCTGCAGAATGGTGGAGATTGTCTCTAATTATGGATTGTCGTTTTATTACATCATTTATTCCTGATTGATTGGGTTTGGAGTCGGATATGAGCTGCATCTGATAGTATACAATGGCTCTTTTTGTTTTTGTATGACAATAGAGCTCATAAACAAAAAAATAAATAAAAAATTCACAATAGTTCCTGGTGACGAGAAAGATTATTAAACTGACAAAATAAATGTAATTGAGAAAGAAATTTAACTGAAATAACTAAAAATGATAATTAACTGGGAAAAGATTAACTGCAGGCTGAGATCCCGCCCCCTGCTGGAGGGCAGAAAACTCCTAGCTGACGACGACTAGCAATGGATTTAGCTGCCAGGTTATCAACTTAATGCGTTAAATCTTAAATGTACACCTGATAAATGAAAGAAAAAGGGATGCAGTGCTTTGCTACTAATTGTCAACACGAGATAATAGGTCAGGAAAAAGTTTTAATTAAGAAAAACAGTAGCGAGGGAGAGGTAAGTAGTTCAGCTGTGCTAGCTTGACTTTGACAATCGTGACATGTAGATGTGCTGCAGAATTCAATGTGTTTCATTTCAGTTAAAAAATAAAAAAGTCAACCTAAACACCAACTCTGACAGTTCATCAGTAGAGCAGGTGTTTAAATTAGCTAATCTAGCACCGCTGTGTCTGCTTAGCTAATAGCAGCGTTGCTAATCTATCACAGTGATCAATTTTTAATAATCGCAAAATAAACATCGAGCCTAAAACCATAAAACTGTAACGGACTGAATGTTCTGTTCTTTACGTGGGAAATGTCTGGGTGTTTATTGGTGTTGAATCCTGAAACTAAAGTGGCGTTGTTGGTGGTTGCTATGGCAACGAATCTTTCTGTAGCGTAGCCAACATACAGAGCGAGAAATACGAATTATTTTTCAACACTTTCTCTGCGTTATTTTTAGGGCTGTTGTAAACAAATATTTTAGTCATCGAGTAATATATTGATTATTCTTACGATTAATCGAGTAATGTATTGATTATTTTTACGATTAATCGAAGTTTAGTTTAACTGAACTTAATTGTATAATTAACATGTTTTACTTAAAAGTATTTCACATTACAGCCAAGATGTTTTTAGGGTTTTTTTTCCGACAGATGAATGGTGAAGTGGAATAGCTTTCATTTTATTTGTTTATTGATATGGAAACTGATTCACAAGACGTCAACTCAACAAACCAATCACACGTCCTGGTTACCAAACCGGCCAATCCGGTTATGTTTATCATCACAGTTTGCTTAAAACGTCACCTGCGTAAGTCGGCCTCTCATCTTCAAATCCAATGAATCTGATGTCAAACGTTTGCTGTCATTTTATAGATGTTAGTGAAAATGTTTTCAGAGGTGTGTAGGTGATTTCAAGGTTTGGAGAGTTCTTGATTTCTGTATAAAGTCCTTAAGTTTTGATATTCAGTGCAGCTTTATAATAAAATACAATCTAGTATTTGATTAAAACAGAAACAGACTAATTTCCGTTTCCTTCTGTCTGTCCATCTGTAGATGGCTGTGCAAATCGCTCAGGCTGCTGATTGCCGTGACTTTGTGCATCGCAAACAGGAAGAGGAAGCGTTGAGGGCAGCGAGGAAGAGGAAGAGGCAGATTGCCTGGGGGTAAGACGTCCGCCTTGTGTCTCTGAGTTTATGTCCGCCGTGACGCCCCTCCCGCGTGTTGCGCTCTGGGTGAAAACGGTGCGGCGGAGCCACTTTGTGGGTTTTTGATGCTTTTTGTTTTTGTTTTGCAGGTTTGAGGCGAAGCAACGATGGGAAACCAAAAGCAATATGGGCTTCATGTGATGAAAATGGAGGAAGAGGAGTTAATTTGATTAAGAAAATGTTTTTTTTTTCTTTCTTTTCCTTCTTCTTGTATGTTTTGAAGGCATTGCAGCAGCTGAATGTGAGGGGGAAATGTCAGGCAGTCGGCTGAGAGAAAACCAATCCAGAGTGAAGCAGAGAGAAGAAAATAATGAAGAAGCATTCAAATTAATTCCCAAGGCGCCCACTGGTGTCTGCATTGTGTTATTTTTCATTACATTTCAGTGATTTCAGCCTTTTTTCCCTTCCCTCCCCTTCAAATTAAATCTGGTGTACATTACTGGATGATGCGTTTATTTATTGCTGTAAAGTGGGTTAATCATGAAGGCGCTTCTTTCTTCTGCGCAGGAAGAGAAAGGGAAGATTAGAGCGCTAATGCAATGTACAGGATAATGTGCGATCGGATTTGGGAGCAGAAAATGAAATTTGGCTGCTGTAAACAGTTTGAAGCGGTCGCAAACTGCAAGTTTGAAACAGAGACTCTGCTGCTGGCCCGAGCCCAGCTGGGAGACGAGCCTTTGTCTCTGCGCCCGAAACAAGAGGCACACACGTTCGGCTTTTTTTCCTGAAGCCTACACTTGCTGCTCATTGTGCGCTGAGCTCCTCTGCAGCGTCGCTTGAACATAAAAATCCAAATTCCAGTTTCTGCAGCTTTGCTCTGCTGCAGAAACGCGCTGAAAGCTTCATTCAGGACGTCTCAAGTCCAAACTCCAGCAAAGTATTAGAGACATTAGAGACGGAAAAAAATTTAGTACATCAGAAATTTCCTTGAAAAAAATAACTTTTAGTTTTTGAATTTTTATTTAAAAAAACCCAAAGTTTTGAAACTTTTAACTTTTTTTTTTTTTTACTTTTAAAATACAGATAACTTCAAATTTTCTGAAAAAAAATTAAAATCGAAGAATCTCGATATTGCTGTGCTTTTTCTCGGTAATTTTCCACTTTAGCAGCTCTGAAAATCCATTGTTTTGTCTAGAAAATTTCTCAAATAATTAAAATTTTGTTGCATTTTTCTTTTTCTTTTCAAAAGGAGAAATTTCAGATTTTTTCTAGCAAAGTTCTGAGATTTACCTCTAAATTTTTGAGCTTTGTCAAAAAAATTTCCACTTTTGTAAATCAAATATTTTCCTGTTCTGTCGAGAAAATGTTTGTGATCTCAAAACCTTTTGAGAAAAATTCTGAAATTAATTTAAAAAAACATTTTTTAGATAATTTTCTGTCTTAGGAGTGTCAAATATTTTTAGTTTTTTTCTAGAAAACTTCTTAGAATTTATTTGATTATTTTCTTGCAAATATTTGACTTTTCAAGCTTGTTAATTTCAGTCTTTCTAGAAAATTTTAGAAATTAATCTTAAAAATGTTGTAAATATAATTAAAAATGTTCTTTTTCCTCTGTGCATAACATGCCATCATAGCAAGCAGCAAAGAAAAACATGCAAGACATAATTACTTTATTTGTAATAATGGGCTTTTTCCCCTCAAACAGATGATTGCTTTGCTTCAAGGTAATGAGAATGAAATTAAATGGAGCCAAGTTGTTTGCGTTGCTCATGTTGAAGCGGTTTCTCCTCTGGTGAGATGAGAAACGTAAAGAAAAGGTTCCGAACCGACCCGCTCTCCAGAAACCGAGCCGCTTTGTGGGAAATTCTGCGTCACGTTTCTGTCTCTCTCTCGGTTGTTGAGAATTGCTGCTAATTAAACTGTTAATTATCTCAGTAATGAGAGGCGAGTTAAAACTGCGTTAGGCTCATCAAAGTGCGTTCTGGGATTTCCCCGCTTTGATGGCGGCTGTGAAGAATATCTAAACTCAGGATGGGAAACATCAGAGATGCTTCATTAAATGAACCAAACGGGGGGAGGAGAGACGAGCGCTGACGTGTAATAAGTTTCATTTCCATAAACTTGGAGTCAAAAAGACTCCAGTGGATTTTTGGGGTTTTTCTTTCAACAACTGAAACCCTTCATCAAAGTATTTTCACAAATTATGGAGACAAATGACCATAAGATGCATTTTCTATTATACTTCTGTTGCTGATACCTGTTTGGAGCAGCTGACCTTTGACCTCTGATCAAACTGAAATGTCATTAGGCAGCATTTACAAGAACTTAATTTCCTTTATGACAGAGTGAAAACTCACCAGCAGCGTCGGGTTCGTCTGAGCCGCGGCGAGTGTGAGGCGTTTCTCTGGGCGCTATCAGCAGCATCTGCTAATCCGCTGCCGGCCGGACGGCGATGGCAGCGAGCGATAGGCCGGACAGCGATGGCAGCGAGCGATAGGCCGGACGGCGATGGCAGCGAGCGATAGGCCGGACGGCTCCTCACCGCCAACACGTGTTCTCCTTTCAGCTTCCGCGGCCACCTAATGGGATTGTTACCGCTGTTTTTTATAAACCTCCCTAAACACAACAAACACTTTTGCTAGAAGTGGTTCGACTTGTGCCCAAGGAATTTGTCGCAGGATTTCGCAACACATTGTTTGGGGTCAAAGGTTAAGACTGGCCTCCAGGAACGAACTGCAGCTCCTTCACATGTCGGGAGAGAAAAGTGGATTTTCCAGCTTGAAAGCAGAATCGTCTCTGCTCCCGGCCTTACGCTGCGTTCAAACAGATTAATACCAAGACGCTATCGATACGCAGCCGAAGGGTTTAAACTCACTAATAAATGCTTCAGTACATTAAAAACTTGCAACTCTGGGATTTATTGGAAAAACTGCATCAGCAGGTCATAAAACAGATGTTGATGTTACTGTCAACAGTTCTGGGTTATAGTTTAATATTTATTTCAGTGAATGAAAAATGTCTTCTCTGTTTCAGTTTTCTTTATTTAATATGATAACTTTGGTGAAAATGGCTGCAAACAGATGCACAATTATACAACCGCACATCTTTGAAAAGCAGAAGTGGAGCCTCCTGCACAACTAACAAGAAAGCAGCAGACAGTTTCTGAATGGTAAGAAACAACAAGACACTTTTATTTTCCAGCAGCCATTTTACAGCAGTAAAACCAGCTGGAGCTCAGCTTGGGTTGCTAGGTAACGGGCGGAACTCTGCTGGCGTTGCTAGGTAACGGGCGGAACTCTGCTGGCGTTGCTCGGTAACAGGCGGAACTCTGCTGGCGTTGCTAGGTAACGGGCGGAACTCTGCTGGCGTTGCTCGGTAACAGGCGGAACTCTGCTGGCGTTGCTAGGTAACGGGCGGAACTCTGCTGGCGTTGCTAGGTAGCGGGCGGAACTCTGCTGGCGTTGCTAGGTAGCGGGCGGAACTCTGCTGGCGTTGCTCGGTAACAGGCGGAACTCTGCTGGCGTTGCTAGGTAACGGGCGGAACTCTGCTGGCGTTGCTAGGTAGCGGGCGGAACTCTGCTGGCGTTGCTAGGTAACGGGCGGAACTCTGCTGGCGTTGCTAGGTAGCGGGCGGAACTCTGCTAGGTACGAAAATTGTCAAATAGTAAATGAGCTGAACTTGTATAGCCCTTCAGTCTGGAGAAACATTCACCCAGAAAACGCAGATTAGTTTGAAACTTGGGGAGAGAATAAAAAATGTAATTACTGCACTGCAAAAACACAAAATTTTACCAAGCAATTTTGGTCTAGTTTCTGGAGAAAATATCTTGATACATTAGAAATGAGACAAAATAACTCTAAAACAACAAGATACAGGAGGTCCATCCATCCATCGATCCATTTCCGTCGCGGGTCGGGAGATGTGCTGCTGCGGTTTGCAGAAATGTCTGTTAAGTTTATTTGTGTTGAACATTTCAGCAACAAGTCGGTTCAAAGTGCTTTAAGGCATAAAAACTGTCTTGAGGTGACAGAAGGCCGACTTTGTAATCGTCTTTATGTGACTCCAAAATGTTTCTGAAGCAGAAGTAAGTGGATTTTTCAAAGTTTTTAACAAGAATGTTAATAGTTGTGAAGAACACTGTAAGCTGACAACACTGTGAATACATGATTGAGCTTTTTCACCTTTTCCTAGACATCAAGACGGTTGCTGGACAGTTTAAACATTGGAAAATTGATGTGAAGAAAGAATGTTTTATGCTTTTTATTTAAAGATTATAGTTAAAGCGTTGATTTGAAGAGGCTGAGGGGCAAAACGTACGTAATGCAGAGGGTTTTTCAGCAAGCCGATCCGTCTGAGGTGTTTTGTCATCAATTCTTGTCACGTCTCCAGTTGCTTTAATGTGTTTCTTTATGTCTTCTGTTTGTCAACTCGAGGCCACTTTCTTCCCACATATGAGACGATCTGCTGCATATTATCGCCTCCTTGCTCCGCGAGTATCTCGCTGCGGGAGCGACAGGCAGAGTGGATGTTGACATATTCCTCGGCTGATTTAATGACCTGTTTAATTCTGGCACGTCTGCAGCCCCCTCAGATGTTTAGCAGTTTTAATTAGCCTAATCGTCGCTCTTGAAAAAGGCCACAGGGTTGTTTAATGGGTCATGTTTGTCAAGATGCACAGAATTATAACACAAAAGACATGCCATTTATTCAGCGCTACAGTCTTCCAGTCATTATGGGTGTCACAATTGATAATTAGTGGAAGAATTGATTCATCTGAAAGCTAAATTGAACCTCTGCGGTGTGAGGGAATTAGTTTGACAGTGTTTGGATGAGCGAACGCTCGGTGTTGTTTACGGGAGCAGAAAACCAGCAGGAAACTCGCCGCTCCGTTTCCATCCACAGGGAATTAGGTCAGTTATAAATTAATAAAAACTTTTACTACTGAATGTAGGTTTTCAAAACTGCTTGGAAAGCATCAATGTTATCACGCAGAATAACAGAAAGAACAAAATAATTTAAATGAACTTTCAATTAATTTTGGCTTCCTTTGCTATCAGGGAATGAAAACATTCCCACACATAAATATGCTGAGCATGCACTCATTTCATATTCATCTTCATTCTACAAAGCACACATGGCCATTTCATCCGGATGAATTATTAACAGAGTTAATGAATATTTCAGTTTTCTTTATGGAGCCGTTTAACAGTCCCGGCAGAGGTAATGGCGCTTTAAGAGAACCTGAGCAGAACGGAGAGAAACGGGAGGAAACGTCGTTTAGTCGACCAATCAAAGATAAAACAATGACTCCATCAAACTTCATCTCGACAAATTAGAGCAAAACCTCGACGGCGTTTCTGTCTGAAACCACAGACACAGAATAATCAACAGCACAGGTGTCCAAAGTGTGGCCTGGGGGCCATTTCTGGCCCTGGGAACAATTTTCTGTGGCCCCTCAACTGCAATTCAAGATTGGTACAAATTTGGCCCTCCACTGACAATTTAAATTCAAAAGAAAACAGAAAGTGTTTTCTTTTGATTTGTATGCTAAGTATAAAATTATACTGACTCAATTCTTTTAACAAACTTGGTTAATAGCAGAAGGTTTTTTGTCACTGAGAACAGATAAAAGATTTTTCAGACCAAATAAACTGAAAGAAATGTTTCCAAAAAGTTAGAAAATTACCTTTTAGGAAGACAAAAATGTTGCTTATTTATTTGTTTGATGAACTGCAGAAGAGGAGCAGGGCCAAAATCATTTCTCTTTATGTGAAACTGACTCCAGATGATTTAGAAATGACCTTATGCCCTTTCCCAGATCCAGTTTGGTATTTTCTTGATTTGTCCTGGAAGACTGAAGCCTCATGGAAATGTTTTCCACTTGTGGACAGTTTGCTGCGCAGATTGTCTCTCTCTGACGCCGCCATATTGGAGGGTTAATGTTTGTGAATGTTAATGTTTGTGAACGTTAGCGTTGCCATGTTGGAGGGTTTGTGTTTGTGAACGTTAGCGCCGCCATGTTGGAGGGTTTGTGTTTGTGAACGTTAGCGTTGCCATGTTGGAGGGTTTGTGTTTGTGAACGTTAGCGCCGCCATGTTGGAGGGTTTGTGTTTGTGAACGTTAGCGTTGCCATGTTGGAGGGTTTGTGTTTGTGAACGTTAGCGTTGCCATGTTGGAGGTTTTGTCTGAAAGTTCAGGCAGGCCTGATGAGCAGGGAGCCAATTTGTGTCCAAACCCCAAGGAACTCCAAACTCTCCCAGCTAATTCCCACCATTCCTGCTCCTCCACACAAACAATAGTGACACTTTGTTAAAAAAAAATAGAAAGACTTTAACATCTCTGCCAAGCATAATTCATTCATTTAGCATTTGAATGACAATAGACCACTTAGCGGAGCTTAAATTATTTCTGTGCTCTATCTGCTACTTGACTGCCTTTGTGTTGTAACTGTGGACGATCATTAACGCCAGGAGGTGATGTGGAGGCCCTTATCTCCGGCTCGGCCCTCAGAGTTAACTTTAGGGACGAACTGCCTGGTCGCAGCAGAAACTTCTGTTCCTCTCCTGTTCTCGGATGATCCTGAGTCGTGTCTTGTAAAATTTAGGTGCAGCACAAAGGAAATTAAAGTTAAAGCCGACACAAGTGTTTCATGTTTACATCTGGAAACGTCACGCATGCGCACAAACCTGTGGCGGAAAAAGCCGATTCTTACAGTATATTTAGTTAACTAAATAAAACCTGGAGATGAAGCTATTACTGATTTAGTGCAGTGAGCTGCAGAAAAAGGAAAAATAACGCAGAAAAACAACTCAAAACTAATTGTATCCCCCCCAAACACGTTGCCATAGCAAGTGACAACAACGGCTCATGATGTTTCAGGATTCAACACCGAAAGAAAAGGAAACATTTCCCGCACAAAGAACAGAACATTCACTCATTTACAGTGCTATGTTTTCAGGTTTGATGTTTATTTTGTGATGTTTATTAATATGCAATGGCTGTAGCAGATTAGCTACCGTTGCTATTAGCGAGGCTAGCACAGCGGTGGCTAATTTAAACGCCTGCTCTGTTGATGATCCATCAGAGTTGGTGTTTCGGTCGCCTTTTATTGTCTTTTAACTGAACCGAAATACACCAAATTCTGCAGCATGCCTACATGTTAAGGTTGTCAAAGTCAAGCTAGCATAGCTAAATTACTCCTATTATTTTATCTTGTTGTAATAGTGCTGACAATTAGTAACAAAGCACTGCGTCACTTTTTGTTTTATATATCAAATGTACTTCTAAGATTTAGTGCTTTTGTTGACAATAGCTAAACGTTAGCAGCTTTTTGCCCTCCAGCAGTATGACCTTGCTAGCCTAGATTACGACTAATTAGGCTAACTAGCTAAGTAAATGTCTAAATACCAAAGTAAATATTAAGATCTGAGCTAAATGTTTAATTTAGTTTGTTATTTAGTCTGTAAAATACATGTTTAATTTGGAAAAAATATTTACTTTGGAATTAAGTATTTAGATTACAAACTAAATATTTAATTTGGAGCTAAACATGTAGTTTTAAAGCTGAATATTTAGTTTATTAATGAAATATTTAGTTTTGAACATATAGTTATAAATGTATGAATAACATGAAGAAAATATGATGATGAAAACTTAACACCCATTTATTTTCTCTTGTAAGAGCCTGATTAAAACCCCAAAATATTGATGCTAATTGTTTACTGTGTAACTTTCCAACAAAAACCAACACCAGTGAAATCTGCATGTTCAGTGAGTCCAGTTTAAAACCATTAACATTTAATGCAATCTTTCCTCAGTTTGACGAAACTAAAGAATAATAATGTTTCCTTTGAGGAATAAAACGTTTTCAGGTGATTAATAAAAGATCTACCCACCATTACCTGAACCCACAGGAAGCGTCCTGCTCCAGATCCGGCGCTGAGCGGCCCGGCGCTCCCGCGTTGCTCTCTGTTCAGTGATAACCACCATAATGAGATTTTGCCATTAAGGAAGAAAAGAATGAAAAAGAGCTCAGCCATCTGTACGGCTCACCATGGTAAAAGGGCTGAATGCTATCAAGGCAGAATTAAATCTTTGAATTAGACCCTCTTTGTGCCAGTGAATACCTCACGACATATTAATTTAAAAAACCCTCAATTTAATCATAAATGTTTCTCTAATGTCCGCCGCTTCTGTTGGGCCAAAAAAAAGAAACAACTGTTTATGTAAATAAGAGCGTGGATGTTTACTTGATGGGAGAAAGCAGAGGCCCTGAGCAGAGAGCGGAGCTTAGCACGGCCCTGCCAAAGGGACCGCTCACCATCAACTTCAGTCTTATTAAACTGATTACCAACTCCAGCTAATTAATCAGTGGCAGCGCCCTTTCTTGTTATGCAGGGAGGGAGCGCTGCGCTCCCATCTGCTCCCCCCTCCTTCCTCCCTTTTGCGTTTTCCCGCTTTGATTGAAGTAGGGGAATTGGTAATTTTCATGCATCATCTGGGCCGGCAGGATGGGAGGACAAGTAGTAATTACGTTAAACAAACAAAACCAAGATTGCTTGAGAAGCTACCTCTTTATTTAAGCTGCAGGAATCAGAAAGCAGGTTGAGAGCAAAACGGTTTCAAAACCGCCTGTTTGGTTCGCAAACGTCACGAAGTTCAACATGGATGAGGGAAACCAGAGAACAGCTAAATATCCAGGATAAAGACTCAGAAAATAATCGATTATACACAGAATCGCAATTCCTAGTCCTGGGAATCAGTTCAAAATCTGTATGAAAATGTGTTTAAGTTGTAAATCTCTGTAGGAAAACGCTAAGCTAACCTAATACTGGTAATTGAAATTACAACATTTTATTTCCAAACCTATTTTTGTTTAATATAAATTGACGCAGTATCGAACCTCTGCAGAGATGTTATTGTTTACGTTAGGACATTTTGAGCATGTGCACAACACTGGATGGCAAAAACTCGATTCTTGTTGATGTGGTAGAGCAAATACATTAGCAAACCTGGAGATGAAGGTATTATGAATTCAGTGCAGTGCATCACAGCAAAGTGAAAAACAACGCAGAAAAACTCGACTGCCTTTTGTATTTTTTAACCAAAACGACAAATTCTGCATTTTATCTGCATGTTAAGATTGTCAAAAGTCAAGCTAGCATAGCTGACCCACTTCCCTCTATGTATTTTCTAATTAAAACCTTTTCCAGACATTGTTATCTATCTGTAGTGTTGACAATAGCAAAGCACTGCGTCCCTTTTTCTTTTAAATCAGGCGAACGTTAAGATTTAGCGCATTATGTTGATGACTTGACAGCTAAAACCAACGCTAGCTATCGTCAGCTCGCAGCAGGAAGATGGGGGAATCTAACATGTGACGAAGGACAACCACAAACCTTGTGAATTGCCACAAGTCTATAAATACAGTGAATGTATGAGGTTGAGATTTGGAAGGAAGTTTTTTTGGAGTTGTTCGGTTTTTATGTTGTTTTCTTGCCTTAAAACTGTCAGTCAGATCTGGCAACCGCGACCCAAACCCTCCCACTTGTATCTGTTACGCCAAAATACGAAGGAGCCGCATCATGTTGCCGTCAGGAGAGGCTCAATCAGAGAAGACCTTTGTTCTGTTTGAGGGCCGTCGCTGTTAAAACGGGTTCATACTGGCTTTGTTTTGTTAGCTGGTAGTAAACACAGAGCCTCAAACAGACCTTAATTAGACATTCATTAAGTCAGTCCATGCATGTAGAGAGCCAAGGTGTTTAGTTCCTGCTCCGCACTAAGCCGTTCTCCCTGAGTGCTAAACCGCGCCTCCAGTTAGCTTCGTCCTCAGTCGTTGCTGCTCAACGCATTTTACTGGATTGTATGTTAGTTTTCTGCTTATTTTATTACTTTTACTAACTGAGTGGAGCTGCATGAAGCTTGTACTTGTTCTGATCTTTACTCCTGTCCACTATACACTATATAAAACATTACATTCACACTAGTTGTGTTTCTATCAACTACATAATTTCACAATTTACCATTTTGACAATAAATTTGCTCAATGACAACACGCCCATTTAGGAAAAACTTGTTTTTGTTAAAAAGTTTTAGATGAGGTTGTTTATTGGCCATATTGAAATTGGTTTGCCTGACAAAACTGCAATGTCACATGATCAACAACCGAATGTTACTACAGGCGAAAATGACAAAGAAGACAACAGGAAGTAGTTGGAGGACGATGATTTCATCACTTAAATCTATTGATGTGTGATTTTGATTGTGCGTCTTATTTAATAGAAACACTGCGACTGTGAAATTATGTTTTCTTCAACATTATCAGAATATTGACAACATTTTGCAGACATTTGTAATGGAAATGCAGCAACTGCCTGATGGGAAATCAGAACAAAATGTTTCCACAAAATTAGAGCTCTTCTGCTTTCTCCCAGATCTAAAAAGAAACAACCAATCAGAGCTAGGAGGCGGGGCTTAGCGCTGTCAATCTTCTATTGCAACTAGTATGGCCTGTTGTGAATGCTAAGGCTAGTTGGTAATTACAACTAGCCTTAAGTGTGTTTTTCTTTGAGAAAATCACCTGTTATAGGTCTTTAGTTAATCGATTACTGAATTAGTTGGCAATTATTTCAGCAATCGATGAATCGTGATTGAAGTCATATTTGGATGTTTCTGGTGGAAAAAGTGAAATACTTAATCCAGACTGGAGGATTTGGAGTTGTAGCTCAGCTTACTGCTGTTCTGTCTGATTGTTGCGTCTTTTGTTTTAGCCTTTCTAATACAGACGTGTTTTTTCCTCCCTCTCCAATCTCACCAGAAACGTCTCATTTAAATGTAGCTGCTGCCCTATTGCTCCTAATTACTGCCTGATTAAAGAGTGAAATACGGGATTCTACCAGCTATTTTTTCTTTCTTTCTTTCCAAGGAGTCAGAAATTAATCCCCTTTGGATCTCACAAAATCATTTAAGGATTCTCCTTGTTCTGTTTATCAAATAAACCAAGTAATTAGAGACTTTAGATAAGTCGGCTGAATTGATGCCCGCCCAGTGTCTTCCCCAGCTAGTGTTGCTCTGCTAATGTGCCGCATTATACTTGTCCAATAACAATGCCCTTTGTGTTTGCGAGGCGGGTAATTACGCCGGGGAGCCTCCTTGACCTTGGTAAGCGCGTCTATCTCACCGCTGGATCAGCGAACGCCGTTTCTTAACCTACAGAGATCCATCACAGGGGGTTTACCCGCCTTCCCTTTGAGTAACTCACTGCTTTACTGGGAATGCATGACTGCAGCATGCAGCAGCGCAGCTATGAAACGGCGTAATCCTCCCTCACTTACTGCAGTTCCAATGCAGTTTTATATTTTATGACTTTTTATGGCGACTCAAAAGGGGGAATCTTATCTCACTGCTTTATTTCCAAAAAGAAATTCAGATCTTGGAAATTTAACAAAAACTAATTTTTCAGGTTGATAAATAAATGATAATGTTGTTTTTAGACAATTTTTGAGCAATATAATAATAATGCATTCTCAAAAATCAATAAATTTTAAGTTGTAATGAACATTTAACCTGTTAAATATACAAATTACGTCTCATTTAAACAAAACAACATAAAATAAATTATGAAATCTTTTTCATTTATCATATTATTTGGTACTATAATTTTGTTTATTTTTCACTTTTGTCTTTTTAATTCAGCATTTAATGTATGTAGAACAAATATTACAGACTAAAAAAGCACAATAAGAGAACAAATAACAGCAACAAAAATTAAATAAACAACCAAAAAAGGAGGAATGCATTGAAATAAAAACATAAACAAACAGCATCAAAACAAAAACAATGAAATTATTTAACATATGTGGATGAAGATATTCCCTTTAATCTTGGCAGTCATGTTCTGATTTGCTTTATTATTTTGCTTTTCAATAACATTGTTTGACTGACCTGTAGAGTCAGATATTTTGGGTCAAAGTGGCAAAAAGAGGGAGAGAACAAAATAAATGAAGTGCCAAAACAAAGAATAACTAACTAACTACAGGATAACTAAAGAGCAGATGACTGTTTGTTTCTTATCATGTGATTAATAGATTTATTGCGACAGGTCGCTCCGCTCTGCCCTCCCCGCTCTGCAGCTCAACATTTCTGCTGTTGCATCAGAGTTTCCCACACTGCACCTGCAGCAAGCGTCCGGTCCGAGACCTCAAACGGGCGCTTTGAAGCCGAGCGGGAACCGGCGTTTTAACCGACTCCATCTTGTCCAGATGAAAGCGAGGAGAGCGTCAGGTTTTCACAAACACAGATCAGGCAGGTGCGTGACGTCTTCGGGGCTCTTCGCAACACTTTGGGTTTTATTTTCAGTTCTTGCTGTGTGAGTAATGGGGCCTGGAGCCTGCAGGGGTCCCAAATCCAACAACACAAATTAGAAGATGTTTAATGTTTTTCACAAATGTTCCTGAAACGTTATTGACAAAAATAAACAGAAGGAACCAGCGGCAACGTCTTGATGTTTTAAAAGGCAATAATCTCATTTATTTTGTCATTAAAGCTGCAGTATGTAACTTTTTTTTTTTTACATATTTGTTAAAATTATTTTTCATGTGATGACAGAATAACATAACAAAGATAAAATGTAAAAAAATTAATTATAAAGTGCAGAAAAACAACATTCAGTTCGAAAGAGCCAATCAGAGCCAGGAGGAGGGACTTAGCGCTGTCAATCACTCTCATTCTCGCGGCTTCCCAATTCACTCTGCTGGTTCACCACTAAATAGTCTGTAAGGCTAAGGCTAGTTAGCTTTGGCGTTTGTGTCAGTGGATAAAGGGCAGATTACCGGAACCGTAAGGTGTTGCTCTGCCATTAGCACATTTAGCAGTGCATTCACAGATTGGTTGACATCACTAAGACACTCCTCTTACCTCTGATTGATTAATTTAAATGAATAATATCTACATCTCCAGGTTTCATTAAGGTAACAGGATTGTTGTGCCAGAGCTTCACTAAACGTTTCAACACGTCAAAGGAAGAAGATTAATAGGAAGGTCAAAGTCGCCAAAGCTGGAAGCATTTTCACTCTTAGACATTGATCAGCAGACATGTTTATTTATCATCAGTATTTGCTTTTCTGCTGTTCTTTTCCTCCTTCCTGTTTCCTCTGATCAGATCAGGAGTTATGGGATGGATTACGTGATGCAGTCCTGAACGCCGTCACTGTTTCTACTCATCATTTTCAAAGTTATGTGTTTAATACCTCGCTGCCCGTCTCTCCGCCTTGCTTTACATTACACCGCAGCAGGAAGAGAGGGAGACAAACAGAGTTAATCTCTTGTTTGTTGACAGTCCATTACAAAGGAGTGAAGCAGTTTTTTTCTTCTGCAGCACTGCAAACACTCAAAATTCAGCATTGTCCATTACCTCTTAAACACAGCTGATAACAGGCATCATTAATTAAACCGTGGGAGTAAGTGGGGTTACGTAAATTGAAATTAATAATCGGACCTAAACAGAAATAGAATGAGCGTTTCCCAATTGTTTCCTCACAAACTCCCAAAACGTAGATTAGAGGAGGTTTGGCTCCTTGCTTCCCTTGTGAGGTTTCCACCAATCCAAGGGAAAGGTTTAGTCATGGAGCGCTCCTTTAATTTGTTTGCCACGTTTTGTACGTGTTCTCAGAAAAAAAAAAGATCAAGTAGGCATTTAATTACTTTAAGAAAATGAATCACTTCCTTTGGTGCTGCCACGTTTGCTGCACATAAGCTGTAAGAGAAAAAGGAAAAACTCGCCCGCTGTCTCGGGACTTCAGGTTGAAGTTTATGTAGCAAAAAACAAATAAACAGAGAAAATCAAACACATATGCAGAATAAACAGATTATCCCAGTGAGTCAAAATATCATTTACAGTTTATTTTAATAATTCATAATAGGAAGAAAACATTTGTTTGTTGTAACACAAATAAACGCTGTATTTTTAATACATGAGTTTAATATTCTGATCTAAAAAATCATGAGAAAGGCTTTTTGTTGATAGCTGCGTTTCTGATGACCATGTAAGTCCAACGTGTCGATTCAAATTCAACTCAGAAATACTTTCTTGATCCCAAAGGGAAATTAAATAAAATGTAATCCATCCTGTTGCAATTTTAGAAAAAAAAAAGCTATCTAAAGCAAATCAAAAACTCTAAATTAGCAAAAGCATCTCACTCGCTGTGTTTTCATTACCCATGAAAAATATGCAATTTTAAATCATAAGAATAAATTTGCTTAATGGAAACACCCAAGTTTTGAAAACATGAAATAATTTAGAAGAGAACAACAAAAAAAACTCATATCAGAAATGTTAAAAACTGTACAGTGGATATTAATGTATAAAAATACCATAATCATTCAAACTATCAGGAAAAAACACTTAAATAAATCCCTTTGCGTAATTTATATTGATTTTTGCTTTGATTTGAATTAAAATGATAAAACTTCACTAACGTCATGTCTAATTACAGCGTAACAGGGGAATCCTGAGTAATTACGGAGCAGCAGGTAGAAATCAGAGCTAGCATGTTGTGTTTTGTGCTGACATTGTGTGTCGCTCTCAGTGGATTTCCGTTCGCCTGAGTGGAGCCGCCGCCGCCGCCTGTAGCTCGGTTGTCAGGGAGAATCAAGTTCTGACATGCCCGTCCACATCTGACAGCTAAGAGGTTTCAGCATTTCCATTTCACAAACAACAAGATCATTTAATCACATTTAAAGCTTGTGTTTTATTGGTAAAGCAAAACTGTCAAATCAGCAAGCTTTGGGGGGGAAATTCACTGATTAGGCCTGATAATAAAAATCTGACGGGAATCCTTGGAGGTGACAGCGAGTCCCTAATGTGCCGATAATTGAGCATTGGGTTGGACAAACATCTGCCAGAAGTCACAGTTGAAATCCATATGTCTGGGAGATAATTGGCACGCGCAGGCCCAGGCAGATCCATAACAGCCTGTGGGTGGCGGCCATGATGGAGGGTTGGGGTCGCGCGCCGGTCACCGCCTCGCTCCGCTGTCCAGGAGTTCACTGGGAGGATTTTATTATTCTGCTGCACTTCCTGTGTGTCGTTAGATAAACTTCTCATTGAAGCCAGTGACCTCTGACTGATCCAGGGGTGTCCAAACTTTATTTTCTCACAGGTCAAGAAAATGGAAACATTTAAAAACAAAAGAAAGCATCCAGTTTTTTTGGTTTTGCTTTTGTTTATTTCTTGTAGAAAAATGATGTCATTCATCATAAATCCAAAACTTAAAAATTAGTTTTTTGTGTGTTTTACATATTAAAAGAAAGACATTTAGTTTTCTAGTTATTTTGAGCTCAATTGAACAAATTTATTCTCAAAATTTCTTTAAAAAGGTTTTCCATATTTAGCCAAGTTTATGAATAAAATAGAAGCTGTTTTCTGTAGCAAATTCAGATTTTCAGTAAAAGTCTCTGAATATTAAAGGTTTTATTTTAATAAACATACAAATACAAAGTTTCTGTTTTACTTAACATTTTCCATTGCAAGAAAATTGTGTTAGTCATCATTTTTACCCAGATTACAGATAAAAAGTCTCAGTTTACATCATCCACCTGTGCTAGAAACGCCAAATTTGTATCATTCTCAAACTGTAGTTGGGGGCCGACCAAATGCATTCCCAGGGCCACAAATGGCCCCGAGCCACACTTTGGATACCCATGGCCTCATCTGTCATCCAAGTACGAGGTTCCGGAGAATGCGTGATGGTGTTTTCATAAGATGAAGAGGCAGGTTTTAGGGAAAAGTATGTAATGTTTGCAAATCTAAGGAATATAGCTAACTGCTAAACAACAGAAGAAATAGTTAAAGGTGATCTGCTAACAGATCAGGATATGTCTGTGCTATCAAAGTTATTGTTTAAATCCGGAAATTTTTGTGCTTGTGCGCAACACTGGAGGGCAAAAAGACGTTTCTGTTACTTGCCTCCATAAGGGGCAGTAGAACGATCCCGTTCACTACATAACACCTGGAGATGGAGGTATCATTAATGTAGTGCACTGTGTCACAGCAAAGGAAAACAAAGTGCAGACAAATTGTTGAAGAGCTCAAAACCTTTCATATGCTACGCCACACACATACCCATCGCCATAGCAACTGACTGAATACTGCTCCACGCGTATATCAAGATTCAACATAAAAAGAAACTCAAACATTTCCCACACAAAGAACAAAACATTCAGTTTTACGTTTTTAGGATTGATGTTTATTTTGTGATTATTGATAAGTGATCAATAATCACTTGTCCGCTCTGATCTGTCAGAGAGTTGGTGTGATGGTCGCCTTTGTTTTTTGTTTTTTTTTACTGAACCGAAAACATAAAATTCTGCAAAGTCAAGCTAGCATAACTGACTTACTTCCTTCTGACTTGTTAATTTTACTTTTATAAAATTCCTGACTTTATTTAGTTGTCATAGTGTTAGCACCAAAGTACTCCATCCCTTTTGCTTTTATATATCACTCATATATTCAATATTTAAGATTTTGATTCCTGCCACTAGACTCCTGAACAAACAATATGTTGCAAACCCTCAACTGACCACAATTAAACACCTGCAGTAGGACTTTCAGTTTCCACAGTAAGAAACTAAAATCTCTGAAGTCCAACATGTTTACAATGACCGACCCAAGGAAAGTCGACTTCACTTTGTCCAAAGGTGAGATGAGATTCCTGCCAGAAGACGGTGAGTCACGTTTAAATTAGTAAAGATGCTTGTTGTTAAGGGGTTGAATCACTTTGGTACAGCAGTAGTCATTACAAGATGAGGTTTATGTTTTCTTTGAATTGTATTGTAAAATGTTTCCGGTTGACTTGTTCATCCTAAACAGCTGCTTGTTGTATATTTGGGAATTACATTGAATATTTTAAGGTTTATTGTAATTGGATGTAACAGAAGTGAAAGTTGATGTTTGGTGAGTTTGTCAGGTTTGTTGAAGTCTCTTTATTAAATAATCACAGTTTTTTCCCCTCAGGTCTTTCCCACACCGGAGAGGCTTGATTCATTACGACAGCACATCTCCAGAGGGAAACCTCAATGGGTCTGGTGGTGAGGACGACTGGGATGACACAGAAAAACACTCTGGCTTTACTCACTGAACAGGTTGTATCTGAAAGGAAAGTTGAGTGGAAGGACAAGCTACAATAGAACTTTGCACAATCAAAAAGAATAGTGACAGACGTGAAAAGATTGTGAATTCATAGGCCATAGACTGTGGCATTGGTATTTAGCAATTCCTGAACCAGAGGCCTGTTTCCAAGGTTTCATTAAATTCTTATGTGAAGTTTAGTGAACTTTTAAAATATCAGAAAAAGAAAAAGAAATGGAGTATTTCCATTTGGAATGAAGCAAGAATGAAGTAAAGGGTGGAAACTAGCGTGAATCAAGCTAGCAGAGATGCTTTCAGGAATGTGTTGCCATTGGGCAAGTTGTAATTGTTCTGCCAAGTCAACGCGGCTTTTTTAATCCGCTTTATTCAAACTACAGTCCGTTTCTATACGAACTCCACCTACAAACCTCGGTCTCTATTCGGTTGACGTGAACTCTGGTACCATTTGAATGCAGGAAGTGGTGCTCAGTGTCTTCTGCAGAGGTTTCCATGTTGTGTCCTTCAGTGGTTGTTGATACAACCACTGAAGGACAACCCCTCCTGGAGGGCAACAGGTGGCTCAAGGGTTTGGTTGGATTGACTCAGTCCAGTGTGAAAGCGAACCACAGCAGCTGAAAATGAAACAAACGTGGTCATTTTGGTCCCTAATCAAACAGACTATCAGTGGTGAAAACAAACGAACTGGACTTTCTTGGCAGTTGGACTGGAGTTCGATTAACGCGGACTAAATGGGGCTGGTGTGAATAATTCATTGTAAGTATTGGCGTCTGCTGATGTTCATGGTGATTTTTGGAAGAAAGGTTGATGTTTGGTGAGTTTGGCAGGTTTGTTGGAGTCGCTGTAATAAATAATCATTCTTCCCCCCTCAGGTCTTTCCCACATCGGAGAGGCTTGATTCATTAGGACAGCGGGTCTCTGGAGGGAAATCTCAAGGGGTCGTCTAATGGTGTGAGTGACTGAAAAACACTCTGCGAAGAAAAAACCTGAAGAAAGACAACACTTCCGTTTTTTCCTCCCTCTTTCATTAAAAACAAATGAGCTCTCCCTGTCAACAAAGTACCATAAGCGCTCCACCAGCGCCACCAGCAGCACCAGCAGCAGCCTGGGGAATTCCCATTAAAGGCGTTTGAGGCCGAATCGGCGTACAAATAAATGCCGTCCTCCTGGGAAATCACGGCAACAAGCAGATACATGTTAAAACTCGGGAGAGGCTTCCCCAAAATCCAGATGTGGTTCTCCGGCCGCCCTCGCCGGTAATGAACCAATTAGACAGACAATTATGAACACCCGTGATGCTGATTGGCAAGGCGCAGCCGGGTCTCCTTCCGCAGCACTAAAGACGCACCAAATGTTGCTAAAGTTAACCTTTAACAAGGCCTGTAATGATGACGAAGGGGCAAACACACACACACACACAGGAGGTTCGCTTTAGGAAGAGCAGCTCATCTCACTCAGCCGCTTATTGCGTCATGTATTATTGAAGGCAGCGCTTGTATAAACACAACTCCAATAAATTGGGGTCTCAGTTTTTCAGATCCATTAAGGTTAATGCAGTTTTAATTAGTGCTTGATTTGAAGCCTATTAGAGGCAATTTATAAGTCTTTCTCGTGGACCTGAGAAATGACGTTGCGTGGGATTAATATGATAAAAGGCACAAGTTGGAGCTGCGGTCCCTGCTGGGTTGAAGGGATTCCTCTCGTTTTGCTGTAACGGCTTGTTTATTTCCACAACTCCTTTCAGGCACATTAAAACAATCTAATGAATGAGCAGCTTTGGCTTCAGGGATCGCTTCATCCAGCGCTCGGACAAATGAAATCGAAGTAATTAGTGCTGATTAGAAGATTGCAGAAGAAATGGATTGAACAGACAACGAGATGTCCTTTGACCTTTCAGAGCAACTTTACTGTCCAGGCGTTCAGGTCAGTTTTCCTTACATTTAAATCTGAGGTTTTTAACTTTTATTAAAAAAAAAAAAAGTTTTTTATATATTTGTTAAAATTGTTATTATGTTGTGACAGCAGTATAATAACAGACAAATTATTAGTGAAAAGATCGATTTGCTCCACTGTCTCCCCACAAAAACAAACAATCAGAGCCAGGAGGACGGTCTTAGTGCTGTCAATCAATCCTGTGAATATGTTACTAAATGTCCTAATGGTGGAGAAACAACTTATTACAGGAAAATTGTTCATTCGCCATCATTGGTGCATATGCAATAAACTTGAGCATTGACAGTAGGCTACACTAGCTGCAGCATAGCAGGTAGCCACAGGCAGGGTGATTGACAGCGCTAAGACCCGCCTCCTAGCTCTGATTGGTTGTTTCTAGTTAGCATTGGGAGAAGGCAAGGAAACTAAAAACATTTTCATGGATCATCTGCATATACTTTCTACAAATGTATAAAAAAAAATTTTTTCTAATAGCAATGACTGCAGTTTTAAGGGAGTAGTGTCCAAACATTTCACCCTGGGGACCAAAAATGAAAAATATTGTTTAATGTGATCAGTTGTTTTTTGTTTTACTTGCTGAAATTAAAATTTTCCAAAATATGTAAATCCATTAAATATCCAAAACATAAGTGGCTTTGGACGGTTTCCTTATTAAATGAAAAACATATTTTTTGACATTTTTTTTTGGGTCATAGGTTGTTTTTACAGGCTAGACTTTTGGTCAGAGGTCAAACAAAATCATTTGTACTCCAAAGACACCATCTTTATCTTCTGATTGTAAATATCAGAATGCCAAAATCTGATTCTAAAATATAATAAATAATTCAAGAGCCACTTTTACTGGCAACGGGCTGTCTTTTTACTTTGACATGAGCTGTCAGGTCCCTGTATGACCGTGTTGGAGTCTGGTCCGCATTGCAGGCAATAACTCAGGCTTGTTTCCGGTGAGAGTTAGACTGAGTGTTGAAGGGAACCGTTTTGGTGGCCTTAGGATCGCATCTCTGCTTCTTGCAAAGACCTGAAGCCGAATAAAGCTGAAGAAAATGGATGGATGGATAAAGTAAACTTTATTTATCCCAAAGGTTGAATGTAGTAATATCTGTATGTTCATAGAGTTGTGCATATATTTTAAAAAGTTAAACAAAATTTAGCTTGCAAAAAGAAATTATATTGTATTATTTTTTGATAGAAACATAGTAATTTTGGTTTTCATATTGTAACTGTACTCCACATCAAGCAGCTCAGTGCCATTCATGTAAATTAAACCAAATATTCTCTTGAGGTTTATTGAGTAAAAAGGTCCAGGGCTATTCAGAGTCTGGAAGCCGTAAAGTACAAGCAGAACATAAATGCAACACAAAACAGTTTGATTGTCCTTTTCAGCAGGAGCATGTTTTGCCCAGCTGGGCCACATGGTGCTTTACTCTCTCAAAACATGGAGGTGTAGAACGAACTGTTCGCTCTGCAGCGAAGATGGCTTGAAATTACAGCAAGACGGAGCGGAGCCGAACCGCTGACAGCAGGAGTCACAATACATTAGCAGAGCCTCCAACTGGCACACACACACATTTACACACGCACACACACACACACACACACACACCACACACCCCCACACACACACACACACACATTTACACATGCACACACCCACACGCACACACGCACACACACACACGCACACACACACGCACACACACACGCACACACACACACGCATGCAGTCATGTTTTTATAAGTTGTAGGGACTTTACATTGACTTCCATTCATTTTCTAGAAGCTACCACTTACTTAACCATCACATGATTAACCCCTAACCCTCATCAAAACTCAATTCACACCTTAATCCTAAACTTGACCTCAACCCCCAAAACAGCGTTTCCCCTCGTGGACAAAGAAATGTCCCCACAAGAAGCAGTGTCCCCACCACCCCACATTTGGACAGCAATAGGTCCCCACAAAGATATAAAAACCGGGTTTACACACACGCACACATTTGCATAGTGATCTTTGTGGGAACCTTCCATTGACTTCCATTTATTTCTACAGCCTAAACCTTACCCTTATCCTAACCCTATTCATTACATACCTGATCCTAAACCAAGACCAAAACTCAATTCACATCGTCGTCCTAAATCTAACCCCTGACCCGAAAACAGCATTTCAGTCTAACCCCTGACAGGCTTTGGTCCCCACAGGGAGCAGTGGGTCCCCAAAACTTGGTATGTGCCAGGAAAATGGTCCCCACATTTACACACACAACACACACGCACACACGCACACACACACGCGCACACACACACACACACACACACACGCATACACACACACACACACACACACACACACACACACACACACACCAGAATCTGGATGAATTGTTAACACGTTGTCTGACCCTCTCGTTTCTCCTCTTTCAAGCGGGAAAGCGGCGCCCCTGAAAAAGTTAGCAGGCAGGTGGAAGTCCTGCGTTTGGCTCGCGGGTTGCTGTGGCGACCTCCCAGCTTTCCATGTTTGGAAATTGCCACCAGGAGCGACTAAAACGCTCCCATCTGCAAACTCGGGAGAGACCTGAGATCAATTTAGTTGGATTTACTCCAGAGAGGCTCACAATGGGAGTTCGCTGAAGATCACTTTCCAGTTGGATGTGATGAGCAGCAAGACGGCGACGCGTTCGCACGTCCCGCAGCCTCATGTCTGTGTAACGTGAGCCGCGCCTCGCTTCAGTCTCAACACTGTTCCCCTAAACAGGATTTAATTTGCACATGCAAGACTTGCACTCCTTTATGCAGCATATTAAAGATGATGTTCAAACATATCATCAAATTTAACCCAATTATGTCTGTTTTCTTTTCATTTTATAACCATAAGCAGTGAAAGTTGACTTTTAATCAAAGAGAGAAAATAAATCTTTACACTGTGTTGCCGTTTTCTTTCAGGAGCAGGTAATTGATGCCGGCCTCCTCTTCCTCCTCTTCCTCGTCTAACCCTGTGCAGCCACTAGATGGAGCATGATAACCACAGAGAGGCTCTCCCAGTGGGACCCTGATCCCCGACCCCGCCCCGGATCCGGTGGGTGCTGCGGCTCCCGGTGGAGGTGAGATCGGGAAATTGTCTGCCAGGTTTATTACGGATTCCCATCGACTTCCTGTTTGTTTTTATTGTTTCTTTTACAATCCAGACGTTTCTCAGTGCAGGTCACTGGGAGTAAGAGGTCAGAAAAGTTCAAGCAAACAGACTTTTACCAGTGTGAAGACTTCTGTTTTTATCATTTTAATTTGCTTTCTATATCAAAATTATGCGTAAAAAACATCAAGTAATTTAAATTTAGCTGATTTAGGAGACAAAATAATGACTTTTTGGTGGAAACAATAAATTAATGTTGGAAAATGTGAATTAATATAAGTCACAATAAAATTTCCCTTTGGAATGAATAAAGTATTTAAGCAGTTTCATTTTTTAATTTACTTTTAGTCAGAATTTGTCACTTTTTGACCAACAAAACTAAAAACACAGGAGGAGATCAACTAAAATTATTTAGTTTTTTACTCAATTTATCTGTTATTAAAAAACAGTGTGATGTATTTAAATAACTGGACCAAAACATGCTCATAAGTCATTTCACACACATGCATATAGTGTTATATGTTTTTAAATTTTATAAATTTACTGCGATGCTGCTGGACGTTTATGGCAAAAACTTTCTGTTCTCCATAAGCGAAGCCCCAAAATGCTGCTAATAAAGTCCAGAGGGTTTCACCTGAACCCCTTAATTTACTCTCAGGAGTTTACGGTGAGGTCAGACGGGACCGACGGGAGTTTCAGTCCAGGGAAAAAATCCAATATTTTCACTTTATATGCTGGGAATCACTCCCCAGCATTCCTATTTTTCACTTGCACAAATTATGAGTATAAAAAAGTCACAAAAATCCAATAGTTTATACTAAAATATTTATAAATGTTTTAAGCTGCTGAATATTGGAAATATTTGCTATAATTACACATTTTCAGTGGAAACTTGTGTGTTTGGTTCTTGAAATTGTGGATAAAATAACTGCATTAAATAAACAAAGAAAGATATCCAAAAAATGCAAACAGCAATGTTATTTTTTATTTTTTTGAATTTAAAAGTCCATTTTTGTGCCGTCAGCAGAGCCTAAAGAGACGATAACTCTCATATTCTAATAATCTGAGGCAGAGGAAATGTATTCTCCTTTATCTGCATTAATGCTTTTAAATGGTTCACAGAGATTTATTTTACTTGGGGCACTTATGTCAAGAGCAGTTACAGGAATTACTCTGGATGCAATCCCATTATAGGATGTCAAATATTTTGATGCTGTTGGTAAATGGCAGCACGGAGTGGAGGACAACAACCGGATGGCAATTCTGCAATTCCAGGATCAGAATAATAATAATGTAAAAAAAAAAAGGGAAAAAAGCCCATTCTGCCTGTATGCTCACCTTTTGCAGTCCCAGGGCTCACCCCGGCCGGCAATGTAATACCGAACAATGAATTTTAAATAAAGTCAAACATTTGCTTCATGCTCCTCTACAGTTTAAACAAGCCATTTCAGATGGAGACGTGTGGATTTATTGTAAGTAAGAGATATAAGAGATAACTTAATCCCCAATTGGATTGTAAACCCCACCTCCACTTCACATGGCTCCACCCTTCCTTGACCTTTTGTCTCATTTCTCGCCGGGTAATGAATGCTTTCGGACTGAAACGACGCGGCGCGCGGTCCACAGCGTTGGAATGTCATATCGGTGGAAATCACCCAATCAGCATGCCGGCGTTGAGCGCAAATAGAGCGAGGCGGAGCGGTGCCGGACCGGGTCGTCTGGATGTCAATATAATAGACTGGCTTATGATGTGTAAATAACACAGCACTTAATGGTGCGCTCCGGCTCTGCGAGAGCAGCCGAAATCACAGCCACCAGCTTCAATCAGGCAGCAGGAGCGCAGAGCCTGGGAAATCATGAAATGGAATAATTTACGCTTAATTCTTTCTACTTTAAGCACTTTTACCCCTTTACTGCAGATGAAACAGCTGAATTAGTAGATCATAAGATGAAATATATCAGCTTTTACCATAATAATGCCAAATTTAGGAAATAAAAATGTATGTCACCTTTTATTAGAGACATACTAAGAAAATTAAAACAATGAATTACAAGAAGAAAGCAGCAAATAAATCGCAGAATTAGCAGACTAAGTTCATATTGTAATTTTATTCTCAGATTACATTGTTGTTCTTGTGATACTTTGACCTTATTCTCAAAATATTTTGACTTTATTCTCTTATCATTCTAACTTTATTCTCATACAACTTTATTCTTGGATTATTATGACTTTAGTCTCATATGATTTTATTGTTGTAATTTTCGGACTGTTCTCATTTTATTTTTTGTTTTTCTCAGGATGGCCCTGATACTCCACCGTATTTATCTGCATCCTCATGCTTTGACTACACCTTCATCAAATTAAATGCAATTAGCATCAAATATTTGTGCAGAAAATTTTGTTTGTACTGTTATACTCTTTAAGATAAAAAAAGAAACAATTTTACAGCTAAAATTTGTTATAGCAGTCGATTGACACAAAACTTGTTTGATCTGAAAATATAGAGGAGCTGGTTGACCTTTGATAACCTCAGGAAACATTTATTCATATTTTAAATGATAGCAGCACAAACAGTACATTTTTGCAGTACAAACGTTGATTTGAAGAACTGGGGGCAACTTCATTCAGGTTTTGACTGGACCATCACTTTGCTAAAGGTCATTTCTATTCTTTTTAGTGATATATATATACATTAATGTTATGTTTAGTTTTTATTTGACTTTTATTTCTCTCACTGGATCATTCTTATATATTTCTATACAGAACAAGACCATAAATTAGACGATTTTCGAAAAGTTCATTTATTTCATGAACTTTGTCACCAAGTAAAACACATTAAAGAGATCAATTACACACAGATTGATGTTTATTTCTGTTAGTTATGATAATTTTCAGATAACAGCTAATAAAAATATGACATTCAATATTACAAAAGCAATAAAAAACAATTTAAATGTAAAAATCTATCTATCTATCTATCTATCTATCTATCTATCTATCTATCTATCTATCTATCTATCTATCTATCTATCTATCTATCTATCTATCTATCTATCTATCTATCTATCTATCTATCTATCTATCTATCTATCTATCTATGTATTATTTCGTATAAAATACTAAATATATTTAATGTCTGCATGTTTACAAACCTTTAAATGCATTTTTCAGATTTATATCCAAATATTCCCTGCAGTCATAATAAAGCACACAGGCTAATACTTTTAGTGATGTAATAATTAACACAGCTGACTGTGTGTGTGTGTGTGTGTGTGTGTGCATGTGTGTGTGTGTGTGTGTGTGTGTGCATGTGTGCGTGTGTGTGTGTGTGTGTGTGTGTGTGCATGTGTGCGTGTGCGTGTGTGTGTGTGTGTGTGTGTGTGTGTGTGTGTGTGTGTGTGTGTTTGATATTAGGAGCAGAGCAAATGTTTGTAACAACAGCCTTGAAATTAAAACACTGAGTGAACGACAAACTGAGTGCTTTCGCTTTATTTGTTTTTAAATGTGAACATTTTTCACATTAATACAATAAATTCCTTTCTGCTCCGATTTCACACTGCGAGTCGAAGTTAAAGTGACGACCATCTTCACACACGCTCACGCACACGCACACACACACGAACACACACACTCAGAGTGAGGTTTTTTTTTACCTTCACAATGACTTCTTCTTCTTCTTCTTCTCGCTGAGGCCCCATAAGGAGCAGTCGGTCCTCACAATGTAATACTTATAGAAAAAAATGGGCTTCGCACTGTAAAAACAGAAAATCTCACCAAGAACTTTTTGTCTAGTTGCCGGTGCGAATATCTTATCAACTGTAAGTAAGACAAAACTAACTGAGAAGTAACTTTTTAGCAAGATAAGAGATTGTTACACATGTTGTAACAATACCTCTTGTTACAGTCCTAATATAAGCATTAGGATTTTGACTCTTCTTAACTTATTATTACTATAACTTTTAAAACCTTTGATCTGCATTTTAATTATTCAAAATAAACTAAGTTAAATAAGAGTGGATTTAAGTAAGTAATTCCTTAATATTGAAGAAAACGTGCTAATTATCAATGAAATATAAATGAATCTTAATTTACTTGAAATCAGATAAAACTAACTTACAAGTAACATTTTAGCTTAATCTTGATGGAAGGAAGGGAAAATGTTTTTTAAATTAAATTATCAGCCAATGGAACAAGAACATTTGTATCAATATTAGCTAGTTTCTAGCTCCTATATCTAACCCAGAAAGATGTTGTGTTTTTGCAGTGTGCACACTGTAAAAACACAGCATCTTACCAAGTATTTTTGATCCAGTCTCGAATCTTAGTACACTTGGAAGAACACAACACTAACGTAGAAGTAACTTTTCAACAAGCTGCAGAAGTTTGATTTAAGTGAATAATTCTTGAATATTAATAAAATTTAGTAATTTCAAATTATTTCACTTGTAAGATTTTTTTTCCTCATTTAATTAAGGATCTATTGACTTAAATCAAGCTTCTGTATCTTGCTGAAAATTTAATTGTAAGTTAATTTTGTCTTGTTTCAAGTGTTCGAAGATATTTACAGAAGAAACTAGACCAACCGAACTTTTATACACTGCAAAAATTCAACGTTTTACCAACTAAGATATTCCTTAGCTGTGATAAAAAATTCCTATTTCCACTGACAGATTATTTCACTTATAACAAGAACTGTTTTAACAAAACTAAGGAATTATCAACCTTATCTCCTATTTCCTGCCTAAAAGTTAATTTTATTTTTTGTACTGAGATATTTGCATTAGAAACTAGACCAAAATACTTGGTAAGATTTTGTGTTTTTGTAGTGTGCGGGATGAGAAATGCTAAAACACACAGACAGAGAAATGCAGCAGGTAAACACAGGGTTTCAGTCAGCTTTATAACGCTGTTTCCACTTAGAGAAAACTCATTTACACTTGCTGATGACACACATCAGGTGTCAACAGTATTCTGCAGCCGCTGCTCATGTGATGGTAATAAATAGCCGTGACCTCAGCGAACGCATCACTCATGAGCCGGCTTTGATTCGGTGGCTTTTTCTGTCGGACCCGGGAGACGGCGGCTGTTCCCACATCCACTGACCTTGGAGTCTCTTTAGAGCGCCGCCGCTCAAGGCCGCAGCCAATCTGTTGTTCCTAAAACGTCAACAAACCTCAACACTCAGTGAAAGCTAACACCTGAGCGCGAAGGTTGCTGTGGTGAGAGGTGCCGTGGGATCAAAAACAAAGCAAAAAAAAAACTGATAAAAAATATAATTTTACCTCTTCCCTCCCCATAATCCCAGGCTTCCAAGAGTGACCTTTGATCCCGCAGCATGTGTGGTATGCTGAGCCGCCCGCGCTCCGCTCTGATCCTGGGAAGCAATCACCGAGCGCCACTATCAGAGGAAAAGGAGAAACACTCTATAAGCCCGAGTGTGGAGGTGAGCGCCGAGCGAAAAGCAAATGTGCAGGGATGGAAAAAATAACCAAGTGCAGCCAACCACGCAGAAAGCTGATGGGCCAGAGCGGCGCGTGATAAAGGTAGAGTGGATACTGTATCTACAACACAGCCTGGAGCCGACAGGGAGCCCAGGAAAAACAACATGGGAAGGATCTGAGCGAGCCATCGCAGAACATTTCACTTTAATTTCACTCATTTGCTTTATTAACTCAAATTCTGATTATTTATTCACCCCAAATCACCCAGTGACACAGAATCCAACCCATTTTACTTCAATAAAACCTCATTTTCAGGTCTGATAACAGATCATGCACTGCAAAAACAAAATCTTAACAAGTATTTTTGGTCTAATTTTATGTGCAAATATCTTAATACACGTGAAATAACACAAGTAACTTCTCAGAAAGATATTGGAGTTTGATCTCAGTCAGTATTTTCTTAATATTGGTGAACAGGTTTTACTTTCACTGGCAGATTATTTCACTTATATCATGCAAAAATTGTGAAATAATCTGCCATCAGTATTACAGAATTATTGACTTAACAAGGTTTTATATCTCGCTGAAAAGTTATTTCTAAGTTAGTTTTGTCTTATTTAAAGTGTAGTAAAATATTTCCTCTAGAAACTAGACCAAAAATACTTTTTTGCAATGTAGCTAATATTTCCTGCTAGCAAACATAGAAAATCATAAAGATGAAAACTTGAGTGATTAAATCTAAAAACACAAGTTAAAGAAAGCAGTGCCAGTGATGCAGTTTTAAATGTAGTTCTTTCAAATACTGAGAAAATGTATTTATAAACTCCACATTATTATTGTGGGATTTAGAAATTTTACCTGATTTAAAACCTGGAATAGTTCAGTCTAACTACACTGCAAAACACAAAATTCTACCAAATATTTTTGTAAATTTTGTGTCAATATCTCCTTATGCTTGAAATTAGTTACTTTTCAGATATAGGAGCTTGTAAGTAAATAATTCCTTAATGTCGATGAAAAATTACTATTTTTACTGGCAGATTATTTGACTTATAACATGGGAAAGATTTCTTGTTCTTCCAGTGGAACTTTAACTTTTTCTACTGTTTTGCAGTTTTCTGGATATTTCTCAGTAGAAGTAAAACTTTGTAGCCTGCAAAGTTTGAAATATCGACTTTAGAACCAAGAGTGTCATAAATTAACTTCACAGGCGTTCCTCAGGGTCCGATCCTCGGCCCTCTTCTTTTTCTATCCAAATAATCTTCAGATTATTCGACTTTATGCAGATGATGTATTTATTTATACATTAGTGTCAGTTTTTACAAGAAGTAACAGATTTTTTTCAGTTTGACTGATCTTTTTCAAAGTGCTTTGGCTGGGCTAATTGGCTAAATCAGTTTTCAGTGACTTCTAACCAGGCAGGTGAATTAATTAGGTGGCTCTCATCCAGGGAGAGTTTTGACCCTAAAGTACATATTGATTACTTTATGAAAAAACATTGACTAATGCTGAGTTCTTATTTAAGTTTGAGCAGAATGTTTTTATATTTGTCTCATTTATTCATTGATTATTAGTATTTTATCCACTATTTTATCAATTTTAGAGATATATTTTGGAAATACAGATCAAGCTTATCTGTGTTTTGTTGCAGGTGCTAATCACTTTGCAACAATTGCAGATTTTGAGTTGACCAATTTATATTATTTTTAAAAAATCATATTTGGTTGTCCTTAAGTGTATATATCAAATATTTTATGTTTGCAAAACTGTGATTTTTTGGGAGGTTTCTTTAACTTTGTATGTCAAATCTTTACATTTATTAATGACATTGTTGCGAGTGAATGATTTAATTGGTTTAAAAACAATAAATCTTAAATAAAATTAAATAATATTCCCATTTATGCTCCAACACATCTTTAATCTTTTAACTAAATCAAAAAGTCCAACTAAATGGATCATTCAAACCAAAACCAGTACAAATAAGTTGAATTTCTTTAATATTACAAGGAAAATTGCTCAACTTTTTGGAGCATTTATAGATATTTTAAAAATATAATTATAAATGGGGAAAGTTTGGGGGAAGGAAAAACTTTAAATAGAAAACTGTTGCGTGTGAAAGCATTTGAACTAATAGGTATCTCTGCGAATTCAGAGGTTTGAATTTGTAATAACCGCCTCTGAAGCTCCACTACCCACGATGCCTTGGGGCGCAGCGAATTCCCCGCATGTGCGTTTATTTGGTTGTTTAAGAGCGATTTCCGGAAAACCGAGTTTTTCGGACGGGCCGGGAGCTGCCTTGTAACAATTATGGGGTTAAATGGCAGTCGGCCACACAGGAGGGCATTTGCCTGCTGGCAGACCCTCCTTCCCGCTCTGCAGAGGTCAAAGGTCAGAGACTTTTCAGGAAAAGTCCATTTCTCAAGCTCCTCGAAACAGGTGGAGGCCGGAGCCGCTGTGTTTACTGAAACAGCAGGAGAGGAATGGGAAACAAGGCGCTGACCTGGGAGGAACGCCGCCGCGCCCAGGGTGTACAAACTTCTTATCAAAAAAATTTATTTGATTCTTTATTTGGAAAAAGGCTTCGCAGGTTTCCCCATTAAAGGCGTCTAGTTTTAGCTTGTCGATTGGGGAAAAAGGAAAAAGATTTGGTCAATTCTGAGAGACAAAAACTAGATTTAGGTCAATTTTTCTTAGAAACTCTTCCTATATTTAACCAGCTGTTTTTTTAAGTAATGGGAAGCAGATTTGGCTGCAGCAAATTTTGCTTTTGAGTAAAAGTCAAAGTAGATGTTTTTTTTGTTTTTTTTTTAAATTATGCAGTCCTGATGTCTTAAATTTTATTAATTAATTCATTTATTTATGAAGCGCTCTAAAACAAAATAGGTCCATCAGAAAAGACAAACAAATACAAGTGTCAGTAAAAAATGTCAATGTAAAAAAAACAAAGGAGCATATTTCTGCCAAAAAGGTGAGAAATTTTTAGATTAAGCACAAAACTTTTCTGGAAAAATCTAGATTCATCTCAACATTTCTGAGTATTTTATAGCTTTTTTTTTTATACTTTTCAAACTTTTCAAATGTACACTTTTTTTTCAAACAAATTTCTGAAATTAATCTCAAAGTAGTTTTTCTAGAAAATTTTTCACTTTTCAAATTTGAAAATTTCCTTTTTTTTCAGAAAATTCATGGAAATTTACCTTTTTTTCTTTTTTGTTGCACCGTTGTAGATTGACCCGGTTGGTCAAACATGTAAAAATGATGAATCATCTTTCAAACGGTTCATTCTAATTATAATATGAAGTTGATAATGAAGCTCGATGTTGCTGAATCGATTCCCGATCTGGATGTTGTTTAGATATCGGTACCGATGCGGGTTATCGGATCGGTGCGTCTCGGCTCAGAGCTGCTGATCTGTGGGAGCGTTTTGCTTCGGAGGGAAGCAGAGGGCAGCAGGCGGTCGATCCCTCGCTGCTCGCCGTGTTTGGATTGGCTGATCCGCCGGGACCCGGCGCTGAACCCGTCAGGAAGGGCTTAAGTGTTCAGGATTAGGGACCCAAAAGGCATTCGGGCCTCGGAGGAGCTCGGCACACCTGCAGGAAGGGGGCAGGAAGAGGCCGGCCGGTCCTGACAGCAGCTGAGGTCGCTGTTCGACGCCGTGGCCCAAGGGCAAGGTCGGCCCGGCCCGCCCGGCCGGGTCGGGAACAGCGGGCGGATTGTTTTCGGACGCGTCGAATGCGTGCCAGCTGCGGCTGTGGATTCCTGACCTCACATTAGCACTACGAAGGGAAGCCGGACTGCTAATGAGCGCTGACCTCTGACCCCGGCTGAGCGGCTCCGCAGAACCCCGGACCCGGCGTGAGTCGCTGGTTTTCAGCTCCCGATCCCGACCAAAACCTGATTTCTCTCTGTTCCGCGCAGGAAAACGTGCTGATTAGTGTTTTAATAACCAGAAATGTTGGGAGCTGTGAATAAATTCAGGTTTAAACTTTGAGTGGGTCGACATGAAAGCGTCAGCGTTTCCCCGGGCCTAATTGGGCCGGACAGTTAACATCAAAGCTTCTCATGTAATCTGTTCTGAAACATTCTCATGGCTCCGCTCTCTTTCTCTCTCCGAAAATAATGTAATGAAGGTCATTCTTCATAAACTCACTTTGATCTGTAATTTTTAATAAAATTTCCTCATCTCTTCCTGCAGTCGATTTGCTTGCACACTTTTCACCTTCGCTCCTTTATTTTTCCCTCGCAGTGTGTGGTAGCAGCTCAACTCGCCTGAACAAAAAAAACAACTTAAAAGCGTTTCTTTTACTGCTGACGTGCCCCAACACCTGCAACAGATGTATAATTAAGCTGTGATGCTTTATAATGAGGAGCTACTTTTATAGAGACGATTATGTGTAATGTAAAATAAAATGCATCGCAATGGAAATCCCCACATAGCAGACTAAAGATTATAATTCAGCTCGTTAAATTGAAGGAAGGCTGGGCGACTTTTATTGCTAAGTCAGTGAAATTCAGCTGAAATTCCTGAACAAATAACACGTTTTACACACCGAGGCGTGCGAAACCGCCGCCGCCCTCCTGTTCCTATCGGCACGACTTAATGAGGAATCAGCTGCACTGCAAAAACACAAAATCCATACAACGTCTGATTGGTTGTTTTTTATCTTCAGTGGCTCCAGAGTTAAAGAAAATATCTAACGTTTACACAGAATCCACATTTTAACACTTTTATGATAAAAATGCATCAATTATGACAAAAATAAAATGTCAAATGAGGAGAAACAGAATTTTTAAACATTAGGGTTGAAAATTAGTTGTTTTTTATTCTAACTATTTTAAATTTAAAAAGGGTTGCTTCAATGCAATTTTATTAATTTTGTTTAATCTGTAGTGATTTTAGTCTTAAAATTAGACGACTTCCTTTCTCACACTGCAAAAACACAAAATCTCACCAAGTTTAATGTATGTTGCAAATATATTTAATATATTTGAAATGAGACAAACATAACTTAACCATAACTATTAAGGAAGATATATTTTTAAAGTATAATTTGTCTGAAGAGATTTTAAAGATGTGCAAATATCACTTTTTAAAGATGAAAATATGCAACAACAAAAAAAGTGTCACTGCAATTTGAATTTACACTGCAAAAACACAAAATCTTACCAAGTATTTTTACTAGTTTCTAATGGACATGTCCAAATTAACATGACATAAGAAAAAACTAGCTTTAAATAACTTTTCAGCAGGTTGTAGAAGCTGCTTTCAAGTCAATAATTCTTTAGTATTAATGAATTATTTCATTTATAAAATGGGGAAAAATGTTTTGTTACAGGTAAAATTATTTTTGTGTTTTTGCAGTGCGAGATGTAAAAAGGAAATTCTGCAACATTTCTCTCTTGTCCTCTGACATGCATGCTATTTTAGTGCATTTAAAATAAGACAAAACTATCTAGTTAGTAATAGTTTGTTTTAAGTCAATTATTTTGTAAATCTTGTTATAGGTGGAAAAACTTGTGTATTTTATCAACATTCCAGAATTATTGACTTAAACAAACTCCTACATGCTTCTGAAAACTTAGTTTTGTTGTGTTTCACCAGGTCAGAAGCAGTTGGTTATGTTTTGTGTTTTTGCAGTGCAGATCAGCTGCAGTAACGAGCCGTGAGCGCTAAAACTTGGGGATCAGTTGCACTGGATGAGGCGGCTTTATCCAGTTATTAGGGTAATGTAATGGAGTCTCTTAATCCAAACCCAGCAAACCCTCACACCGTAGGGGGCACAATAGTGAGGCAACATGTTATTCCAACACAAAGCAGACTTCCCCGCTAATGTAGCAAGACAGTGAGGTTCAAACAAGTCCTTCACAGTATCTCCCTCTAAAATGATTTTCTCCCTTTTCTGCCTCCAACAGACGCTCTGCTGGCATATTCTACGCCCCTTAATGCCAAATTAAACCCCGGCCTCTTTTATTTTAAATGAGGGAAAAAGGCGAAAGAGAGCCACTGGTTAATCTAGGGAAAAAAAATTAAAATGGTATTAAAAAGTATAGAACATTACATTAATGCCGTCCGGCACAATTGCTGGTAATTGGGAGATAATCCAGGAGCAGCGGGCCGGGTTGGAGCGTCTTCTGCTGCCGCGGAGTCCTACGAACCGCGGGACGGGGTCAGAGGAGGAGGAAGAGGAGGACGAAGAGGAGGAGGGATTAGCTCTGGCATTGTTGGCTCTTTCCACTGGAACATGACCTTGACGAGAGTTTGGTTCCTCTCTCTCCTTTCTTCCTCCATATATTCCAGCAGAATGAACTTTAATAGCAGCATAATGGGGCGATTCAACAAGGCCAAGAGAAACATGCCAAACATGGAGAGTAAAACCTCCAACACCTTCACGGCGTTTTGGGGAAAGACCCTCACCTGCTGCATTTCACATCCCAGCTCCAGGCAGCATAAGCAGCTGAAACAAGAGGAAACAGCTTTTCATCAAAAACACTTTAAACCACAAATGAATGAAAACTGTTGGTGATTTTACTGTTTGGCTGAAGAACGAAAAACGCGACCAGATGACGGAGTGACACGTTTTTATCGCATGGACAAACTTTTTCACTTGATTTTAATCATGTTTCTTATTTCCTGGAAACAAATAAGAAAACGCCAAACCGTGTTTTTCTACATTAGCAGAACATAAACAAAGTTTATTTGTAATGGAAACGCAGCAACTATCACTAATAAGTTTATAAAAATATTTCTGTTCATATTAAAATCTGTGAAGAAACATCCATTTCCTCCCTTAGATATCTGAAGAAATGAACTGTTCTCTGTCAAAAACAACCAATCCCAGGAGGCGGGTCGTAGCGCTGTCAATCATCCTCATGTATGCTGCTAACTTCAAATTCAAAATTACCTTATTGATCCCAATGGGAAGTTCTTCAGAGTTATTGTCGATAAATGTGCTGATGGCAGAGAAACAACTTATTATTTCAGGAAAACCGTTTGTTATCCACAGCCCTTGGTGGCTATGCTAACTAGCATTAGCATTTACAACATCCTCCGTTGTGGGGAACAAGCTGTTACAAGGGGCTGAGCAGCTCACACACGAGCACGATTGACAGCAGTAAGACCCTCCTGGCTCTGATTGGTTTTTGTTTTTGCAAAAAAACAAAATCTAGTTTTGGTCTAGTTTAAACTTCATGCATCTTTTTACACTTGAAATTAGACAAATCTAAAAGTAATTTTTCAGCCACATATGCGTGGCTGAAAAATTAGCAATAAATTGAATTTATTGCTAATTACTTTTTAGCAATAAATGCTAAAAATGAATAGGAAAGTTTTAGTTGTCAGATAAATTTCCCCAGAACAATCTATTTTCCCAAAGTTATAAGTTAAATAATCTGCCAGTGGAACCAGAACTTCTTCATCAAGATCAAGAAATTATTTACTTAAAACAAACTTCTATCTTTTGCTGATAAATTACTTCTGAGTTAGTTTGGTTTTAATTCAAGTGAACTAAGATAGTTGTGCTACAAACTGGACAAAAATACCCGGTAATATTTTGTTTTTGTTGTGCTGCACATGACAGGAGAGTTTGAACAAATATATAAAAAACATATTGTTAATGAAAGTTTGCAGCTTTAAAACCAGCTTCAAACAACATGATGATCAGAAACAATTGGATTTTCATCCAAATTAGTTGAGTTGCACAAGTTGGATTTTTAGGGTGAAAAGATCCGAATCGCAATTTTCAGGGAAAAAGTCGGATATTTGTCTCAATTGGGCAGAAAAAAAGCTGATTTGTGTCGTATTTTCCTGCTGTAGCCGTGGAGCAGCAGCCTTCCTCTCCGAAACAGCTGCTCCAGCTACAACAACAAAGTTTAAGTGTGCCAAAATGAGACGGGCGATCCAGAGTGCTGTGGGAAAGCCTGTAAATGTTATGTGTTTTGAAAATGGTTCTGATAATCTCCCCCCTAATCCCTTAATTGGGAGTCAATGTAGTCTCCTGCGAGCGCACAAAGCCGGAGCCGGAGAGGATCTCTTAGAGCGAAGCGCCTACACCTGGGCGACCAGGCCGCCTTTCACTGCACCGAGGACGCTTTCAGGAAGTCCTTGGCTGTGAACGTTCCCATGTTAAAGCACTACCTATTAAGGTACATCTGAGAGAGATGTATTTCCGCACGCTGTTTGAAGATTTCCCATTTGCATGAGAAAAAAAACGTGGGTCTGTGTAAAACTGTAACTTGTGAACTGATCAAAAGCCAGAGGCCGTTCTGGAGCTGAATGGCTTTCCCCCTTTGACACGAAAGAGGTTCTCTTGAGGCGCCTTCGCGGCGGTGGCCTTGGAGGTTAGCAAAATGTCGCCCCCCACACCAAACGGGCTATTCTCTGGAGTCCGGACAGCACTTGAGGAGAAAAGAGACGGTTTGCCGCTGTGGATCAAGCCCCACTCACATTCCAGAAGAGGCTTTTCCTCGTCCCACAGACGGCCTTTGGAAAGTGGATGTGCTGCAGCTAAACACGCCAAACGAGGCTGGTTTTCATATGCTAATATTATTGGTTAAAAGGGATTTTAAATGTATAAGAATGTTGTATTGTGGTTATCTTGTGCAAATATTACACGGTTATCAATATTGTTGTTTTCTTTTAAATGAAAATATGTAAAAACATGAAATTTTACCAAGTGTTTTGATCTAGTTTCTACAAATATCGTAATACACCTGAAATAAGACAAAACTAAATGAAAAGTAACTTTTCAGCAAGAAATAGAAGCTTGTTTTAGGTCAAAAGTTTCTTAATATGTATGAAAAGTTCTATTTCAACTGTCAGATCATTTTGTTTATAACATGAGAAAAATGTCTTGTTATTAGTGAAACTTTAAGTGTATCGACCTGAGAGGTCCAGAAGGTCGATACAACAGCAGAATCGAGTTTCTGTGTTGCTCAGTGATGAACAGGCAGCATCTCCGACATAAAACGATCAGGTCCGATGCTTTTCAGTTTTAAGTAATGTTTTCCCTCCTTCAGTTCTTGGTGCAGCGCCTCCACAGGCGAGGAGGGGAACAGGTTTTTCAACTGATGTAACAAATGTTGCAGTTTTAGTCTCAAATCTGCTGAACCATCAGGTGGGAAAACAGCTTTAATTGCGACTAGATGTTTGACTTGGGTAAACACTTGCTTGGATCCCCAACTCCGTAAATCTCAGTCCGTTTCCCACTCCCCCTCTGCCTTTCTCCCACTCTGTGACTCAGCTGGTTTCACTTAGAGAACATGGAGAGAGCGGGTCACGGGGTCGTACCATGACCTCATCAAATTAGCCCCAACCGAGTGAGGTGTTTAGCACGAGTTAAAACAAGTAATCTGAAGGGCATTAAATGCAAATGCGACGTCCATATGCCCACTTCAAAAGCGATAGCTTCCATCTCTCCTGTCCACACACACACACACACACACACACACACACACACACACACACACACACACACACACACACACCACACACACACACACACACACACACACACACACACAAACTATCCAAGGGTCTCACGTAGTGGGGGGGCCGTTAAGATGACAATGAGTTTCTGTCAAGCTGACCAGGTGCAACACATTTCGAGCGATGGAGGGTTGTTTGATATCTGCAGGGAGAACGCTGCGAACCGTGAGTCCGAATGGCTCTTTGAAAGCAGATATCTCCCACACGTATGCATTATCTGCATCAAATCCCTTCCCAGCCTGACCTCAAACTCCGAGTATGGAAATAAAGGAGGAGATGCTTTCAGAGGTTATCCAGGAGTTTGCAGCAGAGCGACGGAGGGAGGAGGGGGACGTCAGAGTAATACTTCATAAACGCTCCGCCATGTGCTCCTGTTAGTGAGAGTGAGGGCCCGGTCAGGCTGTGGAGATTACGAGCGAAGACTGATTTTGCCCCCTCGGGCGCTGGCCAGGCTGGGAACATGTGACAGCTCATATGTGCTAATAAGCACCTGTGGAGAGGGAGGAGGAGGAGGAGGAAGGAGGAAAACCCCTGCAGGGCCCGACAGCAGTGCCACCTGCACAGACCTCCACTGTGCCTCTGACTCAGGCAGAAAAACCTGACAAACATAACGAGCATCCAGGCGAAGCAACCAGAAAGTTGCAAATCCTTCCCTCTGCCTGGCTGCAGATTTAGAAACCCCCCCCCCAAAATATTACCTTTATTGCTGAGCGGTTTAGAAAATATAAGATTTTGAGTATTAATAGTAGAATAATAGTGCAAAAACTTAAAATCTTACCAAGTATTTTTGGTCTAGTTCTAGTGCCAATAGTTTAGTTCACTTGAAATAAGACAAAACTAACTTATTAGTAACTTTTCAGCAAAGTTTCATTAATGTTGATAAAAAAGAATTAGTTCTTTTGGCAGATTATTTAATTTATACGACATTTTTCCTGTGTTATAAGGGAAATAATCTGCCAATAGAACTAGAACTTTTTCATCTCTACTAAGAAATTATTCACCTAAAAAATCTTTTATATCTTGCTAAAAAGTCACTTGTATGTTGGTTTTGTCTTATTCAGGTTAATTGATATTTCCACCAGAAACTGGACAAAATCTCTAAGATTTTTTTTTTTTAGTGTAGAAACAAATGATTTTTAGCTGTTCAAGTTTAAAACCCATCTGGATTGTTTAATACTGAAAAGCTCAGGATGTTTGTTCCAGGTTTGTGTTGGACAGAAGCTGAATTTCCATGTTTGGTTCTGGTTCTGGGGATGCAGAGCAGAACCAGAACCAGAAGACCTGAGGCGTCCAGAAGGATCTTTAAGCCGTTCAGTGATTTATAAACTAACAACAGTATGTTAAAGTCTATTCTCTGAGCTGCAGGGATCCAGTGGAAGGACTGTAGAACTGAGTGATGTGATCTATCTTCTTGTTTTTAGTCAGGACTCCTGCAGCAGCTTCTGGATCAGCTGCAGCTGGAGGTTGATTTGTTAGGCAGGCCTGTGAAGACGCTGCTGCAGAAATCAGTGATGAATGCCTGGATGAGTTTCTCTAGATCTCGCTGAGACATTAGTCCTCTAATCCTGGAAAGGTTCTCCAGGTTCTCCAGGTTCTCCAGGTCTACTCTGATACTTTGTTGTATTTTGGTACAAACATTTACAATTACAGATTAACAGTTTCGAAGAGAATTTAAGCAAAAACATAAAAGTAAAGAGGAAAAATTTCAGAAAAATTAAAAATTGATGTAGAGCAGTAACTCCAAATTGTTCTTAGAAAATTCACCTGTTTGATTTGCTCACCAACATTTTGGGAAGCTGAAATACCAAAGTGATGCCACTTTATATCCTATTGGCTGAAGCTCGCAAAGCAGCCAATCCTGAATCACCATTTATTTTCATTGCTGCTGATTGGCTGAACCACTGATAGCAGAAATAAGGAAGATGGTGGCTGTTAGCTTATCTTGCAATGATAAGACAGTTTATATTTTAAATTACAAACTGGCAAAACAAGAAGAAAATCTGATTCTATGGATCTATTTTACTGAAAGTCTGGGCAGCAGCTTGAACCTGCATCACTAAAAATAGAAAAATGCATCGCTAAATGTAAGAGCATCTGGCCAAGCCAAGTGCATTTAAATAAAACTGTCTGAATGAGTTAAAGATCTGCAATGTTTTTGGTACAAAAACCCAAACAGTAATTACGAACGATGTAATATAGTTCTTTAAGTACACTAACCAAACGAATTAAACTCTCAGCAACGCAAAACAGCTTCTGAAATGTGTCATAAGTAACGCATTGAGGCGTGCAGAGACTCGCATCAAAGTCTCACTTGTTCTGGTTTGATAGGGTGTGTGTGTGTGCGTGTGTGTGTGCGTGTGTGTGTGTAGCCTCATCGAAAACGGCACACAGCTGCTTACGAGGAACGCCAGAGTAAAAAGAAGACATTGTGGGGAAACGCTTTCCTGTCAGGCAAATTTGTCTGAGCTGTAAACGTATTAAAATAAACAGGAGAAGTAATGACTTCACGAGGTTCTTGTGACCACTGGTTGTCCTGAACAATAATCACAAACATTTTATACTACAAATTATCATAAAAACTGTTTATATCTTTCCATCACAGCCAAAATCCACATGAACTGTTTGGTTGTTTTTCCAGTTTGAGGAGCTCTAAGCATGTATTGGCTGATATTACTGGATGTTCTTGCCCGCTATAAATGGGTTCTTCATATGCTCTGTCAGTTATGTATCTTAGCAGCACATGTTTGCATGTGTGAGAAATAGGCAAATACCGACGTGTTGACTTAAAGAATCGCCAGTCGGAGCCTTGCTTTGAGAGCCCAGTAAACCACATTAAAAACCTGCCACTATTTAGAAAATATGCATGTCTGTAATCTTTAGAAATCTGCTTCAAGCCATGAGTGATGCACTTATGCATTTTTCAACGGCTAAACACAGAGAGTTAATCAGCCTGCGGTGATTTACGGCATTTCATATTTTTCACATCTGGAGTCCATATAAACAGGAATATTTAAAGGAGCACTTTACTGCTCTCCACATACTTCACTGACAATCGGACCGTCTCACCGCAGAGAGCATCCGCTGCACGAACCCGGAATCGATTCTCTCCATGCCTATTGGCACCTCTGCTGAAGATTTTAAAAAGCCTGAAAAAATGTAGCTCTTATTGCTAATGGATAAAAAAAAGACAATTACCTTGAAGGATAAAAAAGTATAATAAATTTTAAAAAGTAAATCACATTTTTGTGGCCCATGTCTAACTAAAGCAAATGGTTCCAGGTGAAGTCCAGGTAGCATTTAGCAAACGCCACGTGTTTACGTTTGTGATGGTAGGACAAGTTTTACAGGAACACTGCAAAATCAGAAAGTTTTATAAAGTATTTTTGTCTAGTTTCTATTATAAATATGTTACACTTGAAGTAAGACAAACTAACTCATAAGCAACTTTTTATCAAGACATAAGAGCTTATTTTAGTTAATTATGTAATATTTATGAAAAAGTTCTCATAACGTTGGAAAAATGTCTTATTATTATTATTTACTTAAACAGACTCCTATTTTGTGCTGAAAAGTTGCATTTGTCTTATTGCAAGTGTACTAATATATTTACACTAGAAACTAAACCAAAATACTTGGCAGGATATTTTGTTTTTGCAGTGTACACAGTATGTTGTAGTTGTTAAGACTTGGCTACTGCAAGATGCTAACTCTACTGAAGTTTTCTAACAATAAGGGTTTTTTACTTTTTAAATTTAACCAATAAACCTCGACTCTTGTTCTTTTGATTCAGATGGAGTTATTTTAAAGTGTTAATGATCGTTAAAACTGTGGATGCCGACAAGTTTAGGGCTGTGTCCCCCCCCCCGAAACTTAAAGGTACCGTTCTATGTTGCACCCGGACGATTATTCATGTTGCACAGTGATCTCATTTCCGCCTGCGAGCCGTTGACGCATGCTAAAAGCTGTTAGCATCCAAGCAACGAGACCTGGATGGACAGAAGGAAGCGCCACCAGGAAAAAGGCAAACAGCGTAAAACAGCGTAAACATTTTGGAATAATTTTAAACTACATAGAAAAATAACGCAGCTTTCTGTGTGGACGATAAAACTGAAATGGACACGTCCTGGATGCTCAACAGGAAACATCCACTACGTGCTTCCAGCTCCTTAATGGCGGCCAATAGGTAACGTTTTTCTTATCAAATGTTTTTGTGATTAATAGAGAATGTTTTGGCTAAAAGTGCATGTACTTGCTGACATGAAAGAGTTAAAAAATGTAATTATGTTTAACTTATGACTAAACGTGTTTATTAATGCTTTAATTCTAGTTTGCTTTGTAACCTTTAATGTAAAATGTTTTATGTCTCATTAGAAACTCTTCAGATTTGAAACTAAAAGTAATAATTGTTTTGCATTTTGTTTTCTGTTTTTCATTTGAATTTTTTCTTCTACACATTCATTTTATTAGCTTAAGTAGCTGATGCAGAATATTTTATTAAATTACTCAACTAACTTTGAGAATAACCAAGATTACTAAAATAGCCTGTTGTGATTTTTGTGTTGCTATTTTCAGATTAAAGTAGATCGACGCAAATCTGCCTCTCTTTGTTGACATGTTCTCTTGTTTTTCCCATTCTGAAGAATGGCGTTGAAAAATTGGCCATATTTTTACCTCTGGAAAAAAAAAACATAGATGGCAAAATGAAAATAAACAATACATTTACAAAATGTTTCAATTGCCCTTATCTTAAAGGGAGTGTTACGAATCCAAACAAATGTCGATAAATATTTTGTTTAAAGCATCAAAATCTTAACACACGGTTATTTTCCCTGCAATTAAAATAATGTTTAGTTTTTTCTAAACATTTAGGATTATGCTGCTGTGTTTATTTTAATTTTATTTGACACATCTGTGCCAGCAGAACTGAGAAGAAGACAGGAGGGCTGCAATCAGTAACTTCACGCTAACTTTACCCAAACACACTCGAAATGACTCTCAGCTCCTCAGGCAGTTTTAGATGCTCAATACAGGCAACTGGATAAAATATTTATATTAATTTCTTTTAAAAATTAGAATCATTTAAACTTTTATCCAGACGCTATGACATCCTTAATCAAAATTATCCTGCGCATAACTGTGCCAATGCGTATTTTTAAAAGTTTGTTGAGACTCCGGTAATAAAATTTCCAATTTAAATTTTAATTGAACAACAGAACATTTGCGTTTTGAAGCCGATATTAATTTTCAATGCGGTTTGAGAAAATGAGTCTTTGTCAGCACAAGAGTTATCAAGCACATTATAAGATACAGCGCGTTTCAGTGAACGTTTCGGCTGCGCAGAAACGTTACAAATGTACACACTCTTCATTAATGAAATGGATTCACATCATCAGCAAATTATACAGTTTAGTTCTTCAGCGCGATTCCTTTTTAGGGAACCGTGAACTTAGGAACTTATCTAATAATTCATATTCCCTGCTAACCCTGTGTCTTCTGCGAGCGGATGCTGACTTTGTCTAACGGTTCACGCCGCTTCTGCGTTCTGCACCTGAGAGATACCGAAGCAATTAACTGCATGAACAAATGTTACCTTTAAACAGACGTGAGGAGGAAACATTAGGTGTGTTTTCCCCAGGTTTGCCCTTACGGACAGAAAGTCGAGTTGATGGAAATAATTTGCAACCTTAGATCATTTCCTTTTATCTTACTCTGACGACAAATGAGAAGTTTACACTGCAAAAAACACAAAATATTCCCAAGTATTTTAGTCTCGTTTCAAAGCAAACATATAGCACATTTGAAATGAGACAAAATTTACTTACAAGTTACTTTTCTGCAAGATATAGAAGCTGGTTTTAAGTCAGTAATCCCTTGATATTGATGAAAACATATTAGTTTCATTGGCAGATTATTTCACTTATAACAAGACTTTTTCCCTATAAATTAGTGAAACTATTTTTATCAATATTAATGGATTGTTGACGTTAAACAGCCCCATATATATTGCTGAAAAGTTACTTGTAAGTTTGTTTTGTCATATTGCCTTAGGAACTAAACTAAAATACTTGGTAAGATTTTGTATTTTTTGTCTAGTTTCTTGTTCAAATACTTTTATTTCACTTTAAATACAACAAAACAATCTAAAAAGTACAAGATGTCTTGTTATATCTTTAGCCAGATCTGAGCTTGTTCTGAGTAATTAGTTCCTTAATATCGATAAAAGCAACTTGTTTCACTATATTTTAAGTAAAATAATTCACCAATGGATCTAGAATTCTTTCGTTAATATTAAGAAAGTTTTGACTTAAGCTCCTGTATCTTGCTAAAAATATATTTGCAAGTTAGTTCACTTAAAACACAATAAAACTAAGATATTTGCAGTAGAAACTAGACAAAATTACTTGTTAAGATTTTGTGTTTTTGCAGTGAATTTTCAGAAAAAGACCCAACAAAAGATAACCGGTCCTGTTGTGTTGCAGTGGGAGCTGCAGCGTTGACGCTGTGGATTGTATCTGCAGTTCGCTTCAGATGAAAATAATCCCCTCTCCCAGACCCGCCGGCTTTTGCCCCTTGAAGGAGCACAAGTCTTTGATAACGACGACATGTTTTAGAAGAGTGGCTCCCCATCCTCCCAACCTCCTCCAACTCCTTCCTAAACTCCTAATAAATGGCTTCAAACATAAGAGATCCCAAATCAGCTCTTTGAGCGAAAAGGAAGCATTGCAAGAGCATGAGATCAACCCCTGGATTATTCTTCCCCCGGCTGAAAAGCAGCGCTCTCCAGCCCTCGCCCTGCTATAATACCCTTTGGTTGCCACAAGGAACGCTATTCGGATTACGTGGTGCCCCTTTCATGCAAGCAACAAGTGACAAAGGGGGAGATTGGGCAACTAACCTGCTGTTTAGATAAATAAAGGTACTCTATCAGCTCTAATAATTGCTAACCCCCTCTCCTTTCGGCCCATTGTCCACTGACAAGTGCTGCTTGGCCTCCGTCTAATTGCTGACAGATTTGATTTTTCAGCGACAGCGGGGGATCTGTTTGTGGCCTCCGCATTCCCCGTCTCCCCCCAACGCCACCTATTCAGTCCCGTCCTTTTCTAAAAAAAAAAAAAAATCCTCCTTTTCCTGCTTTCTGAACTTCTAAGCGATTAGAAGTTTTTTGGTTACTTTTAAAGACGTTTCCAGCCGGCGTAAGATTCTCACAGCGATGGCGACTTTTAGAAACACAGAAATGGATTCTGAATAACTCAACAATATTCAATAAGCACCTGCTGAATTTAGTTGTAGTTTTCAGGATTGACAGGATGTTATTGTTAATTTGCTTGTCTATTCTTTACTTATTATTAATGTCACTGTGTAAATTAGTCATTTCTGCTCCACCTGCAGATCAGGAATCGTTTATAAAGTTACATAATCTATAATTTTGGTTATTTAGCTCATCGTAAGAGAATAAAGTAGGGGTTCATTTTTCAAAGTCATATTTTCACCATTTTATTATTTTAGCTAAATGCAAGTTCACTTGCCAGCAACCGGAAGTAGCCTATCAAAATAAAAGTCGAGTCTCTACGTAAACTCCCGCTTGTGATTTGGCGCATCCATTGTTGCTGTAGATTCAATGGTAAATGTCTAAATTGCAGTTGAAATCGATTATAATCCGTTTTAATCTGAAATGTTGTCAATGATGAAAAGTTCAAAGCGAGTCAGTTGAGTTTTGGTAATCTGCTGCCTGAAATGGGCAAATAATCTGCATATTAGCTAAATATTAGCTAAATATTTAGCACTGAGTTAAATATTTAGTGTGAGGCAAAATGTTTGCTTGATAAATATTTAGCTTGCTCCATTTATATTTAGTTTGGAGCTAAATTAATAAGTTAAGTACATAGCTTAGTAAATATTGAGCTTCAAACTATAAGAGTCATAAACAGATAATGTAAGGAAAATATAACTTTGAAAAATGAACCCCCATTTTTTCCTCCTAAATAACCCAAAACATTGTCTAATTTTTGATTTTGCTGCTTTTCAAACAGCCTCATACCTGTATTTTTAAATCTAAGAGTCTAAGAGAGAATATTTCCAAACAGTCGAGGTGTTTTCTTGTTTTCTTCTTCACCTTGACATGATGAGGATTTAAAAACTGGACGGCTGAGCTAATTTTATCTGAAGGGACATAAAGGTTGAAAAGACGTCCAGGTGAAAATAGCGGTTGAGGTTAACTAAACCTAAAATTCAACATCATTGCTTCAGCTAAAGTTGGATGGGATGTTAAACCGAAAAGGTCAAAGAGCCATAATCGCCACATGTTTAATTTCCAGGAAGTGGTTGTAAAAATAAAAAAGAATATTCCAACATCATAGATCAGCTCAGATCAAGCCTGAGCTTTTTTTTTTTTTAAAGTCGAGCAAATTCAGATATTCATAAAACAGAATATGAAACTGATCGTAAATGAGTCTCTTTCAGCTTTATACACACATCTGGTGACCAGAACATCAAAATATGTGCTCAAATTATATATGGCTGTTATTAAAAAGCGAAGGGTAAATATGAAAAACGCGAAGCCTGACAGAGAGAAAGGAGTTTGACAGTTTTCATTTAAGGAAGCCGCTTTTTTGTGAGGTTATTGTTTCATCCAGCCACTGTAATTATGAAACTACACATACTTTCTGGGTAGTAAACAAACGATCATTATGATGTTGAGCGGAAACCGTGCATTCATTAAGGGAATTCGCTTAAAGGATAAATTTAAAAGGATTTTGTCTTTTACTTCAGTTTTAAATGGCTGTCTAACCTTGTTCCTTTTGCCTCAGCGACACGTTTTGTTTTTTTTTTTTTTTTTTTTTTTCAAACAGAAAGTGTTATTTCCTGGGTTGGCGGCCTTCGCTGCTCTCCTCTGGCCTGCAGGCTGCATGTAATGAGGCTGGCAGTACCCCAAAGGACAGCTAGAGGGCTCACTCCAAAACACAGCCTCCACAATCAACCTCTAAACACTTAAAAAAGCTAATTATCCCAGGAACAAAACTGCACTTCTGCTTTTTTTCTTTTTTCCTTTCACTTAACACAATTAGTCATAAATTTCCAGAGTTTCTAAATCTACACAGGCTCCCTTTTCTGTGCGCAATTATTCATAGTTTCATGTTTGTATCACATTCAAGTTTCAAAGCAAACATATTTTCTGTGCTGGTGTCTGTGTTAATCATCCCACCCACACATTTCATGGATTAGTCATTCACATTGCATGAAACATGAACCAGAGTGCAGCTCTGCCAACTATATGCATACATATTATCCAGAATATTTCTATTGGGGAGTTTGAAAGGGTTAGGTAGGCACTATATATACACAGAGAGGAAGAGAGAGAGAATCAATGACTCCTAATCCACTCAACTACAGGCTCAGATAATTATGCATTTCATAAATGATTAGCAAAATACAGGAATATTTAATCCTGCTTTGCATTGATGTGCTTTAAACAACGCTTAGGTACAGCAGAGCACACAAGCAGCAAATTGGCCTTTCTGCTGGAAAATGGCATATTTGTGGCAAAAGCCGTGTTTGAATGTGACCTTTTTCACAAGCATTAGAGCAGTTTTAAACACATTTGTAATTGAAAATGGGGAACTATTTGCAAATAAATGGAAAGGCTTAGAATGTACAGCATCCGCATCCAAATCAATTAATTTTGGAGCGTTCAGCTGCTTTCAGGCAAAGCTCAATGAACGACTGGTGGCTCTACATACCTGACAGAGATGCTAACAAGTCACTTCATTCAAGTCCAAACCTTAAGGAGCTCGTCAAATCCACGTCACAAATCTTTGACGATCAAGCCCAAGTTTCTTTACACATTTTTGAGAGGAAAGCAAGTCCGAGTCTTTGTGGGTCAAATTCAAAACAGGCACAAGTTTTTGATTTTGAGGGGCTTTTCCATGTCTCAAGACTTGAAGAAATTTTTTAAGGACAGAGTCTAAGGGTGCATTCATACCAACCCAGAGTTTGTCTAGAAAGTCCGATTGGTTTGGGAGGTGAGAATGCAAATTTGAATTCCAAAATGGACGACTAAAATGAACTCTGATTTGCCTAAAAACCTCATAATTACAATATTTAAGTTGTTATCCAACTGGAGCCAGCACATTAACAACTTGATCCTCATTATCGTCGGCCATGATGGTTGTTTTTCTTACAGCTTTCGCGAATCAGGATGTAGAATAGTGATGTTTGTTGAGTATCAGTGACGTTGAGGTCGGATGAACGCGGCTCAGATCACATCGGACAAAATCTGATGCGTATCGGATATCGGATGTGGCCTGGGTCGCATTGGAAAAAATCTGATCTTTGTTGTTCAGACTGTCGTAAAAAGATCATTAAGGAAAGTTTTCATTAAGAAAATGAAAACAGGATCGGGTCACTTCAGGCTGCAGTGTGAACTTAGCCTAAATAAAGTCCCAAACATTGTACCGCCAAGCAGACCAGCATATTCTTACTTCAAACTCATCAGACAGAACCAGTTGTTTCCTGGTCCAAAACATCAGCTTTCTGCTTATAAGATGAAAGCACCTTCAATAAAAATTGATTAAATTATTAGTGACATTGTTAATCCTTGTTGCTTTAAGAGTTTCCCTCAGTTTGTAGCAGTGTTTCGCACAGCATCATTGATGTTTCTTGTTCATTTCTGTCATCGTGTTAACAAGATGCTGGCTTGTGAATTAAAAGAGCTTTTAAATCAACCCCAGTGCTGTACACCTTCATGAACACATCGGTACAGTACCAGGAAAGGTGCCAGGAAAGGTCAGGGGCCTCAAACTGCCAATCAGAAATGTCAGCTCTGCTTAATGTCATCAAAGTAACCTTTTGTGGTTGAAATGACACAAAAATGAGAACTCTAAAGCATTTCTCTGTCAGAGACCTTGACCTTTGATGTAACATTGTACAATGTGACAATCATTATTACCCCATCACCCGAAGGATGAAGAATACGACCAAATATAGAGTCACATTCGATAAATTAGAACTCAGATTTAAAGTACGTTTTGGAAATAACTTTAAACATTCTTTTCTACAAGCCCACTTTTCTCTATTAAAAATGCTTATTGGTCTGCTGTATTTAGTAATTGCATTTATGCCAATCCTAACCAGTCCTAGTTTATTCCTAACCATAACAAACTAAAACATAACTCACTCCTTACCTCTAACCATGACTGCTACTGTAAACAAGGGGATCCAATATGGCAGAAATGGTCCGAAATAAGAACGCTAAACAAGTTCACACACAAACAAGTTATATCCATACTAACCTTAAACAATACTACTATATTCCTAAACCTAACTTTAACCAAAACTTTCTTCACACCTCTAATGGTCTTAAAAAAACAATATTATCATTTATCGCAAAAACTTCTGGGACAATTTATTGTCCGGCAAAATTTTACCAAGATTAAATTCTTCAAACTCATTTTCATTAAAAATTTTAATGTCTACATGTGGCATGTTCATTTTAAACTTTAAATGAATGAAATAAATAAAAACAACTGCTTTTGTGAGTGGATGTAAACATCTGCAAGATAAATGGAGTGGAGACCGCAGGGGGTCCCCTGTGTGTGCTGAGGAAGACCATGAGGAAGACGACTCAAACGCCCGTTTTCTGCTGAGAGGCAGAAGCAGCAACCAGTTTATTTCTGGAGCAGATTGCATTCCTGTCCCAGTAAAATGTTCTGCTTTTTGACGGCAGATCATGGCTGCCATCGCCTCGCCTGACAAATCATCCGCGGCGTAATTGCCAAACGCGTCGCGGCTCCTCCCATCGTCCTGACCTTTCCCACGCCGAGCACAAAGGTCATCTGTTTAGGCATTTACTTCCCCAAGATGGTGAGATGTGATCTTTTCTTTCTCGACCTTCTTGACACGAAGCTTCCAACATTTTGATTTTAAGCATAATTTTGCATCTTTTGGTGTTATTGTCAATCATCTGGATTCTTATTGCAAAAATAAACATCTGTCAGCTTATTTTTGCAAACATATTTTTCTATTCTAAATTTAGTGAATAGAAGCTGCAGTTGTCTCATTTTTAAACAATATTTGTGCATCTTACTCATATTTTATTCTGTAAATAATGATGAAAGAACCTTCTGGTATGTTAAATGAAGTGGAAAAATAATAAACACATTTTTTATGCATTTTTGTTTGAGAAACAGTAATATAAACCTCTGAAGATATTTAAAACATTTTATCATAGTGGTAAACATAATCTCTTTGTAAATAAGAACAAATTCAGCACATTTTTATTTATTGTAATACATGAAACTGATTACATTTTAATTTTGGAAAAAGATTGAGACAACAAATGTAATAAAAAACAATAGTTAATGAGTTTTGATTACAAAAACAGAAAAAGTTCTCTAAATAAATAATTTTTTTAGGTTTTCTTCTTAACGCGTCGTATTCTCTGCCCAGTTGGGATCGTATTTAACACGGGACAGCACATTTTCCCACAGATTTATCCGTATTTATGGAAAACAAATGTGGCACATAAATACGTGTGGAAAATATCTCCATTTAAGCGGCGATTCCTTTAAAAATATGCAGACTGCGCGGCTGTGTAGGATGATCATGCTTGTAGAATCTGGTAATAAGACGACTGCATTCTGCTGGGAGGACTGAGGAATGTTAAACACAACGATGCAACCCACACACTTTCTTTTTCCTCCATATCGAAGGAAAAACTCCTCTGTTTTCTGCTTTTTTTATGCCCTTGATGTTCAATATGTGTTCCTTACGACGCTGTAAATTTATCAGTGTGACACTTATGATGTTGTGCAAATGGGAGCACGTTACATATCCCGTCTTCAGAGGAAAAGACAAAAGACCTTTTCGTCATTACTTGATAGCACACTAAAGTGTAAAATGCAGTTCCATTTTTTCATTATTTTGTCAGTATAGCAGCTTGGTTTGGTAAATCAATTTGCCTATATTTTGATGTTTTCAGCTTAGAAAATGCAAATGCAGCACATTCCTGCAGCGTTTTAACGCATCCGACAACCTGTGCGCCTGCAGTGGCCTAACCTCTGTTCTGCCGCTCATTCAGACCTGAGAGGTTTCTGTTCCTCTCTGTGAGCATGCTCTTGTCATTAGCATGCCTCTGAACTTTGCCTCACAATGTCTGTCCTGAATGTTTCGGGTGAATTATTTCATCCTGCAAGGAGATGACTGCAGGGCATTCACATGGAGGGGCTTCCTCTGGTCTGGGGGACCAGTAACTGCACACTGGTAATGGTGGACACCTGAAATACATTTTAAATACCCCAAATAAACAAACAAAACAACAAATAAAATTAATTATGAAGACTCAGTACACAAAAAATGGCTATTTGAGACCAAAGCACCAGACTGAACACTTTGGTCGACCAGATTTTGGTCGAAAGAGAGAAATGATAAATCATGCAAAAAGAAATTATTGAGCTTCTTTTAATTTATGATGCGATTAATTGACAGGCTTATCATTTGTAAATATTTTGTTGATTTTGCAGGAGGCTCCACTTCTGCTTTTCAAAAACGTGGAGTTGTGTAATTGCGCATCTGTTTGCAGCCATTTTTACGTGAGTGTAAACATTGAGTTTTGAGGACGTGGCCATCAGCATTTATTTGGATTTAAAGTGACAAGACTTTAAAAAAACTAAATCCAATTGAAAATCTGTAATTTTTGCTCTATTTTGCAAAAAATAAGAAGCTAAGATCTCAGCTGTAATTTTAGCCAACATATTACTGACCCAATGATGATAAATTAAAATTCATGACACATTTCCAGCTTGGCCCAGACTCAATAATTAATACATCAATTCATTCCATGATAAATTAAAAAAAAGCTTAATTCCTATTTACATGTTTACTGTTTCTCTCTTTCTACCAAAACTCGATGCTAAAAGTTTTCAGTTAATAGCTCTTATTGAAGGAAAGTTTAGTTTTTAATTTACAGAGACTTAATTCATTTTATCTGTTGTTTCTGTTATTTTATTCATTTTGAATATTCAAAATATCCTAAATTAACAAATTGGACACTGGAACATTGTGCACTTTTTTCTTCCACTCAACTTTCCTGAATTATTTCAGTTCTTATCTTCATATTTCCAAATATATATATTTTTAAATCAGAAAACAAAACACACAAGCAGAAAACTGCTGCAGGGTTTTGTGTGTGTGTGTCTGTGTGTGTGTCTGTTTGACCCTTTTTAAGGTTTTGATGCAGAAATTAAGAAACTTTAGGGAGTCGCCAGCTCCGCTCGTCATGCTGTAGTCGCACATCTGCACCCATATATCAGCGCCACGCACAAAAACATTCCTGAGAGCCAAGCGGCGGTGATTTGTGTGCCGTTCTCCTCCTTTTTTGATTAAAATTCATCTGTGATCTGACTGTTCTCTCAGCTAAAAGCTGTACCTTTTAAATCAGTCATCTCAGACCTGCAGCGCATTAAGACCTGCAGTGACATCACAACTGTTTCCACTCGCCCCGCCGCGCCTCTTGCCTTCTCCTACGCTGTCCTGTCCTCAACAGATGGTCAACCTTGTGGCCTGTGGATTTTTAAGTGTTTAATAAATGTAAAACAACCTGAAGAGTGTTGGGGGTGAAAAAAAAAAAAAACGGGAATCTAAACCTGAACCATGTGGCTAGCAGCCGTTAGAGGCTGTCGCTAATGTGGTTCAACATGTGGAGCGGAGGCCACGCAGGAAGGGCGGTTTATGACCCCAGGGCAGAGCGGGGTAGTAACTAGTTACATTTGTTCAATTACATTCACTTTAGTGAAGTGCTTTTTTTAAAATCTACTTTTAGCAGTATCTTTACTACGCTGTAATTTGAGTAATTTTATAATGAAGTATCTCGACTTGAGTAAAATTTCTGGATTTTCTACCCACTGAATGAAAAACAAACATGTTTAACCAAAAGTTCACCAGACACAGACCTGCAGTTTCTGTTAAAGTTTCATGAGTTTCACATTGAAAGAAACGGATTTGGAAAAAACCTTTTGCCTGATTTTATTTATTGCCATTGAATTATTATTTTGATTTGTAAAATGCCAAAATTTCCACTTAACTTCAGATTCTATTTCGTTTTACGTAATTTGTAAATATGAAATGATGTTTTGATCACTTCATCAATACTTGAATCACTGTCCTTTTTTAATTTACTAATTTCTTGGGCAACTACTTTTTACTTTATTATGAAGTATTTCTACTCTTAGTGGAGTAAAATTTCTGGATTTTCTTCCAACTGAATGAAAAACAAACATCTTATAACCAAAAGTTCTCCAGACACAGACACACACCTGCAGCTTTTGCCAACATTTGTACAATTTATTTTCATTTTATATCTTAAAATTCCAAACTTTCCAGTTAACTTTGCATTTTGTCCATCTGATTATGTACATTTTAGATAGTGATGGATAATTTGATCAGTTACTCAGTACATGAGTTTTACCAAAGACATTTTACTCTTACATAAAATATGTTGAAGTAGTTCTACTATTGAGTGATATTTTCGGGTACTCTGCCGTTCTTTGAGGGTCGTGCATGAAGGGCTGTTTATGACCCTCAGCAAAGTTCTTTCAAGATCTACAGTAGAATCTGCGTTTACGTTGCTGCTGGTTTATGAGGCAATGTTCTGGTTTTAAACGCACAGATATATTCTGCTCAGATGCTACAGGTGATGTTGGAACGCAGCCGGCGGCGTTTTCATCTCAAGCGCCAACATGTGCTCCGGCCCCGCGGCGTAATATATGAACGTGTTTGACTTATTGTCAAATTAAGGAAGAGTGTCACGACCCGGGTTGTTTATCTGCTCGTTATTCCACTCAACTCAACCTGACACCGCTAACCACAACAGATCATAAAGTATTCCCCAAAAAGGAATGCGCGCGCTGACGTGACGGGATAAATCATCGACGCCTGGAAGACGACCAGCAGCTAAACGCTCCGACCGAGGCCTTATCAGATCTCGTCCTGCCAAGTTGTAAACAATATTCAGCGGAGATCCCTGTGGCTTTCCCTGTCAGCCAATGACCCAAATAAATACTCTACATGCAATTTTACTGTGTAAAAATCTGCAAAGGGAAGCTGTAGTTCGATAATCTTTTAAATCAGTTGTGTGGAGCTAAATTAAGGTCATAATGTTTGTTCTCAATTTGAAAAATGACAGAATTGAAATGACAAAAAAAATTTGAAATTGAAGCTGGAGTTTAGCTATATTATGCTCCCAATACAGTACAATAACCAGGAACTTTTTATAATAACGACATCTTATTTAACTTATGTAATCATTCCAATGATTACACAAATCATTAGAGTGTAATGATTATCATGTTATAAATTATTTTCTCACCAGAAACTAACCTTGGCTTGATTCTTTCATGCTTGTTTGAGAAATCCTTTAGTTTCCTTTAGTCTCCTTGCTCTGCCTTTTAGGCGGAGCTCCTACCCCTCTCAGCTCCTTAAGACTAGCCAGCAGCAACTGGCAAACATCTCCTCAGCTCATTATAGGAGCTACTTTTCAGTGAAACTCTGGTAAAAACATTGTTAAAGGGTTGATAGAGGAGCCATGTTGTGATGACTTCCTGAGGGCAGAGTTTCAGAAAGAGCTTCTTGAAGAGACAGAGGCTCAATTTCAAGGCGTTAAATTGTACAGCATTTTTTATAACAACTTGACTGAGGAGAATACAGCTAAACGAAGAGGAGAATGAGCTCCATATGCAGCTATTTTTTGTAAGCTAAAGATAAAATAAAGAGTCTGTGATATACAGCCAACACTGTGGAACATCTGCCTCCTTTATAGCTACTTAAAAAGTGACATTGTACTCTAATATCCACCCAACGTTAACAGTGGACATTACACATGTGGGCCGAGAGCCGCAGAAGTATTAAATATTATCGCACACAGCCTAATATTTCACTAACCCTGAGCGTTTCATTCAGAGATGTACTCGAGATAAAAAGCAATAATCTGAGCCTGATGGATGGCCCAGGCAGAGCCGCGGGCCAGCGCTGTGTGCACAAACTGCAGCGGAACGATAAAACCAACATGGAGCAGGTGTGTTTGGTTAAGATGCACTTGTCAAGTGGGGTGACGAGCATGTCTGTGTTCATTCAGCCGAACCCTCTTATCTGCACCTCCATGTCCCACTCAAGAGACAAAAGGCACTTGGCCATGTTTGTATGATTTACCTCTCCTCATGTAGCTGCGCCCGCACACATGAAGCTGTTCCTCACAGGCTGCGTTTATTTATACTCTTTTATTACTGCCTGCCTTCGAAACATACAAGATCTTCTCAATAAATTAGAATATCGCTGAAAAGTTAATTTATTTCAGTAATCCGGTTTGGAAAGTGAACATCATATATTCTATAGGTTCACTACGCACAGAGTGATATATCTGAGATGAAGATTAACTACATTTAATTAAATTTACTGGAGTAACTTTTCTTTTTTGCAAAAATGTACTTACTAAGTTTATTATGAAATATAGCTACTGGAGTGAGATTTCTGGACAATCTTTGGAAATATTTTTTCCCTAATTTTATTGTTTACATGAATTATTTTCAAGATTTCCACATAACTTCATATTTTGGTCCATCTATTGATGTGACTTTAGAATACTAGCATTTTCAATGATCAGCCATTATGTACTTGAATCGCCATTTTAACCAAATATGTTTTTACTCATGTGTAATTTCTTGGACAGTTACTTTTGACTTTTGCTTGAGTCATTTTATTATGAAGTATCTCTACTGTTACTTATGTAAAATTTATGGATTTTTCTACTGACCAAATAAAAAACAAACATGTTTTAACCAGACTTTCACCAGACTCACAACCTGCAGTTTTTGTTAAAGTTTCACAAGTTTCATATTGAAAAAATTTGATTTCATAAAATCTTTTGTCTGATTTTATTTTTTGTTACTTATGTAGTATTCCATCTTTCTGACAAAATGAATTTTGGGGTTTTATTAGCTGTAAAGAATATTTAAAAACTACAAATAAATATTCATAATGGCGTAGTAGGACCATTATAAACAAGATTTCTGCCAAAAGTCTCAGAAATTTTGTAGAAAATTCTTGGAAATTTCTGAGTTTGAAATAATAAAATATTACTAGAAAAATATTCTAATAATATCTGAAATTTTCTAGAAAAAATGCAGAAATTTCTGACTATCAAAAGGTGAAAATGAAGCAATGAATATTACCAAGAAAAAACTTGGAAATTTCTTAGTCAAAAATGTCTTTTTTTTGAATGTCAGAAAATTTCCAAAAGTCGAAAATCGACTAAATAAATTTAATTTTGTAACCTTAAAATGTTCTTGTTTTTCTAGAAAATGTAATCTCAACATTTTGTATTTTGAGAATTTTTTCGTCTTTTGTATTGCAATGGCCGCCGTCCTGCTCATCATCTGTCTTTTATAAAAAAATACAATAAAATGTAAAAAAAAAATCAGCTACTAAAACAAACAGCTAAATTCTACAGTATTATGTTTGTTATAGTATTTATTTTTAAGCTAAATAACCCCACTGACCTTTTCACCGGCATGAAAAGGAAGTGACGTCAGAGCAGGAAGTGAAGCCCGTCTCCGTCCCGACAGCAATGCGCTGCTCCTGCTACAACAACAAGTGACATTTGCGGCCGTCTGAGCCGCAGGGAGCAGCGGGTGAATGTATCAGCGGACGGGTCGTGTATCTGCCGAAGCCCCGGATGTGTGTGCGGCGTCGGCGGAAATGACCATGAGGTAAGCGGCTCGCTGTTGGGCTGAACGCGGCTGTGATGCTCTGGTCTCATTAGCAACAAGCTAACGATACCCTGCTGCTGGCCAGCTACAGCTCACCACGGTAAATCTGGGTTAAACTTCCTAATTGTGGGATTTGTGAGTTACTTTTAGATGTTTAAGCAAACTCTTTACTGTCGTAGGAGTTTGTTTAAAAAGCTTTGTGGAGACAGTTGTTTTTTAAAGAGACAGTACTCATTTAAAGGGATTATCTTGTTGTTTATGTCAGTTATTCGGCTATAATTACAGGACCTGCAATTCAGATCGTGTTTCATTATAACTCGCAGTTTTATTTGGCAGGACTCCTCAAGCTTCGGAGTAAAACTATAAATCTGTATGAAAGGACAGATTCATAATAGTGAGGAGAAAATCTTTTCTATTGAAGGGATTTATGCAACTTCCACTGAAATGAGTTAACAGAAATGACAGTAAATCGCAATGAAGTGTCTAATTTGTTTAAAAGTAAAAACCAGTTGAAAAAAATTACAATTCCTAAGTAAATTAGGGATCATTATTTATTCAGAACTAAACTTGAAGTGTGACAAAGCAGTGTGGCATCACAACAAATGAGATTAAAGGTACTCAGACAGAGAACTATCCCATATCTGAATTTTATAATTAAAAAAGTAAGTGTAGTTTTAGATGGAAAAACAATGAAATGGCATTGTTGTCAAATCCTAAAAAAATTGTACGCTGTGATGGCTTGATTAATGTTTCTCTGTAAACTTAAATGTAATAACCTCGCCCTAGGGATTAACAGTCAGATGATCTCAAAGCATGAGTCAGAACAATAAAACAGAGGAGTTAAATATGATTTAGGTCTTTATGTTTCTCATTTATAGGACACCAGATTTGGCAGAATTGTCAAACAATTGATCAGAATCAACACTACACTTTTATTTATTGTTGTTATTGTTTTATTTCTTCATCCCTAGATGTAACTAACATTTCTAACATTTGTGTTTGTAGTCAGTGAAGTTTGTGCTGAATTAACACACATTTTGCTTTGTAGCTCAAGTTGTGTTATGTGTGTCATCATCGAAATTAAAATTGAAAACCCTTTTTATTACGTATAAAATATCAACAAGCAGCAAATTCTTTGAGTTGAGTTTGGCAAATATCAGAATATTTTATGTATAAACTGATAATCTCATAATCCCTTTCAGTCCGATTCCAAGCTGCTATCTGTCAAGAAGAATAGAATTTTGTATGGTCAGTATTTCTAAGATTTGATTGAGAGAAGTTTTTCTATTTTTAGGCTTAAATATTTGCTACTGCTATAAAATAATTCAATTTTTGGAAAATCAGGATTCAACACCAAAAGACACTCAAACATTTTACACACAAAAAACAGAACATTCACAGTTTTATGCTTTCAGGCTTGATGTTTGTTTTGCGATAATTAATAAGTGATCGCTGTGGTAAATTAGCTCGCGCTGCTATTAGCTAATTTAAACACCTGCTCCACTGATGATCTGTCAGAGTTGGTGTTTAGGTCGCCTTAAAAAAAGATTCTGAACTAAAACTCACCGAATCCCACATCATATCTCCTTGTTACAGTTGTCATAGTCAAGTGAGCACAGCTGAACTACTTCCCTGTCCCACATTATTTCTTTCTCAATTAAAACTTTTCTTAACTTATCTAGTTGTTGTAATGTTGACAATGTTGACTGTGTCCCTTTTTCTTTGATATACTTAAGATTAATGTGTTTTTTGACAACTTAATAGCTAAAATTAATGCTAGTTATCGGCCTGCAGCTTTTTGCCTTCAGCAGGCAGCTGGGGGACCTTACCAGCATGACGCCATGCTGCTTCACTTTTATACATTGCAGCCTTGGAAGTTTTTAAATTTGGCTAAAATAATTAACAGACCTTGTAGGTGATGATTTTCTGTGTCATGTTTTGGTTCTGGGAAATGTTCTGACGCTGCTCCGCTGCTGTCTGTTGCAGATGACTCAGCAGTGGCTTGGACATCGATGATTCAACAGAAGATGAGGCGTGCTCTGTTTGTCCGACTCGTCATCGCTTGTTACCATAGCTACATAAACCACTCTGACATGGACACTACCCTATAGGAAATCATGCTTTTTGCAAACTGAAGTCACTAAAATACGTTTTTGTCTAAATTAGTATTATTATTTTGAATGGGTTTTTGCTAATTTTCTGTGATAAAATGTCCCTGGCTGAGCAGTCTCAGAAATGGTTTCCAACCCATGTCCAAGCCACCGTTCTTCAGGCGTCCGGTTTACAGCCTAAAGGCAAAAATGGCACCAATGATGCCTACACCATCATCCAGCTGGGGAAGGAGAAGTACTCCACGTCGGTGGCGGAGAAGACGGCCGACCCCGTCTGGAGGGAGGAGGCGTCCTTCGAGCTGCCCGGTCTGCTTCTGGAGGGGAACCCCGAAGTGTACGTGCTGTCGCTCACAGTGATGCACCGCTCGTTGGTTGGGATGGACAAATTCCTGGGCCAGAAGACGATCAACCTCAACGAAATGTTTGATAACAAGCAACGAAAGAAAACCGAGTGAGTACGACCTCTGATGAGCTTGTTTCTCTTTAGCTGTTGGAGGATTCAGGCAAAACTAAGTGATAGGAGACTTTTTAAAACAATCAGTACCAGAATCAAATCAACTGTACCGTCTGGGGTCGTCTTGTCTCCTGAAGCCCCAGAGGGCCAGTTTATAAAAATTACAGGTTATTTTTATTTTTTGAGCACAGTTTGTAAAAAGATATAAAACTAAAGGGGGTGGTATTTTGTGTTTTGCCCCAAGTGACTTCTGGCGCCAGAAGTATTGAACTGAGCGACTGAAATTGTTTTTCCAGTTCATACAGAATAGATGGAACTAAAGAAAATGCTTTGTTGTGTTTATTTATTGTTAAAATGGAGGAGTCGACAGTCTACCTCGTTAAAAATAGAAAGTAATGACTTAATTAGACTGTAAGAAGCGGCTCTGCCTTGCTCTGCTGGAGCTGCAGGGATTCCAGCCTTTCAATCAATCACCCCAGAAGATTTGCACTTGACTCATCCTGAGTTACAACAAGCGACAAAACGGAGCTGAATGATGTCGAAGGAAGCTGGGAGAAGTTATTCAAAGGGTTCTCTAAAAGCAAAGCAGAAAAATCTTCATTAAATACGTCGGGTTGAAGCTCGAGCCTCTAATTAACGTTAATCAGTCGGGTTGGATCGGGCTCAGACTCGATGGACTCGGATCGGGTGGGTTGGGTTTTTTAGGTCCGATCTAAACTTTAGTGCAGATTTCCTGTCTAGATGTGAAGCAGGAGGAAGTTGAAAGGCTTCAGACCAGAGCAGGTGAAGCCCATTAATTTTATCGTTCTGCCAGTGGTTTTCATCACTGCAGAGAAAAAGTTTGATAAGTTCATCTGCTTCATTGATGTGAGATGATCTGGATTGTTTGTTCAACTTTGAATATTAATTAATCTATATAAAAACTAAATGTAACAGATTTAAAGATTGACAGATAAAAATATTTGTGACGCCATCAGTCAAAAATGGACAACAAAAAGATCCAGAGCGACCTCTGCTTGGATCCTAATTCCTGGTTTATGATGTTTTTAGTTTATTTTATCCAGTGAGAGGAAACGCGCCGATGGTTCTCCTCCAGTCACAAGGCCTCAGCCTGAACTAAATCAGTTTTTGAGTCACACTCGCCGCATGTGTTAAAGCTATTTCAGACTTCCCCGCCTGTTTTATTCCATCCTTTAATAAGTTCATGACCCCGCTCCTTTTCACCATGTGGCATAAACACAGTCACTTTGCCTTTTATATTCGTCACACACTTGTTTTACAGCTTCGTCTCATTTTAAACATCTGTTTAAAGTCGTTTATAGCTCAGCATGGTTTTAACAGCAGTTGGTGGTTTTAACTTCTGTTCCACCTCTCTGACAGTTGATTGCCCTTTGTTTAGAGATCATATGTCGCCTAATAAGTGACAAATGTCAGTGATTCACTTGGAGGCCCAATGAAACAAGCGGAGCTGGACAAACATGTTTAGGTAGTCACTCCCAGTGGAGCATTTTTTTGTTTTTGTGTGAAAAAATGCAGCCGTGTTTGTTCTCAGCAGCCTGAAGCGATGCCGTTTGTTGAGTTTCAGCTTTCTGAGTGTAAATGTCCTCTGGGTTTCTCTGCTGCCGGTTGAGAAATACTTTGATTAGCAGGTCAAAACCTGAAAGAATTTTGTTTGTTAAACATTTTTAGTCACCTTATAGTTTTATGTTCTGTAAAAAACAGTTTAACAACAGATGTTTTGATGCAGATTCTGTTTCTTTATTTCTGTCTCTTTTGTTTTAATCTTTCTTTTTGTTTATCTTTTTATCTTTCTGTTTCTCTTTTGTCTTTGTTTTCTGTCTCTTATTTCTTTCTTTTCTGTTTCGTTTTTCTTTATCATGTTATTAATCTTTATTTCTCTTCCTCTTTCTTTCGTTACGGAGAAACAGCGGCTCTGATTCCCTCCAGGATGTTAGCGCTAGCGTAGCGTGTTTGTTTTGCTTGTGTTTACCCAGAATGCCCTGGACTGTCGTCCACTTTCTGCTTTTGGAACGGTCTCCGATCCGCTTGGCGTTCACATTCGCAAACCAGAGTTAATTTCAGCCAAACCCAGACTGGGGTCAGAGTTCAGTTTTTTGGTCCAAATGAACCGGAGTTTCTTGACAAATTTGACTTCTCAAGGAATTTTTGAATTGAAACAAAGTTTAATCCAACACATATATCCAGAATTAACGTCTTCAGGGCAGACCTTGATGAGTTAATCTGTGCTCTCCAACCAGAGGATGAAGGTCTGACATCATCTTCCTCGCGCTGCGGGACTGGATCTGGTGTTAATTAGATCACCGCCTGTCCCATCATGGAAAGACATTAGCACACTTCCTCCCCGTCCATCAGTAGCCAGAATCACGATATGTTACAATCAGCGTTGCTGGCTGGTATTTATTTAGGTGTCTGTAGTGATGCACCTCCAGGCTCTGCAGCTTTTCAGCAGCGGTTCTGTAATGATCCCCGTCGGTACCACGGCTCCACACGGCGGGCCTGTGGTCGGCCCGGCCGCCTCGGACCCGACGTGCTCAGGAAGAAAAACGTGGCTTGGTATTCGTTAACTAGCCTGTGTTTGTGTCTGTGACGAGATTGGAGATCTGAGACCCTGAGGCGGTGGCAGCAGCATGCTGCGGGTCGGAACCACACCCAATCAAGGTTTTAACCGATTTTGGGTTTGTTGTTAAAGGCTAGTTGGCATCACTTTACAATGATTCTCCCCTTGTAGATGACTAATAAATAATTTGTCATCCATCCATCAATAAACACTTTATAAATCATTAATAACTGTTTATTATGCATTAATTAAGGCTGAGAAGAAAACATAAACATATTTACAAATGCTTATTGAGAGAAATGTTTTGTAGAACTACTTTAGATAAGATAGATAGGTGAACAGTAGATTTTTCCTCCTCACCCTTAATTAATGCATAATAAACAGTTATTAATGATTTATAAATTGTTTATATGTAAATCAGTAACATATCTATAAACTATTATTCACCTATAAGGGCAGCATTGTTGTACCATTTAGTTTTATTTAGTTGTGAAATTTTTTTTGGACTAATTCAGTCAGTTTTAATTAATTTTTACAGTGTGTTTGCTGGTTATTATCAGTTAAATATTGTTTAATTTTAGCCCCGTCAGACCGTCAGTTCCCAAAACTACACACACAAACATACTGACCAAGCCAGACCAAACACAGATAAAAAACATCTCGGCGGATGGTTTAAAAAGGAATTTAATTATTTGTTTTAATTTACTTCTAAAATGGTAGAAAATAAGCTTTAGTGCTCTAATTAAAAACCTGCATAATGTGCCCATTTTTTAATTTGATTATCAAAATGATTGATTACTTAATCTTGTAGACTTGATACAAGAAAATGACTCTTCTTTGAAATGAGTTAAAAGGCCCTTTGTGATTAATTAATCTCTTTGTACCTTTAAGATTTTTTGTTTTTCTTGCTTTAAGAAAAGGCAGGAAAATATTAAATTGTGAAATTATTGAATATTGAGGATAAACTCACATTTTTCTCACATTTTTTCATCCTAACATTGTATCCAGGACTGTAATGTTGCACACATTTAAACTGCGATGACATTTGCAGCTTTAAATATTAGCTCTACTGTAAAATGTGACACATTCATATAGAAAACAGACAGAAAACCTTTCTAAACGGCGGTTTCGTCGTGAGGCGTGCTAATGAACACGGATACGTCTCATTAGCATGGATGAACTCCTGCGCTGCCCTGTCATGTGGCTTTGCAGTTTCCCACTTGCTTGTCGTTGCATTTCTGAACAAAGGCCAGATTTGTGCAAATGCCACACTTTTCCCCTCCCAGTGAAGGCCAAAAAAAAAAAATCCCATTATTTCCAGTTGAAAAAGCAGAAGGGTTAAACAAATAGGAGCCTGGAATGGCCTTTTATTATTCTTCAGGAGGCAATTTCTTCTGTTCGAATTTCAAAGAATAATGTTTATCCTTTTAAAAAATAAATGGCGCCTCTTGGTTGTGTCAAAAAAAAAAAGTTGAAGTGATTTAACCTTTTGGATTATTCAGCTCAAATTAGGCTTTTCATTTGTGTCTATTAAGGAGTAGGGGAAGCGTATTATTCCATTTATTGTGTTGTTTGGTCGCATAAAGACTTGTACCACATTCTTATTTTGTCTGCACGTCTCCATGAATTATGTGTGATCAACTGAAAGGATTTGTTGTTGGAGCTGCACTGCGTTAATCCTGCGTCTTTTCTGTAAATTCTGTCACTGAATTTGCTGAGCTTAAGCTTCTTCTCTCCCACTGCAGCTGGTTCTCCTTGGAGTCCAAGCCGGGGAAGAAGAAGAAGGACCGGGGTCGGATCGAGGTCAGCATCCAGTTCATGAGGAACAATATGACGGCCAGCATGTTCGACCTCTCCATGAAGGAGAAGCCGCGCTCGCCCTTCTCCAAGCTGAAGAACAAGGTGAAAGGTCGCAAAAACGACGGCGGGGGCGGCTACAGCGACACGTCTTCGGCCATCTTGCCCCGCTCTGTGGTTTGCGACGTGGAGCCGAGCGGCCGGCCGGCGGCGGCGGAGACGAAGCCGGAGATGAAGGCGAAGCGGCCGCTGCTGTCCGGGGGCCAGAAGCTGTCGGCGGCCCACTCCATGTCCGACCTCATCGGGAACCACTTCCGACCCAAACTGGACTCCATGAACTCCATCGAAGAGAGCGGTGAGCAACAATTAGCGCTGCAGAGCACAAATGCTAACATATCTGCAAAAATGCTGCAGGGGAAGATTAAATTTACATCATGGTAACAATGCATTACGTTGATGTTTGGGACACAACCAATCTGGAAGCACCATTAATTTTGCTGCCTGCTGATATGGCTGATATGAGACTTCAGCTTCTACGGTACAGCCAATATGGCTTCTTTGATTGATTACACTTTATTGATCCCTAAGGGGAAATTGCTTCTTAGTTGACAAGCTAATGAGTATAATAGCACCAAAATGAAAACAATAAATATCTTTGTTGTTGCGCTCATACATTTATTTATTCATTAATTTAGAAACAAAAACATTTTTTTGTTCAATGAGAAATGTTCACTATTTTTTATTAAACTATGATTAATTACAAGTCCTGTAAAAATGTAATCAATATTATTTTTGATTACAGGGTTTAATCAAAAACCCTGTAATCAATATATATTTTTTCTGCATATAAAAATATATATATATTTTTTCTGCATATAATGTGACAAATCTACTATAAAATTCAAGAACAGCTCAGAAAAAATTACATGTTACTAAAGGCCCATAAATAAAAAGTTACTGTAGCCTAAATGTGGCTCACTAATATTTTGAGGCACCTTTTGAATCACACCTGCTGTCCAGTGCACAGGTGGCCATTTTAGTTACAGTTTCCATTAAATCGGTGGTTCGGATATATTTCCTCCAGTATCAACAACTGGAGAAAATCTAGAACAAGAAACTCGACATTTATCCCAAAGTACTGAGAAACAGGTTGGAGGCTGGGAAAAGTTACCATGAAGGCCTTTGGGTTTGAGGTCCAACATCTGGACCGGGCTGAAAAATCTCCCACAACCTTTTAGGACACAACGTGTTCCAGTCTAACCAAACCAAACTGGAACTTTTTGGGCCACCTTATCACAACACGCGTTGGACACAAAAACAGAGAGAACGGCACGTCCTGAGTGAAAGACGCTTCGTCTGGAACAAACAGTCAAACATGGAGGATCCATGAGAGGAATGTAGAGCTTTGTAACGCCAGCGGCTGATTGGACAGGAGATTTCCTCACAATCTGGTCGCTTTGGAGAACGTTTGGAGGCTCAATATGGGAAAACACTGAGTTATGAATCTGAAGCTAAAGATGCTTCGACATAGTTTAAGGTTGTAGAGACATTTAATCCAATTAATTGTTTCAGCCTTACATTAGAAAAGCATCTAAAGATGCAAATAAACTAATCAATGACTTTTTTAAATAAGAAAATATTTTATTACCTAAATTAGTTAATGATTATTTCAATAATTGATGATTAACGATTAATCTGAATAATCGTTTCAACCCAACACTTAAACCTGTATTGTATGTTAGAAATGCATCTAAAAATGAAAATAAACAATTAAATTCCTTTCTTGAAAGAAAAAAATGTGATTGCCTAAATTATTTAACAATTGTTACCATCATTTATTAATCCGATTAATCGTTTGAGCCTTTATGACAAAGCACTAAGCACAAATAAACTTCATTTGATGAAAATTTTCTTGTACATTAGAAATACATTTAAAGATGCAAATAAACACCTAATTAAATACATTAAAAAAAAATAAATTAACATTTGTTCCCTAAAATTTTATTCCTTTAGTGCATCTGAACCTATTAGTCATGATTAACCGTTTCAGTCCTACACTGATGCTGTTTTTGTACATTTAAATAGATTTGCTGATGCAAATAAACTAAATTCCTTTGTTAAAAAAGGAAATAAACATTTTATTGCCTAAAATGCAACGTGGCATTCCTTTAGTACATCTGGACAATAATCAGTTGATTCATCGTTTCAGCATTAGTTTATTATTAAACTGTGCTGTTTAAAAGTTGTGTTTTATTGCAGCTGGCCTCTCAACACAGTGAAGCAGTTTGAGTTTCCTAACGAGCCGTTCGGCTGTTTGTCCTGTTTATTGCAGCGGCGGCTTCAAGTTGTTTTTCCTCCTCTTCCAGGAAGTACAGGTGGCCCTCACCGGCGTTCCCAGAGCGAGGTGCCTGGATACCAGGACGGAGAAGCACACAGTGACCCTTTCACTGATATCAGTGACACCCTGCCACAGAAGTATGCCACGCTCCCACGCAACCGCAACCCGTTTGAGGGCGAGCGGGGGCAGCAGCCGTGGGAGCGGGCGGAGCGGAGGGAGAAGAAGGAGAAGGTCAGCCTGCTGGAACGTGTGACGGGGAAGAAGGAGGGCCGCAGGGCCGGCAACGGGGGCCGATCGGGGAGCTCCGGAGACCTGCGCTCTCCCAACCCGTTCAGCGCCGACGCCGCGGCCGACACCAACCCGTTCAGCTTCAGCTACAAAACCAGGTAGTTGGGCTTCGTCAGAGAGTTTATCTGAGTGGAAGGTGTCATTAGCGGCTCTTTAGAGTAGCAAAGCCCTTTGAGCCGCAGTAATGAGATCCTCTGCTGAGATACAGCGTCCAATTAACCACTTATCTCCGCTGGTCCATCGTCTTCTGCTGCCGCCGCTGCCAGGCATCGGGCGCAGCTGTGTACAAACCTCACAGATGTTTAATGACTTCATCTAAGAAGCCTCCTGGCATGGCTCAAGTTTATCAATTTGATCAAATTTTTGAAGATTTAGGTTTTGGAAAATCTAGATTTTAGTTTTTCTGCCATTGAACTCCTTCCATAGTTTAGATTGAAGTCACCAAACACAGGGAAAGAAAAAGGATCACACTGAAAAATATAAAAATCTTTGACACTTTTTTCAGAAATTTACTTCAATCTCAGGATTCTGACTTCAATCCAGTTCCGAGATCAAAAGTCTGAATTCTTCCTTTTTTTCATAGGGCGGCCATCTTGACTGACAAGTGTGTTTTTGAATTTTCAATTTAGGTCAACAATATGACAAAGTATTAGGGCCAGACTATGATTTTTTTTAATTGCAATAATAATTTCATGATATTAGGACAATAAAGTTGTAATTATATGAGAACAAATAAAAATTAGGGACGTTAGCAACTTGTGAAGCTGTGTCTTGGTATAAGTTTTACAAATAATTAATGCTTAATCTTTTCCCACATTTGTATTGTTACCAATAGCAGGAAACATTTCTTGCACAATTATTCAGAAGGTTTGTACTTTCAATGAAGAGCAAAACAAATTAATACAAACAAATCTGAAAAAAACCCAACTTTAGTAATGAGACTTCTCAGTTCCAGTTCAGTAAACAAACAAAAACCCAAAATGTTTAAAAGCTAGACTCCATAATCTATTGACTATTGTTTGGATTATCTAATTAATGGTTGGACAGCAAAATGTGTTTCAGGTTGTATGTAGAGCATATTTACAGACAAAATATTTTTCATCTGAATAGAATCAAAATGTTTATATGAATTGTACAGTTTTAGGTTAAATGCTGCTCTAAATGTTATTTCTGTTATTTGATTAATAAACTGCAGTTATAAAAATTCCTCTTTGTTATTTCAGTGACAACAAGCAGACAGGAAACGAGGACGGCCTCTTTGGGCAGAAGAAGAAGAAGAAGGACATTTTCGGCAAAAAACATGTAAGAACAACAACGTCTTCCAGTGACATTATTGCTAAATTGTCAGCTTCACCTGACAGCGCCTGTCATAAATGATCCCAGTAAATGTGAACTCGTGAGTTTCGCTCAACGCCGCAGCAGCAGCAGCAGCTGACATGGATCAGCAAGGCCTCCGAACGCTGAGCCGCGCCGTTTGGCTAATTAGCAGCTGCACCAGTCGGTCAGCGCGTCCGATCGGATCGTCATTGGAAGTGGTGTTAAATTTCAGGGCCAGGAGGTCATTTTCATTCTCTAATTGCGCCATTTTTGTTGTGACAGTGAGTGGAAATGACGTGTGTATCCCTTTAAATAGTTACTACATTTGAAGCTCAAGCTAGTTCTTTGGTTTTAAAGTGTCTAGCAGGAAATAACAGAGTACTACACAGCAGAAGAGTCGGGTTGCGGGTTGTGGGGGGGGCAGCAGCTAAAGTGATGCCTAAATGAGAAGGAGAATGCTGATAATGGCTTTCCTCACCTTGCTCTGTGGGTGTTGAGGGCTGTCGTTATCCACACATGCGTCCCCCGTGCGTGCCGCTGCGCCTTCCAGAAATGGCAGCTCCCATTTCCTCTGCTTCAAGGCCCTAATTAACCACACACAGGATGGGAGAGAGGGGCAGTGAGAGATTTCAAAGAGCTCAGCTTTTAGATTCTCAAAGCTGAGCTCATTAGAAACTGTAATGACACAACTGGAGAATGCCAAGTGTGCGCCTTATCTCCTCCTCACTACTGATCGGAGGGAAAAACGGCCATCATTACTTCGCCAGTTCATGGTCATTCCCAGGCCTTTTGTCAGCAGCCAGATTATTACGCCGTGCGTGCGTTTAAAAAAAAAAAGATATTCTCCGTCTCTGCTGGCTTCAACACTGCAAAAAGGCAAAGTCTTAACAAGTGTCTTTATTCTACTTCGAGTGTAAATCTCTTACTACTCCTCAAATAACAAAAAATAACTTGCAAGAAACTTTTCTTCAAGAAATGTGAGCTTGTTTTAACTAAATAATTGATTAATATTGATTATTTATTACTAGTTATCAGCAGAGACACACCGATCTAATATTAATATCTGTACTGGTAACAATATTGCAGTAATGCTCGGTTCTCTGAGGGATTTCATTCTTTATTATTTAATTTACGTCGTATTTAAAGCTCCTAATTTCACTTTTTTTGATTTATCTGACGTCTTCTGTTCTCGAAACCTTCCTCATTTAATCTCAGTGCCGGATATTTAATTTTGGTCATCATGGCAACGCGGCAGCGTTGTTCTGCTGCTGGAGGCGATAAGACACAGGTGAGCGCTGCGGCTCCAGGTCGCTCTGCGCGTTGTCTCTGCGTAGCGGTGGAGGCTGGTGGGGAGTGGAGGCTGATAAGTGAGGTATTTTAAACAGGGCGGAGGTTTTCACTGCTCGGTCCGTCTGTGGGAGGAAGCCCAGCGCCGAGGCGATAAAGTAGTCCCTCATTAAAAACCATTACGCCAGAGCACGATCTGCTTCCCTCAACATTTCATTGGCTGTTTATTAACCAGAACTTTTAACAGTCTGGCTGCGTTTATCTCCCCACGAAGGCTTCATGTAGTTTTGACAGAAGTTTCACTGAAAACTCTGGTCTCTGGTTTGATTCCTGTAGAAACACGAAACATTTTGAAACGTGTCCGGCATTAAATCCATTGACTCAAGTCTGATGTCTGCATCAATCAGTCAGAAAATGTATCCACTCATTACAGAACAAAAAGTTTCCTAAACAGCAGATTTTACTGCTTATTTTGGCCCAATTTTTTAATAACCATCCAAGTTTATTGAGGATCTACAGAAGACCTTTCTACAGCAGTATGGATGCATGGATTTGCCATCGACCTGTCCATTGGGCCAATGGACGGATAGAACAGACCTGACACATTTGTCTCATCTCTTGTCTGACAGACATTTTGAACGTTTAGTTGTGATCGTGTAGAACCATTTTTTTAAACTCATTTCTTGTTTTCCTTCAGGTGGCACCACCAGACACGGCAGCCAACTACAGCAACCTGACCTTTGACGAGGTCGTCCAGGAACTCATCAAGCAGAAGGAAGTGGTCCGGAAGAAAGACGCGCACATCCGGGAGCTGGAAGACTACATCGACAACCTGCTGGTCCGCGTCATGGAGGAGACGCCCAGCATCCTACGGACTCCCTACGAGCCCAAAAAGAAGGCCGGTAAACTCTCAAAAAAGAAGAGCTAAAAACAAACACTGGATGAAAAGTCGTTAGTAAAAGTTCAGAAGGAGATCGGGGGTCAAGGGTCGATCACATTCAAGTAGCTCTACTTTAACTTCCTCTTTTAATTTAAATTTTGGGGTTGCTTTTAATATTTGTTGCTGTACTGAAAGACAAATGATTCATTGATGTTTGAAGTCAAGACATTAGCTTGAGAAGGTTTTGGTCTGGATTATTTTAAGCTCTGTAGTAATTTATTGCACATCCATTTGCCATAATCGGCTGCGATGCTTCCAGACTTGTTTACCGGACGCGTTAGCTGCTGTTACGTTACAAATCAAGCTGTTTACAATCGATTCCAAACATTTTAGACCGGCAGGTCTGTCCTCTACAGATATTCCTAGACTGACTGGAAGATGTTTTCCCAAGAACAAATGTTTGTGTTTTTTAATGTTATGAGTTGGAGGGGTTCAAACTTCACTTGCAATAAGTGCAATATAATCACTACGGAAACATGTTGCTTTACAACCTGCTGGTATTTCTCTTGTTTACATTTGAATCGTACGTTTGCGTTGAACTCGCCTCTTCCTGTTGATCTGATTGGTCGTTTCCTTCGAAGCTCTGCTGCTGATGGTATTAATGGTACACATGTGGATCTATGCTGCACAATCCTTTATTTATAAGTGTTTTATAGCTCATATGAATGTTACTTTAATCACTGGAACGTACTGTTGGTGAAAATCAAATATAATTTTTTCCCAAGGTGTTCAAAATGAAGTGTTCTCTAAAAATGTCTTGAAAGAAAAGACTTAGTTGGCTGCATCTTTATGATCACTCCTGATTTTGAAATGTTTGCTTCACTTTCTGGATGTTGGTTTCTAAAACGGAGACAGAAGATCATCCAGAACTTCTGTAAGATAAACTGAAGTTACAAACTGATTTTTTTTGTCAGTGAGATAAAGATTTCGCTTTCCAATTAAACAGGACGATGTTTCTTATAAGAGGAATTTTTTTACTTCCGATGCGATGCCGATATTGGAGCTTTAAGTAGCGACTGATACCGACATTAATCCAATAAGACACATATAGGGCTCAGACTGGTGCTTGAAATTCATGGAAATGCTTGAATTTCTATTCTGTGTTGTCAGGGTTTGGAAAGTCCTTGATTTCTTTGTAAAATTCTTCAAAGTCTTTGGTTTGGTGCTGAAGTTATTCAAACTCCACAGTTTTGCATTAAACATCATTTACAGTTGAAACCAGATTTTCAAAGATAATAAAATGACAGATAATAAAATTTTTTCTCGACGTCTGAAGGTAAATCAGACTAAACTTTTCTTGTTTTAGGTTAGTTGGAATCATCAAAATTATTTCTATTTGCTAAATGCCAGAAAACTTAGCAAGAACATTTTCTGGAGTTTTTTTTGCAACATTCTCAGGTGTATAGGATATTGCAAGATGTTTCAAAACATAAAATTTTGTTTCATTTTAGTTTACCTTGACCCTCCAGCAGGATAAAGAATGCTAGGCCGTTCACCATAACATTTCTTTGGATGATAAATTGTCCCAGAAGCCATTGCAAAAAACAATAATATTGATGTTTTGAGGCCTATTTCAGGTAACATAATGGTGTAATAATACAAGAAAACATTCTCAAAGATCATTAAACAAATATCTAAAATAAACAAAACGGCAAATAAAATGAATAATGAAGTCTGTAAACAAAATTGAAGGCCAATTTTGTTTACCAAAGCACCAGACTGAAGACTTTTATCACCCAATTTTTCATAGAAAGAGAAAAACGAGAAATGATTCCAATGAAAATTAGTGAATTTGTTGTAATTTATCATGCGACTTACTGCGAAAGGCCTAGTTTGAATAGAAATTCCTTGTTCAGAGACTGTCAGGAAAATGACTGTAAGGAAGTGGTTGTTGTGGAGCAACAGATCGAATCGCTCTTTGCCAGCCACATGGAGAGACATCAGTACGATGATTAGCAACTATATCAACTTGTGTGGACAACACAGTGAGAGGCTTCTCCGATCATAAACCCTGTGAGCTAACAGGACCGTTAAACAACTAAAAAAGAACCTATTTAATTGAATTTGTTTACATAACATGTGCCTATCAGTTTGATATGTTATCGATTTATACATGGACTCATAACCATAATGTATGGGAGCCAAAAGCTTTATATTTATCTAACTGACACGCAAATTAAAATATAACACTTGTTTTTTTCTTCTGTTTTAAACATTAAATTAAAGCCACCATTAAAACACAGAGCAAACGTACAAAATCAGAGTGAATTATTCTGAAGCTGGAAATCTGGTTGCTGGTGTTGTAGGTGGATCTGGTCCTAATGGGTAAACTCTGCCTTGTGCCTCCGTATTAATCTGATTTTTCTTTTAACATTCCTCAGACTTTTATACTTTCTGAGACCTAATGGCTCATTTGTTCATAATTTTTAAGGGTACAAACACTTTTAGATGTCATTTAGTTCAGATATAACACTGTTCATTATTATTTTGATGTTTTATCAGCTTTTTCTTACCTCTGTGAGCCTAAATAACATGACTTGTTATTTAAAGCAACTCTTTCTAACTCTGTTTCCAGTCGAGAAGTGTTAAATATTTGGCTGTTTAGCGAGTGGAGCTGAAACTGACAGATTTACATGTGTAATTGAAATGTGCAGTGCACCTCTCATTTTTAATTTACGATCCTTGTTTCTTTTCCCTTTCATTGTAAACATTCAGCAACCTTTTCCTCTAAAACCGATCAGACCACTTCCACTCAAATAAAGTAAGAGTTACGAGAGAAAATCCTTGTTTTTGCTGGAGGGAAAACGGATTCGACCCAAATGTTGAGAAGTCGTTCATTTTGTTTTATTAAGGTTAAGGTCTTTTCTGGCCCGCAGAAACAACTTTCTTTTCTCCTTTATCATCAACACGTTAAAGCATGTTAAATTTATTAGTGAGCAAATAAGAAGAAAAAGATTCAAAATGAAGTTATTTTGCATTTTTAATTGGGGAGAAAACAAAAGAAATATCCTCTGAATACTCTTAACTTGACAGTTTTGGCTCAGTTTTGTTTTAAAATGTTTGGCCCCCCTGTAAATAGTTAATGTGCTTTATCTACATTGAAACGACCATTAACTGAATCCAGTTTTATCAATTTATCAGTAATCTGCTGTACTTTCCAAAAGTATTAAAACCCATTGAACTTTTCCACAGTTTCTTCGATTTAAACCACAAACTTATTAGGATTTAGTGGGATTTTATAATGGGGTCGACTGATAAATCGTCCCAGTGCGATTAACAATAGTCAGCACTGTTGCCAACTTCGGCACTTTGTTGCTATATTCAGCAACTTTTGAGATAAAAGAATCGAAATCAGCAGATCAGACTTTTTAAAGATTGAAGATTGGCCTGAAAACTGCATTCAGCACAACAATTTAATTTTAAAATTATAATTTTGCAAATAAAACTCTTTCTTAGGGGGTTGTGTTTGTATTTAATGCTCTTATTTAATACTATATTGAGCAAGTTTTTGCATCTTGAACAGCTTTACATTCAGTTGAAACCAGTTAATTACATAAAAAGAGACATTTTTTCTCACTGTATTGAAGTTAAATTTGACTAAACTTTTCTTTTCAGCTTAGTTGGAATCACTGAAATTATTTGTATTTACTAAATGGCAGAAAACATAGCAAGTATTTGTATTTACATTTAGAGAAGTCCTTTCTTTCACAAGACAGACTTTTAACCCTGATACTGACCAAATTCGACGAACGTCACAAAGAAACCTCTAAATATTTTCTATCATTTAGCAAATACAGATAATTTTAGTAATTCTAACTAAGTTAAAACAAGAAAAGTTTAGTCAGATTAATATTTCAGAGTGAGGGAAAAATCACGTGTTTTTATTGGGTGTATGTAAATTTCTGGTTTCACCTGAATCTAGAAACTGAACCTTTGATTAAATTAATGTTTGCAATCGGTGGCTGTTACAAAAACAAACAGGAAATGTTTTTATCATAATTGCAACAAAAATGTTAATTTTAGTACTTTTTCTATAAGTTCTCAAGCAAAATCTACTTTTAGTATCTAAAACATGCTTTTAAGAGTAACTGACTTCAACTGTCCAAAGATCTTTCTTTATTTTCCATATTTATAGAAAAAATTCACCTCATTTTGAAATGTGTTTTTTATTCCATAATAGAGGATTCTGTTCTAAAATTTGAAAACATATTAATGTAATATTCACTTGTTGGTTTTGTAGGTACGTGTAAATCGTCACTTGTGGTGAGTTTATTTTTTACTTTAGAAAAAGCTGCCAACTTTTCCTAAGAAGTTTTTTGTTTGTTTTTCTTGAACTTTCATTTATTTCTTGTTGGTTGAAATGTTGGACACAGCAGCAAAAACGCAAAACTTTACCAAGTACTTTTGGCTTCTAGTGTAAATATCTTAGTACAGGTGAAATACAAGAAAACAAGCTAACGAGTAAGAGGAGTTTGCGTTAAGTCGGTAATTTCTGAATATTGATGAAATTTACTGCGTAAACAGTTGGTCTAGAACTGGGTTGCTGGCCGGTGTTGCCAGGTAACGGCACATTTTGTTTGCAAAATAATCTGCCTTAAACAATATTAGGAATTATTTACTTAAAATGAGTTGTTAGATTTTGCTGAATTGTTGCTTTTTATTTCAAGTTTACTATGATATTTGCACTACAAAAATTGCCAAAAATACTTGGTAAGCTGTTGTGTTTTTGCAGTGTGAAGCCTCCTCACTGGTCAGATTATCCTCCAGTTCAAACATTTGACTGGTTTCCATTCACATATTACTTTCTGCTGCTGTGAAATCGTCGTTCTGCTGCTCTGCGATGGTTTTTCCCGACTGGAGGCCAAAATCTCCCGGTACTGAATGTATTCTGCTCTTCTTTTGTAAAGTGGAAACACTATGAAGGCCGTTGACACGCTTGCCTTTAAAGTATTGGCTTCATCCTGTTCGCTGGCTAACGTCACACCCTTCATTCAGGATTGTAAATGAATGAGCTTCTGCTGGAACTGATTTGTTTTGTTTTTTCTGATGCCAAAAAATGTCAGATTTGGTGTGAGTATGATGTGATGCTATGCTGCCTGCTCGCTCCAGCTAAAGCTGTCATTTTATTTAGTTCTCTTGTTTTTTTTTTTGCGTGTTCTCGGGCCTTTCTGAACTCTTGGTACTTCCATTGTACATATTGTGTAGATGATTTGTGACTTTTAGTCATTATTGGGGATTTTTCTGCCTACTCGAGTACCACATTTCAAAATATGGGGGATGAAACTGGCTTATAAGTGAAATGAATGCCTGTATGAATTTTTGTCAGACTAAACGTCGCGGCGATTGTGGAACAGGTTGTTTACCCGCACAATCTTCCCCCAAAGCCTGATTGCTTTGCTTTACTGACAGAATGTAAAAGAAAAGGTCTGACGACGTTTTAATGTCGAATAAATGTGGACCCTGAGGTTATTTAGTTCAAATGAAAGCTGAAGGAGGGGGGCGGCGGGGTGACTAGTTCAAATTAATTAATTTTGCCTGTCATTTCTTTGTTTTCTTTTAGCTTGATTATTGCATTTGCTTTATGCTTCTGCATAATTGTCTTCTTTTGTAGACGTCAAACTAAAACACAAATCTAGATGTCATTCATTTTGCACAGCGAATGTAGAGGATCCACTCTGCAGGGAGACTGAGCTGCATCATGATTGTTGATTTATTTTATTCATTAAATGTTTTGCGGTTTATTAGCACCGCTAGTAGAGATGTGTGAAAAGCCTTAAAATAAATCAACTCTAGCTGGATGACAAATTGCCCCAGAAGTTATTCAAAAATAACAATGATATTGTTATTTTAGTACAGTGTAATGCAAGTTCGCCCTTGCAAAGACCAATAAACTTTAGTTTTCTAAAGAACAGTTAACACTGGAGCTGGAAGATATTGCAAATATCTAAAGTAACACACAATAGAACAATAAATAAACCAGAAATAGACACCATACACAACCAAAACCACAAATAAAATGGATTTTGTCTTCCTTGTAAACAAAATTTCCCTTAAAAATTAATCAGCAGAATGTAAATTATCAAGCTCATTTTAATTTATCATGAAATTAATTGCTTATTTCAACAGGCTTAGCTGTTGCATAATCTCACAGATTTTAAAAAAAACCAACTAATTTTTAATCTGAGTACAGTTATTCTTGGCAAATGATCAAATTTCCAGCATTTCTAACAAATGGAACTGAAGCATTTTTTTTGTTTCTACATTTCTTTTTGAGGTTGATATAATCTGTGACTTCCTGCTTCTCAGGGTGTAAATAACTTTTACACCCAGAGTCTTTTTACACACATTTTTGACGGGTGCCAATAAACATGAAGGAGTTTTCAAATCCACTAAGGCCTGAAAATGTTTGGATGTTTCTGCTTAAAGCTACCTTCTGTCATAAAAGATGAAAGTTAATCACAATACTTTGTGGTGTTTATAGTGGGAAATGTTGATATTGATGACAAAACTGCCCAGTTTCACATGATTAAGTTCAGTGTGTCAGTTACATCAAGGTGAGGTTAGGGGCTAGCATCAGTTTTTTTAATGGTACACTAGTAGAATATGGAGTTGAATGTCATTCCTGCATGTCCGTCACATGTTTTTGTATTTCACATCTGCCAGATTTTGTGGCTTTTCTTGGTCATTAAGCCTTTATTTCCCACAAACTGGCTTCATTTTTATCAAATGTCATCCAACCCAGGTATAGTTGGTGAAACTCTAAGCTGGTTGACAAGTTTTTTTTTTTTTTTTAAGAAAAACTTTTACTTTTCAACCAGTATGCAAGAGTTTTATCTGTGAACGTTTGAGGACAAGAATGTATTCCTCTTTGTAGAAACACACGGAGCTGCTGGAAAACTCTGAATTGACAACCGTATCAGGCTATTTCAGGTTAAAGAATCAAACGCATTCTTGAGAATGCTTTTGGTGATGCATTTCTTAATAGTCACTATTTCTTCACGTGCTTTAGACCTCGTCATCGCCTGTGTTTCACAAGATTGTAAATGTTCTTTTCAATAAAGTCACTGGAAAAAATTGTTTTTGCCGTTTCCCATTGTATACCATATATATATATATATATATATATATATATATATATATATATAGATATATATATATATATCTATTTATTTTTTTTTTTTTTTCTAGGCATAAAAATTAAAAAATTACAACTTGTTAATGTTTTCTGTTACAAAATGATTGGTGATGTTGTCTGATGTTAACTAGGAATGCAACTAATATATTGGCTTACAATTAATTGTTGATTAAAATAAGTTCCAATTGATTAACAAATCAATTAACTAATAAGGACCTCAGTGTTGTAGTTTGGCTGCCGACCAGCAGAGTGCGCCACTGGTTATCCTGAAGCTCAAAGTCCCTTAATATAGAAACAAGATGGCAGCAGGAAGGAGAAACAGTCCAGAGTCCGGTTTGAGATGAAAAATGCACTTTATGCAGTTTTGTTTAGAAGTGTAACTCACAACAAACTCCTTAAGTTATCAACTAAACAGCGTTTTATTCAGCCGAGCTGCAATTTTTATACCAAAAATTAGAAATGTGCTACAAAGTTTAATAATGTGAACAAACCACAATTTCCTGTTTATGCAGTTAGTATTTAGCACAGCTGACAAAATAAGTGGAATATGTTTTTATTTTAATTTTATTTTGCATAATGTGAAAAATGTTGCTCTTTTTGTTATGAAAAGACGACCGTCCCTCTTGATACGAGAAAACTAAAGTTTTTAAAAACATGGACGTTTACTAATTAGTCATAACTTGATCGATAAGATCAATCAACTTTAGATTGCACTCAGAAAGCATAAGTTTTGTAACGACGTATTTTCAACGTTTTAAGTGAAATAATCTGGAATTAGAACAGGGTTGCTAGGTAACGGCTCAGGGATTAGCGCTTTCCGATAAGAAACTATTAACCTAAAACAATTTTATGCTGAAAAGTTGCTTGTAGGTTGTTTTTGTTTTATTTCAAGTGTAATAAGATATTGGTGGCAGAAACTAGAACAGAAGTACTCAGTAAATGAGCGAATCGAATGCAGAGGCAGCTATTTATTAATATTTCAACAGTTTGATGGATTTAGTCATTAGATTCTGCTGCAGCCGGCCCTTTGAGGACATTTAGAAACTTGAAATGAAAACGTGTTTGACCTCCAGTGTCTGCCTGACAGAGACCGCTTGTAATTAGGGCTTTCCTTTAGGTGTCACCTGTTGAACTTGGGAGTCATCCTCACACGCTGACCGATTGGATTTCACAGCGCCCGTCTCCTTTGCGGCGGCGGCACGTGGCGCCTGAGGGCCTGCTGAGCTGATGCACATTAGCTCATTGTCCGTTATGTATCACCTTCCAGTAATCTGAGGAAATATCAAACAAACATGTTGTGTAAAATTGTGAGAGTACAAGAGAGGCGACGCGTGGCAGAAAGGGCCGCCTACAGGTCGGCGGCGAGGCCCTTTAAATATGGATGGGCGTCAGAACGGGGATCGGTGTCACACTGCACGCGTCTGCAGCATCATGGAGAAACTCAGCAGATGGATGAGGTGTTTGCAGGGAGGAAGACAAACCTGCTGGGTGATCGAGGGCCAGATGTCCAGGTTAACCCTTCAGACTCCCAGGAGGGGCGGACCCCGCCCTCATCTCAGGCTTTGTTGGCTCATCTCTGGAGGTAAATCAGGTGTCATACGCACCAATGTTGTCTTTTATTGATGCTGTTGTCTGACTTTGATAGGTGCCACACGTCTGGTGAACAAAAAGCCAGATGACAGCCAGTAAAAGGAGAATCTGTCAACAGGTAAACAAACGAATACAGGCAGACGTATTAGGGCTAAAGCTAACTCTTACATTTTTAAACATGTAAATTAAACATTCTAAAAATTTGTTACACTGCGATGCTTAACTATTTTTAACTGCTTATTGAGTAAATAATGTGATGCTTTTATGTATTATATTCAGGCCACTGTAGGTAAGAAATTTCTTATTTAAGCTCCAAAAATGAACATCTTAGTGTTTTCAAGCACATTTTTTACTTTGAAACTTAGAAATTGCCAAGTTTTTTTTCTAGAAAAATTCTGACATTGATCACAAAATTTTTAGTTGTTTTTCTTAACAACTGAAATTTACAAGTTTCTTCTAGAATATCACTGAAATTAATCTCTAAATTTTTGAGTTATTTTTTTAGTAAACTTTTAGCTTTTGAAACTCAAACCTAAAATTTTTAAATGTATGATTTTAATTTAATGTTTCCCCTTAATATCACATGTTTTATTTTGTTTTCAAACATTTATATATATATTAACTTTAGAGAGAAGAAATTATTGTAAAACAATCTGTAAGCAGCCATTAAAAACTTTTGTATTAAAAATGTTTTAATTTTTATTGTTTTGATGTAATATTCTAATCTTAAATGGCTGTAAACAGAAAAATCATCATAATTAACAAAAAAGAGTTGAAATCAATTTGTCACATGGATGAGGTGTTAATTAATCTACATTGTTTTCTTTTTTAGTTAAATTAGTTGAAACATTCAATAGTACTCTGATTTATTGAAATGCTTTTGTTTTCTTGAGTTCTTCTTTAGTTTTAGTTTTCTTTTTCTTTAATACTGTATTGCTGTAGAGAAATCCTGGAGGGATTTCAGTTGGTTTTACTTATTCAGTTTCATTTTCTCTGCTAATTTGTCTTTTATTAATGTAGGTTAGATTATTTGAGATCCCAAATTCATCTTTAAGAGAGATCTTTTCACACAAACACGGGATCACAGCTGATAAAATAAGACCAGTGATGAAGATGTGAACCATATGCACCATAAGCAACAGCAGATGTCCTCCTGCCACTTCCAAATAAAGGGAGAAGTATGAATTCACTGTTTAATTTGCTGTTTTAAAGCAAAACAAGGACGTCTGATCATGTAAATGAGTCTGACGAGACCTTAAAACAGAAATAACGGTAATTTCAGTTGAAACAAACTCCCCCAGAAGAGTAAATCAGCACAGTGGTAAAAAGTTCCTGGATTTTCCCAGTCAGCTGGGTCTCAAATTATCAACATGTCCAAACCAAACGGGAACACGCAGTATAGATGAAGGAAAACATCAAACCAATCTGTTATGAAAATAGAAATTACACAACAAAAGAAATAGAAGACAGATGGACAGAAGCAGGAGTCAACCGCTAAAGAGAGGAAAACAAAGTTCCAGAGAGCTAAAGCAGCACAGTCATGATGATGGAACGAAAACTGGGATTTAGTGACAAATTTGTAGCCTGCATAGCCAAGGAGAAGATACTGAAGCGTTTGGTTTTGGTGCCATTTGAAATAACTCATGAGGAGATCACAGATCCACTGGTAATTGATTGATTATTAATCCTATTTGGTGACGGTGAAATCAGTATTTTATGGGTCATAACACATTTGTCCACTAAGAACGTTAAAAGTTTTCTTCAAGACAGGCAGATCAGCTCAGTGGAGAGGCCAGAAAACAATCTGGATCTCAGTCAAGATGGAAATTTATGATGGAAACTAAAAAAACAAAAAACATGGTGGTTTAAAAAGAGACTTTATCCTACAGAGCTGATCTGTCAACACCAACATGAGAATGTTGTTTTTCATTAGCAAAGTCCTCAACGAATCCAAGCCAGAGAAAGTGCAGCAGAGACTGGAATGGCTTTTTAGACATCCCATATTTTTCCCTTAACTTTGAAAAAGATTTCAAAATGGTTATTTATGTTGTGTCTGTAATAATTTTTATCGACAAAGTAAGTCTGGCTGAAACTTCTATGTTTTAGCCAGTACAGTAGATTCCTGCCTATTTGAGACTCTATTTACAGAAAATTAGCATATTTACTTTCTTAGAGCAAATTTAAAGTATTCCACTGAAAACGTAGCTCGGGAATCTGAAATACCTACGAGTAATACTCAATACTTAAAGTAGCAAACTTTAGTCATTTCCTCCTGGGTTTATTTATTGGGCGTTTCAACCAAATATTTCTGGTCCATTAAGAACCAGCGGAGGCCATTACTGGGATGCACCGAGTCACGTCCACAAAACCAAACTGTTCCGATTTAGGACAAGCGTGAAACCGTCACAAAAAAGGCTTTATCGCCCTTATTTATTTATTTTTTCTTTTATATTTCTACGATACGAAGTCTTTAACGTTGGTAGCTGCTCTAAAGTAACTTAAAAATAAATCCACCATGAACCGGAAGTGTTCTGGTTGACCACAGTGGCGGATGTTGAGCAGAAGTTGTTGCTGTCGATCAGTGAGTAAACGTCTGTTAAACGGCACACAATGTGATTTCAGCTAACCTGTTAGACATGCCGAGAATAAAAGAATAAATGGAAAAGAAAAATTTACCTGAAGGTCGGATGAATTGATCCATTCTCGCCAGCAGCAGGAGTTTATCAGTAGACATAATCAATTCCTAGCTTTTATTGTGATAGTCTACTTCCGCTAATTTTCACATTAGCAAATGTTTCAGCTCCGAACCTAAATATTATGTTATCAAGGTAAATATTTAGTTTGGAAAATAAATATTTAGTTTGAAAATTGTTTATTTTAAAAGTTCAATATTTAACTTAGCTTTAGCTTGTAAAAAAATCTAGTTAGCAGGTATGCAAATTAAATAGTTAGCAAGCTAAATATTATTTATTTAGCATTTCTTGAGGTCGCGTGTGAAGTTTCCACAGTCAGTGATTGTTGGTTCTACATGTTATCTGCTTGTTCTGGTTCGCTGGGCTTCCTGAAGTCCGCAGTAAACGTCTTGCTTCCAACTACTGACAAACTTTATGGAGATGCTGATTTTATTTTCCAAAAGCTGGTTCAATGACCCTGGCGCTCATGTTCAGCGAACTCTCCTGACCTTTCACCCCAGAGAAAAGCTCTGAGCTGTTGACTAGATGAAGATGAGCGATCCAGACCCAAGAAGGCAGCTATCAAAGCTTCCTGGCCTTTCATTACAGCCACGCAGAACCACAGGTCTCGGTGTACTGATGCAAGAGGAGCCCAACCAGGTAACATGGAAATGTACAGACTTTTCAGATGCCAGACATTTGTGCTTAAAACGTCAGTTTTGGCTGGTCTAAATTTCTGAGACTTTTTGGGTTTACTTGAAAGCCATACTCATAAAAAATGCTAAAGGTGACTGGCAAGAAATATTGCATATTTATGCAGTATTCTAATGTTTTTAGATGTACTAACACACACACATATGTCTACATGTATAGTTGTCTGAATGTTATGTTTGAAAGGTTTACTTTCCAGCCGTGATTTGCGGCGTTCCCAGCAGGCCAACCTAGAGGCATGCAGACGGCTCAGCGAACGGGCCATATTAAAACATCACTGCTATAGCTTGCAAAAGCCATGCTAAAACTGGAGTAATACAATCAATCAATCAGTCATCTCCTGACTTCACAGCGCAGGAGAGCTCTGCAGGAATGCTGCTAAGCTGCAGATGTACCAGCCAAATTACTCCAGAGGGGAATTACCAGGCCATAAATCCAGACGTCAGAGAGGAGGGCTACAGCTTATTTCACGGTAAAGAAATCTGAGTTGTTTTTTATGGTTTTGGGATGTGCTGATTTTGTCTTCATTCTGGTGTGATTTAAACCAAAGATTAAATTGTATATAAACCTTAAAATGCCACAGTTGTTTGATTAGAGGTGACCTATAATGCTTCCTTGAATATATATATCTATGAGATATATATACAAAACAACATCCTAGATAATGAGATATTAGTGTGCTCTGTTTAAGAATAAATTGTTTTAGGACATCTTGCCACTCTTAAATCCAAATAAGCTGCTGGCCACTCGCACAACAAAACAGTTGTCTTTTCCAGTAGCCGTTGTAAAGCACATAGAGCAGAAAACCAGCTGACCAAACTCTACTGGGGTTGTTAGGTAACGGATTTAATTTACTGGTTTTGCTAAGTGCCGTTTTGTGACATTACATTCAGGAGATTTCTGAAACGATTCCTTTATCAGATATCAAAAATATTATTGGCAAAAAACCTCTAGATGTGTGTGTTTTTTAAGCACTTTTAGAAGTTGTTTTTAGAAGCCCAAATGGAAGTACAAAAACAAAATGCTAATTTTGCATAATCAGTTCTTTAATACTTTGTTGATGTGTTTTTTGTTTGTATTTTTTTCTATGTTTAGTAAATGTATGAGAAATGATAGATTATATTTTTAGAAGCAGCTGTGACCCAAACGGAAGTGCAACAAAAATATGCAGAATGTAAATTTTGCACAATAGATCCCCTTTAAAATCTGGTTATGATAAAGTTTGAAGCCAGCTCTTGTTCCGCCTCCTTATTCATAAATCGGAAGCATGCCGAGTTATAATTCGGGATGGATTTCAGGAGCACTCTTGCTGCTGCTAACAGTTTCAATTTGTAATGTAATTGTGCTGTAAGTAGCAGGCAAACAACAGACACACAGTCTAGTCAACACAACACAGTAACCACTGGCACCAGCTCGCTGGCAGGTGCTGGGAGTCATTATTGCTAATTAAGATGTATAAATATGCTGTCTGGCACTTGACTTCTCATTTGCAGAGGGATAGGGTTTTTTTTCCCCCCACCCATCAAACTCAAAAAGCGCCAAGGTGGACAAGGTGAGGGCATGCGGTTCTGGTCGCTGCAGTGTGTGCTCTGTGGGCACACTTCAGCTCAGCTGGCAAACATCTGACTGCTGCCGGCGGCTGCCAGCAGTTAAACAAGCCCAGGTTTGAGGGGAGAGAGTTGCACGTTTGGGCTGAGCTTTGCAAAGTCTGCCAGTGTGTTGGAGAGACTGGTTCCCCATTCACAGCTCCTCTTTGAACTGGTGGCTTCACAGACGATGCGAACAACCAGATAAGAGTCAGAGCTGCAGGCTGACGTCTGTGCAACCTGTCGGCCCGCTTGTTAAACAACTTAAATCACTTGCACCATCTTCGCTTACAGTCTGACGCCTTTCGATCAGCTGATCTTCAAATTGAAGAGTAGAGATGTTGAATTGTCTGTTGTTTGAAAACAAAGCCCTAAAAACATATTTAATTTAGATTCTTCTGTAAAACAGCGAGAAAACAAAGTAATGCAGAATTTTCTGGACTTGTAGGAGAACTCTTGCTAAAGGGCACTTTAATCTAACTCCAGTTTGTTTGTCTGGAAAGTCTGGTTTGTTTTGGGAGGTGTGAATACATAATCGACTAATAAAATTAACTTTGGTCCGCCTACAGACCTCAATCTTGTAAGTGCTTGCTAATTGCTGCTGGCTAGTCTGAAGGAGCAGAAGTTTGCACAGCTGATAGGTTGCCATGGGACATTAAAGTATTTGTAAAACATTCTTCACAGAATCAAGGCAACACTCCAGGTATGTTTTTGATGAGGGAATAACATTATCACTTGATAAAAAACAACAAAAAAGTTGATTTTATGGAACGTTGCCCCTTTAAATTACAAATTCAAATTTGATATGTAAGCTGAATTGGCTGGGAAAACTTTTCCGATCCATTCAGCCACACCATATCACCATATCAGAACTGTGCAGGCCCTTTCCCAGCCTCCTCTGTTTTTAAATGTCACATAGCGGCATGAAGACCCGTCAAACCTTAAAGCTGGTGAGACGCGGGCCTGCCTCCGTGGACTCCTTTGTGCTGAGTGTAAAACACTTTGAATTTGCAAGTGAGATGAGTTGTCAGGCTGCGCAGACATGCAGGTGGCTCAATTTGTCTCCCTGTTTTGTCATGGCTGAAACTGAGATTCCTGGCAAAGCACTGGTGAAGTCCCAGCTGAGCCTGCAGCTCAGGGAAGTGCTGCAATTAATTATCTCGTCCAAGTTTTGACATGCTGTCACTCCCTGAGAGACACAGCGCTGACGGCTTTATCCCCCTGAATGTAACAGTGAGGCGCGCGTTCAACTCCTCCACAACAAGAAAAGATGCTTTGACATTGTTGATAAAACTTTCTGAAGAGAAAAGAGAAGCAGCAGCGTTCAGATTGAGAGCTTCACTTAACTTTCATGTGATGTTTCTATTTAAATGTTGATAAGACAAACAAATGAGACAATACGGTAATAGCTTGTGACATTTTGCAATAAATAAAAATGTGTTCTCCGCCTCCCTGACAAAACCGACTGCCAAATCAAGAATCAACCTGGGGATGTAGTTTAGTTTCATTCTACCTTAAATGAACTCCAGTTTGTTTGGCTAGAGAGTTTGGTTTGTTTGTGGAGGTGAGAATATGTAATCAAACAAAAATACAAACTCTTGTCCAACCGAATTGAGACCCACGTTTGTAGGCGAAATGGACCTTTATGTGGTTTGAATGCATATGTGGACCAGAGAACGCTCCAAAAGCAGGAAGTGGACTACAGCGCAGGGCATTCTGGGTAAATACAACCAAAACAAATATGCCAGTCCATTTTGGTTTTGGTGCAGCGCCACCACAGGCCAGGAGGGGAACAGGTTTTTAAATTAGTTTGGATTCCTTGACTCGGTGCAGTGTGATAAACAACAGAAAATGTAAGAAATGTTTCAGTTTTGGTCCCTACTCAAAACGGGTCTACCAGATTATCAAATAAGCTACAGAAAGTGAAGTCTTTTAATTTGAAAAGTGCCTAAACAAATTTAGTTCTTTGTGTTTAAGTTGTATGATACTGTAATTAAATACTAAAGGCAATAATTAAATAACTAGGAGTCATATTGTCATCCTGTATGATGAACAGGCTGAGATACGGCGTCCGTCACGAAGTTGTAAAGCTCAGCGCTGGTACGTTTAGGGGGCATGAGTTTGGGACATGCAGTCCCGTCTCTTCAAGCGCTGAACCAGAACCAAGTGGAGTGAGGCTGACGGGCCACAAGAGCACCATTGTTCTTCGCATTAATCAAACTGAGGAAGGGCAGGTAGCATTTCTGCAGCCCACCCTACATGCAAACCCTGCCAACCTCCATGAATGGACTGCTTTTTTAGCTGGCAGCGATTGGCCATCGGAGCTCCGGGAGGATGTGTGTCTGTTTAATTAGTGTGATGAGCTCAGCGGAGTTTATGTGCAGTGTCGGACACCAGGTATTAACCCCTTGAGTTTGACCCCGTCAGGGGGGTGGCCAACCTCATTCTTGACATCTCCTTCTTTCCACTGTTCTCGCTTTTCTCCTTTTCATTAAAAAACCGTAGATTAAATGGTAGGGAAGGAAAAAAAACAGGCAGGAAACGTACTGGCTCAATGTTTTTTGCCTTCCTCTTTCAAATGAAGTAAAATATTAATGGTAATACTTCCTATGATGGAGCAAATTGGATAAATTATAGAGATTTTCTCCACTTTTAAAAAGTATGATAAAGTAAACACAGGAGTAGACACTTGGCCTGTAGCAACATTTTAGAAAAACTGTCCTACAAAACTCTAGTTAGCATAAATTTATTTGGCTAAATTAGCTTGAAAATCCCACTACTTTTAAATTTGTGGCAGCAGGTTGTGTAGAGGATAGAAAAACGAAGTTAAAGACAAGAAAGTTTGGCTAGAAGAGTTACAGACTGTTGCTGTATACATGCCAAATAAAGTTTATTTGCCCATGTCAGCACAAGTTAGCAGCTTTAAAATCCCCGTTTCTCTTACTGCACAGACCTAAACATAAATGTTTTAATGTACTTTAAAAATTCTTAAAACACAACATAATTTGCAATGCACAAAAAGAAATTATGATGAAATCATTTTTAACGGAAGTTAGCATAGCTTAACGTTTGGTGCGAGCTAAGCTAAAAAGCAATAACAGTGGAGTTTTTTCTGTGAATACTTACTCTCATAATATCTAAGCATATATGCTAACACGCAGTTGGTAATCAATTTTTAAATGAGAAAAAATGACAATTTTAAAACTGCTTGTAGTTTGCGCCCACAGTGTCCAAGTTAGCTACACATTTTAGCTGAACTAAAGGAGTGCATCACAGCCTTTTCATGAAAAAATAGATTGAATAAACATGGATGATCTTAAATGATGTAAAGCACAATTCTTCAGCTGTGACTGTGAAAACCTAAAAGTACTTCTGTCTTTTACTTGAAGTCAACATTTTCCAGTTTGGTGCAAACAAACGTAAATGGCTATTTTCCAACTTACGTTTCTTTTGAAGGAACATTTAAACTAAATAAAAACCAACTAACTTATTAGACACAGATTGTCATCAGTGACTATTTATGAATATACAAAAGAAAATATATTTATGTATGTCCTCAATGCTAGTTTTGGCATTAGCATACATAGAATATTTGCATTTATTGACAAAACAAAATGAGCATATTTACACAATTTTAACAGAAATATATATATAAAAAACTTTAAATATGGAATTTAATATTGTTTTTAATTGTGGTAATTTGACTTGATAGTATTTGTGTGGAGATTGAAAATATATCCAGTGTTATATTAAGTTTTTAAGGAGTACTTTGACTGATAAAACACCAAAGATTTTATAATAAACATGTTTATTACAAAATATGTTTTTTTTATTATGTGATACCTGGCAATAGCTTTCAATCTACAGCTTCTGATTTGGTGCTAAAAAGATGGTTTATTTCACAAAGTTAGAAATCTTGTTAAAGCTAAAGCTTAGAGCAGAGATTTATTAGTACAGTTTATCTGCTAAACATTTGGTGATGATCTAACTGCTGCCTTTCATCTAAACACTATTTTCAGCTCTTGCTGCCATCAACTTTGTTCTAAATGCAATGAGGAAGGTGTGAAATGAAGCATCCCTAAAGTTACAAAGCAATTCCCTGAAAACACTGTTCTTATCTCACCACTAAACAGCACATTGAGAACCCTGATTTCCTCCTCTGTTTACCATAAACATCCACTGAAATGATGCAGCGCTCATTCACAGGCGGCTGCCTTATATAAACGCTGCATGCGGGAGCGTTAGCATCACCCAGGGGCTTTGCTTTCTAATTCATTTAACCACAGCTGTGTTTTCCTAACAGCGGCAGCTCACAATTAAAAGGCATGAAAAGATACGAAAACATTCTTACCATGCCTGACACACTTTCCACAAAGGTGAAACAACCACTTTAGGCGCAATCACAGCTTAGGATCCTTCATCGGATTATGCACTTTATTAGTTCAGTGGAACAAACAAAAGCACTTCAGGGGCATCTATGTCAGGATTACGATGCCTCCTCTGCAAAGGATGGCATCTTTTTATTGAAGGCAATTAATTATGAGAACAAAAAGGTCATGGTAGGTCTGTCGTTTGATGACTTGCAGAAAAATTCAGACTTAACTGTAAACTTCACTTTGATGGACAAAACATAAAGTTAAGCTTAACTGGGAAATAACATGAAAATAATGCAACATGTTTAACAAATAAAAATCTTAAAAAGGTGGTATTTAGAAACATTTAGAAGCATTTAGAAACTCTTTGAAGATTTTCCTCAGATTATCTGTTGGATTTAGGCCTTCACTTTGACTAGGCCATTCTAATACATTGTAGTACTGGCTAGGGTTGAATATTTATCATATCATTTAATGTGATAAATTTCTTTTCATGAAAAATATTTTGACTTATTCTTAAAATAAATTCCAGTTAATGGTGTTTAAACACCTAAAACTGTCCGAATTGTTGGGATTTTCATTTTTACTCCAGTGTCTGTTAAAGCCTCAATAAACGGCGTTACATTTTGAAATTTTAACAACGTAAATCACACTTCTTTACTAATTTATGCAACCAGTGTCATGAAAAACATGAAAGTGTCTACCATGAGTTGGTAGTGGAAGTGTCAGAGCATGACACATCCACCACCGTGTTTCACAGTGGGGATGGTGTGACGTGTTCATTTTTTGCCACAGAGTTTTGCATTAAGATTTAACTTTATCCGACTAGATCAAATATCTTACAACACCTGAAATAGGACAAAACTAACTAATAAGTAACTTTTTAAGTAGATATATGAGCTTGTTTCAAGTAAATAATTCCTTAATATTGATGAAAAAGTTCTTGTTCTATTGGCAGATTGTTTTGCTTATGACAAAATATTTTCCCATGTTATAAATGAAATAATCTGCCAGTGGAACTGGAACTTTTCATCAATATTAAGGAATTATTTACTTAAAACAGCTCATATATCTTGCTAAAAAGTTACTTATTAGTTAGGTTTGTCTTATTTCAGGGGTAAAAGATATTTACACTAGAATGTTGACAAAAAGTACTAATTATTAACTCAAAATAAGCTCTGATATCTTACAGAAAAGTTAGTTTTGTCCATTTTTAGGTTTTCTGAAAACTAAAACTACTTGGTAAGATTTTGTGTCTTCAAAGTTACACTTGAACGTGTTTAGAGAAATACTTCTGTTTGCTGAAGCTTGTGGTTTTCAGGTTGAAGGTAAGTCAATGAGTGTTGCAGTAACAGTGACTTCCACTGATGACTTATGGTAATGATTCAGTAAAAAACGTCTGCTGTAGTTCCAAAAATGTCTGATTTGTTAAACCGCCTGGCAAACACTTAAAGGTTTGTGTGGATTTTCAGAGGATTACTCCAGGAGGGCATCTTATAAGAACATTAGACGGGCGGCTGTGTATCTGAGAGAAAGTTAAGGCAGCGATTTATCGGGATGACGATTCCAATCTGCGCCTTAAATCATTAAATTGTGCAGATGATCTAATTTTCGTCTGAGCAGAACAAGCCAGGACCGAGTCCCAGTTTCCTTCCAGAGAGTAAATCAGGCTCTGGGTTGTGTTTATTAATATCACCCTTGGTACTGAGGGAGTGGAGAACAAAGAGCCCGAGTCACAGCATGTCAACTCTGCAAAAGCCAGTGTTTGCTGCGCCCCCTCTGAAAACACTTTATTAATTGGATTTAGATATTTGCAAAATGATCTATTTAATGGGATTACCACTCGTATAATGATCTTATTTATGAGGGAAGCAATCCAAGCTTTGAGGCAGGGCTGATAATGCATTTCCAGCTCTTTGGCAGTTAATGTTGTGTTACAAGGGGAGATAAAGTTGAAGTCTGGTTGTAAGCGAATAGGTGAGCGAGCGGCGGTGAAATGGAGCCGGAGCGGTCGCACTCGCATTCCAGAGGGCCGTCTGGACCCGCGTGCCGCTGAACTCCTCACAAGTTCAAGGCAGATGCAGAGAGCGAAGGCGGAGGGATTGGAGACAGATAGCCTGCCTCTCACTCCCACCTCTGCAGCATAATGGCCCTTTCTTACATCTTTATCCACCTCAGTATCTCGCCGAAGCTTTTACCGACCCGGCCGGATGTAGAGTGTCCAGCGAAAGTTTGATTTTATCTCAGCGGCGGGAGTATTAATATCAGCGGGAATATTTGCTGTTGTTTACCGTCGCTCATGTTTGCCATGAAGTTTAAGCTGTTGGATGATTTCCCTCATGGAGATTTTAGCTTCGATTTGCCATTAATGCAAAAAAAAAAAAAAAAAAAGAAAGTGTATATGTAAATGTATGTCTTTTTTGCAGACTTTCACATTTCCATTTCAATGTAACACTTGATTTATATGTGCTTAAAAAATAGGTTCTAATCTTTTACTTTAAAAGGATGTATTCTCAAATGAGATTATGTTAATAGACTGCAATTTGCATAAAACGGTTGAAAATATTAAACCAGATTAAAATTTCTGAATATTTAAGAGTTTTATCCGCGCTGTTAGTCAACAAATGTATTCATTTTCCTGCAGAATATTAGAGCCTAAATGTGACACACTGAAGAAAACGAGAAAGGAACACAAAGCTGTGCAGCAGAACTAAAAAAATAACAAATCTTATTCTTTTTTGTGTTATCTGGTGTAAATATCTCATATATTTAAAGCTGCATCATATAACTTATAAAAAATGTTTTTTTAAAATGGGTATTAGAACTGTTAAACTTTTTTTCTGGTCTTTATCGTTGATTTATAGCTGCAGTTTGAAACTTTTATAAAAGAAAAATGTTTTTTTTTTGTTTTTTTGTTTTTATTAAAAAATGACTCCTTGCACCTCCTCCCTGTCCTGCTATTACCAACCCGACCAAAAACAACCACTCAGCCAGGAGGCGGATCTTATCGCTGTCAATCAACCTTGTTAATGCGCTGCTAATGACGGAGCCAACTCAACCTTACAGGAAAACCGTTAATCAGCCGTTAGTTGGCGGCTGTGCTAATTAGCCTTAGCATTCATGACAGGCTGTACTAGCTGCATCATAGCAGAGGGGTAAGCAGCGTGCACACTGACATGATTGACAGCAATAAACCCCGCCTTCTGGGTCTGATTGGCTGTTTCTAGTTCGGACTGGGAGTTACATTTTTTCAGAGATTATCTGTATCTTGTTGCAGTGGCACAACATGGTGACAGTTTAAATATATTTTTTATGAAAGTTACAAACTTTCAATTTAAGACAAAAGAAACTTTTCAGCAGATAAACTGACTTGTTTTGAATTTAATTCTTACAAGTTACAGATTATTTTATAACATGGAAAAAATATCTTTCTATAAGCTGAAAAAATCTGACTTTTTTTATCAATATTTAAGAATTATTTACTGAAAACAAGCTTCTACGTTTTGCTGAAAAGTTACTTATTATTTATATTAATCTTGTTTTAAGTGTAATAAGATATTTGCAGTAGATACTTGGTCAGATCTCGTGTTTTTGCAGCGGTCTTGTTTTCTCAGCAACCCGTTTGTGCGGCTCGGCGCGCAGCGGGTCCAGGGTCTTTGCAGCATTAGTTTCAGATGAAGGCGGTGGCACAATGTGAGGCCTGCGACTAAGAGCGCCTAACAAGCCTCCATTCAGGACATTAATCTGCAGACAAGTGTCTTTTTTGTGTCTGAGTCTTATTTTCATCGCCATCAGTTCAGAACATAGATTGAAAGTGATTCAGGTTTTGCTCTCAGGTTCCTTCAGATCTGCAGCTTTTCCTCTCAGTCGACCAACTAGGGGATATGCGCTCACATACGCCTCATTCTGGACTTTTAATTACTTATTTAAAATGATCTGGTTCCAATGTTTCATAATTAAACAACATTCAACTCCAATTAATTCTTTAAACCTGGTTCAAGGATGGATTTAACCGTCTGGATCTGATAAAACTGGAACATTTATAAAGTTTTGTTGATTACCGTTAATGCACAATGTTTTTTTTCTTTTTGATGTTTTCATCAAATTATTTAAAATGTTAAACTGCACATTTAATAACTTAATGAAGTGCAGCAGTTACTTTGTATACAAAGACATTTTAAACTTAATAGTTTTCCATAAAAGAGTGTGTAATATGTAGTACAAAAGTAAAATACTCAAGTAAATACTGGAAAAACACAAAATCCTTTCAAGTGTTTAGTTCTAGTTTCTAGTGCAAATATCTTATTATGGTTGAAATGAGATAAAACTGACTTATAAGTTACTTTTCAGTAAGATATAGGAGCTTGTTTTGAGCCAAAAGTGACTTTTTTTAAAAACTTTTTTTATCAATAATAATAATTATTGACTTAAATAAGCTGCTATATTTTCCTGAAAAGTTATTTTTAAGTTAATTTTGTCTTTAAGTGTAGTGAGATATTTGCACTAGTAACAAAAATATGTTTAAGGTTTTGTTTATTTGCAGTATAGCTAACTTTTTCTGTTTATATTAGCTATTATTTTAACATAATTTTTGAAAAAAGACTCAAAAGGACTTGAAATCTCAAGTTTCAGGGTCTTGACCTTGCAGATAAATACTTGGCAAAACTTTGTGCTTTTGCAGTGAAGCTAAAGTCTCCTGCTAATATTAGCTCAGCACATAAACAACCATAAAGAACTACAGGGAAAGTTGAGTAATTTTACCTAAAAACACGCATTAATGTGCAAACTCAGCATTAAATCACAGCTTTCATGCTTCAGTTTTACTGGCGCTTCACCTTTAAACACCTTCCGGTCCAGAACTGGACGCGGCTCGGTTGTTTTTGCGTCCCTGTGAGCGGTTAATCGTCCCCTTCGGATCTGATTCTGCCGCCCCTCGAGGCGCTCTGCAAACCCAGACTTGGCAGAGAGGATCCCGTCTTCGCCCTGAGGCTCACACTTTTAAACACTCATTTATTTATTGGTTTATTTGAATAGCTTCGCCTTTGTGAACTTTGAGACGTTTTTATTTCCGTTTTGTCTTGCTACAGATTCGATCTGATGTTTCTTCCATCTGGCAGCCGCCGGTCGGGTGACAGCTTTACTGGTTTATGGTATGGAGCTGAGATTATCATCGCAGTGTGTCTGCGGATCGCTGGGTCAGGAAGACCCCGTGTTACATTAGGCCGAAGCCTGACATCCCGCCTTGAAGTTGTGAGGCTTTAATCGGCTACAGATGGCTCCTTTCTGCTTTATCGGCGAGTTATTGCTTTCTAAATAATTGCCCATCAGATTAGTCTGAATGTTTTCATGAACCCTGCCAATATGACCTGCACTCACTTTCACATTAAGCGTATTTGCGATATTGTGTGTTTTTTGATGTTCCCGTATTGTTTATGTGGATTTACGACGTGCGGCGGACTGAGGTCACCGTCGTGAGAGAGATTTATGGGATGCCCACCAGGCTCTGCTGTTCGGAGTCCGTCAATCATGCCCGCCGTTTATATTGCGCTGTCGGATCAGACGCGTCTCTCTGTGACAGGCAGTTGTTCGGGTTTGGAGGCTATCACCATATTTATCACAGTCTCAAGAAAAATTTGTTTCTGTAGCTTTAAAGTTGACTGTAAATGTCCTCTGTGCTACAGCTGTTTGATTTCTTCACTAAATACTAAAGTCAGCTCATATTTCTGGCCTTGTACCTCAAAAATACAATAAATAACCAAGTGTTTTTGTTCAGCTTAAAGTGAAAATGTCTGTTTCTTTTTCTTCAAATGTAAACAGAAAAGGAGTGGCATCAGATTTTAGCGTTTGGAGGATTTCTCTTTTGCTTTTGGGCCCAGTATGGTCAGCACCAGGCTTTTGACTCCGAACTCATCTGTCAGAAAAATGCACTTCAGACTCGACTTGTTCCCTCAATACTTATTTGACCTGGACTTGTAATCTGAGACTCAAATCCTAATGACAGTTTTTTGAAAGTTACGGGAGGTACTAAGTATTTTTGATCAAGTTTCCAGTGTAAATATCTCTAGAATACTTTAATTAAAACAAAACTAACTTATAAGTAACTTTTTACCAAGAACAGGAGCTTGTTTTAAGTAAATAATTCCTTAATATTGATTGAAAAAACGTCTAGTTCCACTCGCAGATTCACTTAAAGCAACCTCCAATATTTTGCTGCAAAGTTAAGTTAGTTTGTCTTATTTCAAGTGAACTAAGATATTTGCACTGGAATTTTTTTTGCAGTGGCTGCAACTCAAATGCAGAATAGTTACAGTTACTAGAGTAGCTGTTTGGAAAAAAAATACTGCTATGAGTAGTTCTACTTCAAACTAATTAGTCACATGTTTTGACAAACATATTTTAACCAAAAAAAACACAAACCTGCAGTTTGTGTCAAAGTGAGACCTCTTGTTTGTGCACAATCTTTGTTGTTCTGTTTTCTATCTGCTGCTACAGCAAACGCTGTGCACCGTTATTGGAAGTACTTTAGCCTGAGCTACACTGGCGTTAAATCTTCCCAAGTAGTTTTGGTCTGGTTTCTAGTGGAAATATCTTAGTAGACTTGAAATAAGACAATTGATTTAATTAAGCAACAATTATTAGCTTGCTTTTAGTAAATAATCCTTTAATATTGATAAAAAAGTTCTAGTTCCATTGGCAGATTTTTTAATTTTCCCATGTTATCAGTTAATCTTTCTGCTAATAAAAATAGCACTTCTTCATCAATAGAAAGAAATTATTTACTTAAAATAAGCCTTCTTGTACTGCAAAAACGTTATTTGTCGGTTAGTTTGTTTTATTTCAAGTATAATAAGATATTTGATCCAAAAACTAAACCAAATCTACTTGAGAAGGTTTCATTTTTGCATTAGGGATCTGATGATTTTGATTGAGGACTGACTGATGTAACTGGGCAGTAAACAGATGAAAACTGCTAACATAATAATCTCGAGGGCTGAATTTGGCCCCCGGGCCTTGAGTTTGACACCTGTGATCTGAGCTGAAAGGACTTGAGCAAAAACTCACTCAGTTTTATTTCCAGTTCACAATTCTGCTCAACTTGCCGTTTATTTATCCCATAAAATCCTAATCAAAAAGTTGAAGTGGTGTGAATACTTCAGTGCGGCGCCTCAACCAGGTGAAGTCGTCTTCTTCGGCTCGCTGGCGGCGGCTCGCGTTGTCAGGTCGCTTTGTTTGTGAGCGGTAGGCGTTAAGCGTTGTGTTGTGGTGGGCAGAGACAGTCAGCGTCTCAGATCTACTGTATGAATAAAGTCATATTGTGAAGTGTGTGGGCTGATATGCTTGGCAGTCAACCCTGACAAGTAGATTAGCTCTTTACTGGGCCACCTCTGAATGGCGTTACACACACGACTCGCAGCGCGACATATCAGACATCTAACGCCCAGCGCTGCAGATGAAAGCACATCGAGACGTGAATAAAAAATAAATAAACTGCTCTATGTTATGTGGCTTCTCCACAGCTGCAGCGGTTAACAGGAGTCAGAAATTGGCATGTCTAAAAAGTGGGATAATGATTATAAATGTGACAGGCTGAAAACTAATTACAATTGTCTCACTGTGTTTTCCAATAATGCCTCGAACATTTCTATAAAACTCATTTAAATCTTCCACAAGTCCAAAATTCAGCTCTTGCTCTCAAGCCATTTGGCACATTTTTCTTCAGTTTACATTTAGAGAGGATTAGCTGAAGAGCTGAAAATAATCATGCCAGATGTCTGCTGCTGCTGCTGCAGCGCGGAGACTGCCTCCCCGGTGGGCATTTCTTCCTTTTTTCTTGACTTTTTATCAAAAAAAAAACCCACTCCAGGATCCTCGTAATGCAGCGCCTCATGTTGTGAAGCGGCGTACACAGACTGGATATCATGTCACGTTTTACTATAACAATGAGGAGGGAAGAAAGTAAACCCACCCTTTCTGCTCGTGTGAATTTAGGAAGAGCTACAGTCTGTTTATAGCCAACTTAAACAGACAGAGCTCAGACTTATGGAGCAAACAGGTTCAAACGCTCCAACCACATCTGTATGCTCAATAAAAGCCACTGTAAATGTGAAAAACATCAAGATTCTAGAGATCCTGATGATAGAAAATGTAAAACCGGATAATTAACGGAGTAGTTATTAGCGGGGGGACATTTCGTCGTGGTGTCCCTCGTTATTCCGGGGTTTTCTTTGACTGTGTGCAGTGTTTTGGGGTTTGTTTTGCAGTTTTAATGAGCTCCTCTGGAATGCCGCGTCTCCCACATGTCTCACAGAGGGCGGGTCCATGTTATTGCTGCCACATGTTGGGCTCCTATAGTGACTCTTCCAGGCCTGTGTGGTCAGCCAGTTCAAAGCGCCCTGCCTCATTTGTTATACAACTTCATGTAACAACAAGCCGATGCTTCGGTGTGTCTGCGGAGGCAACAAAAGAGCGCCGCCACTCTTTTCCCTTTGTCCCAACGGGCTCTGCCCTCGGAGTCTCTCAGATCATCTGTTTCTCTAATTAGCGTGCGTGCCGGACAGTATGGGGGCGCTGCGCCGAGATGCGCTGCAGAAATTCTTCATTTGGGCTCCTTTCAGTGTTTGAACTCTGACAGTAATGTTTGTGGTGTGGTAGTAGTCGATCACTGTCACCGGCTGAGTGGTGCGCCGTGCCGCATATGGCAACAATCTGACATGCTGGTCCGGTCTGGAGGTTTTGAGGGACTAGGTGTTAGCTCCCTGGATCAGGCCGTCCCCATCAATTCTTCTGCAGATGATCCTGCAGACGACTTGGCTGCAGATGTGCAGTTTGGTGATGGGACTATCAGCACGGACACCTTAAATATCACTCAGCATGTATTAATAGAAATATTTCTGCTTGGCAAGTCGTGGGCAGAGGAGCCAAAATATATTACTTATGTAAGAGTTACTTCAACACATTTTCACTCAAGTAAAAGTTAAAAGTTGCCATTAAAGTAAGAGTAAAAGAGTGTTTGGTTAAAAAAAATCTACTTAAGCACTGAGTAACTGATTAATTGATCAATCATTTAATATTTAAAAATTACATCATCAGATGAACCAAAATATAAAGTTAAGTGGAAATTTTGGTATTTTGAGGACCAAAATAATTCATATAAGTGCAAAATATCAAAATCAGGAAAAATAAAGTGTTTCCAAATCAGTTTCTTTCAACAAAGAACTTATGAAATTTTAACAAAACTGCAGGTTTGGGTCGGGTGAATTTTTGTTCTTTATTCAGTCGGTAGAGAATCCAGAAATTTTACTCCAGTAAAAGTAGAAATACTTTGGAATAAAGTTACTCAAGAAGAAGTAAAAAGTAGCTGTACAAGAAAAGGTAAGAGTAAAAAAGTATTTTCCAGTAACAGGGCACTTCAAAAACACAAAATGTTACCAAATATTTTTAATTTCTAATTAAAATATTTTTTGTACACTTTTAATACATCAAGACTAAATTAAAAGTAACTTTTTGACAAGATGAACTGCTTTTAAGTCAATAATTTTTCAATATAGATAAAAGTGTTACATCTTTTCACTTAAAATATGAAAAATGTCTTATCGATGGAAAAACTACGTATGTAGCTTGTCGCTAAATAGTTAGCCTGAACCTTCAGAACCACATAAACACAGTTACAAAATCAGCCTTCTATCAGGACTAATGTTCCAGCAAGATCTCCAGAAACTCATCCATGAGTTTGTGTCTTATCTCAATTACTCTGGCGATGGAAACACACAGAAGAGTAGCTCTACTTTAACATATTTTTACTCAAGTAAAAGTAAAATGCTCTCTAGTTGTAGACAGCGAGCACATAAAAGCTATTTATAGCTTTTGGTGGCTATTGAAGATGGAGAGAAGACGGTTCTCTATCTTCCACTATAGGCAGCCATAATTAACTCAAGAGTGAGCTATAGCTAGAAAGCCAAATGCAAACTGCATATGCTAGCAAGAGTCTTACAAAGTCTTTGAGTTGGTGACACCTTCACATACCCTCTTTAGTACTGGGTTATAATTGACCCAGTAGCTTTAGCAGTTAAAATAATGTGCTATCTTGTACTAAAAACTAAAATAAATTGTTAAAGTGGGCCAAATTACCGGTGGGTCACGAGCCAACCAGCACCATCACTCTGCAAATAACCTGTTTATCTTTTTTTATTTTTTAACACATCAATTCTCCGGAGATGTTTCCAGCTCCACCAGATTGCCGAGTCTTTGGGGACGAGGTCCAGTGCATGTGCTGGCTAGTAGGCCATTTGCAATAATCTCCTTTTTACCGTTTAGAGGCTAATTATGTAACATTACACCTGCCTCCCTGAGACGGGCCCTGGCGTGGGGCAGAATGAGTCGGGCTTTCTGCCCCCCACCACACAGAGGGGTGGTTAGAGTTTCTTAATGAGATTAGCCCAAAGCTGAAATCTGCTTTGTGTCCCTTGCTATATGGTGAGATAGTGGATAAGCAGAATCAAAGCTAACCGAGGAGGGGGGGGCGGATCGCTGGAAGATGCAGGCAGTCGACCTCATTTCTGCCTCCCCTCCTCTTCCCCCCTGCGTGTGACTTGGACGGGATTCGCCGCTATCACACATGACATTGTGTGTGAGCTTTGCATAGGAAATATCTTTGTCTCACTCTGGTGTTTGCTAGCTTTGGTGTTTTCGTGCTTTTCCTTTATCTGGCTGTCCAGTTTCTATTTGCTGTTGGATCAAAACTTCTCCGAATTGAGGCCAGATGGGTTGAATATTGAATTAAAAAGGAATAAAAGAAGAAGCTTTTTCTTACCAAGTCTGGGATATAAACTTGTCTAGTTGTGGTTACAGTACAGCTGTCTTTCTGTCTGCTATTTTCAAACACACTTCTAAGGCCAGGCCTAAATTCATATTAGTCGGTGACACCATAATGTGCGAGACAGAGCTACATAAAGTCAGGATTCCACCACCCACGGCTGCCCATCCACAATGGGAGCCTTTCTTCCTCCAAATTTATTGGGACCTTAATGACACTGCGACTGAAGATGAAAAACCAACAGAGGAGCCTGACCAGAATAACACGCACACAGAAATGTATACAAGCTTGCAAACAACTTGAGCGGAGAATTCCCAGAACGAGGGCAAATTCTCACCGAGTGATAACACGTAAATATTTTGCCCACTTGCTCCGAAATATGATGTTGATTAAGAGAGTAAAGGTGAAGGTTAGAGAAGGGCCGAGGATTAGCAGTATGGGCTGCGTCCGGGGTTAGCATAACAGCCCGGCTGCTGGGACTAGTAATAACAACAGAAGTAATAATAATCACAGACTAATTGTTTGAACCCCGTGGCTTCCTTGCAAGAGTCATATTTGTAAAGCTTAATGCCTCTTCTGTGGCAAGAAACAGATTCAGTCGGCAGTCCTCCTTTAAAGTCAGTCGAATGTTTTTGTTTCGCCCAAATGCAGAAACCACGAGTCCTATTTTATGTAAAATAGGAAACGTTTGTGCTTTGTACAATGAATATCAATACCAAGTTGGTTTCTATATCAAATTGATACTAGCAAAACTCTATTTCAGATTCCCATTTGAATTTTTATTTTGCTTTTGTAGTTTCTCAACTCTACCTCCAAAAAATTAGTTTTGATTTGCTCATATGTGAAAATTTATGTTTCACAAATTTAAAATATAATTTTAACATTTCTTGAGATTAAATCTCATTGATTTTTCATATGAAATGTCTATCATGTAAAATAAGAAATGTCTATTGTGCTTTGTACAGTCAATGTCAGTACCAAGTTGGTTTCAGTATCGGCTCTCGTGAATCTAGTTTCAGATTCTCACTTTAAATTTTACTTTTGTATTATTGTTTCTCAAATGTACCTGTTTTGATTTCCTGAGTGAAAATTTTGGCACTTTATTGAGAAAAAATGCAAATTTGTTTGTCATGTTAATATGTTCTGAAAGTACTTTGAACCTATAGATAGGCCTGTCACAATAACATATTTTGATGGACAGTAAATTGTCCAAGAAGTGATTGCGATAAATGATAATGTTTTTTTTTTTGAGACAATTTTCAAGTAATATAATGGTAATTATGCAAGAACACATTCTCGCTGATCAATAAACTTTGAATTTTAATAAATATTTAACACAGGAACTGGAAGACATCTTAAATATCCAAAATAAATAAACAAAACAACTGACATAATATCTGCACGACGCTGGAGGGCAAAAAGACGGTTCTTTTACACGCTGTTTGTTGCCGCGCTGCTGCGGTAGAACAATAACGTAAACATTATAAAACCCGGAGATGTAGGTATTATTCATTTAGTGCAGTATGCCACGGCAGATTGAGAAATCTAGCAGAAAAACAAATGGCTACTCTACATGCATCCCCGTTACATTAGCAACTGACAACAATTTGCTCTATATTTCAGGATTCAACACCAAAAAACTATTCCCCATACAAAGAACAGAAAGTTCTGTGACTGTGTTTATGTTTTTATTCTTGGCGTTTATTTTGATTGTTATGGTAGATTAGCTGGCAGTGCTATCAGCTATGCTAACCAGTGTGTTGGATTAGCTATTTTAGACACCTGCTACTGATGGTCTGTCAGAGTTGGTTTTTAGGTGTTTATGCCTTTTTTTAAATCGTATAACTGAACATAAAGGCGCATAATTCTGCAGCACATCTTCATGTTACTATTGTCAAAGTCAAGCTAGCGTAACTGAGCTACTTCTCTCGCCTTCACAATTTTTTTTCTAATGATAAAATTTTTCTAAAATGTTGATCTATTTGTCATAGTGTTGACGATTAGTAGCAAAGCACTGCATCCATTCATCAGTCAAACATTTATCAGTCAAACATTAGTGCGTCATATTGACAACTTGTCAGCTAAAATCAAAGCTGCTCTTCATTAGCGAGCAGCTTTTTGCCTCCAGCAGGGGGCGGGATCGTTCACGTGTGACATCACACACTACCTCTGTGTTAATATCTGAACAGTTGTTTTCCACATGTGGAAGTTATGCTATATATCCACATATTAAATCATATTTTTAATATCTGGATTTTATACTCTGAATTGAAATGTAAACAAATTCATATGTTCAGTTTATTTTGTGGCAATTTATTGTGTTTTTAAAATGAAAAACATCCCTCATGTAAAATGCCGTTATGTATCTGTCACAAATATTAACATATGAATCTTTTTTTGTAATTTTTTTTTACCATAACTGTCTGAAAGGACTCCGGATGAAAATTAGCTTGCTTTAGCTTGTGCACATGTACATTATATGATGCTGACTTATTCATATGTGTGACATATAATCACATGTAAACTTCATGATTTTTTAAATTTTCCTTAGAATAACATGGAGTCCGTCTTCGCTGCTGCTGTATTTACTTATCTGTAGACGTCTACTGGGCCATCCTGTCCTTTTCTACCAGATCTTATCACCATTTGGTCGTTTGTTGAAGGTCTAAAAGAGAGCTGGGGGCCCTGCAGCCATATTCTGTAGCTACAGAGAGCTATTTGCTCTGCGTCAGCGGAGTATCCTGTCATGGAGAGAAAATCCCGTTTGAAGTATGGCCCCCGTCTTTCACAGTGACGATAATGCTCCTGGCTTTATCGTGTCCGCCGTGCAAAGCCCATGTCTTCTCTTTTGTCCGGCGCCGTCTCCCCCACTCCTGCGCACCCCCTGGCTCTCCTCTTTTGTGTCACTCTCTGTCACACTCACTGCAACGAGAAGCGGTCCAAAACTCACCCCCAACCCATCCCTCACACACCTCCAAGGCATGCTGGGAAGTGTAGTCACAGCCTGGGGTTTGTTGGGTTGTGAGACTGGAACACATCAGTCATGTAGAGTTGCATATAAATGGAGTTAAAATCAAGTTTGAGACAAAATGTTTACAGCAAACTTAAAGAAGAAAGCCTGTATCAATAAATCGATTAATCGCTTAATGAACTAAAAGGAGCTGAATAATTTCCATTTGACTTATTCATTGTTTTTCTAACAAAAACTGAATGATAAAAGTCTTCAGTCTGGTGCTGTGGACAATTTTGTTTTGTTTTCAGAGACGTCATTGTTCATTTTATTAGTTATTTATTTTATTATTTATTTTGCATATTTAAATTGTCTTCCTGATCCAGTGTTAAATGTTTATTACAATTTAAAGTCTGAAAATATTGCATTATCACCATTATCTTTCTTGAAAATTGTCTCAAAACATTGTCATTTTCCCAGATGACTTCTGGGACAATTCATCATCCACCAAAATTTGCTCATGGGCATTGGATATCTTTCTTTACCGTACTGAGTCTTTGAATCGGGTATAACCAACCATACTGGTTTGTCAAATAGTACTCAGTTTTATTTTATTTTCTGTAATAAGTCCGTCTCAGTTTAGTTTTTGTAAAACGTAAGTCCACATCTTTTAAAATTTATACAAACTGTAATTTATTTACAGCAGAAAAAATGTGTTTTGATCTTATTTACATGGTTTTTATTATTTCCAATTCTTAGCATTTTAAATGAGATGCAATATTAGTATTCATTCGGCTCTCACTGCTCCTAAATCCACAGCTTAAATGCAAATGCAGCGCAGTCTCTTCCATCCGTGGCTTTGTTGGCCTCTCAGAAACCTTAAGCCTGGATCTCAAACAGAGGCCTCTCATGGCATATGCATGGCAGCGTCTTATCTGCCGCGTATCACAATGCGTCTCCTGGACATCAAATATTTAAACAGGCGCAGGAAGAAGGGGAAACAAGCCTTTTTGTGTTCCCTGCGAGAAAAACAATGGAAGTGCAAGCAGCCTCCTTTGGTGTTTTCACATCCAGCGACTGTATGATCCATATGATCCCGACATAAAGTGGGTCTCTGAACCCGCTCTCTTAAACTGTAGCAGGCATATATTACCAGGCTTAGAGCTTGGCGAGCTCCGTATCCCAAAATAGATTTCAACAATGCTCTATGAGGATGCATTAAATAAATCTGCGCTCGGCTAATCCGTGGAACAGTTCACATTTTCAAGAGAGACACTCCGGTAGGACAAAAGCGCCGCTCGGCTTGCCGCGCCTTCATCTGGGGACAGACGCACATAAAGAGAGATATTTAGACAGAAGGGAGGGGAGAGAAATTCCCCACTAATGTGACAGAAAACTCTCCAAAAAAAAAAAAGAAGAAATCAGCATTGTGTGCTCTTGCACTGCAAAGCAGATTCTGTATCACTGCCTTTTCTTCCCCTCCACCAAGTGCAATAACTTAATCTTAAAGGCAAAACGTGGACACGAGGGCCATTTCGAAACACGTTGTAGATAAATGTTAATCACATTAGCATTTCCCAGACTTCCGTAAATCTCCATAAATAGCATGCTGAGGTTGATCCCTCTTTTTTTGCCCATTGAGGCAAAATTACAGCTGATGAATTGCTTTTGCCATGCATGTAGGCTAATGAAAGCTTTGCTCCTGGGCCTTCCTCAACAAAGGCTCGTAATTTCTCCACTTTTCCACTAAAATAAGAACCTGTTCCACTTTTAATTAATAGTTTCACCCTCTCCCCATTCAGGACTGTACACATAGTTTCAAATTAATTTTTTTTTAGGTGAAGACTCGGTTATTAATACTGCAGAAACAGCCCCTCTTTTGTGTGAAAGTAACAGGGAGGTAATGCTAGCCGGCAGCTTCATAAAGAACTTCCTCTCATGTCACCAAACCGCTTAACACAACATGTGACACTGCTCTGAGACCAGAAACATCCAGCGACAGGCGGCCATTTAACCCAGAGTCATCACGTTTGTTCAGAGAGGAGCAGTGGAACTGAAGATACACCCACTTACCAAAAGCACCTGGGATTAACCTGCTGGGATTTCACCTGCCTTTACCGTCAAAACCACTCACAGTGCTGGAGATGAAAACACGCATTTATTAAAGCTCGGTGCAGATCTGCATCGGTCCAACCTTTCGTTTTATTTAATTAAGCTTTATGTAGAGGTTGCTGTCCGCATGAAGTCGGTTACAGCTTTTATTGGGATAATAAGCAGCAATTAGCACCAATTAAGGAGAAAGCCACACTTAATAGGCATTTCACTGCAAAAACCCAGAATATTACCAAGTAATTTGGTGCAAATGTCTCAGTGCATTTGAAATAAGAAAAACTAACTTAACAAGAACACTTTAGCAATAAATGAGAGCTTCTTTTAAGTCAATATTTTTTTAATGTTGATGAAAAGAAGGAAAAATGTTGCATAATTGAAATAATCTGCCAGTGGAACCAGTACTTTTTCATAACTCTTAAAGAATTATTGACTAGAAATAAATTCCTATATCCTGCTGAAAGGTTACATACGAGTTATTTTTTGTCTTATTTCAAGTGTACTATGATATTTGCTCTAGAAACTAAACCAAAATTATGTGACAGAAATTGTTACCAAAAGATTTTTTCAATAATTTAAATAATTTTCCAGTGGACCTGGTACTGCTCCAAAAGCAGAAAGTGGACTTCAGCGCAGGGCATTCTGGGTAAATGGAAACAAAACAAGCTTGGTAGCTCGAGAAATGACTCGTGGTTTTTTACCAAAGACAAAATAGAAATCCTACAACTGCTAAAATTTTATTCTACTCCATTGTTGTTCCCATTTCTTGAAGAAGGAAGTTGCGCTCAGTTTCTCCTGAAGAGGTTTTTGTGTCATTTCCTTCAGTGGTTCTTGGTGCAGCGCCCCCTCAGGCGAGGAGGGGAAGAGGTCTTCCAATTAATTTGGCTAGTTTGACTCAGTATAGTGAGAAAGTGAACCAGCAGCTGAAAATAAACAAATGTTGCAATTTTCAGCCTGAATCAAACAGTCTACTGGACTGTGTGAGAACATCCTGCATCTAATCAGCTTCTGCATTTGGGGTAAATTGCTTATTTTTGAGTGAACCTCTTTAAGACTTTGTTCAGCACAGCTTTGTACTTAAAGCTCTCAGTTTTCCAAGACTCCAAAGGAACCATTTTCTTTAGGCTCAGTTCACCAAACTCCGCTGAAACGTTGGACCGTCCTAGAAGGAACTTCCTGCTGGTCACACAATGTTTCTTAAAATAATATTCAATCAACATTGGTTTCATTTAAAGAATAAAGATATTTGTATCTTATGTTTTTTCTTCTATATTTACATTTTGAATTGAGTTTAGTGAGGAAACAATAAATTCCTTGCAAATGTTCATAACATAGAACTAGAAAATCAGTGAAAAAAAAAACAGAATCCTGAACTGCTTAAACATTCACACAACAAAATGACAATTAGCGATTTCATGCTACAGGAAATTAGCAGATTTTCTGTGTTTCTTGACTCTGAGAGCAGCTAAGGCTTTGGATCTCGACAGCTTTAGAGCGGGAGAGAATCGTTTCCAGTTAAAATCCATTCCGGTTTCGAACCCGGGACGTCTGCGCTGAGGTGGGCGGTCATCGGCGCGATTTCATGTTTGTGTTTCCAGGCTGTCAGAAGGAATCGCCTCTGACACAGAGCAGAGCGGTAGCGGCACTCAGCCACTGTGGGCGATTTCATACCAATTAGTGCAAATCATGGAGTACTTAAGACTATTGCCTGGTGAGTTTAGCAACAGTTTGACACCTCGTGAAAGTGACCCGTCTTACAGATGTTGGACTACTCTGAGGAGCTTAAAAGCCATTATTTATGTGGGAAGTTTTTATTTCTGAGTTGCGGCCGGCTCACTGAAACGAGGTTTCCAAACAGAAATCACTGATTGGCTCGTTCCAATCAGCAATCTTTCAGAATCAAACAAAAAGTTTAACAAAATACAATATGTTTGACTCCAGGCTAGTTTAGTTCTTCATGTCTTAGGAAGGTGGAGTATCTTCAGTCAGAGGCTTTTTCAGGTTCAGTGCAGTACAGACTGCTTCAGGACGTCTCCAAGGCTCTTTGAAGAATCTTCATGAGCTACAACTACATCAAATCTCCCTTTGGGACTAATAAAGTATTTTTGAATTGGATAAAATTGTAATATTACGAGAATCATATTACAAGAATAAAATCTTATGTGAATAAAGTTGCAATAACATGAGAATAATATAATATCTCAAGATTAGTCATATTGTGAGAATTGTGAAAATGCAATAGTAATAACATGAATAAAGTTGTAATATGAAAATAGTCATATATTTAGAGGATAAACTTGTAATATTTTGAGAATAAAGTCGTAATATGACTTTATTCTCAAAATATGATTTATGACTTTATTCTTCTAATATGATTTATGACTTTATTCTCAAAATATGATTTATGACTTTATTCTTCTAATATGATTTATGACTTTATTCTTCTAATATGATTTATGACTTTATTCTTCTAATATGATTTATGACTTTATTCTTCTAATATGATTTATGACTTTATTCTTCTAATATGATTTATGACTTTATTCTTCTAATATGATTTATGACTTTATTCTTCTAATATGATGACTTTCCTGTCTTATTATTATGACTTTATTCTCTCTAAACCTTATTCTGGTAATTTTGTTTATTTATTTTCCTAACGTGGCTCTAATATGCCTCCGTAGGGGAACAAACTAACATCCCCCTTGTTTTTTTTGTTTTTTGCTGCCCCTTCATCTTGTGGGTTTTTCTCCAGACCCACTCTGGCATGAAGCCCCCGCTGCTGTCTCCATGGTGACAAGTGGCTTCAAATCCTCCAGCTTTCCCCACGGCGACGGCCGACGAAAGCGAAACACAGAGAAGAAAATATAGCATTTCATTCCTGCCCCCATTTACCCGTCTGATGGAAAACAAGCCGGCTGCAAGCGACGGTGGGAGAATGAGCGGCGAGCGGCGGCTCTGCTTGCAAGACGCTAAGGAGAGCGGCGTGGCGACGCGATGCGGCGCGATGCGACGCGGCGCCCCCAGAGGTGTGGATGGCGCTGCTGTGATAGTTGTGAACTCTTCCAGTGTTTATGTGTCAGCCAGCAGACATTCTCCACACCGCCTTCCCAGACGAGAAGCAGGGCCCCTCAATTAAACGAGTTAATTTGAAACCATAAGCTTGTCCTTAATTAAGAAGAGCTTAGACATCTCTTGAAATTAAATATCTGAAAAAAACGAGAGAAAAACGCCACAGCGATGACACAGAATTCCCTTTTTTCCGCAGATGGTCCATGTGTTGAGATAAACGTAACCTCAGCAAAGTCGCTGCCATTTGGAGGGAAGTTTCACTTTCAAAGCGGGTCCATTGTGGACTCCCGCCACGTTTTCCGTCCGCGGAGAGGACGTCGAGACGGGAGACAGATTCTGCCACTAAGTAAATAATTTGTATGATAATTCATTACAGCGCAGTCTTTTTCAACTTTAATTGGTCTAAATGAAGAGACATTTCACACCATTTAGATAAAAAAGAAAAAGGAGGCCAGCGTAATGAAAAGGGGCCTGCCTATCGGACTTCAGAGGTTTGCTCTAAATGAAAATGTAATTGCAGGCGGAATGGTACAAGAGGAGAGACCCCGCGCCGCAGATCCGGGGGTATCTTCAGACAGTCGAGCAAAAGCTAATGACTGAGCAATTTGGAACATTTACTCACCCCAAAGACTCTCATTAAGTCAATCACAGGCTTAGCCCGAGACCCACTCGCAGCGCCGGAGCCGGCCCCGCGTTTATTCCCACATCAATCAGAAGGGGCCGGTTTCTTCTTCTCTCAGAAGCCATGAAAAACGCCCAAGTAATTTATTCTGGGATCTTTGAGAGGATAATGGCCAATTATTTGTTTATAACACTGGTTAAATTTTCATTAGGCAGATTAATGGAATATCATGTACTGTCAACAGTGGACGGAGGGGTGGTGTGTCAGAGATAAACGGCCAAACAGATGATGTCGCTCCGTCCGTAAATTGGTTTTTCGACGCCCCCCCCCAACCCGCTGCTTCCTCCATATGAAAATTTTAAAGGTGGACACGGCGTGGATGGAGGTTGGGTTGGTGGGGGGGGCCAGCAGACGGGGATGCTGGGAAATGGATGACTGTCATCATTCGGCAGGTTTGAGATTAAAGTCAGAATTCTGAGCCAAAAATTGGGATTTTGAGACAAAACAAGCTGAAATTCTAAAATGAGAGTCAATTCTGAGAAAAAAAAAACAGAATTGTGAGTTTGTCATAATTCTTAGATATAAATGTCAGAATTCTGAGAAGATTAGAATTTTGAGATTTAAAAAAGTTAGAATTTTGAAATTAAAGTTGGAAATCTGGGATTAAAGTCAGAGCTGAGAAAAAAAATCTGAAATCCTGAATGATTATCTGTATTATTATACAGATGATCAAGTTATCTATACAACGCTTTACAGCAGCAAGGCGGTGCAAGGTGCTTTACAGTATAAAAACCATTTTTATTATTACAAAAAATTACAAACAAAAGTCAACAACTGAACAAACATTACATTTTGATGAATGCCATCACCAAAATCATAAATTAAAGTTGGATTTTTTTGTAGCTGTATCAAAATGGATGTATCTCGCAAAACTGTATTGAAACACGTTTTTCATTGTTTTCATTGGCGTTGCATTTGAGGCAGTACAATTTATTTTATTGCCTAAAATAATGCAATTTTCTAATGTATGTCTAATATTGTATAAAATAAGCTTAACTGGTTCAATAAAAGATCAGTAAAACGTGCCATAATTTTTATCCGATTAATTGAAATCACTGTGAATTCATATCGCATTGATCCAGTATTTCATGCAAAACGAATCCCGAGTTCATATACCATATAATAAATACAAAATATTTGCAATTTTGTGAAAATTTTAAGTGAAAGTTTGACTTTTTTTATTACCTGTAATCATCAAAACCACAAAGAAAACATTACCATGTATGAGTTTCACTTTCTGAGTTGAATTATTATAACTGCTGAACTTTATGATGATGTTCTCAGTTCCTGCGCCTTTAAACACCATATGTTGTGTAAAGTTTGACTCCATGCTTCTCTGCACATGTTTACTGCCTTTCTCTGGCTCCCCTTCTCTTCAGCTGCCTCTGCTATCAATCACAGCCAATCCATAACCAATCCTGCAGGAACATATTTCATACAGGAAGCATTTGAAATGATAATTCAGGGGAATTTGTCAGAAGCCAACTTTTTTTAATGAAGAGAAAAAGCCACTTTTAGCAGCCACTGCGGGTGATAGCTTAATCTCACATTATGCAGGCGACACTAGATACCTGTAAGTGGCAGTTAAGAGTAAAATGACAACTACAAGGCGGGCAGGCTGGTGATTTACTGACCCCATATGATGCTGGGAGTTGATATAAAGCAGCTTGAACCGTGAGTCGTGCTTTCACAGACCTGCACCTGAAAGTGGTCTGGGAATTGTCACTTTGAGGGGAGCATATTACAGCTTCAAAAAGGGATCGCTCCCCCCCTCCCCATATGCCAGTTTTTTTGAGTGCAGAGATAAAATATGGCATATCAAATCTTAATATGCACGCTTAACCCACTAGTGTGCAAATGATGCATCGTGGGTTCACTTCTCCAGATGGATGAAACCTGAATTTTAATGAGTGAAAGATTCCTGTGACTTTTTCCCCAGAGGTGGGAAGAGTAGCCAAACATTTTACTCAAGTAAGAGTAGCACTACTTCAACATAGTTTACTCAAAAAAACGTAATAAGTGTCCACCCAAAGCATTACTCAAGTAAGAGTTTGTTTGCTTGTTTATTTGGAAATAAGACAAAACCCACTTAAAAGTACTTTTTCAGCAAGTTTTAAGTCAGTAGTTTTTTAAATTTGTTGAAAAAGTACTAGTTTCATGGCCATATTATTTCACTTATAGGACATTTTTCCCATGTTATAGAGACCTTGCAGTGTGGTGTCACCCCATCTCTCTGCCTGAGGCAAATTGCTGATTATGAACAATGACTAGCATTGGTTTTAGCTGCTAAGCTGTCAACATAATGCGCTAATCCTCAAATGTACGCCTGCTACGTAAAAGGAAAAGGGACGCAGTGCTTTGCTACTAATTGTCAACACTATGACAAGTAGGTAAGAAGGAAAAAGTTTTAATTAAGAAAAAAATTGTGAAGGACAGGGGAGTAGTTCAGTTATGCTAGCTTGACTTTGAAAACCTTCAAATATAGATATGATGTGGAATTCAATGTGGTTCAGTTACAAAATAAGAAAGGCAACATAAACACCAACTCTGACAGTTCATGTTTAAATTAGCTAATCAACCACAGCAATCACCTATTAATAATGTCAAAATAAACGTCGAGCTTTAAAACATAAAACTGTAACAGACTGAATGTTCTGCTCTTTCTGCAGGAAGTGTTTGAGTGTTTTTTTGGTGGTGAAAAAGTGACGTTGTTGTCAGTTGCTGTGGCAACGAGTCTGTAGCTTGGCCAGCAGAGACAGCGAGAAAAAAAGTGGTTTTGAGTTTTTCTGGGTTATTTTTCCATTTGCTATGGTGCACTGAACTAAAATAACAAAACATACATGTCCGGTTAATGGGATGGTCCAGTTAGTGAAAGGGATTGTGCACATGCACAAATTTCAGGATGTAAACAATAACATGCCAGGGGTTCATAAGTGAAATAATCTGTCAATGACAAATTGTCATTGACAATCAATATCAAGGAATTATCAACTGAAAAGAAGCTCCTATATTTTGCTGAAAAGTTATTTGTAAGTTAGTTTGTCTTATTTCAAGTGTACTAACATATTAGCACTCAAATCAAGACTAAATGTATTTTGTAAGATTTTGTGTTTTTGTAGTGCGTTGGCCATTGCTGTGACAAGTTACTATTCCCTCATACTATACATAATATTAGCAGCAAAGAATAGTTTAGTTTAACAGGGATTAAGAAAATAGCAGGAAGAGGTTCATAAAATGCCTCCACTTAAATGGTATAGAAAAAATATTGTCCAAGAATACAATCCTACTGTTGTTGATCACAAATTTATGGAATACAATCATATAGAAAGAATGAAAAATTTTACACTTTTTTCTACTTTAATTTGGGTCTCAACTGCTTCTAAAAACAGCATAAGTCCCAAAACAAAAAACAAAACCAGACAATTTTGGCAGTAACTTCAGTATTTTTTGGTGTCTGGAAAATGAACCGTTTCAGAATCCTCTGGAATGTGACATCACTGACCTATCCTACAGCCCGTTACCCAGCAACCCCAGCAGAGTTCTGCCCGTTACCCAGCAACCCCTCCAGAGTTCTGCCCGTTACCCAGCAACCCCAGCAGAGTTCTGCCCGTTACCCAGCAACCCGAGTTAAGCTCCAAAACATTTGGTCAGCTGGTTTTTCCTCTCTATGTGTTGTACAATGGCTACTGGAAAAGACAAAGTGTTTTGTTGTTATTTGTAAGTTAGTTTGTCTTATTTCAAGTGTACAAAACACATAATTTATGATTTAGTTCTCATATCATTTGGAATTTATTCCAATTATTTTGACTTTATTTATTTTTCTTAGCATGGCTCTAGTACTTGTAGAAATTGGTTACTACCCAGCTTTCCATTTTGCATCCCGGATCTCGTTTTGGTTCCCACTCCACATTATGTTCTGATTACATCCATTTGTCCATCATTTCTCCCCGTGAACCTTTGTGTCCAACATGTGAGTTAATTTCGGCTCCTGGATAGCGATCTGCCAACCTCGGGGCAGCCAAAACGCCGACAAGCTTCGCTATCAAAACAATCGCGGTCTGAAGGAGGTTATCGTTGCTCGGCTCTATCTGTCACGCGGCCACCGGCAACCAGTGGGACACAAGGGCCATTTAATTAGGCCCACTGCTCCTCTCTGGTGTGAAAGACTCTCAGGCCCCTTTGATTCCCCGCTGCTCTCCCAGCAGGAAGTGGTTGGTGATAATTGACACAGGATTTCCTTGTTAACCAGCGGCAGACTCTGTGGATTAAAGTGACAGAGATCTCCAGAAGAAAGTGGGGAGCAGATAAAGGCGGAGGGTGGAGGGAGCGGCGGGGGCAGCAGCTATTTACTGCTCTTGACAAACCAGGGAGGAAATAGCAATATCAGAGTGGCGCGCGGTCCTGCCGCGAGATGTAGCTCCCACTTATCTTAGCCATTTCAGCTTGGCTGATCAAAGATTGGCTTCCCTTAAAATAACCTGGGCCCAAGGTTGACTACATGCTTCACGTCCCCTCCATAGCTCCGTTTGTGGACGACCACAGAGACATAATCTCATTTCATTTGCACAATTATACACTATCATGGAATAAAAGCATATTTGCAAATGACGTAATATTGTACCAAGTGGGTCACAGAATTTCCATGCAGACGGGAGAGAGAGCTTTCTCTTCATTTATTTCTAGATTTCTTTCTTATCTGGCTACTACGCAGCTTACCAACAGACATTTTACAAATGCACCGCGGAAGGTTTTAGCAGAGCTTTCAGTGTAGATAAAAAACGCTCTCCTCACTTTCTACAACTTCTGCTGCCATAAATTAGGCCAATCTCTGGCCCATTGTTGCTCGAATGAACTTCAATTACTCAACGTATCCATGCACCTGACAAACACCACAGACTGCCCACAGTGACCCAAACGTGGCATAAATAGCGGTCCGGTCACAAACCGATGTGCTCGCTGATAACAGGATGAAGTGATGGCAAATTTCCAGCGGCAGAACTTGGGTCAAAAGCAGGTCCAACGAATAAATCACAGCAGGAATTCCTGTGTCTCCAATCCCCCTGCTGACATACGCAGCTGTGGAGACGCAGGAGGGAAAGAGGCGGTTGCTTTATCATGACATGAGTTAGGTGACCACGGCATCGCTTTAGCTTACTTTATAAAATGTAGAGTGGTTCCGATTTTAAGCTGCATTATTGGCATAGAGTTGGAAATACAAGAAGTTTAATTACCATCAGGCAAGGTTTATAAGGAAGAGGGTTAGGACCGCTGCAAAAATCAAAACGACAAAAAAATAATTCTGACTTTCACCTCAGAATTCTTTTTATTTTTTTAGAATTTAGACTGTTCTCAGAATCGGGGTTATTTTTAAATCTAACGTTCTCAGTTTTGAGGGAGGTTTTTAAATTCTGACTTTTTTCTAGAATTGTCCTTTTTCTCAAAATGTCCAGGTTTTTTTTCCTTTCTGACTTTTTTCTCAGAGTTTAGGTTTTCTTTTATGTTCTGACTTTGTTCTCAGAATTCAGTTTTTTATTTACTTTTGAGATCTGAAGATTAAAGACAGAATAAAAAAACTCAGATTTTAATAAAAAAAAGTTTATTCTGAGAAGAAAAAGACATAACAATATTAGCAATTGTGTAATGTATGATATCTCCAAAAACATGCAATTAAAGTGTTTAAAGGGACAACAATCGCTGGGAGCAGATATGACTGGACAATAAATCATTAACAATATGAAACACGACACACATGATCTCTCTCTCTTTCTCTCTCTCTCTCTCTCTATATATATATATATATATATATATATATATATGTGTGTGTGTAGCTATAGAGAAAGAGAGAGAGAGAAATATCATCTGAATGAATTGTCAATATGTAGGATACTCACTCTTTGGTTGCCTAGCAACTTACTCTTTGGTTACCTGGCAACGATCTGATGAGGAACAGCAGCAGTTTCAAGTTTTGTTCAAGTTTTGCCACTGTGGCTCCTAAAAGTAAAAAAAAAAAAAAAAACTGTGGAATGAAAACCGGATAAAACCGGAAAGATCACACCACCAGTTTGGCAGGATTTCAGATATTTAAGACAAAAAAAAACCAAATAATAATTACCTAAACCAGCTGATATAAAACTCATATATATTTGAGCCTAGTTGTATAATTTTGAAATTATGATTACAGACTTGAATAAATTGAAATTTCTATGTCCAATTCCACCTATAAGTTTTAATACCCACTTAATCCTGTGAAGGCCTTGCAGTTTTCTTAGTGTTTTTCTACTTTCATGACCAAAACTGAGAAGTTTTATCCAGACTTCTTTCCATTGAGGTGCCTTTTATTTTGCCAGAAGAGAGTTTAGCTCTGCTTCACAATGGGGCAAAGTGTGGCCATGAGTTACGCCAACTTTAAAGTGTTTAGATGCAATATTACCCAAACATGCTTCCCAGAAACTTCGCATCACTGTCCACACCTTCTTATCTGCGCTGCCTCACAGGTACAGTATCTTAACCATGCTGTAAGGCTTCAATATGTCTGCATTAACACGCTTCAAGGTCCTTGATTTTTCCTCAGGAATTACTGTGTGGCAACCAGAAGGAGAAGCTGGAGATTTGTTCCCTCCAGTCTAAAATAAATAGGATAGACGGGGGAAGCAATCACATAGCCGACAACATGCTCTGCTATCAAGAAAATACAGCAGTTTAGATTAAGATTTAAACAAAATCATTTCTGTTTAATTTAATCTGTAAGCAGATAAGCTTCTACCAACATCCCACGAAGATTTTGGAGTGATAAGGAAACATCAAAATGAAGAAAGTGTTGAACATGTCTGTCGCTATTTTAAAAAATAAAATAAAACCATGTTTGGAAATCGTTTCATAAATGAAGGAGCTTAAGTGATACAGAAAGCTGTCAGCGTGATGTTGTCCAAACTTTTAGTCAAAACTAGTTAAATTAAATTTCTCATAGGCAAAAAAATTTGTAAAATTTGTCATGTAAAAATTAGTTTGTAATTTTTTATTTTTTAGTTCCACCTGGTCGATAATAAACTTTTTATGAAATGTATAAATTTTTAAAGATCCAGATCATAAAAAAGGATTCAGATGGTTTTCTTATTATCATAAAATATCAAAATGTTGCTGTTATCAGTTGATCATGACTGGACTTATAGTTGGGTCCGATTAAAATCATTCACGGGCGATAAGCAGCCCCCGGGCCACACTTTGGACAACCCTGTTCTAAACAGAAGATCTGGTGAACAGAACCACAACCAGCTTTATTCACCAGTTTGTGCCCAAAAACAAGAAATTTCACTTTGGTTTCCTGTCAATGAAAACATTTTAAATGTGAGAGGAAATAAAAGTAAAAGTTAGTTGTAAATATGTGTATTATAAGGGTGTCCACAGTGTGGCTTGGGGGCCATTTGTGGACCTTGAAGTGATTTTGTGCGGCCCTCAACCACAAAAATTAAACAAAAAAACAAAACCTTCTAGGTCTTATGTTTCAGATCTACAATCGTTTGCAGCTCTTCTAGATACTTAAACTATCCTCACTTTGGACACCTCTGCTCATTGTTTGTTTTTGCTGATAGCATCATTATTAGAAATCAGAAAATTGATTTGCTGTCATTTTCACCTTGTGGAAAGAAGGAAAAATAAAAATGTGAACTTTTTATATATTTTCTCCAGCATTTTGAGGAAATCCCGGAGAGGAAGTGAGCTGCAGGGAGGAGAAAGCCGTGACCTCTCCCGGCCGCACCACCTTGGCCCAAGGATTAAGAAAACAGCGGCCACTGACAAACGTCCAGGAAATCAGAACCACATGCTGGAAGGGAGGCAGGCTGAGGTGATTATTTGTTTTCTGCTAAATTAATGGAGGCTAATTGATAATGTCATTACATCAGGAGGAGAGCGGGGGGAAAAATCAAGGAATGCTGCCTATCAATCCTCACAGATGCTGCTGGCTTTTCCCTGGAGATACAGATCTGTTCATCTAACCAGAACCAGACTGCCTAGCTGGTTCTGAAACCAAATTTAAACGCCAAAGGAAAATCTAGTAAATAAAACAATCTGAAATCAGGGATTCATTTCGAATTCATCCTGGAGTTTTACGTCTCGTTGAACCGGAAACCAGAGAACTGAATGAAAAAAGAACATTTAACATGACAAAAACACAAAATCTTACAAAGTATATTTAGTTTCCACTGCAAGTTTCTCAGTACACTTGAAATAAAACAAGACTAGCTTGCAAGTAAGTTTTCAGCAACATAAAGGAGCTTGTTTTTTGAGTTATTGTTTTAAACGAATAACAAAATAAAGTTGTACTTCTACAGGCAGACTGTGCTGTTACCTAGCAACGCCCGCGGAGCCCGGCCCGTCGCCTAGCAACCCAGGACTAGTTTTAACCGCCAGAATATTTAATTTGTAACAAGATATTTTTCCCATGTTATAGTCAAATAATTTGCCATTGGTTCTTATTTATTTTTTATAAATCATGATTCACTCTGCAGTCCTAAATCTCACCCAGTATTTTTGCAGCGTATATTTACTGTACATATCTTAGTAAGCTTGAAAGAAAACAATTTCGACTTATCAAGAACATTTTAGCAAGAAATATGAGCTTGAGTATTGACAAAAAAGTGGGAAAAATGCATTAATAATCTGTCAGTGGAGCTGGTTCTTTTTTCATTCAAACAAGCTCCTATATTTTGCTGAAAAGTTTCTTGTAAGCTAGTTTTTCCGTATTTCCTGTGTGCTAAGACATTTGCGTCACAAACTAGATCAGAAATACTTTTTCCCTGTTTACAGTGAAACCATTAGAAATGCTTTGCGGCGAGGAACATTTTCAAATTTGTAGCGTGAAAAAAGGCTCAGAAATGAGTTGATTTGCTCCACATGGCCAATAATTCAGCAGTGGACAAGACAAAAGGTCAGTATCTGCTTAAAATCTTCACCACTTGGAGTATTTTAGATCTGCAGAGCCGCAGCAGCTGTGGGAGAGAAGATGGTGGCTGCGCCGGTGATTTAGGAGACAGCGAGGGGCTTTAAAGGAGGAAAACAAGTTCATTACACTTCCATACTTGCTTATCACTCCCCAAAGACCTGTCAGCAAAGGCAGAGGAGAAATTAGCTTTCCCCAAACCCCCAAAAAAGAAGTTATTAGGCAAACCCCCAGGGTGGACATGTCGTTTGCAATTCTTACCCCAAGACCTTTGACCTCAAACTCTCTGGGGTCACTACTTCCTTTCAAACAGTTTGTGTTGCTCTATTGCTCACCAAACCCAAGTTTAGTGCGCTTCCTCTGGAATAGCATAAGCCGGTTTGGTGCGTGTATCTGTGTAGGTTGCAGGGGTGGCGTGATGGCGAATGATTACAAATGTCTCCGTTCTAGTTTAATTGGATCAGGCTGACTCACAGCTTATGGAACAAGATCTCGGTTGTTTCAAAGCAGATGGATTAACAATTAAATTTGTTTGCTAATTCCGTGGCATACACCTTGAACAGAAAATAAGACGCATTAACTTGAATAAATTACGCTCTACCCACAGGGAATATAATTAGGAGAATTCCTTCTCATAGCCTCCCAAAACACTTTGTTTGACTTTTCATCTTGTAAATGTGGGAAATCATTTAAGAGTGAGACTCATCTTATTCTCTTTCTTTTTATTTTTTGAGCATTGTGAGTCATAGTTGCTGCTTGCTTTGCACTAATAGATTTTACAGCGTTCGGTCTGAAAGATCAGCTTCCTGTAAAGTAGAACAAATATTGATTTCCATTCAAATCAAAGGTGTTCAGCGCCTCCACATTTTCTCAAGTTACTGTCACAAACCTAGATTTTTTACCCTGTTAAGAGTAAAATGTACAGTAGTAAAAAGTATATTTCTTTCAAAAATATGACTCAAGTAAATGTAATTGAGTAAATGTAACTAATTATTAAACCACTCTGCATTTCAGAGGAAAAGAAATCACTAAAATAGGAATTGCCAGGTCACGATCTTTAAAGATTGGTAGTGGTGGATCGGCCAGAAAACTGCAATCGGTACACCGCAAAGATTATTATTATTGATACCAAAATATGGCGCCTGTAACTCATAATAGTTGGATAAAACATTCATGTATTTTAGGACTTTTCACAGTTTTACCGACGTTAACATGTTACAAATGTTTAATTTATCGTTAAGTCAGAGTGACACAAACCTGTCATGATTACTTTTGTTCTGCTTTTTATTTTTCCCAGCTGATTGTTGCTCATATTGACAGAAACCAAGGCGATCGGCTGCCGTGGTTCTGAAGAACCGCTCACATTAACGTCAGCCGGCAGCTCATTAAAGCGGCGCGGCCTCGGCCTGAAACTCAGCGGCTCCGCAGAGCCAGCCCCCCCCAGCTCAATAAGGCCAAACCTGCAGCGAGGATATTAGTCTGACAGCAGAAGATAATTTGTCAAAACCTTATTTTAAAGCTCTATGAATGTCATCCTGTGTTGTGGCTCTTAATTGAAATGTAGTTTGCCAAGCAGGAAAATATATGAGTGCACATGGAGGGTGTTGGCAGAATGTTTTATGGGGACGCTAACCACACCTGGTTAGCGTTAGCATCCTCCTTACTGTGTACTTTGCATACCTTTGTGTCACTTTTACCTTAAATTACCCTGCAACGTTTTTCTTTTATTCATGAGAATCTGAGATTTTCTGATAAATCTTAAAGTCAGAGCAGAGATAACCATTAGCTTTACAGTGATATGTTATTTTCCAAAGGTTGAGATTTATATTAGTTTACCCTCCAATCTTCAATCTTCCCCGGTTATGAACCTCGCCGCCCCTCCCCCACTGGTTCCTGAACCCACTTGTATGTTCTCGGCCTTCATAATAAACCAACATCTGCAGAACTTACAAGTGCTTTAGCTGCAGTTAATTGAGTAAATTGAAGCAAGCTGCAGCGCGGCGCTGATCTATGATCCCCCGTTGAGGGCCCAGAAGGGAGACAACAGATTTACTGCGAGGACAGTGGGCGGCCTTTTGTTCAGGCCTTGGTTCATGGGAAGTTTGAGGTCAGACGGGATTAAAATATTTTAGAGAACAAATGGAGCAATTTGAGTGCAATATTAGAAGCTCTCTGCCAGTTCTTACCGGGAATCCAGGTGTGATTTATTTAATTTTAAGCTCCGTGTCCTTTTTTTCGCCCTGGTTTTTTTACCTTTATCTTGATATTTTGGGTTTAGTTTTTAAATTGTTAATTAGTTCTTTTAAGTTTTAGCTCTTATGGTTCAGGAAATTTATAGCTTCAGTTTGTAACTCTTCTAAAAGAAAAATTTGGGATTTTTTTAACATATTTTTTAAGACCGTCATCATATTGTGACAGTTTAATATGAGGCAGATAATGTGTGAAAGATTGTTCTCCTCCAAGAGATACAGCCGTCTGAATAAATGCCACAAAAACAACCAATCAGACCCAGCAGGCTTGGCTTAACGCTGTCATTTAACCTTATGTACGCGCTGCTAAATATGCTAATGCCCAAAAAATGGCGTACCGCCGTTTGTCAACATTGCTAACCAGCCTAGCATTCATGACAGGCTATGCTGGCTGCAGCGTAGCAGAGAGCTACGCGGAGGGTGATTGACAGCGCTAAGACCCGCCTCTTGGCTCTGATTGTCTCACAGATTATCTGTCACATATCAGAGTTTCACAACATACTTACATTTTCAAGAAATGTGTAAAACATATTTTTATGAGAGTTACTTACTGATACTTTATTGATTAAACATGATTAAATTGTTCTGAGAAAAGTTTAAAAAAATGAAATGGCTGCAAAACATAATAACATTTCAGGTATCACCAATACTATTTCCAGTGCCGATACTTTTTGCTTGAAATATTATCCTCCTACATTTCACTCTCAAATTAAATGCAAACATGGTTATGGCAGCATGATCCTGTGGGAATAATTTTTAAAAATATTTCTCATTCATTGAGATTTATATGTGGAAGATGGTTAAGTTGAATTTAGCAAAAACTAAAGGTGTTGCAGGTACCAACAGTGGCCCCTGTACCACGGTTTGAGAACCGTGATCTTAATAAATAATAAACCTCTCCAGATGAGCTTTCTGCTGTAATGTGAAGCAGTTCATCACCAGAGTTAACTAATAAACAGAAAACTTTATCCATGCAGTCATTCACTTCAGAGCTTCTCCTGATTAATTCCAACATTCAGTATTTCCATCTCCCTAAACCCAGATAAGAAATGCACAAAAAAGGCCAACAGATTTAATCTAATACATAATAATCACATTAGAGTGGTGACAGAATTACTCTAATTGCCTCTACACTCTCCCTTGGACGCATACAGCATCACACACTCAGAGCCCCATCTGTCTAATGAGGACATTTACAAGCAAAAATAAAACCATATGCTATTATCACCGAAGATGATTAAAAATTAAGACAATTTTGGCTCCGGATCCAAGTCAAATTTTCCACCGGAGCTTTGTTGGCGTTCGTTGTTTGCCAGTAAATTTGCTCACGATTGGACGCGAACGATAATTAGCCGTGTTTGTATCAAAGAGCTGTCAGCCTCAGAAACCTTTCACAGCCAAACGGGGCCAACGGCTGACACCATCATTCAGGAGCAGAGAGGGACTGCAAGAGGCGTTCACAGTGGGAAGGGAAAGGGAGTGACACACGCAGAGCGGAGAGGGAGGAATACTGGGCCAAACTCGTTTTCCGCTTGACGGGTTAGCTGCAGAGAATGCGCCTTTACTAGGTAAATGATTGGAGGGAGTGGGAGGGGGACCTGCGCTGCTCTGCTATTATGTACTTCAAAGGTCTCCAATGGCAGGTTAAATGAAAAGCAAATGTGTTGCACTGCTGCTCAGATGCCACAAATGTTTTAGCAGGTGCAAGCAATGAAGAGGTGGGCAGAGCTGCACCTTGCTTGGGAATTGTTGGATCTTCCAGTTTTGTTTGATCAGGTTTATTTGGAGTGTTTTCACTCCTGATAGTCCAGGAGACTCGGTTTGATCCCAAAACTGCAACATTTGTTACGTTTTTCAGCTGCTGCGGTTTCCTTTCTCATAGCACTGAGTCAAACAAACCAAACCAATTGGGAATCCTGTTCCCCTCCTCTCCTGTGGGGGCGCTGCAACAAGAACCACTGAAGAAAATGAGACAAAAACCAATGAAGGAGACACTGAACACAACTTCCTTCTTCACAAAATGTAAACAAAATGTAGCGTCAATTTTTAGCGGTTGCTCTATTTTTCTTTTATCTTTGATAAAGAACCATGAGCCATTTCTTAGTAAGTAAATAATTCATTTAATATTGATGAAAAAGTTGAAATTCCACTGGCAGATTATTTTCATTAAAAATTGGAAAAATAACTTGTTCCAAGTGAAATAATCTGCCGGCGGAATTAGAATTTTTCTCCAATAATAAAGGAATCATTTTCTTAAAACAAGTTCCTGTTTCTTGGTGAAAAGTTATTTGTAAGTTAGTTTAGTGGTATGTCAGGTGTACCAATATATTTGCATTAGAAACTTTGTGTTTTTGCATTGTGCAGCCTGCAGCTGCTGGAATGAGGTTGATTATTAGCCAGTGTTGTTGGTAGATTATTATGGGATGTTAATGGTTCCTAAAAATCTGTTTATACTGCCTGTAGCTTCGTAATAGGACCACATTATTTAATAACCTCGGATTCTTTCCAGGCAAAATGAACATAGATTTCCTCTGACATTCTGTAACTGCTAAGCTAGCGACTACATTCCAAGGATGTCAAAATAAAACCACTTCCTGTTCCGCTCATTCAGAAATTTACTTTGTTCATCTTGTTGTTCATAGTGCAAGAACACACTCTCAAAGATCAATAAACTTTCAATTCAAATGAATTTAGTATCTAAAATAAAAACACTAATCAGATACAAAGAATACAATGAAATATGAAATCTCTGTAAACAAGTTTGTTGCTGGTTGAGACCAAAACACCAGACTGAAAACTTTTATCATCCATTTTTTGGTAGAAACAATGATAAGAGAAAAACTGTAAATCCTACAAATGGAAATGAGTTATTTTGTTTTAATTTATCACGCCATTATCTGATTTATTGTGTATCGATACTCACACATTCAGTGACAGGGCCACACTGAGCCTTTCATTTATATTTTACATTCTGTAATCAACACAGAACGGTTCAGATGAAATGAGTAAGAGCTGTAAATTAAGATGTTTTTCATCATTTTAAAAGCATTGCCGAGATTTTGATCTTTATCGAAACTAAATTCTCCAAATGAACTGACTCTCTCAGTTCACCTGTTCCATATCAGCCAGCTTCACTACATAACGGCGGCGGCGGCGGTGATTGCGGCTCTCCTCCAGGCAGAGCAATTACGCCGGCTTGGTCATTATCACCTCACAACATCGTCTGCTCGCTGCACAGACAACACAGCGGCATATTAGTTCGTGTTAGGTCACAGAGAGCATGCACCGCTCTAATGTAGTAAATTGTGTTTGTTATAATGAGTGTGAAAGTAATAGGTGTGAGCACTAATAAGCACATGTGATTGTGTGTGTGTGTGTGTGTGTGTGTGTGTGTGTGTGTGTGTGTGTGTGTGTGTGTGTGTGTGTGTGTGTGTGTGTGTGTGTGTGTGAGCACAAACAACAGGAAGATTGAACCAAACTGCCACACCTTCGAGAGGATTTCAAAAACACTCTGATGGATTTAAATCTCTTCGTTTGGGATTTGTTTCTGTTCTGAACTATCAGAAACTTCTCTAAACCAGGGGTGTTCAGAGCGCAGCCCTTACACTGAGTTTATGCAGCATCCCCATACATCACAGGTGTTTGATGCAGATGGAGATTTTTAATTTTATTTGTAACCATGGTAAAATTATCACCAACAATCTCAAGTATTTTTCTTTTTACTGACTCTTCTGCCCCACAATCAGCTTCTATCTGATTTACGCAACTTGGCTAAATATAGCTAGGGGTTAGAAAGAAAGCAACCCAAATTCTGTTCTTATAATGACAATAAATTTGTTCAATTGAGACGAAAAGAATCAAAAACTAGAAACTTTCTAAGTTTTAGATCTAGAAAGAATAACATCACTTTCCAAAATTGGACTCGTTAACTTGCCTGGTTAAAATTTTGCACATTTAGTTTAATGTTGAGAAATAGAAAAAAAATGTAAATGTATTTAATTCCTAACTGTAATTGCAGCTCAGACATTGAGATTAATTGTTGCTTTTTCAGACTGAGAATGACAAGAAGCTTGATAAATATGAGAAAGTAGCTTTTATCACTGACTAGATGATAAATATACATAACTTGTCAAAAAGTAAAAAAAAAACTTTAATGCCACTGATTTGATTCAGTTTGTTTAGTTTTTAGACATCCCAAACCCCAAAAATGCAAATTATGAATGAAATGCTGAAAATATGAGAAGAGCAAACAGTTTTCAATCCCTGCCCGTCTCTTTGTCTCGAGCCACTTCTGTGAAATTCACATCCAAGGTGTACAGGTGTTGATTAATCCCCTCGACATTTTCCTCAGACATTCTTTCATTTGTGTTGACATTCTGGTGGCGGGGAAATGAAATGCCCCGCCGTGGTATTTTGGAAACCCCTCAGAAGTCAGACTTATGCGGGCTAGCTGCGGCGATGGCCTACATTATGGAGTTTAAAGCCTCTGGGGCGCGTTCTGCTCTCACTCGCCCCACAGGACCGGAGCAAAGCGTGCGACAGAATCCCTGCATGGCAGACCCCTCAGCTGGCAACTCTTCCAAGGAACAAGCTCACAAAATTTTATGCAGACTTTTAAAAATCTTGAATTTATTCTGGATTTTAGGCTCAGAATTATTTAAATGCATGTGAAGTTGCAAACTCTCTTGGATATTTGATGAGAATTTGGGTGATTTTCAGGCATGAACTTGTATTTTAGGCGTAGTCCAATCGTTAAATTCCCCCAGTTTTAGATGCATTTTTATTAAAACATCCCATTTAAAGACGACATGTCTTCAGGTTCTCCAGAGGAATGATTTGCTTCATCTGAAACATGAACCATTACCACTCCAGAAGCCTAATATTATCCTGGTTTATCTCATTCAAAACTAACTTTCCTGTTTTTGGGGAGTACAGACAAAAAGCAGGTTTTAGCTGTTGGATCAGAACTGTGTTTCCTAGGTTTTCTTTCATTTAAAGGTTTCCTATTATGCTTCCAGATCTACATTTAGCTTACAGATCTACTGTAAGCTAAATGTTTTGCACAAAAATCATTATCAGATAATGAGATTTTTGTTTGCTCAGTTTCAGGAGGAGCTTGTTTTAGGGCCTTCTGTCACTTTAAATCCAAATAAGCTGCTCTTGGCCACCTCTCTGAAACTCAACATTTACACTCATAGATAAAAATAGCTGCAAGTAGATGCGTAATTGTACAAAGATAGATCTTTGAAAAGCAGAAGTGTGGCCTCCTTCACAACCAACAAGAATGTAGCAAGTGGTTTCTTGATGGTAAGTCAACAACAAAACACTTGTCTTTTCCAGCAGCCATTGTTCAGCACTGAAACCAGCTGCCCAAACATGCTGGAGTTCTGCTTGGGTTGCTGGGTAACAGGCAATGCCTGGTCAATGAGGCCCTAAATAAAATTTGATTTTGAAACGGCTCGTTTCCCAGACACCAAAAACATTAACTGTTTTTTTAAGTGCTTGAGCTGTTTTTAGAATGGAAGTATAAAAATGTGAATTTTATAAAATTTCAATTTTGAATAATGTCTGCTTTAATATCCGGCTACAAGCTGAACCTGATTCTGGAGGGACTTTTTGCAGCTGTCCAGCGTGGTGGAAAGTGCTGCTTCTCATGGGGTTAATGATCAATAACAGGGCTTTAATGAGTCACATCCATCCGACACAGAGTGACTGACATGAGAAGAAGTTAAAGTTGGCAGTTTGAATGCAGATGAAGACATTAAAACATTAAAATCTAATTTTAGAGACAGTTAGAAATTGATCGTATGGTTGTTTAAAGTCAGATCATTTACAGCAAATATGATACATCTATAATTGCTCATATTATGTTACTTTGAATCGTCTGCAGCTTTTTATTCGAAGTATTTTGACTGATGGATGTTTCTGCTCTCCTGTAAAAATTGCGTGCATTTCAGATGAATGGCTAAAGGTGGAAAATTATGCAAAGCAGCATCTGAAGCAAAAGGTTTTTCCTTTTTTTCTTGAAAGGGTCAGGTTGAGCTCTTACTGATGGAGCGGCGAGAGGAATCTTGGCTTCTGCACTTATCTGGCGTGTGGAGTCTGGGGTGCTTTCCTCCCTCTTTCCTCCATTTCTCCTCTATCTCTGGCACCAAACTTATCAAAATAATGTGCAGTAAGATCATTTTTGGCTTTCGCCTGACAAACTGATATAAATTTCAATCTGAGTCTGACAGAAGTTTTTCATTTTGCCAAGAGTGCAGAAGGAGGAGTGTGTGTGTGCGTGCGCATATGTGTGTGTTGAGAATACTGGTTAAACTGTGACCATGTAAAGAGGAGCCAGCCAGCAAATGTTGTGTTTTCAAGCAACACCAAGGAAGAGCAAACACTTTCATCTGCGAGTCAATCAGTAAACCGAGATTCTTTCACGTCTTACGCGGGTCTGGAGCCAAAGCGCCGCCTCCGTTCGCCACTGGAGAATCACTTAATAACTCAATTATTATTATTCCTCACGCTCATTATCGTTATTATCATCACCGCCTGTGGGGAATCCCTGCAGAATGCTGGAGAAGTTTTCTTGAAACACCAGCTGGAGAAAATGGACAGCGATGTTCACGCCTCTTTAAGCGGCTGCTTAGTGTCCCCCACACCAGCAGGGGGCCCCCAAGAGCAAAAAGCAAGTGTGAGTAAATGTTTTTAGTCTTGGAAAAACAGTTAACATAGTTAGGAAAATAAGATATGAAATCTCTAAATTCAGTTTGTTACTATTTGTTACTTTCAAATAGTTAAAATAATGTGGCACATTTAAATTACACTCTGTATTTCAAAATCAAAATGTTGTTTTTACATTTGCCACTCCTCTTAAAATCTGCCGCTTTATCAACACCAATACATTGTAAGCTGATTACAAACGATGCTAATAATACATAGTTCCCACAAATCTGAAGCGGAAGTGATCTGCGCCACTGATCCGCCATCTTGGTAGAAAATTGCAGCGCAAAGCATAACTGATCCACGACTTTGAGACCAATAGAAAGAAATTATATTGACACTCTTGGCAAATGTGTGAAAACATATCAACCAAATTGCTGCTGTTATGATTGACCAATCAGACACAGAGGATGTGGCTTGTTTATTGTTGTCATAGTAACTCCATGTCAACTGCCACAGCAGTTATTTTCAGACACCTACCAAGATGGCTCCCAGCTACAAAGTTGCCAGAAATGTGTCACAATAACATATTCCTGGATGATAAACTGTCCCAGAAGTTTTTGTGATAAATTATAATATTGTTGTTTTGAGACCATTTTCAAGTAATAATATGAAATAATAATAACAATGCAAAAACACATTCTCAAAGATGGATGAACTTTAAATTCTAATAAATATTTAAAGCCAGGAACTAGAAGACATTTATCTGCTTCCTCATATTAGGTCTGCTCTACTCGCTTCTTGAGACCCGTTTTTATTTTGTGATACTTAAGACATTGTGATTTATTGTAATGTCGTAAGTTATTTCTTACAATATTAAACTAAATACACTAGTTTTATTGGAACTAGTGTATTTATTGATTTATGTCCAACACATTGGTGCACCAATTTTAAATGTACTTTATAAATAAATTTGAAATATTAAATATTTAGAATAATTAAAACAACAGAAAGAACAAATAAATGAAATATGAAGTCCATGTAAACAAAATTATTCTGCAAGAAAAGGAATATTTGAGACAAAAGTACCAGACTGAAGACTTTTATTATTCAGTTTGATTTATTTATTACTTATTACACTTTTAGAGTAGTCTGATAAGGCATCTTTCGTTTGGGGGCCCCAAACGAAAATCTGCTAAGGGCCCCTAAGAGGTTTGGGGCGGCTCTGCTCCAGTTTGGCAGCAGCTTCGGATGCAGGAATCTTGCACCCTCATTACATCTCTGCCACTCTAATTACAAGCTGCTGTAGAGCAGTTATCCTACACCAAACAGTGACAATGACGGCACCTTCCCCTCTGAGGCCGAAACCCAACACAGCACCGCCGTGAAAAAAAGACGCTGCCGCCAAAAAACAGCAAAACGTTTATCGAGTTTAAAAAAACTTTGGGTGTTGAGTAATTATACTCAGATTTATTAAGTTGCACTCACTAAAATTGCACAGCTTAATGTTACTCAATTTAATAAAAGACAACATGTTTGCATTTTTACTTTTTAAGTAAGGAGAACTAATTAGGTTTTACAGTAAAGTTACTCACAATGATCAAGTTAGTTGAGTTGTGTAAACTGAAGATGTACAATTTGCACATACTATCATTTTTATGTTTTAAAACTAGATTTTTTTTGAGGCAATAATTTTGCTTAATTTTTTCAAGTAAACTCCTCTTACTACGTTTTACAGTAAAAAATTCTAAAAACATTTAAATGTTTGAATCTTTTCAAGAATGTGCAAATGTGGACAAATTTGTCAGCACTATAAGAAACATTAAAGTAAATTCAGCTCTTATTGCAACAGATTAATCTCACAGAAAACATTTAGAACCTTTGATTTAAGAACATTTGACAGTAAAAGAGAAAAAAAGTGTTTTTCATTTATATCTGTTTTTTTAAATTACTCCAGAGTGTTAATTAGCATCACTTTACTTCCTGTTTCCCTCAAGTTCACAGAGACGCTTATTTCTCTCATCCACTCCTCAAATTGGGAAAAACAGGAGAACATATAATTAAAGAAAAGAGGTGAAATTAAAAAAAGCTTAATTGTAACTGTGAAATTAGGCAGAACAAAGTCCCAAGTTAATCTTTCCATGACACAGAAAGCAGAAAACAAAGTCCAGAACAGCATGTGGATTTTCAGAGCTACGAAACATTTTCTGTCACATTTTCAAATCAATCATCAATTATCAGTGATCTATATAATAACTGTGAAGCTGATCTGTATTTTATGATCTGTTGTCACTATGAGAGCTTTCAGAAATGTTGATTTTATGTCTAGTGGATTTTTTGTACTTCCATTTGGGTTTCTTCCCAAATCTTAAGTGCTTAAATGCAATATTAATTGTTTTTGGACATAACAATGTTTTTGGTGTTTAAAAACCTTCAGATTGTATCATCATAAATCAACAGGCACTGCCCCGTTACCTAGCAACCCAAACAGCTTCAGCACCTTTTGGTCAGTTACTTTCACCACTTAATGTGCTGTACAATGGCTGCTGGAAAAGACAAGCATTTTGTTTGTTTGTGGTGCAGGAGGCTCCACTTTTGCTTTTCTAAGGTATACATTTGCATAAATGCACATCTGTTTGCAGTCATTTTCACAAGCGAGTGGAAACGTTGAGTTGGGGAAGGTGTGGCCAGCAGCAGCTCATTGGGATTTAAAGTGACAAGACACCATAAAACAGACTAAAATGTTATTGTCAAAGGATGATTTTGTGTAAAAAATGTAATGAACATATTTCCTAACCTGTTCAAGGAATAATAACAGGCCACCTTTGAGCAAACTGAAACACAGTTTTATCAATATTAGGATGAAGTTAACACCTAATTTCATAATATTTCACTCCAATAAAAAGGATGGATTAATTTTAAGGGATTTTCCCCCCACATCCTGTAAGTGGCGTTTTTTAAGATGAAAGTGAGAACGGTTGAATGCATCCGACTAAACGATGATGAAACCCGAACAGCATCCTTTTTCTGGCCCCCTCGCTCGGAATCATGGCGGATGAAATCCATTTACACAACAGCCGGCGAATTGGGCTGTGAATGTGCTCCGCGGTGTCCTATCGCACGCACATTATTGTTCGAGATCCTGTGTTATGCTGACAAATCCTCTGGTGGCAGCAGTCACCTAAGCGTCTTCCATGAAAGGGATGTACATTTTCCTCCACTTATTTCTGAATTTATTGTGTTTGTCGCTAATCCAGAGATGGGTTCCTCGTGTAATACCCACCATCTAATCATTCTTAGTAGCACGAGGGCTTGTTAGACAAGATCCTGTGGACTGTAATTGTTTTGCCGATTGACGACACAGAAAAGCAAAAAATAGATTAAGGCGCACAAAGCGGGACGTCAGCGGTGTTTCAGTGCTGTAAAAATTCAAAAAGTGGCACAATGTGCATCTACCCAAACACCTTGCTGTTTCTCTTTTGAACATAATCATTGTCTTAATAACACAGCTGTAAAGCTGAGGCCTCATATTACACAGCACAATGTTCACAAAAGTCCACACTGGGCTGCGCACATCCTAAAAGGTTTATGACGACCATTTAGCATCGCGAGAGCGCGGCTTAACGTGGCCGTGTCAAGATAACATGCAAGCATCCTTGTTGTTTTCACTGGCTGTCAGCACAGATTTTACACCGGCTGCGGGGAGACGCGGGCATGTGCGCTTCAAGATGCTCCTGCTAGGGGCTGTCACAGCAGGGGAGCGGGGCCGGGGCTCTGGGAGGCGCAGAAAATAGAACAAGAGAGACGGAGAGCTCTGCTGTCCAAGGAGATGACGGGGAAGAAAGGAGCACAGTGGATAATTTGACTGGAGTAGGAGGATAATAGGGGAACGGTGTTTTATTTCCTCTCTCATCCAAGCCCCCATTTAGCTGCATGAGCGAGAGAGAGAGACTCGGAGAGAGAGAGAGAGGCGTTGCAGAAACTAGGTGGAGCTATTGCTTACATCTGCATGTGCTGGAGGCTTATCAGAGGCAGGAGAGGCCAGATCTGACTGACTGTTCCCAGATCAAACAACGCAGACAATCCCGCTCAAGTCCAAAAAACTATCCAAATATATATGAGTATAGGCAGAAAAGTCACATTTTGCATGTTTTTGTTCTTTCATTTCTGCTTTTGCTGATTCTAAAAATCAGCCAAAGTGCTTAAAAAAACCCCTCAGCTATGTTTTTGGCAATAAAATTTTTTTTTTTTTTTTTGTTGTCTGGAAAATGAGGCATTGCCTAGCAACTCCAGTAGAGCTCAGACGGTTGCCTAGAAACCCAAGGTGTTCGCTCAGGTGTTTTAATGCTGTGTGCTCTGTACAATGGCTGCTGGAAAAGATGTTTGGTTATGCAGGAAGCTCTACTTTTATGAATTACATTATCATGAATACATACAAGTAGAGCCTTATCATTTTTTGATTTGTAGCAATTTAAAGATAAGAAAATGGAGTTTCGAGTTTAATCTCAGACATTTTCTAGAAAAACGTCAAATTTGTAGAGTTTGGAAAGTCGAAAATGCTCAACTTTTGAAAATTTCCACTTTTTTTGTCTTTGAAAATGTTTGAAATTTTTTGCCAGAAATATTTATCTTCTACCTACAGTGGCCCTGACACAACATCATAGTAATTACCTTTGTTGTGAATTATTGCTTTACAACTGAATTAAATCCCGGCTAGCCTGGAGTTTGATCTGAGCAGAGGCGGCGCTCTGAACTTTGAACCTGTCGTCCGGGGTCTGGCTTCAGAGTTCAGCTTGTTGCTGAAGTTTAAGGAGGGGCTTCGTTCTTTATCAGGCCGGCGCTCCTCTGTGCCCCCGAAAAGATGACACCCGACAGAAATTAATCTGCGGGGAGATTGTGTTGCTGCTGTAATGCTGAGTCGAAATTTGCAGACTAAATTACTCTTTGGCTCTATCTCCCATCAGCCGTGCATCATAAAAGCCAGGGTTTAGTGTGAGATGAATAATCTCACTCCAGCAAGCCTCTTTTCGCCCCCCGTCCACCTCCTCCTCCCACCATAATCGTCAGAAGGAGAGCCAGCTTAGTCAACCCTGTGCTACGGGCCAGGATAATAATTGCTGTATTAATTGGTGTTGTCCAGGCTAGACAGACTATAAGAGATCCCACTGGGGCTAATAATTAATGTTTTTTCCTCCTCCCTGCTGCCTGCTTTTTGCCATTTCCATAAGCACCAATGAAGAAACCCAAACAAGGTTGCTTCTTTTTTTTTTTTTTTTCAGGATTTCTCGGCTGATTTTATTAATTTATGGTGCTGTGAAAAAGTACAGATTTCTTACAAACCAGAGTAAACAAAAAAAAACTGTTTTCAACTTATTTAATTTATTTTGTGGTATGTTTGTTTTTTTACTATTGGTAGGGTCTATAAAATCCATTTTATTTTTTCCCATTTTAAACATATTTACTAACCAAAGAAGTATGTAATTATGGAGTGAATTGGAAAAAAATTAACACCAATCGCCAGAGGTCAACATTTCTTTTTATTCTCTATCAGAATGAGTAGTTCAACAGAACATTGGTTTAATAAAGTGTTACGTTTTTCATTTTTATGAGAACACAAACGTGCAAGGGGACGCATGTTTTTATTCTTCCATTTGCACTTGTAAAAAAAATCCCAAACACTTAAAAAAAAACACCCAGTTGCTTTTTTTAGCGATAAGTTGATGTTTTCAAAAACCTTCAAATGCGACGTCACAAATCAGCAGGAACTACCAACTTTATTACCAAGTCCAGCCCTTTACCTAGCAACTCAAGCTTGTTTTAGGCTGCATGTGCTGTACAACGCCTGGGCGGAGCTGGAAATGATGTGTTTTGCTGTGGACTTATCAGCAACAAGTCGGGTAATATTACGGCAATGTTCTCTTATTATTACGACTTTATTACCAAATTATGACTTTGTTCTCGTATTATTACGACTTTATTACCAAATTATGACTTTGTTCTTGTATTATTACGACTTTATTACCAAATTATGACTTTGTTCTCGTATTATTACGACTTTATTACCAAATTATGACTTTGTTCTCGTATTATTACGACTTTATTACCAAATTATGACTTTGTTCTCGTATTATTACGACTTTATTACCAAATTATGACTTTGTTCTCGTATTATTATGACTTTATTACCAAATTATGACTTTGTTCTCGTATTATTACGAATTTATTACCGAATTATGACTTAGTTCTCGTATTGTTATGACTTTATTACCGAATTATGACTTTGTTCTCGCATTATTACGACTTTATTACCAAATTATGACTTTGTTCTCGCATTATTACGACTTTATTACCGAATTATGACTTTGTTCTCGTATTATTACGACTTTATTACCGAATTATGACTTTGTTCTCGTATTATTACGACTTTATTACCAAATTATGACTTTGTTCTCGTATTATTATGACTTTATTACCAAATTATGACTTTGTTCTCGTATTATTACGAATTTATTACCGAATTATGACTTAGTTCTCGTATTGTTATGACTTTATTACCGAATTATGACTTTGTTCTCGCATTATTACGACTTTATTACCAAATTATGACTTTGTTCTCGCATTATTACGACTTTATTACCGAATTATGACTTTGTTCTCGTATTATTACGACTTTATTACCGAATTATGACTTTGTTCTCGCATTATTACGACTTTATTACCAAATTATGACTTTGTTCTCGTATTATTACGACTTTATTACCAAATTATGACTATGTTCTCGTATTGTTACGACTTTATTACCAAATTATGACTTTGTTCTCGTATTGTTACGACTTTACCGAATTATGACTTTGTTCTCGTATTGTTATGACTTTATTACCGAATTATGACTTTGTTCTTGCATTATTACGACTTTATTACCAAATTATGACTTTGTTCTCGCATTATTACGACTTTATTACCAAATTATGACTTTGTTCTCGTATTATTACGACTTTATTACCGAATTATGACTTTGTTCTCGCATTATTACGATTTTATTTTCGGCCAATTGATTTTATACCATATATATATGGGGATTCAACTACATTATGTATTTGTTTTGTTGTTGACTTACAACAAAACAAGAAGAAAACACTTCCTACATTCTTGTTGGTTGTGTGGGAGGCTCTACTAATGCTTTTCAACAATTGGTGGCCTAATTGCGCTGTTTGTGTTGGGCGGGCATGGCAGCAGTTTATTTGGATTTAAAGTGATGAGAAGCTCCACAACAGCTCAAAATAGACAGATGAAATTGTTTTGTTTGTTTTGCAAAAGATGCAGTACATAATTTATAGACTTTATAAATCACCTGTAAAAGGAGTTTGATGAAAGCTTGTGTGGCCAGTAGCGACAGATTGCAGCCTGGAGTTTGACGAAGCCCCTCCCAGGCAAAACGAGTCAGGAGTCTAGAAGCGGTTTGTGGAGAAAACATGTGTAGCTGCCCTCCGTGTTGCCTTTGTCCTGCTAACCAGATGGCTGCTCCGAAGCTGCTGAGCTTCCTGGTGGAGGACAGAGAATCAGAACATGTAGGTGAATCCCAACGAGAAGAAAAGCATTTTATGAAAGACGCACAAGCCACTCCACCTTCAGGAAGCAGATAATTACAGGCTGCATTATGAGCGGCTGTATCATGTCAGGAGGAACAGTGGCTCCTCAGGACTGCTGAATGCACGTTTACAGCGTGTGCTCCAATTGTAAAACGATGATTATACTCCCTGATCCGTTTAATGACAGATATGGGGATTTTTTTGTTGCTCAGCTGGTATTTAGCGCATATCTCTGTGTGGTGCTGTTAAACACATCTCACAATTTGAGAGACAAGGAACATAAAATCGGAGGTGGCGAAGAGAAAAAATGCCTCTAATAGGAATCTCGCTGGGTTATTTTTTAACAACCCTGCAATTCACTGATCTGTCACAGCTTTATTTTTCTTTCTTCTGCGAGTTCTTTTGGGTCAAATCTGGCATGTGCGTGGAGATTATTGCCTAAATGTCCACCCTGTAGTCCTGAACCACTTCTACTGATGGCACGGCTTCATTATAAGCACTGCTTTAGTTCACAGCTGAATAAAGAAGACAAGGACATTGCAGTGGAGGGAGAAATCCCTACAGCACACGTTTTGAGATAAAGATATTATTTATTGCCCCCATAAGGGGAAATATGACTTCTAACATAATACTACTGCAGGCAGAGGCTCAGTTATAAACATACATGAATGAGCTCAAACCACTGCCTTTTTCTGCCGTTAGTGGTACTCAGGAGAGATTTAAGTACAATTACTTACAAGGCAAATAAGCAGCTGATAAGAACAGAAACAAAGAGATCACTGGAAGCTTGTTTGTTTTTACTTCTGGAGAGAAATGTTGAAAACTCAAAGTGAAAAACGAAACCAGACGACGGAGATCAATAAACGTGCAGAGAAACAGAAGACAAAATTTCTCACATTTGATAGTGTGATCATTAACTATGTTACCTTTGATCATTACAAAAATCCTGAATACATCAAATATGACTTAAATATTACTTTGCATTTTAACACTTCTATCTCTTTAAAAACTCCTGCTCTTAAAGAAGAAGACAACATGGCTCCTCTGTTGACCCATTAATGACATTTTTACCAGAGTTTCTCTGAGAAGTAGCTCCTATGATGAGCCTAGCGGTTCCATCAGGTGTTTGCTAATTGCTGCTGGCTAGTCTCAAGGAGCAGAGTGGGGGAGGAGCTGGGTCTTGAAGGCGGAGCTAGGTCCAATCAAGCATTTTACACAGCTAAATCCTGTGGAGATTAAATGATTTCTCAAACATGCATGAAAGGATCAAAGCAGCATTCCAGGTCTGTTTTTGGTGAGGAAATGACATTATAAACTGATGGAAAGCTCAAAAAAGAAGATTTTAGATGATACTGCAGCTTTAAAGCTGTTAGTTTATAAATCACTGAATGGTTTAGCACCATTTAGTGGTTCTTGTTCTGGTCTGCTCTGCATCCGGAACCAGAACCAAGCATGGAGAAGCAACATTCATGTTGTCAATGGAACTCGAACTTTTTTTATCAATATTGAGGAATTTGCTTAAAACAAGCTGGAAATGATGGAAAAGACCAAAATTACTGGGTAAGACTTTGTGTTTTTCAGTGTGTTTGTTTCATAGTTGGTGCTCTAACACAAAATACACATTTTTCACAAACAATTTTGTTCCATAAAAAAATTCATAAATCCTGAACCACAGAAAGGAAGACGACAGGTAAATATAGATTTGTACATAATAAAATAATTTTATGGAAACATCTCACACTGTGTCGGCAGATCCTCATTAGCAGAAAATAAGCCGGGTTTGGACCTGCAGCTCCTGCTTTGTTAGCGTCCTAACAGGTTCTGTTGGACCATCTGCTTTAATTACAGGTACGCTCTCTCAAGTTAAGGCCCAGCTGACACCCGGGCCAAGGTGCAAATTAGTGTCCAGTTGAGGAGCCGGAGGCTTTGCTGCAAATCAAACCCACAGCATTCACTTCTCAGAACAATAAAAATCCCTCCTGCTCCGGCTTTTCTTTTAGGAATGAAAATCACAACTCAGAAGCTGTTTCTGTGGGGGACTTTACTCAGTTACGTTTAATTAAAAAAAAGAAAACTTTAAAGAGTATTTTTACTTCTCTTTGCTTCTACCCGAGTAATTTTATTATGAAGTATCTCTGGATTTAAACATGTTTTAGGCAAAACAGACCCAGACACACACCTGCAGTTTTTGCAGTTGGTAAGATTTTGTGTTTTTGCAGTGTAATTTTATACTTTGGTCCATCTGATGTAATTTTTACATGTTTTTGAGAACATTTATAAACACATGTTGAAGTACTGCTACTGTGACCTGAGTGTAATTTCTGGGTACTTTGTTGCCTCTGCATGTTTCCACATGCAGTCTGGACCGCAGCATGCTGCTGCCATGGCTGGTATTTACGTTTATGAAGCCCCCGGGGCGTATTAAACAGCTGCATTCCCAGCATGCCCTGCTACGCATCACGCTGGCAGTTTGATTAACAGGAGCCCGTGGATTTTTAAAGGGCGTGATCACTTTTCTGATTTGCGCCTAAAACCTTTCCCGCTCAGTAGACAACAGACGAGTTTCGACCCCAAACTGCACCTCCACTCCCTCCTGCTGCAACATCTGCAGAGGGCACGACACTGGGGGAAACCTGCAGTATTACTTTTCACTTTTCACTCACACTCACCTCTGACTCATGGGTGTTACCAGAGCGAACTATCAACTAATCAGCTTTCCACACATATCTTCCCAATGTGGACAGTTTGCGTGTAATTCTGTTGCCGGGGAGCGGATTGTAGCGCAGGGTGAACTGTGCAGCGCTGAAATCAAGGAGTCATTAGCCGAGGAACAGATTGTCTTTTCTTCCAGCGCTTGTCCTTCAGATAAACAGGCCTGAGTAGCGACACATGATCCGTTCGACTAACACAGTCCATCCTGACCGACTGATGGCAGGAATCGCAATCAGGCTGGAGGTCATGAGGACGACGCGCCGCGCGACTCAGGAAACAAAGGAGCACCGGATAACTTTTCTGTGCAATATTGGAGGAAAAATTTATTTAAAATACTTTTATTCTTCTTTTTTCAGAGTTTGTCAGGTTGAAAACATGAACTTTAAGATCTTATATCAGGGTTTTGTGTGATAGATGGCACAAGTAGATAATTAAAGTGAAACAGAACACTGCAAAAACACAAAACCTTACCAAGTATTTTTGTCTAGTTTCTACAAACATTTTAGTACATTTGAAATAACACACAACAAACTTTTCAGCAACAATTCATTCATTTCTATGAAAAGGTTCTAGTTCCACTGTCAGATTATTTTTGAAACTAGAACTTTTTCTTTTCTTAAAACATCTCCCATCTCTTTAAGTCACTTTAAGGTAGTTTGTCATATTTTAAGTGAACTAAGATATTTGCACCAGAAACCAAGCAAAGTTACTTGGTAAGATTCTGTGTTTTGCAAAGAGAGATATTTGTAGTAGAAACTTGACCAAACATACAAAACTTGACACAACAAAAAGTGAAAGAAGGTGACATTTTTCCAATAAGTGAGGCTAGTTATCCTAGTGTAAAACATTTCACATTTTTGAAGTTTGAATAGAAAAGTATTGGCCTCCTAAAGCTGCTGTCTTGAGAAAAATGATATTTTGCATGAAATCCATAACTTTTAATTTAACAGATTTTTGCTAATGTCTGAATTTGTCGCTGAAATAAAATATTTTATGCTTCATTTTATCCATTTGATATATATTTGGATTCATGTTGATGTGTATTCAGACATAACCTTCAATTTGAAAAATAATTAATCAGAAATCTTATGAAGCTCACTTTGAACATGTCAAGTTCAGATAATTCTGTATGTTATAACGGCCTAGTTAAAGGCCGTTATAAATAATGATTGATAATATGTGACAGAACTTAAAAAATCGCTCCAATTTGCCTTATTTGAACATAATAATAATAATTGGCAGACATATCATATAAAATACCAAATATACTGAATTTATTTGTTTTAATGGACACTTTTGTGGTAACATTTAATAATATCAGGTAAAAGCAGAGCAATAATGGAAAACTGAGAATATTCTTCATGCCAACGTTGAATACTAAGAAAAATGTTTTTTGTGTGTGATCTGTTCCTGCTGGAACCCGGTGTTCCAACCCAGGCAATAACCACCATTAATTAGTCTGATAAATTACGTGCAAAACAATGACATGTTTAAATGGTTCAATTTAGCTCAAATCCTAAATGAGATATTACATCAAAAGCCGTCGGTTTGTGTCTTTTAAAAAAGGCTCACCGCCTTCCTGAAAGCGTTTTAAAGGTTACGATTTCCTCAGATGATAAAGCGCTACCTTTTAATGAAATTCTAATTAGTAATTTCATGGACTTTGTTACCAACCGTATCTGATTAGTGCACATTTTCACAGCCTACTTTAATTAAGAACACTTACAGCACAGTTTCATATATTTCCCACTTGAAGAAGGAGCTCAGCTCCTCAGAAATAAAAAAAAATCTTTCTTTGTAAACACTAATTTCCTTTTTTCAATTAGATTAAACAATTTTCCTTTTCCTATGTGTTTATGAAAATATCTTTTCTCCCCAAGTCTGTACCAAATACCCTTGAACATGAAAAGTGTGCTGATGATAAGTTTCTAATCCAATTGAATTTTGCTTATTATTTAATTTGATGGCGACACAATTAGACCCCTGCTGTGTTTTCTTCTGTTGTATTTGGGAACTTTTCATTTACTGATTTTCCATTTGTTTACGACAGTGCTGGGAAAACTGTTTCCCATCACAAATGCCTTCAGTTTCTGTTGTTTTTTGTTGCTTCTTCTTTTTGATTTTAGGATCACGCAGAAATCACCTGAACAAAAACAAAAGGCAGTTCCTGAACTATGTTTTTGTTTAGTTCTGTGAATTTTGACCCGCAGTTTTAATTTGGCCATTTTGGAAAAACATTCAAGCATGAATTACCTTAATTCAAAAAAACATTACTTTTGGGAATTATTTACTTGAGTTAAATGAACTATTGCTAATCTCAAGGTGTTTTCATATCTGATAATTCAGTAGATTGGGTTCAGGCTTCAGGTGGGAACCAAAATGGCAACATTTGTTAAATTCTCACCAGGTTTTCCTTCATGCTTTGTTGTGTCAAATAAACCAAATAGAAATGCCTTTTCCCCTCCTTGCCTGTGGGGGCGCTGCTCCAAGAACCACTGAAGAAAACAGCATGAAAATCTCTGAAGGAGACGCTAACAAAATTTAAATAAAAATGGAGAAGAGGCAGATTTTAGAGGTTATTTGTTCTTGGCAAAAGACCAGGAGCTGTTCCTCCGGCTAGCGCTAGACTCACATATTTGTTTTGGTTGTATTTACCCAGAATGCTCTGCACTGTAGTCCACTTCCTTGTTTTGGAGCGGTCTCTGATCCGGTTGGCATTCAAACCACACCAGAGTTCACTTCAACCAAACTCAGTCCGAGGTTTTTAAGCAGACCAGTAACTTATTTTGTATTTGATTTGAATAGGAAAGTTTTCCATTAGAAATATGTGTTTGGATCGTTATGAAGTATTGAATATTGATTATTCTTAATGACTCAATGACTTATTGATCTGTGTAGCTGAAATAACAGTTTGTTCATATTTTCTGCGTTACACAGTGTCAGTGTTTTGTTCTCAGTTCAGTCATGTCTATAAAATATTTCAAAACATAAAATTTTATTAATTCTATTTTAGTTCCTTCTGTAGAACATTATTAAAAGATATTAATAATAACAGTAATAAATAATACATAATTGTCTTTCTTCAGTTCATTTCTATTACTTTTAATGACAAAAGTGTGTTGCTGGAAAAGGTTGAGATATTACCTCGAAAACGCTTGAAAAGCTAAATTTACGAACCGTTTCAAATGAAACTGCGTCTCATTCAGAAGTCCTGTTGCAGTTTTTTGTCACAATCAATTACCTGCTCCAGTCCCGCTGTTGGGTTTAAACAGTTTGGAATATAATCTGATTTTACTTTTATTCAAATGGTTTCCCACTTTAAGATCTAATCCTGGTGTCAATGTGACCTTTGACCTTAAATATCAACCGGACTTCAGCTAGAGTTTGACGTGGCGAAGAGCGGCGTTCACCCAGCAGGCCTCCGACCGCACCAGTGCTTCCACAGCGACGGAGCGGCTTCGCTCTGACTGACATCGGCTGCAGAGGGGGGAGAGGTTTCAGAAACGCACAAAGCGTGACAGACCACCTTGGGCCTGCCTCCGTCGCCCCATCTCTCATTTTAAACATGGAGTCCAGCCTGTCAAGTCACATGCTGGAGCTGTAATTTAGGCTAATAATTACCAGACATCACCACAATGAAACATCAGTGTCTGAACTTCTTTGGGCCAAACTGAATTTTAATACATTTGGAAAAGGTTGGCCGGAGGCGAGAACCCTGCACACTGGGAAAAGGCGAGCGCACATGTGGAAGCACTTTGGGAAGTGATAAATGATTTGAAATCCGCAGCGTCCCCGAAAATGGAAATTAGGCTGAACAGGTGTTAAATGGGAACCAGTGGTGCATGTTGAGCAGTGGGGGGGCGGTCGCTGGTCTTCAGGGCCAGATGTGACGGGTCCGGACTCAGATGGCCCGAGGTGTGTGATGTGTGGAGGCCCAGTGTGACCTCACCGCTAAGAAATAGCAGAACGGAGCGTCAGCTGGGCCGGCGGTCAGGAGGCGCAGAAAAATTACCACTCTGCAGAGAATCCCGTTTAACGACAGCGTATCAGAACCGAAATGGATTTAAAATAAAAACTGGAGCAGGTGGAGACACCTGACAAAAAATTTGTTTTTAAATTAATCTCTATATTTACTTTAGAACACTGAAATTTCTAAGTTTCAAAAGTCAAAAATCTTCTGGAAAAACTTAAAAGAAATTGAGTAATTTTTAAGAAAAAGTAAAATGGTATTCTAGAAAAACCTGAAAGTTGGACGATAATCTCAATTTTTCTGGGAAAAAAGTTTCAAAAGTTGAGCATTTTTGAGAGAAACATCAAATTTTGGAGGTTCTCAGAAATTTTCTAGAAGAAACATTGAAATTTCTGAGCTTCAAAAGTTGAAAATTGGCAATAAAAGAACTCAAACTTTTAGTTTAACCTCAGAAATTTTCTAGAAAAAGACGTCAAAGTCAAAATTACGTTTGGAACTATTACAAATTTTCCTTAGAAATTTTCTGACAATTTCAAAATGTTTCACTTTTCAAACTTGGAAATGCCCTTGTTTTCTAAAGAAAAAAAAAAGAATTGTCCAATTTAATGTAGCAAATTTTCAACTTTTCAATATCAGAAGTTTCCTTGTTCTCTCTGCAAAGTTTCTGAGATTAATCTTAAAATTTCCAAATTTTGGGGCGGAAATTTTATACATTTTGAACTCAGAAATTTCCATGTTATTTCTAGAAAAAAAAGGAAATTAATTTTGAAATTAATCTAATTAATATGCACATAATTTTCCTTCAAAAAGTGCACCAATTTGTTTGATAAAACTGCTTAGTTTAATGTAGAGCGAGTAAAAAAACATGACTTATAGAGCGTGTAAAAACGTATTTCACCTGTTATCTGCTGTATTTCAGTTAAAAGGTTTGGTAAAATGCAATCCTCTCTTCAACATGGATAATTGCCATAAATTGGAGTTTTATTCACAAATTGTCAGAATGACAGCCATCTAGTGAGAAAGACACCTTTTCCCTCGCTCTGTCTGATGCCCTTAGCTGGTATTTCGCTCCAGAAGAAGTGGATCATCCCCTTAATGCTGAGATTTCATGCACATGCTGCTGGCTTCTCTCCACCTCAAGCCGGAACGTTAAATGTCTTCAGTCGTTTAACTGAACAAATTTCCTCCATTGTGTTTCTCGCTGGTAAAGAAAGAGAAACACAATGGAGGAGAAAATGAAAGTTCTGAAACGTTACACCAACTGAGTGGTGACAAGAGAAAAAAAACGAGTCCACAAACTCAAACCTTTCATTTTTGACACACTGCCCAGGGCGGCACAGTTAGGGGGGGCGCATGGACCCCCTCAATGCATCAAAATCTGTCTGATTATAAATTAAGAGACGATTTCACAGATTTTTAAGGAATTTGGACCTTATTATTCCATCTGCAGGTCAAAATATAAATACAGTGAACCCCAAACAACTCGCAGTTCAGCTTTCAGTAGAATGTAACTCCAAATTATTAATGGAAAAGGAGAAAATTAAATTTTTTACCAAAGGAATATCTAAAATATTAGAAAGGCAAAAGCAGAAAAAACATGATTGGCAGCGCTAAGGCCCTCCTCCTGGCTCTGATTGGCTGTTTTTGATCGGACCGGTTCATTTCTTCAGTAGCAGCTCGGAGATTATTAAGTTACATAGTGGAGCTTCTACTGCAGGAAACCGTGAAAAAACGTCTTGCTGGTTTTGTAGAAGTATTTTAGAGATGAAAATGTGATTTTTTTTCCCATCCTTTTTTCTTGAAGGTTTTATGAAACGCTCTATTATGGACATTATGTTATAGTATTAAAGGCTTAATAAAATGGGTGGATAAGAAATAAGAGGCCAGGCTGTTAAGGTTTCTTGAGTTACAAAAAATACTAAAACTCGACGGCGCTGTACTTTCTAATTCTGGACCACCTGAGCTCTGATGCAGCCGAAAACAGAACAAAAAAAACAACAACTCCATCTTTTCATAACTGAACCCCCAACATTCATTTCTGTCAGGAAAACATAGCAACACATGATTCCTGATGATATTTCCTTCTTCTCTTTCCCGCCCGTCAATCACAGCCGCCTCTGCTGATTTCATGGAAAACGTTCTCAGGCCGCCTCAATCGTCCACTTGTTTCGACTCGAATTGTTGCCTCAACCAGCTGTCAAAGCACGGCGAGCCGAAAGCGGGCACGTCTGCAGCGTCGGCCCATGTCACAGAACTCATCATTTCCACGAAGATTGCCGTACTTGTTGAGGAAACGGACAGCTGTTAGGACTCTGTGGTATTTCAAGAGCATAGACTTCGCACTAATGGAGTGGCACGCTGCCCAGACGGATCCTAATCCTATCTATACATCAGCATAAGTTAACCATTTCATTAACCCCCGCCGCTGCCAGCCGGCTGTTTAGCTGCATTGTTTAGTCGTGACACCGGCGTATCGGGGGGTTTAATTGGCTATTCCATTAATAACACAGACAAACTAATTTAGTAGAACCTGTCCTCTTTAAATCACGGGAACAAAGAGTAGGAGGGTGGAAATCAATCTCGGCTTTGTGCCTGAGCCGCTGACCCGTTCATGCTTTGAAGATTGCTGCTGTTAAAAAAAGAAGAGAAAAGCATCTGAGAAGTTATTTAACTACAAACAGAGCCTACCTTCCCCATTCCAGCTGCATAATCAGGCATAATAAGTGACTGCAAAGGTCCACTTAATGTATTTCTAACACTGGAGACCTGCTAATCCTGTCAGGGGGAATGAAATAGGCGGGAGGGGGATGTATGCAGACCCAGCCATGGAGCTGAGCGTTTAACTCCATAACCATGCAGGCAGATGCCTGGGCGCCTTTCACACAAAAAGAGAAAGAGGGAGAATAAGCCCAGCTTCATGTTTCAGCCCAGAGAGCGGATCCATTTTTCCGCTTTAGTGGCCATCGAGGAACAGTGGGAATAACAACAACAGCAGCCGAGGCTGTAAAAGCCTTCCTTACTGGGCTGAGTCCTCATAAACCTGAGCCATTATCACTCTCTTTATGGGCAGTTAAATGAAGAGCCCTTCAGATCGGCTCTGTGTGCTTATTGACTGCAGCCGTCGCTTCGCTGTCATTCGAAGCAAAGCATGAACTCGCGTCCTTAAACACTGAATCACGAAGCAAAATGTTGACTGAATTTGACGTAGTTTGAGATCTCTTGAATTGTTGCTCTTACTAGTCAGAATGAGCGTGAATATATTATAGTTTACTGTGATGGGCTGGGGACCTGTTCAGGGTGAGCCTATCAGCAACCCTCGCTGCCCTGCGATGGACGGACGGACAGATGGATGGATGGATGTCCTAATTTACTATTCTGGAAAGTCAAAATGCATTTTCAGACAGCTAGAATGTAATTACAGATAGTCAGACCAACAGATTTTATGTCAAAAAGGCTTGCCGTAGACGTCGGGTGTGTTTGATTGCACGGACGCCCAGTCATAAAAAGCCAAATGAGAGCAACAAAGAGAAATGTTGCGCCTTCAAGCGCTGCTGCCCTGTGAATAATTTGGGCACAAAATCCAGAGGAAACAAACAAAAGAGTCCCCACATCCACAAACGCACCGAGGCTCATCAGATATCGCGTTTTCCCAGCTCCGTTTGTCAAAACACCTTTTATGGTGGTCTTTGAAATTCAGGGCCCCATTAACAGTTCAAGCATATAATCACATCCCCGTAATGAGGTATTAATTAAGCGAGGGGCATCTATTGGCCCGCTAAACAGCCTCATAAACAATCGACAGGAGATTTGTGATTTTTGACTCCCTGACACCATTAAACAAATCAATATTGGGTTTTGCAGAAATGCTCTCCGGCTGCCTCCCTCGCCAGTCTTTGCCAATCAGCTCTGCTGAATACTAATGAGGGAATTAGCTGCCTCGTATTCCGCATGCGTCCCATCAAACAGATCCTTATCAACTGAGTCTCATTTGCATGGAAGAAGACTCTGCTTTGTAGGTAAAGATTTCACAATATGTCACTCATTATGCCAGCCCACCCCAACTCACTCTCCTCCACTTGTCTCTCATTTTCTGGTGGACTCTTGAAAACCGCCGTGACCGTCGCAGCCACTCCATTCGATGGCTCTGTTTGGGTTTCTGGTCCTCCAGAATCACGAGGGTGAAACATAATAAACGGAAAAAACATCTTTCAAGTGGTGTGTACATCTGGAACATGTCAGCTATGGGAAATTGTTGGATTTAAAAGCATAATTTGAGATTAAAATGGATTGGGAAAGGAAGTGAAAGGAAGCAAAAAATACCTGCAGTTACCTTTTAGTATTCGTAGATATTTCAGTTATTTAGGGAATATATCTGTGTAAATCCACTCATACTGGAATATTGAGGAAAACAAATACATATTTTAGCATTTTGGCCTTTTGTCCACACAAAAACTCAGTTTAATATCATAAAAAACAATTATCTAAAGAGGTGGAGATTTAAGAAACCTGTATATTGTTTGTCTACATGGGAAAATTGAGATTTGTGGCATTAGAGTCTGCGACAAATGATAAAGGGTTTCCCCGGTGTATTGTAAGCATTGCTGTAATTATTTTTTTATACATGAACCCCATTGAAAACCTCCCGGTTATTCCACCAAGTATTGATTTCTGGACTTTTCCAGAGTTAAAACATCAGTACTGTTGTTTCTATTTCAACATTAATTTGTTGTCTTTGCATTATTTGAGGTCTGAAAGAATGTTTACCCTTATTTTGACCATTTCTCATTTTCTGCAAGTAAATACAAAATTTTTGCTTGGAGTTAGTAAAACCAGAGAAACTGATGATTTTAAGTTGTCTCTTTTTTTTTCCAGAGCTATCTATATTATAGTGCATATATTTTTATTCACTCTCTAACCTTTTCCTGTCTTTTCCAGTCTATAACCCTCTGAACATAAAGTGAAAAACATTTATATTTATTGTAATTATATTTTTTATGTTTTTAGGATTTTAGGTGTTAATAATGTCTTCCAATAATATAAAATATGCATAATCGTAAACTTCAATTGTTTATAATCAGTTTCTCCATACAGAAGAAACTTTAACGTCTTTATTAACAAAAAAGGCTTTTCAACGAAGGATTCAATACATTTTAATCTTATTCATAATCTAATTTTGATTTTTTTATACATATAGATTGCTTTCTCTTTTGTGTCAAAAGAAAAAAAATTAAGCATATTTACAAAAAAATGTTAGCTTTGATTCTAAATCTGAAAAAACTAAAAAATCTTTGTAAACTGTTGTAATATTTCCCTCAACAGTTTTGTGGGAAATAGATAGGAGGCTGAGCACAGAAGCTCAGAGTTAAAATCGTTTCTGTGGGAGAGAAAAACAAGGAGAGTTCACAAAGTTAATGACAGCAGTAATTGCAAATAATGCATGAATGAAGAGGAACAGGAGCAAATAGCAGAGTGAGGAAAAGGGGTCAACATGACCTGCAGCAGTTAAAGCGTGTAGCAGCAAAACTGGAAAAGCTGAAGTTCAGACGGGAGGAGTGGCAGAAACCAGACCGTCCAGGTCTGAAACCTTTTTATGTGATTCTGCTTCAGCTGCAAAACACAAAATATTACTACAGCTAATATCTTAGTTCGCTTGAAATAAGACAAAACTAGCTAAAAATGTGTTTTTCAGCAAGAAATATGAGCTTCATTTAAGTCTGTGATTCCTGAATATAGATTAAAACAATAGTACTACTTCCACTGGCAAATGTTTTCACTTATCATAAGAAAAATGTGAAGTGAGAAAAATCTGCCAGCGGAACTACAACTTTTTCAAAGAACAAATATTCAAGAATTATTAACTACAAACAAGCTTCTATTTCTTCCTGGAAAGTGACTTGAAATAAGACAAAAGTAAAGGTGCATTCACACCAGCCCTGTTCAGTCCGGTTTAATCCGACTCCAGTTCGTTTAATCCGGCTCCAGTTCGTTTAATCCGGCTCCAGTTCGTTTGTCTGGATAATCCGGTTCGTTTGGGAAGCTGTGAATCCGTAATTGACCAAAATCCCACAACCACTGAAGCCTGATGCCTCTCCGTTTATGTTTACATTTTGCAGAGATGAAAGTTGCTCAGTGGCTCCAGAGGTTTTTTGTCGTTTCCTTCAGTGCTTCTTGATGCAGCGCCCCCACAGGCCAGGAGGCGAACCGCAGGCGGAAAAATGTAACAAATGTTTTTGTCCTTGAATCGATCTGAGCCTGACGGATAATCAGACGGGAAAACAGATATCACACTTAGTTTTTTGCAGTAATAATACTGAAAGTGTATGTTTTCACTGATTCTCTCTGTGTATTCTTTGTGTGTTGTGTTCCAACAAATGCAATCATTTACCTGTATAAATACACATTTCTTGAAAAGGAGTTCATGTGATTCAATCTGTTTATTTTTTTATTATTTTGACAGTTTCATTCTTTGAAATGATCAAATATCAGCGGCTCCTGGTCCAAGTGTAGGTTTCAGCAGGTGAGCGTCTAATTTAATGTATCGTGGGAGAAATGAGTGACAGAGGACGGCCTGTTGTCTTTGTGCTGCGTGTGTGGCCGCGGGGCGGTGAGCTAATGCAGGAGATTGACTCTTAATTGCAGAGGGGAACGCTCATCTTTTCTCATTAATGAGACGCAGTCAGAGCCTGGAGATTTTCCTCGCCGCACAAACACACTCCTCCACCAGCCAGGTTAAGTGATGTTTGGATTTTTTCCCAAGCAATGTGGACACAATCAAGATGGGAGTGAGAGAGGAGTTGAAGGAAGACAGTTGTGTGTCTGTGTGCGTCTGTGAAGTGGAGCGGTCACATGTGTGATTCAAGCGGGTCTCGGTCCAGCCTCTCCACAGAGCCTAACGAGGCAGAAGAGAAGCCGTTTATGGGATCGCGTTTCATTTGCATCCATCCAGCCTCCACATCAAAAGACAATGTTAATTTGAGAGCTGCACTGCAAAAACACAAGATCTCACCAAGTGAATTTGGTCCAGTTTCAACTGCAAATGTCTTGAAATAATTTAAAAGTAACTTTTCAGGTGGATTTAGGAGCTTTTTGAAAGTAAATAATTCCTTCATATTGATGAAAAAGTATTAGTGGTTCTAGTTGGTCAATATTAAAGGGGCAGTATTATTTATTTCCCAGCCACATAATGCTTTTTTACTGCATCATCAGTGTTTACTGCAGCTATTATAATACTATATATGACTCAAAAGAAATTTGACTTCATAATTTAACACCTTTAAATTGGGCCTCTGTCTCTTTAAGAAACTCCTGCTCTTTCTGAAGCTCCATCTTTAGGAAGTCATCACAACATGGCTCCTCTATTGACCCTTTAATAACACTTTTACCAGCATTTACCAAAGAAAAAGCTCAGTAGGTGTTTGCTGATTGCTGCTGGCTAGTCTGAAGGAGCTGGAGGGGAAACTGCAGCTCCGAGGAGGCGGGGCTAGGTCCACCCAGGTGTTTTGCATATTATGTTTTCATAACATGGTGTGTAAATAAGTCAATTTTACATGTTGCTGCCCTCTAAGTTGCCTCAAAACAAGCTCCGATAAGTTGCTGAAAAGTTAGTTTTGTGTTATTTTAAGAGTTTTCAGATATTTGGACTAGAAGCTGGTTGGTAAGGTTTTGTGTTTTTGCAGTGTGCACCAGCGGAAAGTGTTCCCTGATGCTGCCGGGGGTTAACCTCCGCCTGAACAACGACCGGCGGCTCCCCATGATGCATAACCGTGAGGGATTAGAGCGCACAAAGCGGCGGACTGTTTGGTGCGGCTCTAAAATGTGCTCCTCCGGGGCTCATTGAGAAATGATTGCCGATTAAATGTTTGAAGTCCGCCAAAGACGAGTGTGCGTTTTCAGCGATGAAACTCTATCTCTCCTGCTTATGCAGGCAATTTTCCGTCTCTTTTTCCGCTAACTGTACCGCTATGTGTGTTCGCTCCTCGCCAAACTCATTCCACCTCTAGGACCCCGGCTTGACTGGGAGCCAGACGACCAAAAGTGATAAGAGTGAATTAAGATGTTACTCTCCAGCGGGAATGTTATTATACCGCCAGAGAGTGGCAGTGAGAACAACAGGTGAGCATGTGGAAAATAACTCTGTCTAAATAGCCGGTAATACAGAGTCTACGCAGAGAAAATGATGTTTATTGTGTCTTCAAGTCAATTCATGCATGGAAAATCAGGTCAAGTCCTCTGCATCCATTTTTAGAACAGAATTAGGGTGGAAATCTCTTGAAGGAGCTTGAAAAATGACTCTTTCCCTCATATTGTCACATTACAACTTTAGACTTTAATGCAGTTTATTGGAGTTTTACAAGATGGACCAACATAAAGAAAAATCTCTCAACAGAAGTTGCTTCTTTTACAAATCTGTCTTTTACTGCTGAAGGAAACCCACAAGATGTCAAACACATGAGAGAAAGTTCAACGATTTGGCGTGAAATAAATACATGAATAAAACTAACTTATAAGAAAGATATCGGAGCATGTTTTATGTTAATAATTTAATATTGCTACAAAAAAAAGTACTTGTTCCAACTCCACATTTTTCCAATTTTATGAGTGAAATAATCTGCCAATCGAACTAGAACTTTTCATAGATGAGAAATTATTGACTCTGAACCCTAATATCTTTCTTAAATGTTACTTATAAGTTAGTTTTGTCTTATTTCAAGTGTACAAAAATATTTGTTCTAGGAAAAAGACCAAAAATAGTTGGTAAGATTTTGTGTGTTTGCAGTGAAACTAATGATGCACATTGCTGTGAACACATCATAGCAGTATTGAAGCATGGTGGTGGCAGTGATATGCTGTGGGATGCTTTTCAGAGTCGGGGAAGCTGGTTGCAGTGGTTGTGTCCATCTGTTTATCATTGTCCTCGATGGCCAGGCTAACAGCTGCTAGCTAGTAGCATTTCAGACATTCAAACAGGAAACAGCTGGTCAATGTCTTATGGTATCTGGAAAATGAACTGGTTCAAAATCCTTCTGAATGTTGAGTCACAATCAATGTGCACTGTGCTGTTGCCGAGCAACCCCAGTGGAGCTCCAGCATGTTCGGTCAGCTGGTTTTACTGCTGTACAATGGCTGCTGGATAAGACCAGAGCTTTGTTGTTGACTGACCATCCAGGAACAACTTAATAAATTCTTGCTGGTTGTGCAGGAGGCTCCACTTCTGCTTTTCAAAGAGGTTTGGTGATATAACTGAGCGTCCGTTTTCAGCCATTTTCATATGCGAGTGTGAACGTTGAGTTGGAGGGCGTGGCCAGCAGAAGCTTATTTGGATTTAAAGTGACAGGATGGCGTAAAAAAGCTCATTCTGAAACTAAAATCTCATGAACTAAGAATGATTTTGTGCTAAAAAGATGTCATGAACATGTTTGTTACCGTGCATTAACCTATCCTAACCTGTTCATGGGAGCATTGTAAGTCATGGTTGATATGTACAACATTGTTATAACAATTGAAGGGACCATAGTTGCTTGATTGTGCTATAAAATTGCACTGTGTTTGGAAAATATGTAATATTACACCTTTAAAATCTTGCAGTTTTCTGTCTCCATTTTTGTGTTTCACATGGCAAAATGTGAGAAAGTTTAACGTTAATGAAAACCCTTTTAATGCTCTGTAGTTTAAAACTATGCATTGCTCTTTTATTATTATTTTTTTACATAGGAGCATTAATTTTGAGGAAGAAAACTCCGGGAGCAGAAGAGTGACGTATGGATGGAAACCCACTGTGGGTCAGTCGACAGCATATGGAACTGTGCTTCCTTTTGATTAATCGACCTCCTCAGAAGACCAATACTCTGAACTGAACTGGAGGAAATCATTTGTACAAGAGACAATGTTGAGAGTGATGACAAACACAGCTTAGTGTTTCCCTGGTTGCACCTCAGCCCTCCCTTCCGCCCTCCGGTGTCGGCTTTGAAAGTGCGTCCCTCCTCAATAAATTATCGTGTTACACTCATTTGTTTTCATTACTCCATCAAAGCGAATCTGGTCAAGGAGCGGCCATTTTCCGCTGTAGAGAACAAATGTGACTCTGGAGTCACTTCGAGGTTAAGCAAACAGCGAGGAATCTGCAGTTTAATAAAGGGTTAGACTCACATTCTTATGTTACCATTACAGAAAGCAACAGCCACTGGACTTCAGGATGGAAACGGAGCGCGGTGGCGGCCAAAATGTTTGAGTAGCTGTCAGGGTTGCCAGGTTTGACTGACAGTTTCCAGACCAAACAGACAGAAAACCCGCCCAGATCTCAACCTCTTATGAAACTCATGTTAACAGTTTCAGATATAAATAGATATAAAATAAAATGTCATATTTCAATTCACATCAGATTGAAAGGCTAATAAATGGATTCATAAACATAAAAATGAAGGATAGTATGTATATAATTTCAATATGATTTTGGTTTATAAACACAATATAGTTCCACGAAGTTGTAGTTTTTTTTTTCATTATTGTTTTTATTTATTTCAGTTAAAAATGTTTTCTCAATTTCAGTTTTTATTTTGTTAACTATAGACACCCTGCAGCTGAAGTCATGCACAAAAAGCTGCTCACCGATGTTGACTAGCGCTGCGTTAGCTGTCAGCGTAACGCACAACATTTTAAATGCTTGTGTGATTTATGAAGGAAAAAGTGACAAAGTCCTTTGCTACTACGTATCAATCCTATGACAACTTTATAACAAGGTCAGGAAAAAGTTTTAACTAAAACAAAAATAATAGGAAGGGAGAGGGAAGCAGGTCAGCTATGCTAGCTTGACTTTGACGACGTCACATGTAGATGTGCTGCAGAATTTGATTTGTTTTTTTGTTCAGTTAAAAATTGAGCCTGAAAACATAAACCTGTAATGGACTGAATGTTCTGCTCTGAGTGTTTTTGTTGATGTTGAATCCTGATACGCTGGTGGAGCTGTTGTCAGCCAGTTGCTATAATAACGACTGCGTGTAGCGACAGAGAGGATGAAATAGAATAATGCAAAAGGCTTTGAGTTATTCTGGACAGGTGTTTCTGCGTTATTGCTCCTTTGCACGGCACTAAATTAATAACAGCTCCATCTCCAGGTTTCATTTTGTTAATGCGATTGTTCAACATGGCTACAACAGAGCTGTCTGTTAAAATTTACAGGTGGAAATGTTATTGTACTTTAGACATGCCACGCTTTGTGCATCCCGAAGCCGTTTCATCCTGATCCAGTGATGAACAGTGTTTCCCCTGTTGGTAAACAAAAGCGGTAAAAGGAGCTGCGTGACAGAGGAACCGGAGGCCGAGGGGTGCAGGGAGCCGGCCCACCTCCACCTGCCCCAGCGGACAGGTGGAGGTAAGCCGAGAGGCGCGCCACCCAGGGGGAGGATGAACTTGAGACGTGTCCCTCACCGTCCTGTGAAGGTGGAGGTCAGCAGACAGCCGCGCCGACGGGCAGAGATGCCCCGGCCGGGAGGCGGGACCGGACCCGGCTTCCCTCTGATGAAATGAACCACCGGGAGGCCAGGTCAGTCACAACAGGTCAGTCACAACAGGTCAGTCACGATTAGGACTCATAAAATATAATCAAAAGCTCAGAAGCGGGGCTCGGGTGGTCGGGGCCGAACAGAGCCCGGCTTTGTGCTGCGAGAGGAATTACTGCAGCGTGAAACAGACGCAGCTTGTCTGCTGACTGAGATGTATCTCTCCATCAACTTCTAGGTTAAAGCACTGATGTCCATCTCCTCTGAAAGAACGAGACAGTAGCTGCGTTTCCATTGCAAATGTTCAGCTTCTATCCTCCGCAAACCTGGAACAAACTTCCAAAAAACTGCAAAACAGCTGAAACACAGAGTTCCTTCAAATGAAAAGTGAAAGCCCTCCTGGTTAAAGTTGCTTTGGAGCCACAATAACTGAAACATTTATTATCATCAAAATGTAATGTCTGTTATTGGCTCTCAATTAGTGACTGTGATGTTTTTATTTTTTACATTTTTAACGTGAAGCACTTTGAACGGCCATGTTGCTGAAATTTGCTATACAAATAAATTTGATTGTTTGATTGAAATTTGTGAAAAAAAAATACAGTTTCACAAAGAGGTTCCAGTTTTTCCTCAAGTTTACTTTTCAGTGTATTTCAGCAACAAGGCAGTTCAAAGTGCTTTACATCATAAAAACTTTATTCAATAACCGATTATGACACAAGCGATAATTATTACATTTTCTCAATGTATTGATTATTACAGAGCAGCCAATCTTCCATTTACTGCTAATCAAAAGTAGCTCTGGACAGACGGGACATCAGTCCGTTAACCCTGGAAATGTTCTGCAAGTGATAGAAGACTGACTTTGTAACTGTCTTTATGTGATTCTGAAAGTCCATCACTAAACTTCAGGCCTGATTGCTGGTTTCTAGCTTAGTCACCAAAACAAAGAGAAAACCTTCAGTTCTGTTTCTGTTCAGCTGGAGAAAGTTACGGCTGTTTCCTCTAAATAAGAAATTCAGTTAAAACGCTTCGTGAATAAGTCATTAAAAACTTGCCACGCCTTTATTATAATGAAGCAAAACTAATGAAATAAAGAAAACTGAAACTGAGAAAACATTTTAACTGAAATAAATAAAAACGGTGATTATTGGGGATGATCTACAACTGAAGTATGCGTTTATGAAACTAAGCATCATAGTTTTTATTTTTATGAATCTATTTATTAGACTTTCAAACTGCTGCAAAATTTTATTTTTGTCAATTATATATTCAGCAATAATGGAAATTTTTGAGAATCGTATCTAGTTTTGACCATTTATTACTCAGTCGATGTAAACATTATCACAATACTTTGACCTACTTTCAATAATTAAACTAAAACTAAACATTTAACTAATAATAATTAATAAAAACTAGCAAACATATTCTAAAAACTAACTAAAACCAACAGAATTATACAAACACTCTGTATGGAGGGAAATAAGAGACAAAACATAAAATTAACATTTGAAATAACAAATAATGCAAATTGGAGAGCAGTAGAAGAAGAAAGCAACCGAAGCCCAAAGCAACATCCCTCTGATGGATGATGGAAGTGATTATTGAGGATTTTAGATTCTGGATTTAACATGCAGCCAAAGAAGAGAAGTTAAAATAGGAGGAATATGAAATATGATTTGTGTTTTTAATTTCCTAACCTTAGAGGTTGTTGGTTTCCAGCAGCATTTCCATCTGGGCCGTTTTATTGTTTGTGTTTTTGAAAGCCGGTGAATGAATTTGTATTTCTGTTGTCTGTGGCCTTGGGGCAGGATTAACAGCATTTAGCATTTAGCATTGTGAGGCACCCCGCCCCCGAAGTAGGCGAGATTAAAAAAAAGGAAAAAGAAAGCATGAGTTCATTATGGGGAAAAAATATAGTTTGTTTATGTAATCGGGAAAACTGAGTCAGTCTTTATGATTTTTACTCAAACATATGGTTGTAACTGAAGCTTCTTTCATGCAAACTTTAGTTTTATTGATAATTTTGAGCATTTAAGTCAACAAAGTGACATCCTACCACCAGTTTGGTTTGTGGTTTTCACACCGAAGTGACGCCAAAAGGTATTTGGAATGGCGGTTTCTTTCTGACGCTCATTAACGGGTATTACAAGAACACGTCAAGCGTGAACATATTTCCAATCTCCGCAGAACAACTCGAACAAAGGCCGACGTTATGGGCAAGGAATCCTCAGATGCTAACTCGGCATTATTCCCGCCTGCGGCTGCACCTGAGGGTGATATCTCAACTCCCCAGCTTATTACACCTGCCCGTCAAGCTGCGGCTCGGAGCGATCTGCCCGGCAACCAGCAGGATTTGAGCTGCCGTTTGGAATGACCTGCTGCTCAGACTTGCTTGCTGGGAGGAAGTTTTCTGTTAGCGGCGGTACTTTTGAGGGCAGATCAGGACGATAAGCTGCTGAGAAGGTAATAAGTCATTTTCTTTGATTCATTATTCAGCTACCTTGACATACCAATGTCCACACAGATAGCATCTGCTACAAATTAGACATTATACGGAGCTACTGATTTGACTCTGAAATTTGTTTGCTTTTCCTGCCTGCAGGTGTGATTCAAGCAATACGCATGTTTTGTTGTTTAATTGTAAAAAAGTCCAAATTTAACTTCTCCATTTGGGTCTCCACTGCTTCTGAAAGCAACCAAAGTTTAAAAAAATATATATAAAATCTCAGCCATTTTTTGGCAATAAGTATGTTATGGTGTCTGGAAAGTGAGCCATTTCAAAAACCTTCTGAATGTAACATGCCAAATCAGGAGGCACCGCCCATTACCCAGCAACCCTAGCGGAACGGCGCGCAGTACCTGGCAACCCAAACTGAGTTCAGAAACATTTGGTCGGCTGGTTTTTATTGCTGTATGCTCGGTACAATGGCTGCTAGAAAAGACAAGGATTCTGTTGTTGACTTAGCATCCAGAAACCATGTACTGTGTTTTTGTTGGTTGTGCAGCAGGCTCCACTTCTGCTTTTCAAAGATGTTCAGTTGCATAGTCGGGCATTTGTTGAAAACTGAACAGACTAAAATCTCATTACCTAAAAATGACTTTGTGCAGAAAAAGTCATGGAAATGTTTTGTTTCGTAATAATAGCTCACATTGAAATTTAGTAAAAATTTTTATTCCTTTTTCCTGTTTAATAAATATGAGCTCTTCTTTCAATCTCTGCATCAGAATGTTGAGGTTTGCAGACATTTGTTTTCTGGTTTTCTGTGGCTCTGTTGACGCAACAACAAATAATTTGGTAACATCCGTCTCAAAGGACATGTTTGGAAATTGTCCAGAAATTTTGGATTTCTTCAGATGAAGCAAGCTGAGCAGCATTGCATTGTTTCATTTTATGCTAGATTCATCACAACAATTCAATAATTAATGAAGTTGGTTAAATTGATGCTAATTATCAGTAATTAGCAACAAGAAGTTCTTTAATGTTTCTCTAATTCTCTTCTTTTCTAAGAGAATTGGAATAATATGCAAAACTGAATGATAACAACCTGCCAAAACCTGAACTTTTACAGAGTTTTTAAATGTGCATCCCTCCAGGGTGTTATCCACTGGAAGCAATGAGGGTGTACTTAGTTTTATACAGTTTAGTAGCTTCTGTTTTAGTTGATTTGCCTCATATTCATTGTTCATGTAAAGGATCCATCTGACGATGGCTGTCAGGAAACATTTCAGAGCTGCAGGTCTTATAAATCTCAAACATTTCGGCGTCAGTCAGATGGGATTGGTATTTGTGTTTAGCATCTGAAGTGGCTTTACCGTGTTTTTCTTCCCACAGTAAATAGCTGACTGGTTGTAAATGTGCAGCAGGAGAGAAAAGTTTACTTTCCTCATACATTCCTCCACCTTAGCTCTGTCATAAGCTATTTTCTGCTCCACTGCAAATCCTAATTGATCGAGTTCAATCTTAGCTTTACATTACATGGGCAGATGACATCATTTGATACTGATAGTTCGCAGCGCTCTCCCAGGCTAATGTTGTTTTGCCAGCTTTTACGGCAACGCACCGTCTAGACAAAGGCATATGTACACAGAAACGGTGTGTACAAATGTTTAGACAATCATTATTTTAATTTAAAAATGTTAAGGTTGACTTACCCTGGTGGATAGTGCCAGTCATTGTTGGATGAGTGTTATGCTAAGGCCTCCAGCGCTTTGGTTTTCCCTGCAGCTCCCATGCTTCATGAGGCTGTGTCAAGAGCCAGGAGACAATGGAGCAATTTATGAAACAGCTGAAGATCAGGTTCTGCTGTCACTCACAGATTATTCTGCAAACTGATGATCTGCACAGCAACAGAGGAAATATGTTTCACGCTTCTATGTTAGCTTCAACTTCCTGTTTCCTTGACAGCGTAATAGATGCATCAGACAGAAAGAAAAAACTGCAGAAAACAAGGAACTTTTTGAGTTTGAAATGTGAAAAATTTGTTTGAAAAAAATTAGAAATTTTGAAATTGAGCTCAGAAATGCTCTGGAAAATGAGTTTTTTCAAACAAATTTTCCTTGTTTGAAGCAGATCTCCAAGTTGTTTTTCTCAAAAATGTATTAAATTAATTTTTGGAAAGAGAAATTTCCAGGTTTTCTCTAGAAAATTTATGAGATTAATCTCAGAGTTTCTGAGTTTTTTTTCTAGCAATTTTTGACATTTGAAATTTCCAAGTTTGTTCAAGTTTCTGAGATGAATTTCAAAACTTTTAATTTCGAAGTGTTTGCGCTGAGGTTCGGCAGTAAATGGGACTTTTTGTTTCTTTCCACTTTGATCACAAACTGCAGTTGGACATTAAGTAAGACAGAGGCAGCAGTGTTGTAAAAATAATAAACAGTGCCACCTGCAGGTGGGAGTTTGCATCACTTAAACCCAATTCGTGCGGAAAAATTATCAATAATCTCAAAATTGTGGATTGGGGCAAAAAATGTGGGAATATGTTGATGTGAAATCGCAAAATCCGGTGGAATTGAGTCGCTGCGTTTACATGACAATATTCCATTAATGTCGACAAAACTTCGCAATATATCAGTTTCAATTAAATATGAAATGTAATTAAATTTCAGTAGCTTTGTTCATGAGAAAAGTCATTCTGTCGTCGTCTTCGTGGTTTTCGACAGCAGTAATTTCCGGTTGTTGATCATGTGACTCGTTTGATGCCAATAAAGTTTTACAAAATACACAAAGCAAAAAAACACTTCATCCTTGTGCCAAAACTTTTCAGTGAAAAAACAAGGTTTTTCTTTAAGTTGCAGTGTTTCTTTAGAGCTAATTTATTTTTGAAACGTCAAATTGTGGAGTCATGTGAATTGATCGATCAAATAAAAGCCTATAGGGCCACATTAAAAGCTACGGCGGGCCGGGTTTGGCCCTTGGGCCTCCAGTTTGACACTTCATCATAACTTTTATTTTCAGAATAAATAAATACATCTCTCAGATATTTCTGTGTTTTGCCTCAATGTTAAATTCAGTCAAAATTTTCTGCTGTAACGTCACCAAAGCTTCACTGTTTGGTGTTTTTTTTCTCCAAATGTAAAAATCTGAAGCATCAAGACCCCATTTCCTTCGGACATACCATAGTCACTCTTTTTAACAAGATAATTAAGAGGCTGTGAAACATCAGTCACTTCAGCCTTTATTGGCATTCATTTCTTCAGGGTAGCACAGCAGCCTCCCAGAGGGGCTTCTAAATCAACCTTAAGACCCAAGACTAGTGCTTTAACCCTTTGACTACCCCGCTCTGACTCCGCCCCCTATTCAAAGCTTGTCCTTTGGACATTTACTAATAAACAACAGGTCAGCACCTGCAGTGGCAGGTGATTTATTTGACCCTGAGCAGCGGGGCGGGCGCAGCTTTGAGGAGAGGGAGAGAGCCTGGATGGAGGAGCAGCTCCTCGGCCCTGGAGGCCTGGAAGTCGACGCCCCCTCTCTAAAGCACTTACCACTCACTTAGTTCTGCTTCTCATCTGGCCGGTTTGCTTTATTTCACTCGTAAAAGATGGCAGAATAATTCCAGTTTATCACAGTGAGCTCATAAAGACCCTGGAGGGAAGGTGTTCGCGGCCCCTGTGGTCCCACAATGCCTTGCAACAGTTTTTAGTCACATTATGAACACAAACCTGAATGTGTTTTAACACAGAGGGAAAATATTTAGGCCTTTCAAATTGTGTTTATGAATGGAAATCTAAAAGATGTGGCATCTTTGACTGTTTTTCTGACAAGAATAACTCAAGTGTTTGTTGCGCTACATTCACACAGCAGACAGATGCGACCAAATCCCACTTTTTCCCAGCAGTCTGAGCGGCACAAATCTGACCTTTTCACCCCCCAAACATCCAATCTGTTGCACTTCCACGTATGGAACTAAATCAGATACAAATTGTTGTCCAGGTGTCTGCAGTCAGAACGGTTGTGTTAATCTGACTGGTAGGTCGTTGTATTTGACCTGATGAGGTAAAATCAGACGTCAATAATGGCTGAAAATTATAGTTACAAAATTCTGAAAGAAGTTTGTCTGCAAAGCATCGGAGTGAGACGACTATTGGCCTCTCAACTCTACCTCAAAAAAACATGTTTTTGTTTTAATTGTCTTTAAAAATATTTAGCTCATCGTCTACATGGAAAAACCCATTCAAATCATGTGAATATGTTATTAAAGCATTTTGAAGTTACCTAAAAACTTTGTTGAGATCAGCTTTGGTTGCTTGGTAACGGGGAGAACTCCACTGGGGTTGCTAGGTAACCTGCCCGGGTTGCTAGGTGACGGGCAGTGACGTTACATTTTAAAATTTAAATTTTTGGCCAAAAACCGTCTGGATGTTTTGTTTTTTTAAATGTTTGAGCCGATTTTAGAAGCAGTTGAGACTCAAATGAAAGTAGAAAAAATGCAAAATGTGAATTTCAAATAAAAAGTATCGAACAGCCCAACAGGTCCTGTTGGACCGACTTGCAAAAACCGCAGTATCTCATGGCATAGTGTTCATCATGTCCTCTAGCTATAAAATCTTTCACACACGCTGAGTAAGTGTGAAACAACGTTTTGGGCTATCAAGTAAATCCCATCAAAATCCACAGAGGTTTGTTATCAAATATGGAAAAGTTTAAGGGAATGAATGTTTCTGAGTGGCGCTGTACGCGCCGTCTCGCTGGGAGGTGAAGGAACGAGATTAAAGGACGTTTCCACATCATCTGTCCGCTGGAACGAGCTGATCAGACAAGGCAGCGCGCAGGATGTTGTACGACGACCTAACTACAGCAGAATTACAGAGTAACAGGAAATTAAAAAATTCTTGCAATGCCGATTCACCACTCAGAGCAATTCTTCTGCAGTCGGGCCTGACCCCTCCGTGAACCCAGCCTGAAGAACGAGGAGAAAAAAACAGTCGTGTGCATTATTATATAGTCCCAGACACAATATTTATACCCTTGTAAAGAAGGAAGACAAGTAAAAAAAATTAAAATAAAAAAAACACAGTGACTGTTTAGGCTGCCTGGATTTTTTTACTCAAGCCAAATGCAGATTATTGCTGCAGTCAATTCCCTGCATAATACAGGATGAAGCCCTAAATGTTCCCTCAATAATCACACCAACATTTTATTCTGCACTTTTACTTCACCGGATTCATTTCCAGCGATTAGTTACTATAATTACTAACAATATAACAAAACCTGAAATTCAGAAAACATGTTTGTTCACTGAAATAAATAAAACAGTAATTATTGGGGAAAAGTTTGGACAAAACCGAGTCAGTTCACCATTCAACAATAATTAAACACATTTTTTGAATCTTCTGTTGAGTATTTATTATTTAATCACTGTGTGCAATATTCTGCACCTGAAAATATGGAGAAACTAAAACTACGATGATTAAACAGCAAAAACTCAAAATCTCACTAATTATTTGTGGTCTAGTTTTTAGTGCTGATATCTTAATATGTTTGAAATAAGACAAAACTAAACATTCAGAAAGTTACAGGAGCGTTTTTAAACTAAATAATTCCTTAACGTTTATGGAAAAGGCAGATTGTTTCACTTATGACATCAGAAAAATGTCATTATAAGTTAAATAAGATAAACGTTTTATTTATATGTTTTCAATAAAATGTTAAGTTCCAGTTTCTGCCATGAAACTGGAACTTTTTCATCAATATTGAGGAATTATTGACTTAAAACAAGCTCCTATATGATGCTAAAAAGTTACTTATAAGTTAGTTTTGTCCTATTTTGAGTGAACTAAGAAATTTGCACAAGAACCAAAAATAATTGGTAAAATTTTATGCTTTTCTAGTGTAATAGAAACTAAACAAAAAGTAAACAAGACCTAACTAACTCATAACAACTAGCAAACACACTAGAGACTGATTTAAACTAACTGATGAAGACGACAAAAAGTGACAACAGAAACCGATATGTTGGTATTTGAAGCTTCGTCAGAGAGTTTGGACAGGAGGAAATGCAGCAGAAAACAACAACAGCTTCCCTTTGGCCATTTGTAATCAGCATTATTCTCTCAGTCCTTTTTTCGCAGCACAATCAGAGAGAGGTGAAGGTTTTACTCGGCTGAACGAGTCCTTAGTTAGACTGCGTGCTTTTATGTGGGTGTTATGATGACTTATGGGAATACATTACACAATCACCCCGGGGTCACAGCTGACAGGCTCTGTCAAACTGTAAGCAAACGTGAATGAGTGCAGCGCCTTGCTAAATCTTTAAGTTTCCATGTATAATATTAACAGCGCAAGGGGAGAAGCTGCAGATGTGTTGCTGTGGATTTGTGCTGCATGTGGGAACGGTTAATGCTGCACCTCGAACGCAGCTCCACTGACTGTTCTCATTAGCAAATGAGCTGGAGCGCCGGGTGATGAAGAGCGTCCACGAGTTCTCTGCACACACACACACACACACACACACACACACACACACACACACACACCACACACACACACACACACACACACACACACACACGATTCATGACTTCACCAAAGGTTTTGGTGAATTCACTTCTTTGTTTTAGGAAGCCTGTGCAGCTGCACACACACACACACACACACACACACACACACACCCCACACACACACACACCCTAAAGAGGAGGGAGGGAGTCCGAACTGCGTCACAATGAAACATTAAACTGTTAATGTTTCATCTCTCTGACCTCAACAAAGTGCAGTAGCTGCAGTAAAAGTTTAATTCTAGACATAATTTCACCTCCCCTTTAAAGGCTTTGGCCTTTTTTCAGCTACTTTGATCAAGCTTGTGAAAGTTTCCATAAATTTCATCATTAAATTAAAATTTTCTCATGAAAGAAACCTCCTCAAACTGTCTTGTTGTTCAGTTGAGATTAGGAAGATAAAGTTGAAAAAAAAAAGTTTTTTTTGTTCAGTTTCTTTAGACTGAACAAAAGGAAAAATGTTTGCAAATTATCCAGACCTATAAGAAAGAAACAAAATCATTAAAATTATTTTACCGTTACGTTAATCTGAACCGCTGTGACAGATTCATAAAAAATACTGCAATAGATTCTTCATTTGTCCAAAAGCGTAGTAAAATAAATTTCATACTCACAGGGAGTCCTGAAAACTCCAGTAAAATAAATACATTTGAGGATTTATTTGTTTTTTTTAGAGACTTAGTAGTAAACAGCGGTAGTGGGCAGTGATAGCTAAAAGGTTAGCTGTGCTAACCCTAAGCCCCACCAATACAGTGTTATCAGAAGCTAATGCTAGCGCGCTAACTTAAATTCAAGTTATTTCTGTCCTTGAAAGAGACAACCCTTGAGCACCAATTTAATTTTGACACAAGTTGTTTTTTAATGCTCATAGATTTGCATTGTTTATTTATTTATTTTTTTTATTTATCCAGATAAACCCCGTTGAGATCTAGAGGGACCTGAGCAGAAATCTGCAGCACAAACCAACCTGCTTACAAAGTAAAACTAATTAATACATTTGCACAAGTGTAAAACAATGGAGCACAATTTAAAAGCAGTGAAACTGTGCTAAACATTTTCAAAGCTAGCAAATGTGCTAAACAAACAGCTAGCGCTGCTATTAGCGTGTTAGCACCGTTTTGCTAATCAGTGATAATCTACAATGAGTTGTACGGATGTCATAAAGGTCCATTGCTTTTAGCCATTCTTCAAAAATAGGTAAGACATGATTATGTTATGAATCATTAACTAAAAATGAATGACTTGCTGGACGTGTTTGGACTGAACGCCTCAGATTAGAACGATATTCAACGGTTATTTTGTGGCTGTGAAGCTGAAACATTTGAGAATAACTGACCTAGAAACGGTCAGAGATCCGTGTTTCTGCCTGTAGAAAAAGAAAACAGGCAGTTTTCCCTGGTGGAAACTTTTACTCACATTAAAGTGGAAATTTTTCTGCATTTTTCCACCGTGAGATCAGAAAACTGCAGAAAAAGATTAATTTATTTTCAGATTTTTATACATTTTTGTACCAGTTGAGATAATAAAGATGAAGAGGGCGCCTAAAGCTGACTGAACGCACAGCACACACATCCAGCAGACGGAGAAACATTTGTATTTATTTGGTGCAAATCCAAAAAATAACATCCCTGTTAGATCCGCAGGTAAATGATCCGCCTTTCTCACCAGCTGGCCCACTTAGTCAGTCTGGTCCCTCTGTTGGAAATCAGCGGAGAAAGTTTGGAAACTCGCAGACAAAATTGTTTTAACAAGAAGATAATATATCAGGGTTGGAATATTTTGCGATCTTGGGGAGTGTCGTCTGGGAGTTTTGAGTTAAACTGATGATGGGTTGGTTCTCTGTGATGCACATGGGACCAGAACCTGCAGCAAAGCAAAAGTTAAATTGAATGCATGATTCTTCAAAAATAAAAAAATCACTTTTTGCACATTTTCATTCTTCTATTTGGGTCACTGCTGCTTCTGAAAACAACTCAAGCGCTTAAAACAAAAATCCAATAACTTGCTGTTGAAAAATGAGCAAAACTTTCCAAATGTAACGTTATTGGGGAGTAACTCAAAACAACTCAAATTATAGCTAGCATAGCTGACCTGCTACTAGCATAGCTGACCTGCTGGTAGCATAGCTGACCTACTGCTAGCATAGCTGACCTGCTGCTAGCATAGCTGACCTACTGCTAGCATAGCTGACCTGCTGCTAGCATAGCTGACCTACTGCTAGCATAGCTGACCTGCTACTAGCATAGCTGACCTGCTGGTAGCATAGCTGACCTACTGCTAGCATAGCTGACCTGCTGCTAGCATAGCTGACCTACTGCTAGCATAGCTGACCTGCTGCTAGCATAGCTGACCTACTGCTAGCATAGCTGACCTGCTGCTAGCATAGCTGACCTACTGCTAGCATAGCTGACCTGCTGCTAGCATAGCTGACCTGCTACCCTCTCCCTAGTTTTTACTTTGAATTACAACTTTTTCTTACCTTGTTATGTAGTTGTAGTGTTGACTATTAGTAGCATATGAGATTTAGTGTGTTATGTTGACAACTCTGCAGCTAAAACCAGTGAAGGGAACTGGTTTCAGCTGTGTGACGTTACATGTGTGACGTCACAGTGCAACATGTGCACATCCCAAAAACAGAAAATACCGACATGGTGATAAATTTCTGTGTCGATTAATTCTGGGTTTATGGCCCAGGCCTGCTAGTGCTTCTTGTTTGTCATCACTCTAGAATGATGCAACTCCAAATGTTTTGGTTTAATCTGTCCTAAATACGCTGGACCATAAAATAGCGTGCCACAAAACGAGACATTCGTTTCTCCACATCAGCCTAATTCTCCTCTAACCAAACAATCATTTGGATTAATTGCCAGAGAAAATCCTGGGAACAGAAACACACCAGTGAACCCGGTGTGTGTTTGCAGATTCCTGCAGCAGCGCTGGGTTATTTATTCTCCCTGTCACAAACAGGAGGACTTAGGTGGAGTGTGAGTTGTGTTTGAAAGGTGGTAAACCTGCTGAGGCTCTTTAATTTCCCCCTCTTCGCCTGCATGAGGGATGGTTCAAAGGGTGACTCTCTGACAGGGCATGTGATCGCTCCTCCGTCCTTTATCTGCCTCCCCACATTAGCACGTAAATGAGGCTGCACTTTGGGTTTTGGGAGCTGAAGCGCGCTCAGTGTAAACAGGAGTTGTACTGTTATCATTGTTGGACAGATTCCTGACATCCGAACACCTCCGTTTCATTAACATTCAAAAGGGTCGGGGATTTTGACACTGCCTCTGTTTATACAGATTTTTGAATACTTTGCAACGCGGATTGTTGACGATTTGTGCATCTGTGCTGTTGACCGATTTGTGTGTTTCTGTATTTACAACCTGAGCATTGAAGTGTCCAAAGAGGATAAATGCTGCAATTTAAGTGCAGAAATTCTGTTGCTTCTGCAGCTTTAAATTTATTAATATCCCCTGAATCAGGGGGTGTCCAAAGTGGGCATTTGTGGTCCTTACATTAGTTTCAAGAATTGCAAATTGTTTTAAAAGGACATTTTCTCTGAAAAGGTGTGAAAAATGTTCAGTTCCACACATAATTTTTCTTTAGATAGTCTTTTTTTTCCGTAAGTCATTCCAAAAACATCTAATAAGTTTCTTTTTAGTCAAAAAGATTTGACTAAATACGTTGGCTGAATACGTTCAAGTTTGTAGAGGAAAATGTATATTTTCTTTGCTGCACCAGGAAACAACAGGAAATGTCTCCTTGACATTGAACACAACTTCCTTCTTCAGCAAATGTCAGCAGAAATGGATTTTAGATGTTGTAGGATTTCTCTATTGTCTTTGAGTCATTTCTGCCGCTACCACAAAGCCAATGTGTTTGTGTTGGTTGCATTTACCCAGAATGCCCTGTGATGTAGTCCACTTCCTGCTTTTAGAGCGGTCTCTGGTCCACTTGGCGTTATGCATTTGAACAGGTGTTAGAGAGTTTTCTGGCTATGCAGGTGTAATTATTGTGAAGCATTTTTAAACTGAAGGAATCCGGAAAACATTCAAACTCATTTTAAAAAAACAAGAATTCAAACCTGCCACCATTTTGCTGCAAGGAAACAGAATAAACAGCCGTTCCACCTTTCAGCTCATCAGTGACGTCGGATCCCAATAAAACTGCAGAACCTTAATTACAGAATGATCCCTAGATTTGATCATTAGCATTTATTGAGCGGTAGCTTGTGTGGCTGAGGTTCTGTCAGGCCTGCAGTAGAGCGACTGCAGGTCCTGAAAGTCCATTGTGATGCGAGCCGAGCTTATCGCATGGGAGAGGACTGGCAGGCTCTTAAAAGGTATTATATGTGCTCTCGTTCTCCTTGCCTCTGTTTGACAGGAGCCCTCGGGATGAAAGGGAAGGCAGAGGAAAGAGAGACGTCGCTTCCCGACATGGGGACGTCTTTGTTTCTATTCTCTCCATACCAAGTCTCTCCAGGAATCCTAATTTCCAGCATTCACCTTCCTATCTGCAGATAAAAGCTGGCTGGGGGACGAGGGGGATTTTCTCAAATGAGACAGCTTGTAACCCGTCTGCATGCAGGGGGGCGAGACGAGGCTGGAGCGCCGATTTCAAACCGCTTTTATTCAAACACTCAGAGTTTCTCCAAAGGACGTTTTCACAGCGGCTGGTTTGAAACCTGGATGAGAAACTCAGGATTCTCCTGTGAATCCTGCAAACTACAGGTGGAGAAAAAAAATCTCTTCCATAAAGGATCACAGTTCCTGGTCCTGGGAATTCTGAGTCGCTTTAAAGCTGAACGTCGTCAATATCACATTTCCACTCAGACACTGAACCCATTTTTAAAATTGTTTGCTAAACTAACTTTATGCACAAACCCATTTGTGTTGATAAACTAAAGCAGTTTGGTGCAGGATGATACAGCGGTGTGAAGAAAAGATAAAGGAGAATTCAAAAATTTTGTCTCAAGGACATTTTCAAATTTTATAATTAATCTCAGAAATGTATTAGAAAAACTTACATTTCAACTTTTAGAAATTTTTCTGAAATTTCCAAGATTTTTCTAGAACATTTTTGAGCTTAATCTAAAAATTTTCTTGTTTTTTTAGACATTTCTACGTTTTTTTCTCTAACATTTTTCAGTTTTCAGCTTTTCACAAATTTCCAAATTTACTCCTCCTTTATCTTTCAAATCTAAAAAGCCTTACCAGCCGTCGTAGTTTAAAACCTTAAAAAATAGTTTTATGTAAATGTTTTACTTGTTGTCATAATTTGAACAGAATCTCGTGAGTGAATCGAATCGTGAGCCTGAAACGGGAATCCAGTGGCTGAAAGACTCGATGTCGCCGTGCTTCACCTCACGTTGCTTTCCTGAAACCGCTCTGATTGAGGTTGTTTACTTTTTCTGTTTTCCTGGCAAAGAAGCGGGTGATTAGATGGCGATGTTCGCGGACTGCCAGGGTTGGCAGCCGACGTCTCTAATTCGCCTGCTTGGCATTAAAATTAGGGAGGGGAAAGTGGATGCCAGTCTCTGGGGAGAGGGAGGTGTTAACTCCTAATGGCTTTCTCTGCCACAGCCCTGACATCTGCAGGGCTCCCAGCGAAGGAGAGTGGGGCCTTTTTGAAAAATTAATGGAGCTGAATGCATCTCGCAGCAAGGAGAGGGCCGGATTAATCAGCACATTAAGGGCTAGCCCCGGATTGGAAATAATTATTGGAGCTGACAAGGTGCAGAGGTGCCAGTGCCAGCTCCTTTCAGGAATGCATTTTAAAAAGCAGTTTAAAAAGCCTTCAGATGTTGGCATTATCTTGCGTGACCAAATTAGGAGCAAATGAGAAAAGTTTATCTGGCATTTTGGAGTATTGAAAGAGCTTAGGCTTTATAAATTATACAACGCGCGCGTGGAAGTGTGCAGATTTGTTTCTGCAAGGCCAAGGGGGGAGGGAGGGCTGGAATAATTATAAGGAAATCCTTATTTTAAAGCAAAAATCTAAATTAAAATAGAAACATTATAGGTCTGAGATTTAATGTGGATGCAAGGAACTTTATGGTGAAAGAGGGATTAATTCAAATTGGTGCTTGAGAGAATCATACTGTTTGTGCGAATGAAAAGTGGATGTCTTAACACCCTGAAAGCGCCAGACGGTAAACTGATTACTGTTGACCACCCATGAAATGCAGCAAGCAGGAGGTGGTGGAGAATGATTTAATAAGCGCCATGTTTTTCTGCCTTTCACCAATAATCCGCTATAATTTTCCCGGGGAAGTGATTGGCCATGGGTTAATATTCTGTACCTTTCATACATCGTTTGCTTCACAATCAGGCGAATTTGCAGATATTTCACAATTTTTATGATATTTACACAAATTAAAATAGCACATTAAAGAAACGTGCCTGATTACCTGCCCCACCTTGTGATTCCTTGACATTTTAGCCCAGTTTTGTGCCCCAACTGGTGGGTGATCTGAGCGTTCTGTTGGCAGAGTAAGACCATAATGGATTAGCAGTAATAATGTTTACATCTTCGTGCCGGAACAAGACAACACCTTTGAAGCCAAGCAGTGCAGCCATCAAAAGGAAGTGTGTGAGGAGAGCCAAATGTTTAGCTGGCTGTTTGATCTTTAAAGCCCGCCGATCAGATATGATAGCGATCTCCATTATGACTCTTATTCTCTTTTAGCTGCAGCGGCTCTCCAGGTAATGGGGAAAGCACTCAGTGGCAAATTGGAGGGCCTGAGTGGCATCTATCACCTTCACCATCTCAATGAAAGAGCCGCAAACTTCCGGGCCGCCGAAGGAAAACCTGCAACGCTGCGAATGAGCGATTACTTCTGCCAACACGGATGTAATTCGGCAGCCTGCGATGTTGTCCCCGTTCCCCCGCCATGTAATTACAAAAGGCATGACGAAAAGTCTCACCCCAGAAAAATAGGAGGATGTGCAGATGCTATCGGGTTTGCTACAAAGCCGATTAGATTTTACCTGCATTTAAAACGCAGGTAAATTGAAAAAATAAGTAGGAAACAGAGCATCTTAACAACCTTGAAATTAGACTCGTTTTTATGGAGCTAATATCTGAAATTCTGCTGTTTATTCTCCATCCGCCTGTTTTTCTGTTCTGAGATATAATTGTATAAAAGGATGAAAAAATGCTGCAGCTGGTTTGTTACTATTCCAGTTTTAAATCAGGTTTATTTGTGAAGCAGTTCAAAGAGCTTTACACTGTAAAAACACAATTCAGTTAGAAAACAAGTATAATTAGTCAAAATCATCAAGTAAATATGCATTCATTTATTATTTATTTCCTACACATTACTATGCAATATAAATATAAACTAAGGTTTATTTTTCACATCTGAAACATACATGGGAAAAATGTCACATGTACAATGTTGTTTCACATGTCACTGGAATATAATTTCAATAATTTGACACATGGGAAAATAATCCAGGTGTTCCCTCGTTTTTTTTTACATCACACAAAACTGTATATTTTTCTACATGTGAAACGTGTTCACATGTCACTGCCGATTATAATTTCCACATGTGAAACACGAGAGAACATTTCATGAGTATTTCACGTTATTGCACATTATTATTTAGATAGCTACACAAGTTGAGGGGACTTTCACATGTGCAGGGTTTTCTAACATACTTCACATGTTACCACACATGTGTTTCACATTTGGAGAAACATTTGAGATGTGGAAAGTTTCCGCCTCATGTAACGACAGAAAACAATTTCCAGTTGTAAAACTAAATGTGTATCAGAGCATCATTGTGTGTTGCAGTTTCGTTTATAACCACTCAACAAAAATTACATTTCTCATGTGATTTTCACATGGGAATTTACCTGCGTTTCACATAATAACCATAAAAACATCTCCCATTTGTTTTACACGCGTCTCACAGTTTAACATGTGAAATGAATCCCATTCCTGGTTGATCTCAAATCTCCCAATGTCAGTTCTCACATTGTGGTGTTTTAAACCTATAAAGGGTCATATGTTGCACATGTTCCTGCCGTGCAGCTGGAGGGTGCAGAGCTTAAACCTCTACATTTGTAAAAATCCAGCAGGATATTTACCACCTGTAAACGCTCACATTTAAGTAAAACTCCAATTTCCCCAGATCTGCGTGCGTGTGATTATTCGTCTGAGCGCTCGACCTCAGCCCGCTGCCTCAGGGGGAGACAATGGAAAAAACTCTCGTTTTCTTTCTGTGACATGGGAAAATGTTTTTGCTTTTGCTTTTGCCATAGACTGGTTGGTAAAGGAGAGAGTCCTGACCAAAGTTTAAATCAAATGGAAAAGTCATTGATTGGCAAATCCCGTAAACTCAGCAATTGACGGCAGATAGCTCCAAAATCATGCCAAAACTTCGAGTTAGGTGTGTGTTTGTCATTAGCTGCTGCAATGTGTAAATTAAAGTCCGTGCAAACACTAAAAACATCATGGAAAATTTCACAACTTGAGGTTAATTTGCAACAGATCGCTAACACAATGAGGAATTTAAGAAAGAGCATCCCACACTGAAACCATTCAACAGTTGTATGAGCAATAATTAGCGAATCGTCATCAGTCATCATCCACGTTGCACAAATTTTAAAGACAAATGTCATATTCATGGGAGATATCTGCAGTTTTTCCCACATAAGTGGCATCCTGGAGAATTTGGTAAATTCAAACATTTCCCTCAAGGTTTTATTACTCTTGGAAAACATGACTCACAGATAGTAATGAGACGTAAAGGGATGTGAGGTGTGTCCGTCAGCAGCACTTATAGCTTCATTACAACATAACGAGAGGTGCAGATGAAGCGACTTTATGTGCTGATATCAAACATGTGTGAATGTGTCCAGAGAACGAGGCAGCGAGGGAACTTCACTCAGGTTCGCAGCAGAAAACGCGCTCAAGCTCTGCTTATTACCGACACGTTCTCTCTCTACTTATTGTTTTAAGCTATTATTGTGCAGATTTGATTCAAAAGCTACCACAATACCCCCAAAACCTCCCAAACTGCCTCTCATACCTACTAATTTCACATAATTTACACTTTATTCTTTCTTGGTTGAGTTTCTCAGATGTTCTAATTACTAATCTTCGACTTTTGTTTTCCTGGGTGATAAATACGGCGTGACAGCGGCATTTTTCTCTAAACCACCAGCGACTAAAACTGGATGAGAACCCAGTTTTATTTTGCCACCATGCAGAGAGTTTGCTTTAATGTCGGAGAAATGATTCAGAAAGTGGCATCTTTTGGTCTCCATAACAAACATCAGACACTACCTACATGTCAGCTGATCTGGGGGAGTGGTGCAGCAATTATTAAAAGAAAGTTTTTCTTTGTGCTTTTACAGTTTAATCGGTTCTGACCGCCGATGACGTCACTGTTGCCCGGATGTTCAGACAAACAAAGCACAAACAGAATGTCGACATCTGAAAAGCATGAAAGGTGGAAAATGAGGAGCTTCGTCTCGATCTTCCTCGACTCAGAAACTCAGTGTGGAGAAACTTAAACGACGGTTGAACTGCAGAGGAAACAAAGGGAGCGGAAAGAAGGTAGTGTTGGTTGGAAGGTAGGGTTTTTGTTTCGGGTCACAGAAGCTAGTAGCTAATAGCTACTAGCTAGTAGCTAATAGCTACTAGCTAGTAGCTAGCTCTCACCAGCGCTAGGCCGTCTGGGCCCAAGTTTCTACTTACAGGTAGAAATATTTCATTCATTTTTCTGCTTTAAATTTCTCATATTAAAAACCAAATATGTGTGCAGTTACATAAATTTAGTAGTTTGACGTTTCAGAGCCATGGGAGCTTTAACTGGAACAAAGTGGAGGATCCATGATGCTGTGGGCCGAGAAGCCTTGTTGTTGTTTATATCTTGAAGTCATTTGGATGACATTAAAAGGTCATCCAAAAGGTCAGTGGACGGTCTGAAGCAAAAATGAGCACAGAAACGCCTCAACGTGGTCGTTGTGGTAGCCAGACATAAACAGATCCCGGCTGAATAAAAGAAAATGTGAAAAGACAAATTGGTCCAAAGTCCATTTCTCTGTTCACTGACCATCTGAAATGCGTGTTGTCCACCAGGTTGTTTGTTTTTTTGAGTCTGTTGCATCCCTGGGGAATTTCAACCCACTCTTCTCTGCAGAATTGAGATTTCAAGCATGAAGTTTGAGGTCATGCCACACTGATCAGATTTGGGTCAAAACTTTGACTTTCATTTGATTTGTTTGAGTTCCTGAGAGGTAAACTTGCTGGTGTGCCATATTTGATGTGATTAGTGGTCAGAGAGATTCTTTCCTTTAGTTATGAGGCGGAGAGACGACAGTTGCTGCGTTTCCACCAACCATGTAATCCTGCGATTCGACATTTTGAAAATAAATCCACCAATTTTGACAAAACCTGTTTTTGGATCAAATATTTTGGTGCTTGGATGATTTGGTTTTGTCAGCTGTTTCAAATTTGATTTCCCAAAACTGCAGGGAAACTTTATTCTCTTCAAGCGAGTCGCTTGATCAACCAGATGTTACTTCTGGCAAAAACCACAAAGAAGAAGGTGACAGGAAGTAGTTGGGAGATGATTTTTTAATGACTAACTGCATGAACAAGCTCATTCACATGTGATTTCAACTGCATTTATTACTCATTATTTAAACATCACCATTGCAAAATTAGCGTAATATTTAGTTTTGTGCACATTTGTAATGAAAATGCAACTTTCATTCAGTCAGTTGGATCAAACCAACTATAAGTGATGTTGGTGGGATTAAAATTTGTCTTAAATGACAAACCAACCCTGCAAGAATCCGATCTCCAAATACAACAGTGATGCAACAAAAGTGAGCTCTTCCTCTGTGACCGTCAGGACGGGCGAAGCCCACCCAGACTGTTTTGTGCTTTTGGAAGAAGTTTCTTGCTGACTTTACATGTAAGCTCAGTAAATCCCAGAGGTTTCTGGCCGGGTTTAGGTGTGGAATTTTCTCAATTTGTTGGAAGATATTTCCACCCCAGCAGAGCCAGGTGTTGATCCCGAGAACCTCTCCAAATAACAAAGCTTCATATCTCTACGAATGAAGAAATGCTTCATTAAGGGGAGAGTTAGTTTGCATTTTTGCGGTCATATCAGCCCGCAGCTTTATCCCAAGGCTGCCTTAATCAGGTTTCTGAAGCATATTTCTAAAACAGTCGATAGGAGAAGATGCTGCTGAGCTTTCCCACAGTGGCAGCGGCGGATTTTGTTGCAGGTTGAAATCAGTTGTGCAGGTGCACAGAGTGAATTTTCTGATCCTTATGAGCAGCGGTCACACATGGCCGACTCTGCCTGGTTCAGGCCACAACAGCCTCAGCAGTGTTTCTGCAGACCAAGTCCTCATAGAACAACAAACATGTTTCGGTTTGTTTGGTGAGAATCTGAGACGATCAGTCTCTGTTCTTACATGTGGCTCAATCAGCTGTGACACAGCAAACGTTGCATCGTTTGTGGACTTAAAGCAGCGGAGCGGCCAGATGTTTGAAGTGGTCCGAGGGTCTGAGGAGTCACTTTGGGATTCGTTCTCATCTGCTTTAGGGGGAAATGATAAGATGAAAGGAAACCAATAGTTCTTCAGTTGACGAAAAGATTTTAAGGGTGACTGATTATGCTTTCTTGAAAAGGTTTCGATGGATCTATGAACAATAGGAAACATGTTTGCTGCATTTTCTTTTTTGACAAAATAATTCTTAGAGAATTAGATTTTAGTCTGATCAGTTTCAGATTGAGCTGATTAAGACGTCCTGTTACTTTAAATCCAAATAACTGCTGCTGGCCACGCCCCCAAACTCAACGTGAAAATGGCTGCGAACAGATTAGCCTAATTATACAATCAAATATCTTTGAAAAGCAGAAGTGGAGCCTTCTGCACAACCAACAAAAGCAGCAGGTGTTTTCTGGGTGGTAAGTCAACAACAAGACGCTCGTCTTATCCAGCAGCCATTGCTTAGCGCAACCAATCATGCTGGAGCTCAGCTCGGGTTGCTAGGTGACGACTCTGTTGCCGTTGCTAGGTGACGACACTATGATTGTGACTTAACAAGCAGAAGGTTTTAGAAACGACTCGCTTTCCAGGCACCATAAAACAAAAACAACTTATTGCCCAAAAAACATTCTGGGTTTTTTTTTAAGAGCTTGGTTTGTTTTCAGAAGCAGCTGAAACTGAAATCGAAAAGTTTATTTTGAAGACAAAATAAACTTCAAAATGCTCTTGGATTAATAAATATGAATATAAACAGTGGTGGACACACTTCAGCTAAAGTGCTAATAGCAAAGCAAATTTTTCGTCTTGCGTTTCGTGTTTTTGCTGATTTTGAAAACGTTTAGCGCACTTTGTTTGCTCTAAAGTAATTTTTCCAGATAAATTCTTTTGGGCTGTTTTATAAACTTTTAGATGATTAAATTTCAACATCTGTGTTGAAGTCAGGGTTATTCTCCGCGTTGTGTCCTTTCTTTAGAAGAAATGATCCCAGTTGTTTTAGTTTTTCTGTTACCACTGAGCAGCTGCACATCCCTTCCAGGTATTCCTATTAGAAAAGCTTTTCTGCTGAGAAGACCATCTGCTTTCCGCTAACGATAATAGGCAGCCGTGATCTGAAGAACGTTTCCGATTTAAAGAGACAAAGCTCCAAACGCTTTTTAGAGGTTTTAGCCCTAAAAAGTGAACATAATTAACTTTTAATTGATAAATAAAAGATGGATTCCACATTGTGGAGCTGGTCATTAGTTATAGTTCCATCTTCCTGCAGCATTTTATGGATGTAGAATAAGCAATAAAGCCATTAATTGCAGGATCAATTAATAAAATGAGCTCGATAATTTCCATTTGCATTTTTTATTGTTTTTCTCTTTTTACCAAAATCTGAATGATAAAAGTCTTTTTCCTGTTTTTGAAGAACAATTCTGTTTTGATAAAATATTGATTTATTTTGAATATTTAAATGTCTTCCAGTTCCAGAATTAAATGTTACATTAGAATTTAAAGTTTATTAATATTTTTAAATTGTTCTTGCCTTGTTGTCATTATTGCGATACTTGATAATATTATCGTTTATCGCAATAATTTCTGCGATAAATGAGATTTGCCTAAGCATAACTCTTCGCTTTGAAATGTTTTCCTGCCTCAAAAGTTTTTGCAAAACTGTTATCAACACGCATAAGACAGAAAACAGAAAGAATTTTTTTATTTGCACGTTAAATTTGGGTAACATCCCAGACTGAATAATTATTACGTCTAACCAAGTGTTTTATCACCAAACTTTTCTTTTGTGAACAAAAAAAGGATAAAAATAATGATCATTTATGTCAAACATGCAGCGAGGAAATTCAGAGCCGGTAATTAAACTTTCCTAAAGCCTCCAAAAGAGATTTTATGAAGGCCAAAGGTCGCAGGCTGCCACGGCGCCGCTGTGAGAGTGCTGATGGTACAGTGCAGCGGCTGTGATAAAGGGCAGCTGCCAGCGATTTAATGAGGGAGCAGGGGATGTGGCCCCCCCGCTGCAACTCATCGCCACTTAATGGCACCACTAATCCCTGCAGAGACGGTGCTGTACACACAATTGGTCCTCCCTTCATGTGGCGAAATATCCCGGCAACACTTTCTCACACCCGGCACTGCCAGTTAGCTGCTCACAATCACTCTGCGCCGCTGCCTCCGCTCAAACGACGCTGACAGAGAGAAGATGAGGCGGCTGGCTCGCGCAGGTGATTCGGACTGGAACACGCTTGTTTCTCGCTAACACCGCAACTTCATCCACTTACGAACTTGTTTGCAGGTGTAAGGGGCTGGGAGGTGTAAAGATGTGCCCATTATTTTTCACTGCAGGGCTGACTGCTGTTGGCCCCATGCTGCTAAACTGCAGGTCAATGAGCGCTCAAGCTTCCACGGTTATTGTGGTGCGAAGGGTGAGGACACATCCATCAGCTCTTGATGTTATTTAAAGCAGACTTAATTGGCCCAAGGTGTGAAATGTGATCTATGGATTGCCGGTTCATTTGTTTTTCACAACACTACACTATTATAAAGTGGGCATACCCCGACCTGTTAGCGCCGGGAGGAATTCTGCTCGACATTTTCCCTCCTAATCTATTCAGATTCAACTCGTATCAGGTCTCCGTTAGCCGTCCCATCAAACCCGACGACTTCGCTTCAGTCCCTTCAGACGAACTGGGCTTTCTGATGCTCTTCACTCTGAGGCACTTCTAAAAGCACAGCTGCACATATGGCTTATGACTTCCAAAAAGCATAAAATCCAAACCATACTCAGCAAAAGGAGGGGAAAAAAAAAACAACAAAAAAAAGACCCATTTCACAGCAGTTGTGGTGTCACAGATCGGAGAAGGTAATGCGTCTAGCAGCAATGTCAAAGCACAGCGGGGCTTGTAAAACATCCCAGTATGTTAACATGACTCATTTAAGGCAGAAGCATGTAGAACATAATCGATTTCATTCCCAACTGGGACTTTGACTCACTTACGTGAAGAGAGATACTTATTTCTCTTGTCTGGATAATAATTTACAGATTTACTCTCCGTTTCTATTTTCCTAAGAGAGGCAACATGATTCTTTACTTTCACATCTGTTTTTGTTTACGACGACCTCGGCATGAAAATTCGGGGGGCATTTTGTTCGGCCCGGCGCACACCTGCCCCACTCCGACTTCTTTCATGCCGAGACATTTGCTGGGCGCCGTCCGAAACGCCAGCAAAATAAGGCCAGATGAGACAGAACTGGGCTGCGTTTCCATTACAAATGTGTGAAAAACGTTGTCAGTGCTCCGCTAATGACAAAAAACTAAACAATTTCACAACTTTAAACAAAGAATCACAATAAAAATCAAGTGAATACGTTTTTTCACACCGTAAGTCAGTGGCTCCAAAAATTTATAGATGCTTTCCATGAATAATAGCTGCTTTACGAAACGTCAATCATCCACTAATTTATTAAAAACTAACTTTTGCGATTTCTCTGTTTCTGTTAAATAAGAAATACAATTAAATTTACGTGTGGATAAATTTGTTTATGCAATAATAATTAAAAAACATGCCACAAGTACTTCCTGTTTTCTTCTTCGTAGTTTTCGCCAGTAGTAACATCCGGCTGTTGATCATGTGACATTAACCGTCTAGAAGGACCGAAACCTCAAACTTGTTAAAAGTTCATTGCTAAATCTGGTTTCTGTGTCAGAAATCCTTCCAATTTAGATCAACTGCTCACAGTTTGATAGGAAATGATGTCAGAATTTTGTGCAACTCATCAGATAATCAGCAGGAGCATAAATAGATGCACAGTATCAAAAATGTGATGCGAAAAATGTGTTTCTATTGCAGTTTTGTGTAATTAACCGATTTCAATTCAGCCAAAAAAATCCCAGCGGCAAAAACAAAAGTTATCGTTCTTTTAATTTGTGTTTCCGGTAAGCAAATTTATTTTCAAAATGTGAAATTGCATAATTATACTGTCAATAGAAACGCAGCTAGTGGAATCCTGGACTGATGCGTTGAGAACGACTTTGGGCCCAAAATGGATTTGCAGCCTGGATTCCTAATAAAGAACGCTGTCAGGATGCCATTCAGTTTCCTAAATTTATCTCCCACTTGCCCCGAGAGCAACATGTTCCCAACCCGGACAGCATCATTCATCTGCATCCGCTTGATTAAACTCTGCATTCGGTGGTGAATCATTGCCTGCGATAATTGTGATGCTCTGGATCTCAAGTGTTTTGTGGTGCAAAGAGCGAAAGGATCCTCAATCATTCTGGCTTTATAAGTTAATCAAAAGCTCTCGATGGCACAGATTCATCTTTTACAGCGTCGCAGGAAGATGCAGGATGCAGAACCTCAAGGGGAAATTTTTCATATTTCTCTTCAAGATGGATTATTGGGGGGATTTTGTCAACTTGAAAGCAACGAGATTAAACAATGAATTAAACAGTGGGAGGAAAATGTACATGTGTTTTTCACTCTTGCGGTTCTCACTCACCATGAACATGAACATTTGAGTTTTGGGGCGTATAAATAGTTTTCTGTGGGATGGACAGCTTTTAAAATTTCAAAAAGAATTTTGTTTGTTTTTTAGTAAACTGGGTTGAAATTATTTTTATACTTTTGCTGACTTTGCCAATATTCTGGAATCATTTTCTATAAAAACTGGAGGATTCCTCTTTATATTAATTAGTATGATTCCTGACAGAACCCAGACTTAGACATAATTTCTTCAGAAGTTGGTTGTTGTTTTAGTTCAGTTATTCCTAAAGGTGCTTTTGATGTTTAGAAATATGTCAAGTTTTTGAAGAACTTGGTTTCTGTTTCATTATTTCATGCCAACAAAAGCTTTAGCATCATTATTGTGGGTATTTTAACACATTCTTTATGCAGATTTGCTGAAATATTGCCTTTCTGTGCTGCTGTCTTAATGTCACCAATCTGAATGTGCAGCTGAACCGATGTGAGAGCAAATATTTCTGTAAACAAATCGTAATTTTTGGTGTTGAGCGTTTATATCTCACACTCTGTCGCTAAATTAGCACTTTGCCCTGACGTTCCTGCTTCTTTATGTATGGAAGACCAAGAAGCCCAAAAAGGTGTGAATTTCATGTGTCTCATACATAAAGTGCGTCGTCAACAGCCCAGCAACTGGAAGGCGAATGTACATGAACAAACCGTCAGCGACGGACAGATTGCTTAATAAAAACACCAAACCGCTCCAGAAAGTGACAGAAAATAAAACTGTGAGACAAACACAAGGAAACATAAATGTTTCCTAAAACATTTCAGGATTCAGTGGTTCTTGGTGCAGCGCCTCCACAGGCAAGGAGGGGAACAGGGTTTCCAAGGGTTTGAAAATCTAATAAATGTTGAGATTTTGGGATCAAACCGAGTCTACTGCTCTGTCTGGTGGGAAAACTCTGAAAGCACAATCAGATTTTTCTGCAGCTCCTTTTGCAGGCAAATATTTGGCCTCATGATGGAAAAGGTTTGCAAGTGAAAGACAAATCTGTGTTGTCTTTATCCTGCAGAGCTGAGAGCACATGAAGAGCCACCCTGGACCGAAGCCTCGCCGTTATTGCCCCATCATCCTTGACAAATAGAGCAGCAGCAGAGAGGCCCTCTGTGAGTGAGCTGTAACTTTCGGCAGCCCCTCGCAGGTGTGGGTGATCTTTCATGCTCCTCCACCGCTTTGGAGTCCCATCTCTGGCCTCCATCAAACGTGAACGTGCCGCCCCAGGTTCAGATTAACTCCACACTGACAGACCAAAGGCCTTCCCCTCCTCCTGGGCCCTTTCCACCCCGACTCACATGTCTCCCACTACGGGGGGAAATTAGGGCCAGTTTAGCAGATCTTACAGGGCCACTAAACACCACCTCAGATCCCGCACTGATTGCCCCGCTCCGTCCTCTGTGTCCCTCCCTCTGGCTCCACTCCCATTCGCTTATCTTGGCCTGTGGCAGCTGTCCGATCTGAACACACACACACACACACACACACACGCACACACACACACACACACACACACACACACACACACCTTCCTCCAACTTGTCCTGAGAAAATATATAACTAACTAAAACAGTCTCTCAGTCGGGTAAATAGATAATATCAGTTTAGTCACAATGTTTGCTTTGCTTTCTCATGGAAAAAACACCAGAAAGATGCATGATTACACATAAAAACTAGTTACAGCAAAAATAAGTAACATATTTGTTCTGTGTTTTCTTTAATATGGCAAAATTTCCTTATTGATTGACTGAATTAATTGGATTGATTGTTTGTCTCTGCATTCATGTACAATGACGCTAAAGGTCAACTCCAACAGTAGGAATATATTCAATATAAACATAATGACATTTACATTATTTACAATATTAATCAGTTAGATGCAGATATAACCTCCATATAATTAATGTCTGTTAGCGTTCAGGGTGTTAATCGATTTTAAGCTTTTTCCATAAATTATTTGGTTAAAATCCAGGGTAGAATTTGGATTAAAATAATAGAAGAAAAAATAACTTATGAGCAAAATAAACAGAAATAGAAAAACATTTGAGTGCCTTATTTTCTAAAATACATTTCACAAACTGGTTTTACATGTTAGATCTAATTTGCACATGTGAAACACTTGTTCACATGCTGCTACACACACTAAATCCCATGTGAATCCCATGCTTCCTTTATTTCTACACTGTCAAATTTGCACATGTGAAACACATGTGAAAACGTTCTCTTTGTATCTCCACATGTGGAATAAATTCAGGAGAAACGCTCCAGGATATAAAAAGTATCTCATGTGTTTCCACTGTTATTAAACAATAAAATTTGCACATGTGAAACACAAGGGAATGCATTAATGCTACAATTATACTATTTGCACATGTGATACACAATAATTTTCAATGTATAAGAAGTATTTCACATGTGCTTATAATTCTACACAATAAAATTTGCACATCTAAAACACATGATAAATATAGAAAGTATTTCACATGTGCTTCCATTATTACTACGCTGTGAAATTGCCACATGTGAACACATATTGCAATAGTTACTCAGACACACATGTGAAACACTCCAGGAAAAATATTTAAAATATAAAAAATATTCCACATGTTTTCTATATCAATAAACAAAAAACTTGGTCTTGTGAAACTTTTCCACCTTTTAGATTAATACATGAACTTTAGATGCAATAATCTAAACATGTGAAGCAATTTTATGTGTTTCACATGTTACTACATAATTATTACTTCTTTTGCAAGCCACATTTGAAACACATTTGACCAAATGAAATGTAGAATCTAAAATTCAGAATTTAAAACATCATCACACTCTTTATTATCTAATTGCTCCATGTTTCTCATGTGCAGAATACACGATTCACATCCTTCACATGTGAAATTCCCATGTTTTATCCACTGGGCTGGTTTTTCCGGAGGGAATGTGCTTTTGATAGAGGATTGAAGCGTCTGGTTTGCTGGTTTATGAGGAACTGTAAGAGCTTCTTCATCAGTTATTATCCAGGTCGGATTCGGTCATCACACCTTTACCTGGCCTGTAGCGGCGCCGCTCAAACCCAGCGGGTCCAGTTTGAAATTAAAACACTCAGAGACACTTTAAGTTTTACCCTCACCTCACAGCAATTACGGCTGATCGGCCGCTCTTTGGCAAACTGGTTAGATGTTTGGGTGAGACCTATCATTTGTCTCTCTTGTCAGTTTCCTGTTTTCCTGAGCAACTCCCTTGACCCGGCTGGCAGGCCCGCCTGCCCTGAAGAACACTTTCCCTTTCCTCACGGCGCTCCGAGAAGAAAGGAGGGAGGCTGGGATGGAGGAGGCGGAGGAGTCGGTGGGGGTCTGACTTAATCTGACCCATTGCTCAGGTCAGTGAGCTGCTTACAGGGTCTATCCAAACATAGGAGCTTGTTTTGCTAAAGCTGTGGAGAGAAGAAGTACCCTTTTAAATCAATGCTTTCCTCAGAGCGGTGCACATGCAAGGTTGTTATGCGTGAAACCACAGGAGGCAGAGCTGGCACACAACCAGCGGCGCGCTCCTCTTCTCCACACTCCCCCGCCCCGGAGGGAAAAACTCGCCTCTTTACGCAGCCAGAAACTTCTCTCGAGTTGTTTTGCTGCATTTTTAAAAGCTCAAGTCTTTTGGAGCAATTTCCCCCACAATTGCTTCGGCTCGCTCAGACGCAACTGCATTTCCATCCGGGGCTTCGCTGCTCTTCCTATGACTAGAAGAAAATGGGAGGAAGAACTGCTCTCTCTTTCTTTCTAAAACGCATCCAGCTGTGTGTACTTATCTTTTTCTCTTGACATATTTTCACCCAAAAAAGTTGGGGCCTGATCTAATCGCGGCCCGCGTGTGTTTGCAGCGGTTTGAGAGTTTCTCCTCCGCTGTTTGGGTATCACATGATCTAAAGAGGAATGTAGAAATCAGCCAGATTTATTGTTCCTGTGTGACTGAGCGCTCGCAAAGGCCAAAGACGGAGAGGTTTCCTCTGGCTTCAGGAGGCATTTAAGGTATCTTTTGAAGTGGCCGGGAGATTTTCGGGGCACTAAACTGCCTCCTCTGAGAAGACAAGACGCATTGCCTCTTTAGAAGTGAATTGTCATCTAGATTGAATTTTTATGAGCGCCTGAAGGCAACGCTGCAAAAACTCAAAATCTCACCAAGGATTTTTGTTCTGGTTTCTGAATAAGGCAGAACTACAGTTGGGTAGTTACTTCTTACTCAATTACATTTACTGGAGTTACTTTTTGATCAAATGCATCTTTGCTTTCCTGCACTTTTTACTTTGACTTGAGTAATTTTATGATTCAGTATTTTTACTCCTATTTGAGTAAAATATCCGGATTTTTCTGCCCACTGAATGAAAAACAAACGTGTTTCAACCAAAGATTCACTGAACACAGACACACCTTTTAATTAAAGTCACATAATTTTTTTATTGAAAGAAACGGATTTGGAAAAATTTTATTTTTGCCTGATTTAGTGATTTTACTACTTACATGAATTATTGTCATTTTGGTCCTTGAAACACTAAAATGTCCACATAACTCTATATTTTGGTTCATCTGATGATGTAACTGTTAAATATTAAATGATTGATAATTTGATCACTCAATACTTTTTTTTTTTTTACCAAATACGTTTTTACTCTTCCTTGAGTAAAGATATATTGAAGTAGTGCTTGTCTTACTTGAATACAATTTTGAAGTACTCTACTTTCAGCAAGATTTCTCAGCTTGTTTTAGATCAATTATTCCTATATTTCTAATTACTATGTTACTAGTACATCTGCCAGTGGTTTTTATCAGCATTAATGTAGTTTTATGTGTTTTCCAGGCACATCTTGCCGTTTTATAGAATAAACAAGTAACTGTGTTACCGTCAGTTGTTAATAAATGTCAAATCAAATATGACTGAAAACAAATTTGACTTAGTAATTTAATGCTTTGAAATTGTGCCTCTGTCTCTTTAAGACTCCACCTTCAGGAAGTGATCATAACTTGGCTTTTTATTAACCCTTTAATGCTTTTGCCAGCGTTTCACTGAGAAGTGGCTCCTAGAATGAGCTCATTGCTAATTGCTGCTGGCTAGTCTGAAGGAGTGAAGTCAGGGAGGATCAGCGTCTCGAAGGCGGAGCTTGGTCCAATCAGGCGTTTTGCAGCTGAACGCTTGCCTTGGAGATTAAAGGATTTCTCAAACATGCATTAAGAAAAATCAAAGCAACATTCCTGGTTTGTTTTTGTGATTGATGTAAAGTTCAGAAAAGTTGATTTTACGTAATGTTGCCCCTTTAAAACAAGCTCCGATATTTTGTTCAAATACTTGTAAGTTAGTTTTGTCTTATTTCAAGTAAACTAATATATTCGAACTTGAAACTAGATGAAAATACTTAGTAATATTTTGTATTTTTGCAGTGAACATTCTCAAACCGATGAGTTTCTTTCTGGATTTTTCTCCCTGAGCTGGAATGAAACCTGATAAGAAATTTTGCTTATAAACTTTGATAAATATCAGAAGCTACTATGTGGAGACCAGCGGTTATTATCCAGCAGGTCTGACAAACATGGCCACTGGTAAAAGGCTCTGCTTCTGACTGTAAACAATGGCTCTAATTTACTATAATGGCTGTGTAGGTCTAAAGCTCTGGGAGATGCAATGGCCAGTCTCAGTAGCTTAATTATCTTTCTAATTTGTATTAGCACTTGCTATCCTCTCAGGGATAATTATGTATCTTGTGTGTGAGCGAGCTTAATGAGGTTAACTCGAGTCTTTGGAATAGGATTTCAGTCGCCTCAAAGGCGGAGAAAAGCTGCTGATTGCTGTGTTTTTCTCCCAACTAGATGATGACCATTAAGTCGTTTAAATCCCGCCGGAGCGCAGAGGTCCACAGGAAGTGACTCCCTGGCGGCGGCTGCATGTTAGCGTGGCACTCCAGCCACATCATGACTGGCCCTGCAGAGGATAGCGAGGGGAACTGGAAGGGGCACAAGCAGAGTGACCTTTTTCCAGTTACACAAAATTGGTGTGTGGCAAAAATATTCATTTGTGCTGTTATAATTTTTATGATTTCAAAAAATAAAACTTTTTCCAGAGATAAAAAAAAAAACTCTGAGAAGTAGCTCTGATAATGAGCTACCATGTTTGCTAATTGCTGCTGGCTAGTCTGAAGGAGCTGAGGGGATTAATCACTGCAGCAACATTTTCAAACTAAACAACTGAAAACATTTTCATTTAGTTAAATAAAGAAAAACAGTAATTAATACCACAACGAACTGGAACTATAATGTTTATGAAACTAAACATACTGAAATTATAGATATACTTATCTATAATTTATAGTATTAATACCTTATTGATGTGTACATATTTACAAATCTTTGTCTTTTTTAATTCTTCTCTTAAAGATTAACCAAAAGTATGAAACTAAACTAAAGCTACTATAACTAAACTAAAACTAAACAATATTTAATAATAACCAGCAAACATTAAAAACTAATACAAACTAACTGAATTATACAAACAAAATTCACAAAAAAATAAAGCTAAACTATAAAGAAAAAGCCAAAACTGTTCTGACCCTGCTGAGGAGGAGGAGCTTCGTCTCGAGGGCGGGGCTAAGTCCATGGAGATTAAAGACTGATGCACGAAAGAATCAGAGCAACACAACAGGCATGTTTCCAATGTGGGAATGACATTACGACATGATGTGAAGCTCAGTTTTTCCATGACACCGCCCCTTTAACCCGGCTTGTAAACATCCGAGCTTTCCCTTTAAGCAGCCGACAGACTCTAATGGCTGAACCTCGTCTGCTGATAAGAATCAGAGAATGTCAGCATCAGATTGGTGTATCCTCGCTATCGTTCCCTCTGCTGCCTCGCAGGCCTCTGTTCAGAGACGCTTTCAGGAAATCAAGTCGCCGTGCGCTGAACTGAATCGTGTTTAGCAGGTATTGATAAAAGCCGATAAGAGTTTGCTTCCTGATATCATCTGAATTCCTCGAGTCCTGTGATCGTACACAGTTTCCCCTCTCAGGTCAGATGTGATATATTGTTCAGCCTCAGCACAAAAGACTGTTTTTTCCCCGCAGTGTAATCCACAGCTGAATAGCTCTCATTTATTTGCTGCACTCCTCCCATCTTCTGCTTGCTCAATACCCAGCGCTGTTTTTAACTGCAGGTTAGGGAAGGAAACCATCTTATCTGAAAAGAGGCGGATTTATTAGTGTGAAAAAGATAATTGCTATTCATAGGCCACTGGGGGCTGATTTACAACCGCTAATATTTAGGATTCCAAGAGCCGTTTTTCAGCTTTTTTTCCCTCCTGGTCTTTATCTGCAGCCCTGCCTGCAGCGCGGAGGAGAGCGAGGTCACGCTGGACGATGAGGGATGGGCAGGGCGAAGCCTCCACTCGGAGCCATTTGGCAGAAGACTGATGTGTGAGGAAGTCTGTGCAGGTCTGCCTGGAGCGGCAAACACCTGTTCTCCTCAACCTGCGACGAGTCTGAGGAGCCGTCAGTGAGTCAAACTCACTTTCATTTTGGCCCATATCAAAAATCTGAACGTTCTTAAAGGGCCAGAATGCGTTGATGAAAGTTTCTAATCAGTTTAGACATTTGTGAGGAATGTTGCACTAATGTTTGACGTTAAATGTGACTTGTTGTTACTTGACGTTCAGTAAAACTGAGGCAGCAGTGACTCGAACTCAACCTTTTTGACCAATTTGGAGAAAAATTGGCAAAACAAAATGTGGAGATTTGTTGATTTTGAGTGAATTTTGCAGATTTGTGAGAAACTGGAGAGATTTGTTGATGTAATTCGGAGTCTAGAGGGCCACATAAAAACCTACGGCGGTCCAGATTTGGCCCGCGGGCCTCAAGTTTGACACACTGTGAGGGAATCCACAAGAAAACAGAAAAACAGCTGATGAAATGGGAGTGATGTCGCTTTAAATCTGGATACCTGAGTCTGACCTTTTCCTGACCTCCGTGTTTGTTTATCATATTACCTGAAAACAGGTAGCATTTCTTCCCCAAAGATTGGAAATAGTTGGTTTAAGGCAAAACAGGAAATGAAGACTTGTGGGTCTGTCTGTCGGCGCTGATCCTGCAGGTGACCGCGAGGCTTCATCAGCAGCACTCACAGTGAGGTCACGGGTTCAAATCCCAGGTGCTGTGCCTCACAGCAGGACACATCCAGGTCCCACCTGCAGACAGGACAATAAAACACAGCATGACAGAGGATGAAACACATTTTCTCCAGTTAAACATGTCTACATCAAACCAAACTTAAAAACTACAACTTAAAATACATTAAACTACAACATACTGAAAAAAGTACCAACTGATCAAAACATAATTTAATATTTAAAAATTAGACTCTAGGAGAATGTGGGCATGAGAATAACTCATATAAATACAAAATTACATTTTTTCCAAATTAGTTTCTTTCAATAAAAAAAACTTATGAAGCTTTAAAAAAAACTTCAGGTGTGAGTTTGGAGAATTTTTGGTTTAATGTTTGTTTTTCATCCAGTGGGTCGAAAATCCAGACATTTTACTGAAAAGTAGTGAAGCTTCATAATAATGTCATAATAATGAAGCTTCATAATAAAATGGCTGACGTTGTGAAAGTAAAAATGTAGCATAGTAAAAATATTTGTGTCATAACTTAATTGATGGTTTCTTGCATAAACTTTGATAAATAAATTTATTATTTGTCATAATTTTTATTTTTACTCTGAAGAAAATTAAGATCTTCTGTTTTTCTAAAGTTAGAATAAATATAGAAACTTATTACAGTTTTAATTTGGATCATTTGTTGAAAGTTGGTTTAGTTTTCTCGATGCTTTCTGCACAAACTGGATAGTTTTCTCTCTTCCTCTTTTTCTTTATAAAAACTCTGGTTCTGACTTGAGGTTCCTAAACTGCTTGATTGCTTGACTCAGTTATTTATATAAGAACATTTTCTAAGCCACGAATCAACAAGACTGAATAAGAAATGGGTCATATTTACTTTTAATGAAGCAAAACCAAAAGTAAAATCTAAATTTCCTTTGCGTTTCCCATCTTTCTTTTGTTATATTCTTACATTTATCTGTTTTTTTGTGCTTTAATGAGTTTAATGTTTATTTTTCTAAATCAAGAAGCAATCAGGTAAGAACTGCTCTTTTCCCAAACATTAGAAATAAAATTTACTGCTTCATCAACCTTTATTTCTATGAAAACAGAAGTAAAATAAACTATTTTATGTTTATTTATGAACAGATAATACACAGAAACACTATCTACTGCAAAAACGTATTTCTTTGTAGTTTCTAATGAAAATACCTTAGTGCACTGGAAATTAGACAAAACTAGGAGTGTGTGTCAAGTCAATAATTTCTTAATATTAACAAAAAAATATTATTTTGCTTATTTATAAGTGAAATATTTGGCAGATTATTTAACTTAAAACATTTTTCCCATGTCATAAGTGAAATAATCTGCCACTTTTTCATCAATATGAAGGAATTATTAACTTAAAACATTCTCCTCTGAAAAGTTACTTGTGAGTTAGTTTTGCCGTATTTCAAAGGAACTAAAAGACATTTGCTCTGGAGTCCAGACAAAGACACTTGGTAAGATTTTGTGTTTTTACAGTGTATCTTTGATCTTGAGGCTCCCTTTTATTTGGTGGCCACATTTAATAGTGGATTATTATCAGATTTAATTTTCAAATGAAAACACCTTGTTGGTGAAAGGAAAAAGTGATTTGAAAGCAGAAATGTGAGCAGCTAATAAGGCTTAAGACACATGCTACTTTCCTTTTTTCTCCACCTTCGCTGATTTAATTTCTCCTCCTTATGAGCTGTCACTTTGTCTGGAAATGTATTCATCCTGCACATGCGACTCCTAATAATGCTAATCTTTTTTTTTCCTCTTTACCAAAGCTCAAATCTCATGGAGGGATAATCTCAGATAAATATAGTTAATTGAGGCCAGGTGAACTTTCTTTATCAGCCACACAGAGAACCAATCTGAAATAAATGTGATAATTAGAACAGAGATGTCTTCACTGAGCGCGGCGCGCGGTCCGGTCCTGCAGCCATTTGCTTCAGATTACATCTAAATTTCATAACGCATCAGAAATCTGTGCTGAATTAGTCATGTTGAAGATGTTTCCTGTTAAGATGTATAAACATAATCTGAAAGAGACGAGCGAGATGGACATCTTAAACGGTTTTAACGTCGACCGCCATGTGTTTCTGATCTTTGACGACGCTGCAAATGTTCTGCATAAATTTCTCAGGGAAAATAAGAGCATTAAACAAGATGTACTGTCATAGCTGTGGAGTCTGTGCGCCTGTTTGTTTAGATTTACATGTGTGGCGATGCGTTTATGTGCAGATGTGAATAAAACTGCGCGCAAGTATGTTTGGAATGTTAATTTTAAAATAAGGACAAAAAGAGGAGCTTTGAAGCTCATTGCTCTTTTTATTTTTTTGTTTTCTTTGATAGTACAGACATTCATTTTTAGAAAATATAGTTTTGATGCAGCTGTTAGTATGAAAATTCACACCAAATATCAGTAAAACTAAATTAGTCCATAAATTTATTGATAACATGAGATTACACCAAGAAGAAGAGATGAGTGCAAAAAGCTGAAATTTGCCTGTCAGTAATGATAAATATAATTCGTTTTATTCTAATTGATAATCTGTATGGGATCTCCAGCTTTTCCAGAACCAAAGATCAATTAGAATAGCAAATATAATACCTTTAAAGAAACCAATAAGAAATGAACATCAGCCTATGATATAAATTCACAGCAGAAGACTCCACTGCTGAAGAAAAACAACATTAAAGCTCATTTAAAAGTTGCTGCGACGTTTTTAAAGATGAGAACAAATGTTAACTTTCTGGATGAATTTCCTCCTTTTGTCTCAAAACCGAGTCGGTCTTTAGCACATAATACTAGAAATACGCACAAAATGTGAAGTATTTTGCTCCAAAAACACAATTTGCAATTGCTTTGGGGGTTGTTTTTATGGTTTTTTTTTTAAATCACACCTGAATAAGTCATTAAAACTCCTGCCTCATTATCGCCATCTACTTCCTGTTTTCTTCTTCATGGTTTGCGCCACACGTGTTGATCATGTGTTTAAACCAATTTAGATATTGCCCCAAAAATCACACACACCTCATCACAGTGAAATATTGGTTTGTTTCCATTAAGCACATTTATTTTTGCATTCATGCAGTCAGTGGTGAAAGCAGCTGGTGATACTGATGTTAAAATGGGTTTAATCTTCCAGAAAAACTGTTAGGATTGGTGGATATTTTTTCAGACAAAATCTTCAGTCAAAAGAGGTTTAATTTAAGCAAAGAGTGACAAAAGCTGCTCCGTTTTATTGCATTTTCTGTCCTTGTGAGGTATGAAACTCTCCTTAGCTCCGCTGAGCCTGACCACCATTAACACCCCTGAGAAACCTCGTCCTAATTACTCAGTCAGCCTGACAGAATCTCCTTAATTACAAACTTCATTAGCCTGAAGGACTTTGTTTTCCTCCAAAAAAACGGAGCGAACCAGGGACAGCTCAGGCCAAGGTGCACAGGAGCCGAGGTGCGTGTGTGTGTGTGTGTGTGTGTGTGTGTGTGTGTGTGTGTGTGTGTGTGTGTGTGTGTGTGTGTGTGTGTGTGTGTGTGTGTGTGTGTGTGTGCTTTAGAACCGTACTGCTTCTTTTTTTTAAAGAAGATGTTAAGACCTTCGTCAGAGATCTAATTAGATTCATGGTGAGAATCAGACACCTTTTAACTAGCCTCTGGAGTCGCAGTAAAAGGACAGCGAGATCCAGGAAAGAGAGGCAGAGAATTAAATTGACCTGCTGCTGCCTTTCATGTGTGAAGTCTCCGATTCGCCGTGTCTTCACCTCCAAACACTAAACAACCCGCAGCACTTCTACCACCATTATACCTCACTTATAAACACACGGGACAGCCGGCGGACGCCGCGGCGGCTGCGGCTTCAGCCTGAGCGGTAATTTGGCGGGAGAAGACACACATTACCTCGTTTATGTTTCCACCCTGTTTTATTGGGGCTGCTGCTCCAGATTATTCATTTGAAGGGGTGTGTGGACCATCACACATCGCGCTCGGCTTCAAAGCCGGCTGCCACTCACTTTCTGTGGGTTTGCATGCATTTAGGGTTCATATGTTCACACTGCATGCAATTATATGCTGGACTGGTGAGAGTTAGCACCAGTTAGAGCCAGGTGAAGCGGAGCTTTAATGCATAATGGAGTGCTGCACAAATGTCCATGTTGGAGAGGTTTTAACCATCTCCTGGTCAGACTTCAAAGCTCAAATCGCTCCAGATGCAGAACTCGCTGCAAACCGCCAGTGAAGATGTGTAAAATAAATTCACCTTTTATTACCAGCTAGGTTTTCTGATTAGAAAGTGAGGGAAGGTTTATATTAGTCAATTTCCAACAGTAGCTTCCTAAATATTTCACATTTACACTCTATTAATTGAAAATGCATGAATGTTTGGTGTTCATCCTGAAGATAAATGAAAAGCCTAAATTTTAATATAAGTTTTGCCATTTTGAAAAAAACATTTTTTGTCCTTCCTTCTCTTTTTACTCTATTTGGGAAAATTTCCATTTTTAACATATTTATTGTATTGTAATTGTGTTTATTTTAATTGTGATGTAAATAAAAATGTGTTAAAGATTTTTCTTTACTAGAAGCTTAAAGAACATTGTAATCCATTGGGTTATAGATACGAGATTAAAACACGCTTAAAGACAGGAAACACATGAGAACATGCTGTCAAAGTCCAACATCAGTACAAAGTTTAGACCGAATGGAACACGAGGCGTTTACTTTCTCAACTTAAACATCCTAAAACTACTTTTTTTCCCAAATTAAACCATTTCAAAAACAACTACCTGCATCCGCCTTCTCCATTTCCTGCTGCTGGTGGTGCAATGCATTGTGGGATGCATCACTACAGCCTGTATAAAACAAAGATCATTAACAGCAGCTGTGTTTTGGTCAGATTGTCTCTGATGGACGCTGTGTGAGTTTGGAGTAAAACAGAAGGGCACCTCATCACTGTTAAGCATGGCAGAGGATCCGTGATGCTGTGGGAATGTTGATCATCCAGAAAATCATTGGAATTCTGGGTAAGTTTTCTACATAATGTTGGAATCCGTCAAAATGTTGGTTGTGCTTCATAAATTATGGTGGAAAAGCAACTCTAACTCTAACCAGGTGGGTTTTGGTCTCAGTGTTTCGGCTGTTGTACAGTTTTATGGAAATCAACAGAAATCATCTAAATGTTTTTTGACTTTTATTTATTAAAATGTTGTATTAGTTGTGCATTTAAAATGAAACATTTGCAAATCTTTTTGCAATTTTTAATTTTAGCAGATCCTTTAAAATTGCCCAGAAGCCTTTTGAAGTTGACGGTTTTTTCCCTGGAGGTAAAACGTTTGTCCCTTTCTGGTCTGGAGAGATTCTCTCTGGGAAAACAGATCACTGTCAAATGTAACAGCGACTAACAAGACATTCATTTGAAGCTGAAAGCACTTCTTTTAAAATTGTTTCAGTGTGAGGTCATGCTAGTCCAATAAAAGATGAAATTGTTTCGAGGCCTTTTCCTTCTCTTCTTATTCATAACAGTGAATCTCCACCCCACCGTCTCTTCGTCCTGCAATGTCTAAGCTTCCAGGTTCAGAGAAAGAACATCATGAGTGACCGATCAGCAGGTGTAATTTGGGTTAGTTTCTCTGTGGAGCTGCTAAGTTGTTCATTTGCCCATAATGAATGTCACAACCTGAATTACCTCCACCAATCATTGACGCGTCAACCAGCTGAACCTCCTGCTCTCAGTCATCAGGACGTTTCCTGCTGCTTCAGACACATGGCTGCTCCGTTTTTAAGACGTCTGATTCAGGAACATCTGTTTGCCGGCGGAAAAAGAGAAAGAAATCTCACTTCCTGCACATGAGCTTGGGCTGAGGTTATGGCTTCAAAGCTCACCATGTTAACCGAGTCTGTAGTCGGCTGTTTGTGCTCAGCGTCCGCTTTAATGCTGCCGACCACAAGCAGGATAGTCGGTCTGCTGGAACAAACCCACAGATTGATCTGTTTTATCGCAGTTTCCTGCAGAAATAGGAGAGAATGGGTTAATACCCTCCGTCACGCCGCCACAGAGCATCTGGTCGGACACGAACACACAGCGGAGGCACACAATCCCCTCTCAGACTATTGTCTGAAAATTAGTCATGTCACCCTCAAGTTGAAGCTCCTGAACTGAACGACGATGACGACGAGTTCAATTTGAGCAATTTGACATTTTGAAAATCAATTCATTTAAATATAATTTCAAAGACTCTCCTTCTGTTGCTGGGATGAGGTGGGTTTTTTGGGCCGTATGGAGATTTGCAATGGATTTGTAATGGAAACTAATTTTTCATGTCACACGAGTCACATGATCAGCAACAGGATGTTACTACTGGAGGAAACCACGAAGAAGAAAACAGGAAGTGGTTGCAGGATGGTTTTTTTCACAACTTACCACATAAACAAATTTGTTTATGTATGATTTTAATTTAGTTTTTTATTTAATGAAAACACCATAATGGTGAAATAGTGTGTTTTTTCGTTAGTGAAATATTTACAAAGTTTCTAATAGAAACACAGTTTGTGTCATTGTGACAAAATAATTCAAATTGTGTTTATTTAACACTTGTCCCTTAAAGAGGCTATATTATCAATAAATCAATCAATTTTACTTTTATAGCACATTTCAGTTTGTTGTAACTTTGCTTCAGTCACCGGTTTTTAATGTTTTGTTGGTTTAATCGGTACATTTTTAGTAAATTACTTCTTTTACACTCATCGTTCGTCCCTTTAGATGCTACAGCCAGGACGGGTTTAATGGGCACTTCCTGTTTTGGTTATGATGTCACTGATTGTGGAACAGGGCAAAACAAAATGGAGTTTTTTGTTTTTGTATTGTATTATTAATTTTCTTTAAAGTGACCTTGTATGAGATGTTTTATTTCACAGGCCATTTAACTGCGTAGATGAGTTTATAAACTAGATTCATGTTTTATTCCTGCTTCTTTGTTTAGAGTTTTCTGTTTGGTTTGACGTGTTTTCTAACAATACAGGCTAATGAAGTGCAGGTGTGGCTCCAATTTTGCTTAAAACTAGTAAGATTTTTGGCTGGTCAAGAGGTCAGAAAATAAAATTCACCAGGAGGAAACTTGAACTTTCTCCCCACAACTGTCAAAAACAAACAAAAAAGATAAAATTTTCTTGTTGCAACTTTGGCTTCGGCTTTCTGGTCGGGTTTGTAGAAAGATCAGAGAGTGAACATAAATAAATAAAAACAGATTTTCAAATCGTAATCTATTGGCACAGAACTCGTTTAAACATCTGGTGTGTTATTTTGTTCTTGCTAAATTACGTCCCCTTTAATTTTTAAGGTGAAGTTCAAATGAAGTTTCCCTGAAGTCAGTGAATGTTTTTAGTTTATTCTGTTTTGTGATGCATTCAAGGAGTAATTGTTGTTCTTTTCTTTTATTAGTGCCACCTCAGAAAAATCCATCGCTGATGAATGCAACAAAAACATTTTTTGTTTTAGATTTTATTGCTCTGGCTGCTTGAAGTCTGTCTCTGGAGTTGATGTGTTTTCTCTGGGTACTCCAGCTTCCTCCCACAGACCAAAAACAAAACAACATGAGTGCTACGCTCATTTTTCTCTCTAGATTCCCCTTTGGTGTGAATGTCTGTGCATTGCTGATTGTTCTGTGTTTCTGTGTAAAACTGTAAAAACTCCTCAAAATGGGTAACACAGCAGAGCATAAGTAAATAAGCCTTACCGCTGTCAGTCAACTTCATGTTCTCTGCTAAAAGTGCTAATGAAACAACTTACTGCTGCAGAAAAAACGTTTATCTTCCGTCATCGGTGGCTATGTTAGCATTCAGAACACGCTATGCTAGCTGCACCATAGCAGAGAGCGTCACAGGTGATTGACAGCGATAAGACCCGCCTCCTGGCTCTGATTGGTTGTTCTCGTTAGCAGAGGAGCTAACGTTTTTGGAAGCACTTCATTTGATTGGCTGTGTAAAGATTGACATAAACACGACATGAACATTACATTTATTTCTTCATTTGTTTATAACTGTTGCCATTCAGTAAATAATGAGAGTTTTAATGCAAAGTTGAAACTTTTAATGCAACTTTTGGTGCAACTTTGCATAAAAATGTTATTTACAGAATGACACTTCAAACATTCATGAAGACTCCTTTGTGTTCATGTTATGTCATGCTGGTCTTATCCACACCCGTCCAATTAAACGTTTTGTTTTTTTTTCATACATTTTCTCTCAACAAATATCTAAAACATATTTTAAATATTTTAAATGTTTTAAGAACTTGCAGGAACAGTTATTTCCTACATTTTAAACTGTTTGTAAATGGTTTTATCAATATATTCTGACATTTAGGAACTTTATTTGGCCCAAAATGAAAATACGTTTCACTTATTTCAGATGCTTTTATATAGTTTATTTGTATTTATTTTTGATAACACACAAAAGTGTCATCCACACCAGAGAAGTCAATCATCTACACTGGATTTGCTCAACAGTGAAACAAGAAAGTGAGAAGGAACCTTTTTGGTTTGGGGTTTGCAGCACTGCAGCTTCAATACGTTAATCTGACTCTGTGATTGAAATCAGTTCACGAAATCCCAACATTTTGTTGTTATTATTTGTTATCCACTGACCAGTTGGTCGACCTCCAACATGGGGGTCAGATTTGCTGCCTTGCAGCCGCCAAGAGGGGGAGACACAGCGAAGCTTCGAGCAGAGGAGCAGGTGCCCATCGTTTCACCTGTCTGCTCAACAAAACCTCAGCATGTTTACGTCACATCCAGCTCTGCTTTTACCCACCAACACATGAAGATCGGAGAAGCAGGGAAAAGCAGCTCATGAACCCCCCTGACGCTGTCCTGCACTGATGACGGCGAGGATGAGCAGCGAGGGGACCCAAAGGTCAAGAAACGCAAAAAATACTTCAGCCAACATGTGTTATATATTTAGCGAGGCCATTGTTTGTTTTATTTAGAGAGCGAATTGAGGATTTTCCAAACTGCAGAGCCCCTGAGGTATTTTATCAGGTGTACAGTCCGCCATGTGTTACACATTAGAGAGCAGAGGGGGGAAAGCTGGTCGCAGATCCAACCTATGAAATGTTTGAAGGTTTGAGCTTCACAGGAGGAGCTGGTTGGCTCGCCTGGACAATTACTCTCTTCAGAGCTGGAATATACTGGGGGGGAAACACTTATATGCAAATGAGGCTGCAGCAAATTACAGCCCAAATTGCCCCGGTATCATTAAAGAAAATAAACACAAGGCAGGAATATTAATGCGGTGAGAGGAGATGTTTGCAGAAGGAAAGCAGCTAATGAGGACCTGAAGCTGTCTGGACAGTGTGGTCAGTGCAGGGAGCAGGTCCAGTTCAGGCCCAGTTCAGCCACATACTATATGTGTCTGTAAGCAGTGAAGCTCCTGAACCTGCAGACCAAAAGTCTGCATGGCTGTGAAACAGTTAGAACACTGTAAAAACTCATTTCAGTCACTTTTAATATATAGATATAATTTCAGCTCATCGAGGTTTGTTGTTCTAACTTTAAAAGAAGTAAATATTGTTCTATGGTACATCAAACTTTAGACAAGTATGTTTTATTTCTAAATTTAAAGGTGACCCTTTATGCCTCCGTGAACAGATTGGGTTCTCTATTGGCTATACAGAACGTGTTCATCACATATTTTGCACAAAGTCATTTTTAGATAAGATTTTAGTTTCCTCAGTTCTGCCACTTGTTGCTTTAAATCCAAATAAGCTGCTGTATAAACTCAATGTTTACACCCACACCTGAAAATGGCTGTAAACACATCCACAATTATGCAACTGTTCATCTTTGAAAAGCATTAGCAGGGCCTCCAACAAGAGCACACGTGCTCTTGTTGGTTGGTTTCTGGCTGGTAAGTCAACAACCCAGCGCTTGTTGTTTCCAGAAGCCATTGCACAGCGGTAAAACCAGCTGACCAAACGTGCTGGAACTCAGGGTCACACCACAGTGCCCATCAAATGTGACTTAACAATCGGAAAGTTTTTGAAACGACTCATTTTCCAGACACCAAAAACATTTGATTCATTGCTAAAAAAAAACAAAAAAAATACAAAATGTGAATTGTAAACAAACTGTAAGTAAATATTTTACTATGTTACATCAAATTTGATATTTTGTAAATTCAATGTTTGGTAATCGTTATATTTTTACATCAATTCCTTAATTTTGGTGACAAATCTGTGGAACCAGCCCAGTTTGAAATGATCCTGAAGGGCTCAGCTGTTGCGGTACCAACGGGTCTCTGAAGAACAGGGCCACGATCGCAATACAAATATTGATGCTCAATTCCCAGTTTTTTGCTAAAATCCCTTTTTTCATATTATTCATGCTACTAATTAAATGTGAAAACGGTTTCCAACCCAAAAACACCCGAAGAAGAACGAAGCCCTGACAGCAATCTGTTTATGGGAGTAATAACGGACGCCGCCATCTTTGGATTGATTTTAAAGTTACTCAGCGATGGAGGTCAACTGACAAGATCATAACAAGATGAAGGAAGCTAGTAAAGAGAAAACACAACTAATAGCAACAGCATGTTGTGGTTGTCAGTGACACAGACGTCTTTCATTCGGTCATAATTATAATTTTCAGTCATTGTTTACATGCAGATTTACAGCGTCAGGCTTCTTCTGGTGCAGAATCATGACTCGTAATAATTCTGCACCATGATGGCTGCTCAGTCTGCAAAAGCTCTGAAAATAATCCCACACATATTTGATTTAGTTCTGCATATGGACGGGACACGATCGGGGTTTTTGAAGGTGAGGAGATTGAAACTGGGTCGTTCAGATTGCCATGAAAAGCAGGTAAATGGGTCGCATGTGCCTGCTGTGTTTTCACTACAGCAGTGACGTGAAAACAATAAACTACATCTACCAGCAAACCGCCAGAAAAGTGCAAAACAGGCGAAACACAGATTTCCTTTGAATCCAGGCTGAACCCCCACATTTAAAGTTACGTTTGATTTCTAATAACTGGAGCATTGATCAATATATTCGATGTATATCTGACAACATGTAATGTTTAAAGCTTGTTTCATAATTGGTTATTGTGTTGGGTTTTCATCTTGAATTACCTTGTTGCTAAATTAATAAACCTAATTAGACGTAAACAGAGTTGAAGACTTAATTTTGTGGGAGATTTTTAAAAAAAGTTAAGGTTTCATCACAAATTCAGTTTTTCTGTTGTTTTGAGACTAAAAGTCTTAATAAGTTGGAAATATTTTCTTTATCTTCTTCAAAGATTAATATTAGTAGAAAAAAAGGTAGATGCTTCTTTTCATTTTAGATGGAAATAAAATTGTAGTTTTTAAAAAAATTCCTCTGCATTTTAAAAGTTGTGTGAAATTAGCAGAACTGAATGAGTTTAATTGAGCTGGTCTGGACTGTCAGGACGCAGAGCGCCGCTGGGCTGCTGACGTCTGCCTGCTTGGTGTTTTTATTTTGCACTTGGTGCCGATGATGAGCCTGGTTTGGTGGAAATCAAAGCTGCCCCGTCCTGGTCGTCTGTTTCTCCATAAATTACCCAGAAACCTGCAGTGGTCTCATTAAAACGCCACACAGGGATTTCCTGCAGCCGTGAAGTAAAAACACAGAAAAAGAGACGAACTCTGAGCACAGCAGACGTTCCCAGCAACACTGCAGCGTCTTCATGTGAAACAGTAAAACTAATTATTTCATTATTCATTGATTTATAGCAAATTATCAGAGGAAAACTAAACAGCACTTAAAACATTTTAACTATTAAACTAGTTGATCTGAGATTGTAAATAGCAAATGTACATTAATGAAAAATCCTTTTAAATATATTAAATGTTTTGTATTGGAAGCTGATAAAAAGGTATAAAGTTAGAAGAAACGTTTTGACATTTTAATTCTAATATTAATTTATAGAAAAATTTGGTCAAATTCAGCAAATTTTATTCATTCAATTTTAAACTAATTAAAACCTGCATGATAATAATTTCTACTCAAACTTATTGATGAAAATCCATCCACATATTATGGTTAATTTCTGTTTTTCCACTGATGGTTTGTGTGCTAAGAATCATGGGTAATTTACAGTTTCATCTGATGTGCTTTTATCTTTTCTTTTGTATTTGATCGTGTAATTTTTATTGGCTTTCTGGTTGTAAATGATAATAAACTAATTGATTGATTTTGGTCTTTAGATACATTTATAAATTACATCTTTGACATGAACAATGGAGGAGAAGAAGAAGAAGAAAAAGAGGAATTTCGTCCTCAACTCCCTGAAAACCTGAAATGTTCCAGAAGCTGCTTGTTAAAATTTAAAATCAGAACTGAAAACTTAAAGATCAAGTCTTATTGAAATGTGACTATATTGTTCTTAACCCCCTTGTGAATAATGACGCAACATTTCAGGGTCATTGAACGCAGCAGGCCACCTAAACGCCTCATCTTCGCGCATTTAAACAGGGGATGCCGACAAATCCGACATGAAATAAAACTGATCCCGCATCTCGTTGACTTTCTGTCAGGCTGAGTTGATCAGAACTGCTGAGTTGATCAGAACTGCTGACTGCAGCCGATGTTAAAGTGGAAGTTGCTGCGTTTGGAGAACATAATCATGCGCACATCGCGCAGCGCGGCGCGGCCTCCAGCGCCCCTCCCTGCGTCCTTCATAATACAGAGAGAAACTGAATCCGAAGCTGCGATGTTTAATTCATTATTATGTAAGCTATTTGGAGAGTGATTGGACGGTAATTGCTCATTAGGCTTGTATATTTGTCGCTGCACCTTCTGTCAGGGCCAGAGGAGCTGTGGGAGGATTCTCTCCTTTCATGGATCCATTTCAGAGGCAATTTGTGAAACAGGACAGATCAGGTTGGACCTGCTGGGCTTTGTGATGGGGACAGGCCGGCCTGCAGGTGCCACCCTTCAGTTGGATCCTCTAACTGATGGGATCAGTGGAATAAAACACGAACCCGCTCCACGCAGCGCATGCAGACTGGCGTTCCTTTGAAAAGCCACTTCTCCATCTTAAAGAGATTTCACCTCGATCAATTATTGACTTCTCGCTCCGATAGGAACCCTGTCTTCCGCACATATTCCTCCCTCGGCTACTATTCACATTAGCGGTGTCAGCGGACGTAATTATCCCTACTAATTGCAGATTAGAGGTTTTGGGTCAGCGGGGTCACTCGATAGGCCCCGGCTACTCGTTTCTGGGCCGGATAATCATTTCACGTGGCGGGATAAATGTTTAATGCAGCGGGCCGTGCAGGTCCAAAACGTCCAGACTTCAGTTCGGGTGTTTTATTCGCTTTTATGGGCAGTTTATCTGCTGGCGGCGGGTCACCGAGGGACTGACCCCCGAAACCCACAGCGCGAGCGCGTGGGAGGATGTGACGTGTCTCTGCAGGCTCTGGTTGGTTTGAATGGACTGCATGATGTTTATGTCTCAATTTGGTCTTTACAAATGTCTGAATTTTATTATTATTTATTTAAAATATATATTTATGTTTTTTAGTAAAACTTATTTTAGATAATGTTTCATTCTGTTTATTCTTAAAAAGTTATTTAACGTTTAGAAAATGTAAAATAAGTTTTTTTAATATAAGAATTTCAAAGTTTTTTTATATTTTGAAAGTAAAACTGAAAAAAAATCTATTTTCTGCTTTTCCCCCCATCATTAATGTTTTTTAAAGATTGAAACCAAATAAATAAGAAAAACTAATTATTGTGCTAAATTTTTCACTAAATGATCGTAACGCGGTTTATTAATTATTTTACATCTAAATTATTGAAAATGTCGCGTATAAAATGACTTTTTGTTTGTTTTGTTTTTTGTTTTCGTGGATTTTAGGTTTATTTGGCTTCCTGTTTATTTTTATAAATAATTTAAAATGTCATATAAAATTTTAAAAGTTGTTTTAGAAATTTTGAATTATTGTTTCGAAGAAGTTGCCTGTTTTTTTTTTTTTTTTTTTTTTTTTTAGAGGGAACGTTTTTATGTATTCACATAGAAAACAAAGATTTCATCTCCGGTTTAAAAAACAAAAATGTGTCTAAAATTTGCTCTGTTTTTAGTCAACTTCCGCCTAATTAAAAAACCTCCAGGTGAGAATAAACGTGTGTGATCAGATTCCGCTAATGAGGATCCCGCTCTGTGTCCAAACAGGCGCACAAAGCCTGGGTTTGGGGGAGAGCTGTGCGCCAAATTTGTTTGCGGCGGATCAAGGCTCACCGCCTCCACTGCACTTTCTTTATCTTAATTCCAACTTGAAAAGATATAATTATCTAGTTTGAACAGGACTGCTATCAAATCCTTCTTTATAGGCAGGGTGGGGAAAAGCTCGAGTGGATTGTGAGGCTCTGAGCCGCTCCGTGTTGCCCGAGATAGGAGTAATGAAGTTGTGGAGTCCGGAGATACAAAGGGCATTAACCTCATTAGCATGAAACCTTTTCTTCTAACAATTGTGGGACCCTTTCAGTCCTCTAATCCCCCCTATTTCAAAGCTGGGTTTGTAATAAAGCTTTTAGTTTTTTCTCTCTCTAAAGCTAATGGTGTTCTCTCTCTCTCTCTCTCTCTCTCTCTCTCTCTCTCTCTCTCTCTCTCTCTCTCTTTCTCTCTCTCTCTCTCTCTTTCTAGGTTTTATTGCTGTTATAATCTGTTGGTCGATTATTAAGAATTCTCATTCATGTCTAAAACGCTCGTTTCTCTTCATAAAGCAATTTAACATAAAGCTGCAGGTTTTTCTGGAAAGTCAGGAAAAGTCTAACAATCCTTGCTGAATTTATTTTTTCATATTTTTGTGTTTCTGTTTGATTTTAATGAACAGTTCCTTCCCAGGCTGAAGACTTTTTCAGACAAAGATCCCATTTTGCGGCGCGTTGCAACCTTCCCTTATCGCGTCGTGAGGGGTAGTCAGATTGTACTAAATTATGTCCAAGCGACCCCCCCCCACCCCACCCCCACTCTAACTCCCCCTCCTCTTCGGATCCGTGGATTAAGAGATTAAAGTGGACCACTGGGCAATGCATCCCCTTTCCCCCCTCATATTACCCGCATGATAATTGCCCAAACTGATTTGCACTTCCACAAAAGCCTTGCACAGGGGGCCTCTTTGTAGCTGCAGCGCAGCAGACTCTGCAGCCGCCCCCCGAAAAATAAAACCAGCGCAGTCAGTCTGAAGACGCGCTGCAGCATCCCGCTTCCAAAATGGAAAAGAGAGAGAGAGAGAAAAAGAAACTCTCGCTGCGCCAAATTATTGCGCATTTTTTCCCGATTTCCTCATCAGAAGCCTCGTTTACTGCGGCTGCGCGGTTTTAATTAAAAGTCATCCAATTGTACTGCGCGCGACATACTGATAAAACTTTATTGACAAAATATTGACAATTACATACTTCTTGGAAGTATACTTTGTGTTAAAATTGTAGCAAACTTAACACAAACACAAAAATATTTACATTCTGTAAAAGGGGGTTTGAACAGAAACAGGAACTTTTTAGCATTTCTGTACATGGAATCGTTCAGTGCCTGAAGTTTGTTTGTTTTTTCTGTTTTTTTTTCTAGTCCTTCACTGAGTCCTGACAGGAGGCTGCAGAGCGACTCGGTTCTGGTTCTGGTTCTGGTAAAGCTTTGGGTTGAAGGAGCGTCCTGATATATTTCACTGCTGCGCTAAGATTCACCTTTTAGAAACAAAAATAATTCAAAAATGTTTTCTTCTGCTTTAAAAAAATCAAAACACCGCTACTTCATATGTGTTCACAATCACTTTTACACGAGAATCATCAAGGAAAGACTGACTGCACACTGGAGAAAGGAAGGAGCACGAAAATGAAAAACAAGTTGGATTTTCTTCTTTTTCCCTCTTTAGTCAAATTAAAAGAATTACGGGGGAAAATATTAAACCATGCATTTCAAGTTTTACAAAGAAAAAAGAAAAAAAAAGTAGTTTGGTGTTTTGGTTTCTTGGGTGGAAAAAAAATCTTCTGAAGTGCAAACGTCCAATAAGAATTGGAGAAAAATGTAAAATTAGGTGGAGGTGTGCGGGCTTGTAGTGGTGGAGCGGGGTGGTTCGGGTAGGCGGACCGAGGCGCAGCTTCCCGGTCCGGTTGGACCGACAGAGCCGCTCCGTGCAGCAGGACCAGCCTCGGCCTCCGGTTCTCCTCCATCAGTCTCTGCCCCGCATCCTGTATCCTGATCCTCCTTCATTCAGACTATTCTGAGAAAGTCAGTCCCGTTTTGGATTTTTCTTTTCTGTCTTGTTTTAATCGTCCGAAGTGACATCGATCTCCTCCGGACTCGCCTGTTTGGTCGCCAGCCTCCAGCGGTTTATGTGATGCGAGCCTTTCTTCTTCTGCTGCGACTCCGAGCCCTCCTCCTCCAACTTCTGCCGCTTGAACTTCGTCCTTCGGTTCTGAAACCAGACTTTTACCTGCGAGCAGAGGGACAAAGAGGGAGACAGAGAACGAGCCGGATCAGTATCAGCAGACAAACCTGCGATTGGTCGGTGCGTAAAAAGGAGAGAAGAAAAAATGCGCTTAAATGTCAAAGAGATTAAATTACCAAATTATAACAAAGAGCAAAATATAAATATAAATACACCATGCATGATGAAACTAGTTACATTTTTATTATCGGCAAAAACGTCAATCTGATGTCAACACACTCTAAATGGATTTGTCAATAATCAATACCGACGTCTAAATCGATTAATTATCTGCTGCTTTGCTTTGAAACTCCTAAATGGCCGCTGAGGTGCGTTTAATAAACCTTCAGAGGGGCTAATTGAAGGAGGTGACGGTTCATTTCTCCCCTCGGCTCCAGCGGACAAAAGACGGCGGCCTGACGGGCTCAAACTGCGGCTCCAACACCGCGGCGCCTCGCTCTTTGTGTCCACTGTCCCATAAAATGGTTAACTGCTTAATTTGCCCTCCATTTTGAAAGGCAACATTCTCTCACCCATCGCCCCTCCACCTCCCCAAAACAAAGTAATCCAAGCCCTTCTGAAATGAGGTTGGGGCCAAAACAATGACCGGCAGAAAGCCCCCACCCTCCGCCCACCGCCGCATGCAGGAGCCCGGCTGCAGAAACACTTTGCGCGCTGATCGCTGGGAATTATTGTTCTGCAAATGTCAACAGCCATCTTTAGATGAACATGGAGTCCTAATAATAATAATAATAATAATAACAATAAAAGGAAAAACAATAAAAACACCGTGACGCACGATGGAAATATCTGAACGTCACATGTGATTCCCATCAGGAATCAGGTGAGACATGAATAAATAAACGTGACATTAAGCAGCAGCATTATGCGCAAAAATACAAACAAAACGGAATAAAAGCAGATTATTTCTGTCATTCACAAACAATAACAGTAATAATAAAAACTAAAACTGCTGAACCTGGAGGAGTTTTTGCTTCTTACCTGAGTTTCTGTGAGGCTAAGGCTGTGGGCGAGCTGCTTCCGCTCCGCTCCCACCACATAATGGTTCTTCTCGAACGCGTGTTCGAGCCGCAGCAGCTGCGACGGGGAAAAAGCGGTGCGGATTCTTTTGGGCTTTCTGGCCAGCGCGTTGTGCAAAAGGAAGCTCTCTGGACTCGTTTCGTTGCCTGAAAACGAGCAGAAAACGAGGATTTTTGAAAATGACTCAATTCACATGTTTACGTGAACAAAAGGCCAAAAGAGTCATCCGCAGAGAAACACTGGAAGTGTTGGATAATAGTTTATTATTTGGAGAATAAAAGCATATAATTCAACTGAAATGTGTGTTTAAAACGTTTGTTTGTCCTTATGCAAGGATATAATTATGGTCTTATTGATTTGAACAATGAGAAACAAAATCGAAATTTTCTACAGCGAATTTATTACATGTGTTTTAGCCGCAAATATAATGTACAATAAAAATAATTTTACATTATACATTATATTACAGTTCATGAGCAGCTGAACAAATAAAATAAATATAAACGAACAAATAAAAACAAAAACGCCATCTGAGTCAAACATCACGAACAAAAACCTAAATTATTTTTAATTAATATGTATTAATTCTGATATATATATATATATATATATATATATATATATATATATTATATATATATATATATATATATATATATATATATAATATATATATATATATATATATATAAGAGTTTATTTTTAACATTTATTTTTTAAGTTTTGAATAAACTAAACACTGCAGGCTACAATCTGTTGTTATTTAGCTCTAGTTTCATTAAAACCGAAATAAGCCTTATTTCAGTTTTAATACATTTTTATTCTTTAGATAATTGTAAGTGAACATTATATTTTTATTCAATCTATTTCTCATATTTTTACACACCAGTCTATGTGGAAACTCAGGTTTTACTTGAGCCTCGAACGCGTTTTTTGTTTGACCGATTTTCCAGAATTTCTCATGTTTTTATGAACAAACTCGGAAGTTTTAAGAAAAGTCAGCCCCAAATGCGGCCGGTCAGAGCGCGTCACGCGTAAAAGCTGCGCCATGAGGAGAACTTACCCTGAAACCTGTGGCCCAGGTACCTATATCTGTGTAATAACCAGGGGTAGAAGGTGGACGGGTCCCGCTGCTGGCTGGCGAAAAGCGGATGCGGACTGTGCGACGAGGAGAGCGGGTGAGCGGCCAGCGCGTGCGGCGGGGCCACCGGGTGCACCGGGACGGCGGAGTTCGGCGGGTGAGAGACCGCCTCTGCAAACACCAAGTCCGGGTTCGAGTAGACGCCCCTGCCGCCGGAGTGGAAACCGTTCAGGAACGGGTTCATCTGGCCGGAGTTTGCATAGCTGAGAGCCGCCGGCCTGATGGGCTCCTCTGAGCGGGACGCCGGTACCGGATTATCCTTCGCCACTAACGATTCTATCGTGAAACACCTCTTGGGTGTGGGTTGAAACATTGTCTGATAGTCCAGATTCCCCAGTTTAGGTCGAAGTTGTCGAAGGCGCCGCTGCTTAAAATAATCCTCCACACCCAAAGAAAAGGGGGGAAAGTTTTCTTCGCTGCGAAATAAGTTGGGAAGCTTGTAGGAAAAAAGAAAAAGAGCTCAGCTACTCCCAGACTAATCCATGGATGCGCTGGTTTTTTTCCCCGGCCGGGTTGGTGCAAGCAGATTTGTTAGTTCATGAGCCTAATTAGCGCTGCAGCCCCATAAACAGCTTCCTCTGCAGGCTGTAATGGCATGGTGATTGGTCGCTGCTGCCGCCGCCGCCGCTGCTGCTCGCCTTGAGGTGGAGACGGGGAAGACGCTTAAAAAGTGCGTCAACGGGGAAGCAGGGGCGCGGAGAGGCGGACTCGAGCGCGCAACACGGAACGGATTCGTCCAGAGAGGAGGCCCCCCGCACACGCGCGCGCACTCTCTCTCATTCGCGCGCGCGCACACATATCTGCGGGACATTTAACTCATTCATCCGAACCATGGAGAGCTGCAGGTTTGCAGCTTGTTTGCATGGAAGAATCATAAATGACTCACAGAAACTGATTTTAGGAGGGAGAGCGCGTGCAGCGCTCTCACTGCTCGGCCAATAATTATTTTTAATTAACCACAACAGCTCGCTCCAATTAACGACCCGTGTGAACATATAACTCCGCTTATTATACTTATTTCTTTTGGTTTCACATCGGGTATTTAAAAAAGAAAAACTTTTATTTTTCCTTGCACTTATTTTGGTTTTTAACAGAACAACCAGTAAAAGTTTTGAACGAGTCCGAGCTGCGTTCACGGTTTTCTTTAAGTGTTCGACATTTTTACACGCTAAAACGTTTCTGCGTGTCAGAATTAAGACAAAAACACGCTCTGGTGTTTGGAGCAGCCAACCTGTGCGTGGGTCAGTTGACACGCGGGTCCACGGCCACGCATCATGCAGGCCTGCAGGGAAACGGAGGAGCTGGAAATCATGCAATTATTATTATTATTATTATTATTATTATTATTATTATTATTATTATTATTATTACATAGTGTCGCATAAATATATTCATGCTAATATATTACTATAGAAATGTTCTGTGAATTATTTTGTTTCGTGGGAAAAAAAATTATGACATTAAAATTAAAAGCAAAAGCTTCACTGCAGCACATCCACTGAAACTTATATATATATATATATATATATATATATATATATTATATATATATATATATATATATATATATATATATATATATATATATATATATATATATATATATATATATGCATGCAAATCTCTTAATATATAAACTTCATATTTATATATCCATGTTAAGCAAATTGCGTCTCCGATGTGATTGTGTTGTTGTTCTTGGTCTCTGTGTTTTTTCATGTTTACATTTTAAAAGAAAAATATATATATTTGAAAAAAACCAAGCGCGTCCATAGATTAGTCTGGGAGTAGTTGAGCTCTTTTGTCTTTTCCTACTATATATATATATATATATATATAATATATATATATATATATATATATATATATATATATATATATATATATATATATATATATATATATATATATATATATATATGTGTGTGTGTGTGTGTGTGTGTGTATAAATATATATATTCAATTGCAAAATAAATTTAATGTTTTGCAATTGATCAACTTCGTTGTTTTTTCTGCATGGTTCATATTTTGACTCCTAATAAATAACATTAACCTGTTATATTTTTTCCACCCTCCGGTGGGTCACCAGGTCATGACCCCGGCCTGCTTGCTTGTTATTTCCTCCAAACTTTTACGCGCTGCTGCTTGACTGCTGAACACGAGCAGCAGGAACCGAAGCGCTGCGCCGTGGCGCACGTGGTCCGGCGGGTTCCGGTGTTTTCTGCGAGGGTTTACTGACCTCTAGTGGTCGCCGAGGGAACAGCGGCACAAAATCCAAAACAAACCTGCATCCGGAGCAAGAAGTTGCTGATTTAGTTGCTGTTGTGGCTTTGTAAGAATATTGGAGGAAACATGTGCATCTATTGCTCAATTTAATAACGGAGAAATGTATTTATCTTTCTAAAAATATTTCCCATTATTTTATGGTCAACTACGACGTGCATTAGATTCACTGTCGATGAGAAAAATTGAGTAAATTTCCACTAATAAACTCAAACAAGGAATTTTTTTAGCTCCAAAAGTAAAAAAAATTCTGGTTTTTAAATATCTATGCTGCCCAGATATTGAGGCGTTAGCGTGCTATGAAATGGTCAAAGAGGAAGTTTTCAGTCAGAAGCCTCTTCAGATTCAATGGAAGACTGACTGCTACTGGAAAACTTTCCTTCCCACATCGTCATCCACGACTCTGAAAGATATTGGATTTGAGTTACACTGCTTTTCCCTTTGGAATAAAATATCTTAAAATTAAATTGTCTTATTCTTTTAGCTTAAATAAAGGAGTGAATAGAACTAGATCTTTGAGTTTTAAGTCTTTTTTCCAGTTTAAACAGTAACTGGACCAGTGAAAGTACATTATTTGGAAATACCTGGAACGTTTTAAAAAAGTTCTACTGCTTAAAAAACAAAATCAACAAAAATATATCTTGAGTGTATTTAAAATATACATTTTATCAAATGCAGTGCATTTTCAGGTTCGTATAAAAATTATTTTAATATTTGTTAAGTATATTTTTGAATATTCTTTTTTGAAACATTTTTAAAAATGCGGTTTATATTCTTATGTCCAACTGATGACATTTGAAATGTATTCAGAAAAAAAATCAACTTATACTTTATTATGTCTGTTGTGATAAATTTGACTTTCATGTTTTTAAAATCTGAGTTGCAATCAAAACAAAATTTTTAGAAGTTAAATTATTAAGATGTCTATTTTGCAAAGTAAGACAATAAGACAGAGGCGGTGAGCAAACATTTTTATTACGTAAAGTCGTTCTGTTAACATGCGTCCAGCGGCTGAAGCAGGACAGAAACGCTGGATATCAAGAAACCATCTGAATTTTCTGAAACATGCAAATCAAGATGTGAAACCCATTGGCAGATTAAACTACAGGAGATGCTAATCTGAGTCAGATTATCGATGCAGTCTATGATTAAGAGGCAGTTGGTGATACATAGTTTGCATTGAACGTCAGACCATTTTTAGATTATTGTTTATGAGGCCACACAAGCTCATTGGTTACTGATATTAGAGGAACCAGTCAAAAAAAAAGTCACAAAAAGATCAAATAAATCCCCATGAAACTAAAGTCTACAAATATTTCATCCAGTATTAGAAGCTAGAAGCTGTGACCCACTGGCTGAGTATTTTTCTCTTATAATTATAGTAATTCTTGTCATGTTTGTCTGGAGCAGTTCGTCCCAGGAGGCGGAGCAGCCGCTCAGCGCCGGACGGTGGTCCAACCGTCGTCGTCCGTCTCGTTCTTGGTGCGGCGAGGGTTATCCTTGTCGGTACGCCAAGCCTTTTCCCCGTCATCGTCACGCTCTCGCTCCCTCTCTCTCTCCCGCTCTCTGGGGCGTTCCCGCTCACGCTCCTCCCGTTTGTCGTCGCCGCCGCGGCGCCAGGAGCTTCCTGAGGTCAGCGCAGAAACAAGTGTGTAAGTTAAAATAAGTTGCTTTTTCTAATTAAAGAAAGGATACAGTAAAAAACCTTTTCAAAACAGGAAGTTTGTGTGTTAAGAAGCCCCTTATAGCTGTTTTTATATTTGTAAATAGTGACCTCTGCTGGCTGAACGTCGTACTTCTATAAATCAGACCAAGCAGAAGTTGCATTTCCTTCAGTAATTCAAGACAAAAACTTTATAGATTAGTTGCATATAAAAATGTGCAGTTGAAAGGTTTGTGCATTTAGGAGATTCACCGATCTGATATTATTGGTATCGTTCTTGATATCGTAAAATAATTCTAGATTGGCATCAGTGACAATGTTCCTGATCCGTAAGGGCAGATCTACTCAGTCTGATTCTATGCTTCATGCTGAGAGACATCATGCTTTATTTATTCACTTTATTAACCCTCAGAAAGTGAAAACAGTGGATCGATGAATCCCTACTTCAAAGTTAAAAACTTGTCCAAAAAACAAAAATTAGTTTCTGAAACAGAAAAGTGGGAATGTTTTAATATTTGTGGTTTGCAGATGTTTTTCTTTTTTCTGATGGGCCGTGCCTTCCTCACCTTCATCAGTATCTCTAGGTGCAGGTTTGTTTTCTCGATCGTCCCGTTTGTCTCTGTCTCGCCTGTCGCCACGGCGCTCCTCCCTGTCGCCACGGCGCTCCTCCCTGTCGCCACGGCGCTCCTCCCTGTCGCCACGGCGCTCCTCCCTGTCGCCACGGCGCTCCTCCCTGTCGCCACGGCGCTCCTCCCTGTCGCCACGGCGCTCCTCCCTGTCGCCACGGCGCTCCTCCCTGTCGGTCTCTTCTCTGCGGGACTCCCTCCAGCTTCCTTCCTCGTTTCCTCCTCTCCTCCAGGGATTCTCTTCTCTGAAAACGGTTTTGGATTCCAGGTTGGTAAAATGCGAGGAAACAGGAAATGTGTGACTGTTTTCTCATCCTCACCTCGGTGGACGACGGTCTCTGAAGCGGTCGCTGGATCGTTCGTCTCCATCGCCTTCTTCTTCGTCGTCGTCCTGGGCGCCGCCGCGGGGCGGCCCCCAGCTCTCCTCTCGGGCCTTTTCCCGCTCACGCCAGCCACCTGGAACACAAAAATTCACTCATCAGTAACATTTCAACACAGATCTCACCTTTCTGACCTCTAATGGACAGTTTTTCTTTTTGTGAGCCAAAGTTTCAGGCTTTTTAAGACTTTTATGACCATTATTAATTACATTTAAGACCTGCATCATGAGAAAATAACTGTTAGCACAGAATGCACGTATCGCCAAACGAGACACAAAGAGGAGGGAGTCGGTTGCAAAGACGAACGTCGTTCAGACAACTGGCAATAAATTCACACTTTTCTACGATAGATGCAAAAAGGTGAGCTAGCTAGCAAGGTTATATTAGCAGCCAGTTAGCGGTAGCCTCAACCACCTTGGGCCATAGAACTAATGAAAATGTCTGTTTGCCTGACAGAAAAGTCCAGAGAGAAAAATAAATTACGCAGAATGTACCAGAGTAAACAGTCCTGCCTCAACAAGATGAGACCTGTGATTACTGTGTTTAAGGCCAACTTAAAATTTTAAATAAATCTAAGACATTCATATCAGATACACAAATTTCTTTTTTTTTCCAGCCCTCCTGCAGTCTTATATGATGGGTCAATAAGACCCTGCAACAGTTTGACCTGATGCTCTGTCTGGTTTGCTCTGTTTTGAGTTTTTATTTTAATTCAGGGTAAATTAAATTTATCCTGAATTTAATTTCAGTTCTCTGTAGGATGATTTTGTTAGAACCGTACCGGGTCTGCCGAGGGGTTTCCATGGCTTGGCGTCCTCGCCGCGGCGCGGGCCATCGTCCATGTCTCTTCTGGGGCCCCAGTCGTCATCAGCCCCACGTCTGAAACCTCTGGAGTCATCAAGCCCCCGGCGAGAACCCCTGTCATCATCAAAGCCGCGTCTCGGTCCGCGGTCGTCGTCAAAGCCGCGTCTGGGTCCGCGGTCGTCGTCGAAACCGCGTCGGGGACCGCGGTCGTCATCGAATCCTCGTCTGGGTCCGCGGTCGTCGTCCCCGCTCCTCCTGGGACCTCTGTCGTCGTCGAAGCCTCGGCGCGGCCCGCGCTCCTCATCCATCCCCCTGCGAGGCGGACGCTCGTCGTCTCCTCCGCGACGCGGACCTCGGTCGTCGTCAAAGCCTCGGCGAGGCCCGCGGTCGTCCCCATCACGGCGAGGACCCTCCCCACGCCTGAAGGGGCCGTCTCGCTCCTCTCGGTTGTCTTCTCGGCCCTCCTGTCTCCAGTCCCTGCAGAGGAAACGCTTCCCGTTTAAAACCGACACTGAAACAGACGCTGCTGCCATGTGTCCACATGTGAAGATACACACTTGTCAGGAACTGGGCGGCGCCATTCTGAGTCGCCTTCAGTTTTCCTTCTCCAGCCTCCCTCGTCCTTCTCCTCCTGTGACAAGACAAGGTGTTGGTCCAGAATCAGTGTCCGCAGAAGCAGCATCAGCCAGTGACTCTACTTATTTTACCCGTTTTTACTTTAAAGCAGTAAAAACTGTTTTTTACCATTAAAAACTGGTTCTTACTGGTTTTTACTGAGTTTTATAAAAATTTAGTCAAGTTATAATAAAAACAAATTAGTCAATATGGCAATAAGTGATTCTATGGTGACATGTTGAGAAAATCTGCCTTTTTATAACAAATTGCTGGACAGTTGAATTTCGGAAGTGAGAAATTCATAGGTAAGAAAGAAAAGTTCAGAAATAAGGAAAAAGGACGGATAAAGACAGAAGGAAGAATGGATGTAAGGAGAGACTAAAACTGAAGGAAGGAAGAATAGAGTCAAACTCGTTTCTACAGAAAGAACATTCCTCAGATTGTTCTGGTTCTGTCTGATCCTCCGGTTCCGTCGGACCTCAGTACTCCGGTACTGCCATTCCTACCTTGGGTTTCTTATCTTGTGGGCTGATGGTCTTCTGCCGGATGCGCTCCTCTATCTCCTGCTGCCGCGCGCGCTGCTTGCGCTCCTGCTCCTCCAGTTTGCGCAGACGCTCCTGGTATTCCCGCTCCTCCTCCTCGCGGCGCTCCTGCTCCAGGCGCTCTCGCTCCTCGCGCTCTGTTTGAAAACACAAATCATCATTTTGCACCAACAGGTAAGAAGAAGCGGCTTCATTTGAAGTGTTATCCGTCTGCGGTAAACTAAACTGTGATCGTTTGACCAGAACCTTTCTTGAGCTGCTCCTCGTGGATCCGCTGAGCCTCCTCCTCCTTCTGGCGGTAGAAGGTGTTACGCCGGTCCTCTTTGCGCTGTCTCTTCCTTTCTTCCATGCGCGTTTTCCTCTCCTCCACCAAACGCTCCTCGAACGCTTTTAGTTTTTCCTTTAAAGACCAAATAAAGACGCTGAATTTCTGCTGTAAACTCATCGGGTTCTGCTTCCCCCCTCAGCGGCTGCAGACCTCGTAGATGAAGCTGCGCGCCGCCGTGATCTTGGCCAGGAAGCCTTCCTTGTCCTCCATCATCCTGGACATCCGCTTCTTATGCTCCAGAGCTTTTTCCCGCTCGATCTTCAGGTTGTTGATCTAAAACAGGAAACATGCTGTTACACTCTGAACAGTACCACAGAGGATTAGAGCCACTGAAAAATACATTTCTGGCTTTAATCCGGAAATTCAGACTTTAACTTTATGAGAGCAAAAGTCAAAATATTTAGAGTAAAACAGATTCCAAGCGTTTCCTCACACACCCTCTCCTCCTCTTGAAGCTCCCACAGCTCCATGTCTTTGACTCTCTGTTCCTCATAAGCCTTCTTGATCAGAGGAATCTCCTCGAGGCGTTTTGCCCTCTCAAAGTAATCAATCTGTAGAAAATCAACCGTCAGAATTTAACGTCCATCCAGTTTTCTTACGTCTTGACAGACTTCTGCTGCAGATTAGAGGCCAACCTTCTTCTCCTGATTCTTCAGACGCTCCTGAAGTTCCTTCTTCTCCTTCTCCAGCTGCTCCACCTGTTTGGCCATGATGAAGTCAGGATCCAGCTCCTCCAGGTCCTGTTTCAGAGTAAAAATCAACATTTTTGAGTCTGTATGAATTAGTTGATGATTATCTAAATAAATAATTAATTATGATCAATCAGATTAATCGTTTCAGCCCTTTAAATTAGCGTTTATGTCATTAAACTTCACCTCAATGTCAATATCCTTGAAAGCTTTGGCTCCCAGCTCCGTTTTCTTGATCTGCTCCAGTCGCTCGCGGACCGTCTTCTTCTTGATTTGCTCGTGCTCCTGCATGATGCGCTCCTTCTCCCGCTCCTTGGCCTCCTGCCGCAGACGCTCCTCCTCGGCTTTGCGGACCTTCTGCATCTCGGCTTCTCGTTGCTCCAGCTCCTCCTTCTCCCGCTGGATGTTCAGGCTCTCCAGGCGCTCCTTGCGCTCCTCGATGGTCTGCCTGCGGGCCAGGATGCGCTGGTGGTCCTTGCGGGCGTTTTTCAGATACGCAGCGATGGCCTGCTGGTTATGTTCATCGCGCTCTTGCTGGAAAGGAATAAAAAACAGTTTTGTTCAAAAATCCACCTGTAATAAGAACCAATCGCTTGATGAAAAACATGGTTTTGAACAAATTCTGGTTTAATTTTCATCAGAACAAAGAAAGCAGGCTTGCAAAAATGTTGTGTTGAACATAAAAACGTACGATGACGGATTATTAACATGGACTGGCCGTGGGGGCAAAGGTCACGGCAAGCGGTGAGGGTTGAACGAGCGAGGAAACTCACCAGGTTAGAGGCAGGTTTGATGACCTGGATGGCTTTAGCCAGGGAAGCAGACATGGCGGTCAGCTGGTTCCTGATCTGCTCCGACGGCATGTTCTGCAGGAACGGACCGACCGGAGAATCCTCTTTGGTCGAGTAGTTCAGGTCGGAGCCGAAGCTCAGCGTTCGAGACGTGTGGTCGATCCGGACCTACAGGAAGCATCAGGAAGTCGAGACACGTTGTGTAAAAAAACCTTCAGAGCAGCTGGACTCTGTCGTCCAATCAGGTGCTTACCTGGAGATCGCAGTGGCGAGCTGCGTCCACGATTGAGCGCTCCAGCTGGAAGGCGTCCACGAAGGGAACTAGGGAGGCCAGACGGCTGAACTCGATGCTCTGGTAGATCTGAGCCACCTTAAAACAGAAAAAAAAGACAAATTAAAACTTTATCAGGTTTTAGTAAAGTTACGGTTAGCAGGAAGAGGATTTACCTGCTGCAGGAGTCTAAGGATGGTGTTGCTCTGCAGGTGAGGGACATACTGCTGCAGGTCTGCCTCCTTCTCAGCCTGATCTCTCACCCAGTTCAACACCTGAGACCAAAGTCACAAAACAGGACAAAAAATGACCCAGATCAGATTCTCTAAACACACGTAAATTAACTTTAACCGCATTAATTATCACATGGTGAGGAGTTGTCTACCTTCGTCACTCTCCCACTCAGCTTGAGCGGATGAAAGTCGACCTCCAGCCAGTTGTAGAGCTCCTTCACTTCAGGGACGACGTACTGCAGCAAGTTAAATCTCACCTAGAGCAGAAACATTCAAGTATTTATGAGAATAAACTCAAACATTCCACTGTAGCCAAGAGAAAAAAACTGTTTCAAAAGGTTAAAAATCTGAATCAAGCTTCAGAAAGCCAAATTTCAGACTTTAAGGGTTACGGTGAGTGTTTGATTAGCATTTAGCCTTGTGTGGGTTGCAACAGAAGTGACTCAGCCCAGCCAACTGGCCAATAATTTTGCAATTAGCCATGATAGACCTGTTTTCAGGGCGTTAGCCAACTAGCAGGGGTAGCTGGTTAGCTTTAGCTTCAAACATAATCAAACGAAATATATGTATATATATCAAATATGACACAAAAGAAATTTTGACTTTTCAATTTAACGTCTTGAAATCGGGCAATACTGCATGTCTGTTTTTATAACATGAGTCCATCATGCAAAGCAAACTATCAGCTTGAAATTCTGTTTCTGTGACTCTCTAGATTGTGGAGGCCCACAGAAACAGTTACGGCGAGCCTGATTTGGCCTGCGAGCCTCCAGTTTGACACATATGCTCTAAGCTACAGCGCACCATGTCGTTGATGAGGCTCAGGCGAGTCGGTGGGGACTGGAGGCCCAGCAGGGTGGCCAGACGGCGGTGCTTCTCCACGATGATGCCATCCATGTCCAGCAGCCGAGCGATGTCGGTGCGTTCAGGGGTAATGGGAATAGACAGAGTGGCCAGGAGGACTCTAGTGGACATCCTGGAGATCAAAATAAACCGTTTCACTGCATGTTCTCACTTCATTACTCTGCTCTGTCAAACAACAGCCATACCTCTGCATCTCATCCTGGGTCAGATTCTTGCGCATCTCCCTGGACAGATGGTAGAGGCGGTGGAGAGTGCAGGCGTGGAAGAGAGCGTTCCCAGACTTCCAGAAGACTGTGGAAACCTTGTTGTAGTAGTTGGCCATGAGCTGTGGCTTGGGAGGCTTCTTGGAAAGGGCGAAGAGGCCGTGGATGTCCTCGACGGCCTTAAACGCTTCCTAAAGGACAAAAACAAGGAGTAAAGGCGTCAGTGGAGTGTTTTGGTTGTGAAGCTGAATTTAAACATGGTTTAAACATCAGAGATTACAGTTTCATGTTTTCCAATGAAAGCTTATTTTTATTGTCGAACTTCACAATAGGACTGCAACTAACAACAAATTAAAAAAGGGTACATTTTCATGTGCATCCAACAAATAACTTGATTAAAACTTTTAACAAAGTCCCAGCACTAATATTAAATAAAATAGATTGGATCCAGCTCAAAACAAACAGGGGATTGTTGTTGGAGAGGTTCTGACCGACCTGCCAGAGCTCCATGCTGATGGCGCTGTCCAGCTGCACCAGCCGCGTCTCCAGGTGCATGGACTGGCTCTCGGGGTTGTTCAGGTTGATGGCGGTGCTCTGGTTGTGGTGCCGCTGGATCTGACCCAGATGCATGCGCAGGTTGTCACACAGTTTGCGAAACTCTGCTTTTCGGGTGTACTGCAGGCAGAACTTGAAAGCTGCAGGAGAAAAAGAAACAAGAATTGGGTTTTCTGGGAGCTTTTTCTTCTGTCAAAAACTTCAAATCAAATAACTAGAAGTAGCAGAAACTTTAAGCACTTGTGTAGAAATTCGTCTGCTAACGTCATTACTGCAGAGTTTGCTACCTTGCTGGGCGATGTCGTGATACAGACGCTCCACCTTGGAGTTGTTTCTCAGTAGGTCCAGGCACTGGCGGTACGACTCCCACAGGAACTTCACCCACGGCGTGAGCAGCAGGCGGTCGGTACGATCCTGGGTGTCCTCCCCGCTCACAGCGCTCAGCAGCACGCTGCAACGTCACAAAGAATATGAAATATCAGAAAGGTTCCTTAATTACCGTGTTTCCTTTAGGGGACCGAAGATTGATCAGCCCCAGTTTCTCTAATTTTGGATGATTGGTTGATAGTTGCATGTGAAACTGATATTTTCTACCAATACATTGATGTTGTCTTTTCTAAGAGAAGGCTTCGTTCTACTGTTGCCAACTTTGGTAATTTTTTGCAACATTTAGTACGGAAACTACTTGGCATAAGTTAAAATCAGTCAGGTTTTTAAATATCGGAGTTCAGTCAGAAAGCACTCTTCATTTCTTTTAACTACAGTAATGACAGCTATTCCTGATGACGCCTGCAGGTCTGCAAGCTGCTGCCATTAAAACTTTGAACGCTCCAGAGGTCTTCAGAGTCGGGTCATTTGGATCCCATGACTTTTTGTCAACTTTGGTGTTCGTTCTTTTGAAAGTATGTGCTGAGCTCACTCAAGCGGTGTGACTTGGTGCAAACACTATTGCTCTCAGTTCAACAAGCCAAACAGACAATCGGCCACTTAGGAACAGAAATCACTCACAGAGTGATCTGTTACCAGAAAGGCTGACAAAATGAACAGCATCAACTGAGAACACCAACAATTACTGCAAGTCGTTATGTTCTTTAGGGAAATGCTGGATTAGATTGTTAAACCATAAGTTCACCTTTCTGGAGTCTGGATGTTGTCCAGGTCCTCGATGTCCAGAACCATCTGCTGCGACTCTTCTTTAGCTGTCTCCGTCTTTTCCTCTGCCAGCTTCAGGTAAGCCCTGACCACATCCTCCAAAGATTTGATGTTCACCTGAGAGGAAAGACAAAGGCTTTAATTTACCACCATGTGAACAGACATCTCAGATGTAGCCGCTGTTATTGGTTCCTCCCAACCTGCTGGCAGATGTTCTTGTACTGGTAGAGACCCTCTTTGGCCAGGTGGCTCTTGCGCAGATCCACACACAACTCCAGGTACTTGAGCATAATGGGCTCGTGGATCTTCTGCCATGTTCGATGTTTTTTACTCTTGATAACATCGTACAAAACATCCAAGGCTGGCTGCTTTTTGCCGACCTCAAGAAATTCTGTTAAAAAACAAGTCAGAGAAATTCCTTAATAAACAAATAAAACTTTATTTAACCAGAACAGTAAATATAGTTCTCATTTATACTGTTGTATAGGTAATTATGCAGTAAATACCTATTTTAAACTGGCTTCAATAGAACACCATTTGTATTATGTTTCTAACCAATTGTTTATAACTGTTGAGTAGACTTTTAATATGCAAATTAGCCGTCTTTCTCATAAATTAACCACAGCATGCAAACGTAACTTTGTAAGATAGTAATAAACAGGAAGTAGAAGTTGCAAATTAGCAAGTTTTGTGTTTCTGGTAAAACACAAAATGGATGGAATCGTTTGTTATGTTAGAACTTATTCTGCAAATGTGTTTCCATCTTTCTTCAGCCTTTTAAATAAATTAAAAAAACAACTAAAATCCAACTCAAGCGATGCCAAATGGAGGAAGATGTTGTGAATTTAGCATTTTCTGCAAACCTTTTTGAAAGAGATTCACTATAAAGTCATGTTTTTCACCAAACTGCACAAAGTAAAAAAATTAAGTAATTTCCAAGTTATTTAAAACTTAAATCACTTCACTGACATTCTAATGACAAAAACAGAAAAAATGGTTTCTATTTAAAAATGTAACAGGCCAGGATTTATTACTATGATCATTTGTAAAATTAAATTGAACAATAAAGACATCTGCTAATAATTTTAGTAAATATTTATATAATTGTGGCACTGGGTTTGCTCCAAGTTTTCCATTTTGATTACATTTTCCCACTAAGTTTTACATCCTCGATCTCCAACCGAAACATCCAATTTGCCTAAAATCAAGTTTAGAAACAATCCTATCCAATATCATTAGCAGAGCTCAATCTGCATAAAAACATGACTGGTAATATCAGCGGTATCCACAAAAATGTGGAAAAACGCCGAGAGCCGTTAAACACAGCTGTTTCTACCGACTGTAGCAACTAGGCCCAAAGTGCAACCATATAAATGCTAACAACGTCGGTTCGTTTTATATAAAAATGGACACGTGCAACAAAATGTTGTCAACAATGTCTTTTCAAATGATGTTAACACTGACAATGTACGATGTTACCATTTACTTACCACTGTGGCAGGTATAAATGTGACCTAGATCTCGCTACTACTAGCTTACCGACTAGCATTAGCGGTTAGCATCTCTAAGGTGACGCGGCTGGAGTCAGCATTAAATCCAGGAGCAGCTCAAACTCACCGTTCGCTCGCTTGAGAGCGTTTTCTGGCCGCTGGAAATACGCCGGCATCTTGGTGATGTGCTAGTGCAACTCAAAAGTGACTGACTTGGTTAAAACTGCAGTAATTTCACCAGTCCATCCAGGCCACGCATCCACTCGGGGCGACGGCGCTGGCTGAAAGGATGAACCGCGTGAGCGACCGGAGAGAGGTTGCCAGGTACGAAGCACACTCCCCCTTTAGGAAAAGCCACAGATAGAGTGAAAAACGTGTAATCAGCTTTTTGCTTTACCAATTGGGTTGGTTGAAATAATTTTTTATCACTTATGATAGGTATTTAACATGAGTATGAACACATTCCTCGATTATTGGTGTTTGAAAAGAGTAATATTCCTTTTAAATAGCAGGCGCCACCAAAAAGCTTTGTAAGGGGTTGCCAGAGTGGGTAATACCAATATCCTGGAGATGGCACACCTGCACCAAAAGTCGTCTATTAATAATCTAGTCTATTTTGTCCAATAATGTTCGTGTATTTTAGCTGTTTTGAAGATTGCGTCTTTATAATACCACTCTTCCTAAACGGGGATTTATAACTAACCTGGCATCGGTGGATGAACAAAACTCCCGGATGTGCTCCCCGATAATGCGTTCAAGTCTATTGAAAATTCTAGACACTGGTAATGGCCAGCCTTAGAATTATGTTGTCAGAAGAAAGAACAAAATACAAGATTTATTTATTTATTTATTTATTTATTTATTTATTTATTTATTTAGTTAGTTAGTTAGTTAGTTAGTTAGTTAGTTAGTTAGTTAGTTAGTTAGTTAGTTAGTTAGTTAGTTAGTTAGTTAGTTAGTTCGTTCGTTCGTTCGTTCGTTCGTTCGTTAGTTAGTTATAAACTGTCCTTCGGGTGTCACTACTATTGATTAAAATGAAAAAAAATAGGCATTTAAGACACAAAATAGGTGGGTTGCAAGGCCTTAATTTTAAAGGGTGGAATTAACCACCTTACGTTTCTTTCTCTCCCTTTCATGTATGACTGAATTCACACATGAAGTATTCTGTTAATTTTTGCCTCAATATGATTTTTCTTGCATACAACACTAATAAAAATTATTCCCAATAATAGTGTTTTAAGTATAACCTATATTTTCCATTTTCAGCATTAGAAATAATCACAAAGAAATAATATAATACAATACAATATGTTTACAGAACAGCAAACGTCGTTTTCTTTTGGAAGAAGCTCTATTATCCAATGGCCTTGAACGCAGCAACATGGCTTCCGAAGGGACAGCTGTGATTGGCTGAGAGCACCGAGGTTCCGCCCTTCCAGCCGTCCAGTCCCGGAAGAAGGAAGAGGTTCTGCAAAGAGATGGGGAGTCTATTGACAGCTGAACTGTCTCAAACCCAGTAACCCAGACTTACTATTTCCGCTTTTTCTGAATTTATCCAGATTTGTTTTCAGTCATTTAACCATCTGAGGCATTCTGGAGGTTCTGCCGGGACAAATTTTATTCCAAAAACGAGGAGATTTCCTGTGTTTTGGCTGTGGTTTAACTTGTGTCTCCTACTGGAATGGAACATGGCAACGACTGAGACTCAGCTGATGTTGAGCGTCGGATTAATTGGTAAGTTTGTATTGATCAGGACATTTCTTCCTGTTATTAAAGTGTACAGTAATTTAAACAACTTAAGCTGGCGCTTCAGGACTTTATGGAGATCACATGACACCAGTGTGACCCAGATATGCTTCATCAGCAGGAGCAGGGCCCTGCGGATCCTGCAGGTTGGAGCTAAAAGCACCAAACATTCAATAACTCATCATGATCCATTCTTTATTTTACTCTTTATCTAGTCACTAAAAAGCTTCAGTGAATCGCCTCAAATTTCTCACTTAAGATTTATTTGATAGACAGAAAGCAACGCATGATGGCCTAGTCAAAGTCCAGACCTAAATTTGAATGGGAAACGGGGACAAAACTTTAAACTTGGTGATCTTAGACGCTCATCTTTAAAACATTTTGGTCAGAAGAACCAACAGAAATGTCTTGATCACATGTGTGCCACTGAAGGTTCGAGGGCCATATCTGGCCCTCATTAGATTTTTACGCGGCCCTCAAGACTCCAGAAGGCCACATAAAAAAGTTATTTTGTTGAATTTTATTTTATAAATCAAATCAAAGCACTTTTTCTCAATGTGCTGTCAAATTTCATCAATGTGAGATTTAAATAAATACTCATCGAATGCAGAGAATGTAATTTAGTCACATTTTAACAGTTTTATTTTATCAACACATTCCGCCTCAAACGATTCGTAGAGGATGTTTGTCATATTGATACGGTCCAAAATGAAACTAAGTTTGACTCTGGGTGGAGATAACAGAGCTGCAGCTGTTGGTTCAGATTATCTGCTCCTCACTATTTGTCCTGAGTAGTTACTGAATCTTGTCTTTCATTTTTCCACCGTTAGAGAAAGACGTGAATGGAGACACGTTGTGGGTGTGGTGTTATCCCTCCGTCAGCCCTGAGCTGAGGCAGCTGCTGCTCAGGAAGTGCTGCCTGACGCAGGATGGACGGGATTTCCACACCTTCGTGTTCGGCCAGTTCAGCCGGACCTGGTACTACATCACAACGCTGGAGGTCCAGGAGCCGACGGCGCTGAACAAGGTGCTGACCCGGCTGCCTGTCTCTGGATCAGAACGCCTCTAAAATAAAGCTTGAAAATAAAATCAGATTGTTTTCAATTTAATTGCTTTTTTTTTCTAAAATAGAAATTCGAATTGACAGAAAATATTTCCTAAAAGTGTTTTGTAGGCTACAACATTTTGTTTTAATGAGAAAAAAGCCTGGATAGAGTTATCAGAATCTTATGTATGATGGTATATTAGGGCCATTTGTAAAGAGAGAAAAAAGGAATAAATTTGTGGGAAAAACTGTGAAATTTTGACGTTAATTTCAGAAATATTCCAGAAAAACTTGAGAATTTCTGAGCTCCAAAAGGTTGAACGTTGGCTAGAAAATCCCTCCAGAATCTCAGAAACATTCTAGAAAAACAAGAATTTTCTTCCTAAAACTCTCAGATTTGATCGCCTCAGTCTGTCATTCTTATTTTGAAATAGAGTATTTTGAAGGATTGTTTCAAAGACCTACTGAATGGTTTGATGCTGATGTGTTTAAATATTAAGTGTAATGTATAAAACTTGTGCCACAGTAGAATTTCACTTGTTGATCAAAATTCCTTGTGGTAATTTTATTTTTTTGAGTGTTTGAATTCTCATAAAATTTCCACTTTGTTCTTATTAACTTTTTTTAAAAATTGTAGCTTGGCTCTAATATTCCCACACAGAGTTGAGTTGAATTCAAAGTCCAAATAAATACAAGATGTCTGTAAAACATGGCTGTCAAGCAAGATGGCCGCCTTGTTTTGTGCTGACATCACTCTATGGAAACCAATTGGTGGAAAAAAATCCAGATTTTCCACAAATCCACAGATTTAATCTTCAAAAACCAAAATATTAAATTAATTGATCAACTCTATTTATCACCCAGCCCAGTACAAATGATACATCTATGCTGATGTTTTGTCTTCTGCTTGCAGGTCACCCATTTTTCTATCGTTGTCACAGCAAAAGACTTCAACCCTGAGAAATACGCTGCTCTCAGTCGCGTACTCTGCAGGTAACAATGTTTCTAAAGTTCATTTCCACCGTTTCAACGCTCGCGGTTCGTTCTTATCAGTGCGGCTGGTTTGTTTTTCAGGATGTACGTCAAACACGGCAGTCCGGTGAAGATGATGGAGGCTTACATCACCGTCCTGACCAAAGGCGTCTGTCAGAATGATGAAAACGGCTCGTTTCTCATCAAGGATTATGACGTCCGAAAGGCGTACCTGGCAGGGTCAATCAAAGGTAAAACCGTCCACGAATCACCTGTAACGCTTTTCCTTCACATCAATTATGAATCTACCAGATCAGAATTATTGATTTGTTATTGATAAAAGTAGCAAAATGTTTCTTGTTTCTCAGTTGGTGACTGTATGATGTTTTATGATGTTTTATGATGAAGCACTTTGAACTGAACCTAAACTTGTTGTTTTTTCTTCTCTTCTGCCTCAGATGTTGTGTCTCAGTTCGGCATGGAGACCATCATCCTGTACACCGCCCTGATGCTGAAGAAGAGGATTGTGGTCCATCATCCTCGGATTGAAGCGCTGCTGGAGTTCACCAGGTGAAGCTCGGATGTTTCCTCTCGTTTTGCTGCTGGGAATGATTCTGAGTCTCCGTCTCTTTCTGGGCAGAGTGCTGCCGGCGCTGGCCTGGCACAGGAAGGACTGGTCCGTCCTGCATCCCTACGTTCACCTGACCGCAGCGGAGCTGGACGACCTGAAGAAATGCCCCGGTGAGGTCGCCTGCAGATCCGACCAATTAAAGGGGCAGTATCATGTAAAATTAACTTTTTTCACCTTTACATCATGTAAGTTATTCCCATATCAAAAACAAAACTGGATTGTTGTCTTGATTCTTTTATGCAGAAATCATTTAATCTGCATGGCAACCATTGAGCTGGGTGGACCTAGCTCCGCCTGTCAGGCACAGCTCCTCCCCACTCAGCTCCTTCAGACTATCCAGCAGCTATTAGCAAACACCTGAGCTCATTATAGGAGCTTCTTCTCAGGGAAAGTCTGGTAAAAAAAAATAAGGAAAAAAAAAAGGTTGTTGAAGGGCTAAGAGAGGAGCCATGTTGGGATGGTTTTCTGAAGGCGGAGTTTCAGAAAGAGCAGGAGATTTTAAAGAGACTTAGGCCTAATTTTAAAAAAAATTTAGTCATATTTGATATATAGCATTTCTATATCAACTGAAGGTAACGTAGCTGTTAGTTTGTGCTATAAAATGGCTCCATGTGGCAAGAAAACATGCAATTCTGCTCCTTTCTCAGGAAACATCTGTGATCGATGTTTTAATGTTTCTGTTTTCTGCTCAGGTTACATCGCTGGGTTTGTGGATCCAGAAGTGAGCAACAGGTTGGAGCTTTTTGACGTGTTTGTGAGCCTCCCAGACAGTGTGATCACCGTGTCCCAGGGGGCCAAAGGTATGTTCACTGAAAGAAAACAAAATACACTCGGTTTTTAATTCATGTCAACAAAGAGGATATTTTCTTTAGTGATTCAGGAAATAATCTGTATTAACTTGGATAATGAACTAAAACCCAAATGTTCAATAGAAGAGGAATCAAAACCGGGCTGGCACTAGGAAACTCAACTAAATGTGAACAATATCTAATCAATGACTAATAATAATAAAACAAAAAACTAGAAAATACCAACTAATAAACTTAGTTGTTGTATTATTTAAGAAAAATTGGACAGAATTTGTTTTTAAGGTGCAGTTGGTGCACCTGTATAAATTAGACAAAAATCTATTATTTTACTGGTTGAGTTTTTCTGATGAATTGAAATAAAGGTTTTCATTGATGTAACTCCGTCTTTTGGACTGAAATGCTGCGCCGCGCCTGCATGTCGCCGCAGACGCCATGGCGATGGGGAAGTTGCACAAAGACGTGGCTCAAGTCATCGTCCAGTCTGCGGAGGACGCTGAGCGACCCGACAGTCAGGTCATCAAGGTGAGAACCGACGCAGAGTCGCTTCCCTCTCTGCCTCCCTTCCACTCTGAACACCAAACTTTCATCATCAGGACATTTCCATCAAGACCAAGGAAATCCTCACCAGCCTGTTCGCCCTGGCCGACGCCTGCGAAGACTCCAAGCTCACGCTGGAGGTTTTGAAGCAGCATCACTTCCCCCCGGCCACCGAGAACTTCCTGTTTCACCTGGCAGCTGCAGAGCAACTCCTACGGATATAAACTGGAGCTTGTGCCGCGTAATCTCGGACACTTCCTGTCTCCTCAACGGCCTTTTTCCCCTGCTGAAGGTGAGGAACCTGAGGAAGACTCCAGGTCGTTGATAATTAACGTTTCATTCAAAGTTTTCAATCCTGAATGCGATTAAAACCTGAAGGGTTTTATTTCTTAATGCTTCTGTGGTACGATTTACGGTAAGAATCTGCAGAAATCATAGACATGGATGTCTTGTTATTATGGGATTTTAATATGCAACTTCATTGAATTTATTTTCTTTAAAACAATAACACATTTTTTGTCTACAGATGAAACATATAGGAGCTTTTTTTAAAGTAAATAATTCCTTGATATTGATAAAAACGTTCTCGTTCCACTGGCAGATTTTTCACGTTACAAATAAAAGTAATTTTGGAACGATTCGATCTCTATTGTGTTTCTTTAAGTTTTTCATCTTTTGCTCAAGCAAAGGAGTCTAAAAAAATCACTTTTACGTTGCCACAGAGTAATAATGAGCTTCTGTCAATATAAAACCAGAAGTTTATAAGTTTTGTTCTTGTCAAGTGAAATAAACTTCGTCTGCAATCTTTATAATTAGAAGAGCCGTTTTACGCTCAGTCCAGCTAAAATACAACTTGGTTGCAAATTTTACAGGATTTTTTTGAAGAGAAAAAAAAGTGGCTTTTTGTTTGAAGAACCATAATTTTATTTTTATGTTTGGGTTTTAATGCAACATTTTTGCATTAACATTGGTAAAATCCTTTACTATTTCCTCTGAAGTTTATATATTTAAACCTAATATCTGTACGTTGTGATGTTTGAAATCAGTTAGAAACTCGTTTGGGCTGATGGTGCCGATTCCTATTCTGAAAAAATTACATATTTTCCAAACTAGAGAGAAAATGCCATGAATGCATCTCAGCCTGTATGTATAATTTTCACTCTGGATTAAAAACAAAATCCACAATTCAAACTTTATCACCAAATTGTTTGTTTTATCATCATCAAATTAACAAAAAGTAAAGGTGAATCTTAAATTTTAATCTCTGCTTATTGCTGCAGTCAGATTATCAATACATCGGTTTTTATATTATGTTTTAAAAGGAGTCTCAGTTTGTGCTTCTGATTACATGAACTACATTCTAGCTTCTTGTTCAAACGGAGATTGAGTGAAAATGATCCTCATGTGACAAGATATTACAAAATTGAGATAGTAAAAAGAACCACGGCTGGTTTTTCCCTCTTAATCAGTTTAACGTTTGTTTTTCACTAATAGGAAAAATGCTGTGGGTAAAAAGAAGCACCAGAGATCAGAACCGGCTGATTTTTACCTCCATCATCTGGCCATATACTGAAATACACCAACGTTCTTGTCCCGTTCAGTGAAAACTGGGAATTCCCACCATTTATCGGCCTTTAAATGCATCAGCCAGTTAACATCCAAGATGGCTGAGACTTTGAAATTATTCCCAAACCTTTTTTGTTGTTAACTTGACACCAAATAAACCCGTTGGGGGAAAAATCCATTACAATAATCTGGATTAAAAAGTTTACAAACCACTAAACTAAAACTAGATTAAAGCAATTGGTCTTATAAACCCTCCTAATTCTGGCAAAGTTCTCCAAATCTAACAAATATCTGGAAAATCTCAGGTCAAAACTGACCAGAATTTGGACATTTTTACTTTTTCAGCAGTTCTATTCTTCCTAATCTACTCTGTGTGTAACATACCTGCAATTAGTTTACATCATGCCAGTGTTATTATGGTTATTACAGCAGTAAAAGTGGACATTTTAAACGGAGAGTGATGTTTAAGTACCAGATTATTTCCACTATTTGACCGTAACATCAGCTGATAAACACTAAATTTACAGCAAACAAGTTTGATGTATTTTTCCAAAAGTAACAGCAGGAAGAGATTAACAATTATTTATATAACAATTATAACAATAGAGAGGTTGTTTTTCCATGACATTTAGTTTTTTGAACTAAATGCCATTAAATTTTTATTATTCAGTGTTATTTTATGTATATATACTTGTGTTTAAGCAGCTGCTTATCTGACAGGGTGACAGATTTAATTTGTACAAAACATTTTTATAAACGTTACATACTGCACTGTTGATTTTGCTGCTTCACACAAATTATTGTTCAGGTTATTCATGTTTCATTGTTGATTCTTTCTGCAAAATCATAATTTTTTTGCCTCATTCTCTTGAAGAAGAAAGTTGGTTTTACATTTTAAAATTCATGTAACATCAAAGTAAATGTATTTTAATGATTTTATAAAATGTTTGGAATAAAAGACGCCTGATATAACAACTGAATAAAGTCAATATCTAAATGACTTGGTTTAATAAATTAATTTTGAGGATTTCCTGAGGTTTTGCTGCTCAGAGTCCTCTGTGGTAGAACAACGTTTGGCCCGACGCTCCGGCCTGCAGCTCCTTCTCCACTCTGTCCCGGTTTATCTGTGAAACGAAGCCGGAGTCAGTTTGGAAAACCTCAGAGCCGACGGGAAGCAGAAAACCCCGAACCTCACCGTTCCCGCCGGCGAGAAGAGGCTGAAGGAGACGGGGATCATGGATCCGAGGACGAGCGCCACGCCGATGTGGCGACACGGTGCCATCAGCAGAGAGTTCCTCTGAAAAAAGCTTCTCCTGCAAGAAGAAAACAGATTATATTTCTGTCCAAATGTGGTTGAAAATATCAGCCAGTCAGACATTTTCACAGGGTTTAAACTAAGACTGAAATAATTTATTGGATTAAATTAAATTACTAAAATAATCTGGAAAGCTTTGCAGTAAAATAGAGAAACTGAACTTGAGATGACGTTCTTCCTCAGATAAACTCCATCTAAAGTAATTTTCAAGGAAAAACTAGTAATGATATAAAAATAATAAAAATTAAAGTCACCTTTGTAGGAATAAAGCCAACAGGTTGGGAACGGCAGCAGTCGTCCCAAACAGCACCGCTCTCGACAGCGCAGTTTCCCACACGGCCTAATTAAAACAAACTTTTAATTCTAAAACTGTTACATTAAAATGTTTTTTTCCACTTATTTAGCTTCTTTTTTAACCTTTGACCCTGCTGCTTTGGAGACGCCAGCAGGGTTTCCGTTACAGTCGAACACTTGGATCCCCGTTTCTGTTTCCTGGTGTCTGACGGTGAAGACGTTGAAAAATGCCAGAGCAGCTGAGGGAGGTGAAGGAAAAGATCATGAATCCACAGCAGGGAAGAGTCAAGAACAGAAAAACAAACAAAAGACCCACAAAACACAAAAAAGATCAAAAACATGGCCACACAAGATTCATAACACTTTGACCTTTTTGAATTCTGCATCTAAACTACTAGTGTAACTAGTAACTAGCAAACACACTCAATAAAAACTAACTGAACATAGACAAACAAAAAGTCAATGAAATAACTGAAACTACAATGAAAAACCCAAAACTTCTAACTCTGGTTAAGACGCAAAATAATTTGCACACGTGAAAAACATGCAGAAAACTTTTTACATGCGAGAGATTCTCCCATCTTATTTGGTCTTCATGTTACTTCAAATTATTATTATTAAATTATTAATGTAATTTTTCATATTTACTCCTTAATTTTCAGAATGTGACGTCCCATGCGAGATGCGATTGTAGACATAAGTTCAGATGTTTTTATGCGACTGAAGCCGAATTTGAGGACAGGAGCTTCACCTGACAGCGGAATGGGGAGAATGGACCTGCAGAACGTCTGCAACGCAGAGCTTCTTATGTGGAGTCTGTCGATCAAAAGCTGAGGAAGAGCCTAAAATAATAAACACAGAACATCCAATCAGCAACTCTTCAAACTGTTTAGCTTTCGGTGACCAACTCTGCAGTGAAAAGCCGCACACACCCCGGCACACATCGTGTAGGAAACGGTTCCCGCCATGAGCAGGAGCTGCTTTAGCGACGTCTTCTTCTCCTGGAGACAAAGATGAGGTGAAACTGAAAAACCTGCTACTTTTGAGTCATTGTCGGCTTTTACAGACTTTACCTTCTCTGCTGAAGAGTTTCTGTGCACGTAGCTGAAGGCGGCGTTGTAACTCTGCAGCAAAAACTGAACGGCAAAATGGATGACTTCAGTTTGTCAGCATCAACAAACTCAGCAAATGCGAGGCGACGCGCATCACTACCTGCCAGAACAGAGCCGCTTTGACTCCGCTGTGAGGCAAAAGACTCCCAACGACCTGGAAACAGGAAAAGGTCGCTCTTTAACAGCTGAAGCCTATAAAATAAAGGTTTATTTTAATGTGAAGAGAAAGAATATTGACTAAAAACAAGCATGATGCACGTCTATACAGCACAATGTAAAATGCATAGTAATAAATTAATTGTGTAGATATAATTTGAAAAGAGTACAAATTGTGACATGAGTAAAAATTTGATGTGTAGATATATATAATGTTGGACATATTTGGATGAGATTTAGGTAGGATTTAATAAGCTTTGTCAACTTCCTACAACTTTTTGAACTGAATATGAAATGTAGTTTTTTTATGTTTGATTATTATGATACATTTTTGTTTTTTTTCAATCATTTTATTTTTTTCTCCAACATCTTGTTCAAAATAAATAAAGAATTCATTTTGTAATTCTAATAATATTGATACCAAGTTTATATCAGTATTTGATCGATAATTAAGTTTCAGATTCCCTCTTGAAATTTTATTTTTGTATTGTAGTTCCTCGACTCTACTGATAAAAATGTATTTTGTTTTAATTTGCTCTCAAATTATATAATTTTTGCACATTTATTTAGAAAACAAACCACAAATGTTTTTATTTTTCCACAAAGCATTTTGTGAACATCCATAAACTTTATCCAAATTCTATGCCAGGTTTTAACAAAAACACCTAAAAGTCATAAGTTTTATGTTATATTAACCATAAATAATAAGTATCAGGGATACAGGTGTTTTATTTGGTATCGGCAGTTGGAACTTAAGTCACAAAAACATGGTCGGACTTTTCAAACAAAAAAAAATTATAAAATAATTCTTTCACTCACTAAGATGTAAATCTGTTTTGTATGTTTTCTAACACAGGAATATCATGCTCTGTTACTTTGCAGGCAAATAGACTTCGGGTAATAAACACACTTACCAAAGGTCCTGATATTGGTAAATATGCTGGAAAGAAAGAGAAGAATGAAAGTCACAATTTTTTCCAACTCTACAGGAAACAAAATGTGTTTCAGAAATTTACTTCACGTCACTAACTGGAGGTGTGTGAGGGTGGAGCAGTGAGACGGTGGTGAGGTGTACGGTAGAGAGGGGAATTGCAGTATAAATACTGCAGTACGTTAACATTGCAGATGAATTTATTGAAACCTCTTTAGGGTCTCTTGTCACATTAAATCCAAATAAGCTGATGTTGGCCACGCCCTCCCCAACTCAACATCTACACTCACATGTGAAAATGGATGCAAACAGATGTGCAATTACGCAACCACACATCTTTGAAAAGCAGAAGTGGAGCCTCCTGCACAACCAACAAGAACGCAGAAAGCAGTTTCTGGATGAAGAGTCAACAACAAAACAGCCATTGTGCAGTGCATACAGCAGTAAAACCAGCTGACCAAATATGCTGGAACTCACTTCCATAACCTTTACACCTCTAAAACATTTTTTGGAAATTAAATAAAAACAAAAAACAACATTGCAGAATACATGTAAGTTTAGGTTAAACACATAATTAACTCCAGTATAATAGATTCAGTTCCCAACCACTATTTTTTGTCCTTTAAAACTAACATCAGTTGGCATTAAATTGTTGCAGCATGCCTGAGAAACTGAGGTGAACTTTGAATGTTTTGAGACAAAAATGCACATTTTCATTTCGTACCTGGAGGGCGGAACAAAAGTGGAAGAACAGCACCAGTACCAGGGTGGGAAGAAGACTGTAAACACAAGACAGAATAAATATCATTTGCAAAAAAATCAGTCAGTAAAAGTTGATATTTGTATTAGAGAATATGTGAAATATTATTAAACTTACAAGTGAGAGGTTCACTGACACGTCATCCTGTCAGAAATGCATATATTAAAGTTTTTCAGTGTTTTTAACCACTTTACGAACTAAAAACACTAAAACGCACTCTGACCTTTTCATCCAGCTTCTCTGGGCTTCCAATAAGAGAATGGGCTTTCAGTATTTCAGCCTGAGGACAGCAGAGAGAGCAGATCATTATGACCAGGCCAACATCAGAGCAGAACTCCAGTTACTATGAAATCTCACATCGGAGGAGAGCAACAGGGATGGATCCAGGAGGTAAACCCAAGTCCTCAACCTACTGAGAAAAGACTAAAACACCAAACAGGTTCAGTGCAACAATCATTGATGATCTGCGTGTTTAATCACGCGTGTTTTACCTGGCCTTGATTTTTCCACTGCAACAGATTAGCATCCATAGCGAATAAAAAATAAAAGTTTACAGGAATTAAAGTGAAACAACCCACTGAAAACTGATCCTATAACCATGCCTTTCTCATGCTTCTGAGGTCAAGATGTTTAAAACGAGACTTCCGTTTTAGTCACGTGATCAGCGTTCACGATGCATTCAAAAGACAGGAAAAAACAGAGAAATGAGATGTTATATTTTAGATCAATACATCAATCATTAGTTAGGTAATTATGCGAAACTGATGTAATTTAAATAAAACTGGAAAAATGTTACATATCTTTGATGAATTAAGACATTAAAACATTTTAATTATTTATGAGATACATAATGAAACCAGAAAATAACGGCTGAGCTATATTTGTTTCTTGCATAGTCCTGTTTGGCAATAAATCACAATATGATTAATCCTGACTTCAACGCGTTCTTCAACGTATACGCCCCTCTCAATATGGCGCCGACGTTGACGTACGACGTTCTGAAGAGCACCTGAAGGCAACTTGACCGATAGACGCCTTTTTTTATTCTTTGGGAAACATTTTATTTTGTGTTAAATTCTTTATGCTATATAATTTCTCCAAGTGTAACAAAATACATTTATTTATTTTATTTTATTGATTTTAATGACTGATTTGCGTCCCGCACGTGGCTCAAACCGCCCTCCCGTTGTGACATAATCCAACATGGCGGCCACGGTTGTTAGACAGCTCAGGACATCTGTGAGTAAAACTCCTAGTTTCTGTCAGCTTATGTCGTTTTTTCGCTCTGTTTACCTCGGTTTGCAGCTCAGGAAGCAGGAATGAACTCACGTCAGGAGAAGTTTTTCATTCATTTGTTCAGAAACGCCTTTATGTGCTGCGTATATGCCTAAATGTGACACTGTGTTTCCAACCTCTGGTTCGCGGGCGCTCCAAGCGAACATAAAAAAAAAAAAAAAAAAAAAATTCAAACCTATTTTTGATTATTTGTAAATGTGCGCTATTATTATGTTGTTGTTTTTTTTTTTTGCAAAACTTTTAAAAGAGTTGCGAGACTTCATTTGGCCAGCAACTGAAATAGTTTTAAAATGATGAAGATGAAGGTTAAAACAAGGTCAAAAACAGTGGAGTTATTTATATTACTTTATAAGATGTTTGGCACAGGTTTTCCATTTGTTAAAATATCGCAACAGATTAGCATCCATATGACATTAATGGATGTCATATGGATGACATCCATATGACATATGACAAATTGTCTTCAATAAAATGAAGACAATTTGTCCCTCAATTTACATTGAAACTCATGAAAATTTACCAAAATCACAAAAAATCATAGTTGTGATTTGTTTGTTTATATATGTTGTTATTAAATGTCAAATGCTGTTAATTGACTTAGAATTAAGTAAAAAAAAAAAAAAAAACAAGAAGGAAGTGAATAGTTGGCAGCATAAATCCTTTGTATTCTGACTTACTTTTTTCTTGCTCATTCAATGCATCCAAAGTATAATTTATATTTTTCAAGTATTTATTATTGTCTTGTAGGTTCAGGTTGCAGCTGGAGGGCTGAAAGCTGCAGCTGCTGGCCAGCATGGAGTCGGCGGCGCTGCCAGGGTCCTTTCTGCTCCTGTTCTCCAGAAATCCTTTTTCTCCACCAGTAGGTATCGCACCAACAACACCGTGCAAGAGTCAATGTTATTCTTTCTACTGTTGATGATTATTAACCAGATTAATTGTTTTAGTCCTACAGATGAGATTGAACCAGTTCTATTTGTTTAAAGTAAACACGGCTCTGTTGGGCACGGTGGTGGTCTTGTGATGATTTGGGATCGTTTTGCAACTGTTTTTCTTATTTTAGCTTTTAAAGCAACCAAAAGCAGGGATTTACAGCCGAATGGTGAATAAACAACTAGAGGATTTAATAATTGTACGTCACTTAGCTCTTTATTTCTCAACTGGTGTCAAACTACAGATTAAATTGTATCTTTCTTACCTTCAAAGTTTATTAGCATCTACTGAATTCTTGCTATAGTAACTCTACAGCAAGAATTTACTAACTGTGTAAAATTTATTTTTCTCAGCTTCAGAAAGATTTAGCAAATTAAAACTTTTAGTATTGGAGAAAAATGTATCTTTCCATATCAAATAGTTGCTGATTTGTGGTTTACAGAGAGAACTGTTGGCCGAATCTTCAGATAACAGAGTAAGAATCGTTTGACGTTTTGTTTATCAGGCGCCTCCAGATGGGCGGCCGCCGTCACGCAGCCGGCGCCCGGCTTTAAGGCCACAGCGGTCCACAACGGGGAGTTTAAGGACCTGAGTCTGGCTGACTTCAAGGGAAAATACCTTGTTCTGTTCTTCTACCCTCTGGACTTGTGAGTGTCTGTGAAAAAAGCCCAGCTGGGTTTTCAGATGTGAAGATGAAGAAACAGAGAGAACTAAAACAATTTGCTATAATTGGCATTGGGTTGAAAAGATTAATCGTGATTAATCGATAAAATAAATTTTTCGTCCAGCTCTGCTTGAGCTCCAACATTGTCTTTTTGAGCTGTTAATTAACAGAGTAAAATTTTTTAAATCATATTTGACATTTACAGCCTTTATTAACAACTGTAATTAACACAGTTACTTGATTGTGCTATAAAATTATAGTATGTGCCTGGAAAACATAAATTGCACCTTTAATTTGTATGACACTGAATGAGGAATGACTTCCTGCTTAAACTTTCTACTTTTTTTTTGTAGTTTTTTTTCTCTATCAGAGCAAAATCTGGAAAACTCTGAGCTGCTTTTGTACTTACTTGTTGCATTTATACAAGCTATCGTCTATATGTAATTAGCTGAGTTAGCTTAACACATAAAACCTGCAAAATATATACACATTTGCTTTTGATTGGATTGTTCAATCAGATATAATAACAATAATAATTAGTAATTAAAGGATTAAAAAAGAAAGATTCAAGTTTTTCCTGTTAGCATCATGTTAAACTGAGCTAAGCTTTATGAAAATAAGCTAAGCTAACTTTCAGCCAGTTGTTAGATTAAACAAAATTGTTGTATTTGATATGGCATTTGTAACAACTTGCCATATTTTCTTGATAGTACTTCCCCTTTAATTCCTGCGTTTTCGCTGTTTTCAGTACGTTCGTTTGTCCGACGGAGATCATCTCGTTCAGCGACAAGGCCAAGGAGTTTCACGACGTCAACTGTGAGGTGGTGGGCGTGTCTGTGGATTCTCACTTCACCCACCTGGCCTGGATCAACACGCCACGAAAGGTGCAAATGACTCTGAGAACACAGAGACTGTAGCGCGTATGTCGATGAATATGTGTGTCAGCGGCTTTTATTGACGTTCCAGGCTGGAGGTTTAGGAAACATCCACATCCCTCTGCTGTCGGACCTCAACAAGCAGATCTCCAGAGACTACGGGGTTCTGCTGGACGGCCCGGGAATCGCATTGAGGTGAGCTCAGGAGTTATACCTGTAAACATCTTTAACTTCTTCTGTTATTAATTTAATGGTGGAAATAAAAATCCAGATTTTTCAAAAGTTATATCTCCAAAAACAGCAAATTTGAGGTTAAATTATTGAAAATGGGCCTGATATCGATGAGGCTGTAGCACCAACTCGAAAGTTAGTCTAAACTGTTCGTGTCCAGCATGTGTGGGGTCTGCAGAGTTGTTGTGTTGGTCTAAAATACATTGAAATATGTGGTAAATATCTGTCTTATCTATTCTGTTTCATTGTGTTAGGGGGTTATTCATCATCGATCCAAACGGTGTGGTGAAGCACATGAGCGTCAACGACCTGCCAGTGGGTCGGAGCGTAGAGGAAACGCTGCGCCTGGTGAAGGCCTTCCAGTTCGTCGAGACGCACGGAGAGGTTTGTCCAGCCAGCTGGACGCCGAAGTCGCCCACAGTGAGTATCTCTGGGAAAACTGCAGATCCCTACAGCACCTAAACATCCCTGATGCTGTCAGTAGGAGGAATATGGCAGGCCGTTTTAACATAAAATCAGTTTCACCACTCTTACAACCAGATATTTTAAATTGGCTTATGAGAAGACATATTGGAAAATTAAGATATCTCTAATTATGTTCTGACTTGTATAAATTACAAATTTGCTTTTGAGTTTTCCGGTGCTTCACATCACAGGTAGATAAAGAATAAAACATGAAATAAAATTTAATTTAATTAAAAGTAATTTAAAAAATGATAAATTTATCTGTAAAATATAAAAAATATGAATAAAAACAAGAGATCCTTAATTTTAGATGCATCAATTTCCCAAAAACTTAAATTACTAATTTCCTCCTTTTTTCTAATCAAAATTGCTGTAAGATATCTCCAGATCAACTAGATATCTAAAACTAGATTGCTTTATGATTAGAAGTATGTTGATTTATTATGCCATCTAGTCAAAATATTATAGATTTATAAAGCAGTTTCAAATTTCAATAAAATTATGGTATGCTTTTTAAAGATGCACCATTTTCAGCTAAGAAATGGGTCGACAGCGTCTCTTCGCTTTTCAAAGCTACTTTGATGCTTTTTGTTCGCCAGAAGTAAATCGGCAGGACATTTTTTGCAGACTTTTAAAATGGTCTTCAAGTTTTACTCAACCAACAAGAATCCATTCCTGTTTTGGATTAGATTAGCTGTGAGTCAAGGTTAGAGGTCGATCAGCCCGTCTGCTTCATGTTTGACTAATCTCATTACTTTACCTGAGCAAAGGTTACAGATCTGCTTGGCTGCAGCGTGACCTTCATGTTGACCTTCTGCTGGAAGGAGCTAAAAGTTAAATTAGGAGTCCTGCTGAATTTAGTTTTCTTTTTTGTAGTCAAAATGTGTGGAGTTACTTTGCAAATATATTCAAGAAATGTTTAAATGTTTTTTCCCAGTGAACAGATTCCAAATTCCACAGAGAAGAAAAAAAGACAATCAGATTTTATTCCTTCAGGAACTTAAATGGTTCCCAAATAAATATTTAGATTATATTTAGTACCCAACTAAACATTTAATTTTCAAACTAAATGTTAGTTCAGATCAAAATATTTAGAAAGGAAACTAAATATGAGCATCAGTGACAGTCCATATTTTTGACTGTTTGTGTAAAATTTAATTTTGCTTTAGCGTTTAAGAAAAGCAGCTATTTCATGTGAATTTCAGCTCTTGCTCTACAGAAAGTTCATTACACATTTTAAGTTTTGATCTCTTTAATGATGGTTTCCATGGATACATGAATGTCAAGTGACCAAATTAAATCCAAATCAGATTTTCTCATGTTGTAGCAAAGCAAAAAAAATCTTATTGTTGGTAAAATTTCAAAATCGTCACATCAAACACAAAACACTTTTTCTGGTTATTTTCTATAGTAAAAATGTAAAATTCTTGTTATCATTTATAATGAGCTGCACTGTTGCCTTGCAACACGAAGGGCCGGGGTTTGAATCCCCAGCTGGATTTTGTTTCTACTCTTATTAAATGTTCAGTTAGAGCAGCATAATGTCTAATTCTCATTCCTTTTCAGATCAAACCAACCCCTGAAGGATCGAAGGAGTACTTTGAGAAGGTCAACTAAACGGAAATAATAAAAAGCTTCTTAGTTTACCGATAAATCTGTTCGACAAAATCCCGGCTTTGATTCGTCTGGACCAGTTTGTTTCTGTTTATCAACTCACATCTCTACTGTATGAAGATAATAAAAATCACTGAGTAACCCCTGTACATAAACATGTTTATTTTCTTTTTACAGCAAGTTAATATGCAGGTTCAAAATGTCTGACATTGGTACACAACATGAAGTGCCAAAAATCAACCAACGTGGGAGAGAACTGGAAATTAGAAAAAAAGGCATTTGCCACTTCTCATACAAGTAGGGTACATACTGTATTTACACAAAGTAGGGAGAAACACTCTGCAGCACAGTGTGGTGATGAGAACATCTAGTTTTAGGTGTACATAAACTTTACTTTGTACAGTAGCAGAAACGAAGCACCGCCTCGTTCCTGCAGATAAACAATGTTTTTCTTTTTACCGAAGCTTTGCTTACCGAAAGACGTGGGCCTTCTTTAAAGCTTTGAAATCCAAAAAAACGTCCTCCAAACGAAGAAAAGTGGGTCAAAATGTGGCTTTAAGGGTTTAAAACAGAAAAAAATGGAGGCAGAATTTGATGAAGATGGTTAATGTGGAAAAAACTTCATGCAGTTTCAGGCAAGCTGTAACAGCGCCCACCCCAAGCACCGAACCAAGAGAAAAACAAATCAATGCAACTAAAGGATTCATTAAAAAAAAAAAAAGACACCCTGTAGTAAACTGTACAACGAAAATACATTTGGGATCTACATCTAAAGGTACATTATTAAGGTTATATACACGCCACCCCATCCATATATTATCTTTACATGTAGACTTCATTCAACCCAAACATTTAGAAAACAAGACTAACTTGGAGATGGGATCACATCAAACGGCCATTGAAAAAAACAACAAAAATAATCAGTTCTTCCTGCACCTCAGCTGCTGATCCGTTTCTGTCCAGTTCAGAAACCCGACAGCAGGGCCAGAACCTCACCGACTGGATGGACTGCTTCTGGAGAATTAAGCCGCCAAACGGAGGTTTTTGTCGTTTTCAGTGAAAGCAAAAGAACACACTACGGTACGGCGGAGATACGACAACACTTCGAGTGACTTCCAGGAGTACAAAATAGAAACAAGCCCGGCTCCCGAATAATCCGACGCAACAGAACCAAGGCTTTCCGAACGCTCCGGCCTCTTCACTGAAGAGAGCTACGCTACTCCGTCAACGTGTCGTCTCGTTTGGGACTGGCTCGGGGGGGAAAAGAGAGAAAATTCGGCTTTAAACATTCAACCCTCCCAACCGTTTCCTAAAGCAACTGATTAAAAAATAAAAACCTTGAGTTTTACATCTCCTCCACAGATCTGAAAATCACGGTGTTGAAATTTATTCAGAAAAAAACAAAACAAAAACAAAACAATGTTGAACAAAGTGAGATTCTCACAATCTCTCTGCAAGAGGGAAGGGAATAAATGACTTGTGCCTGCCGTCTTCCAGAACACGAAGGTGGATCAGTCAAATCCCCGTGTTGCTGCTGCGCTGCTTAGTCGATTTTCACGTTTGTGTAGATCTTCCTCACGAAGGCACTTGTTCCCATGTAGCCGACGGCGCCTGGAAACAGATTGAAGGAAGCACGTCAGTTCTGCAGAGAAGGTCTAGTGAAAGTCTGAGCAGCAGTCGGACCCGGGGAGCCCAGAAGGCAAAAGGAAAAAAACACCTGATCAGCATCAAACACTTTTTAAAACGGGTTGTGTGGAGTGTGTCTGAGTAGGCATTAGGCGGAGATATTTAAAAAGTTTGAGGTCCAAAATCAAACCTGTCACATCATTGAAGAGCAGAAGAAGAATTTGTTCTAATGCATGGAGTGCAAACTAAAACAGTGCAAACCTTCTCCCACCTGTTGCTGCATACTGCTGGTCAGCAGGCTAAAAGCAGGCTTTTTGAGTTTTTCACGAGAAATAGTTACCATTTCAAAAACAGCTGTGATGCAGAAACTAAGGCTGAACCAGTCTGATTATTGAAATAATCAACTAATGTAGTCATGAATTGCTAACCAGAGTGCACCAACTGAAAATAGTTTTGAAAAAAAAAATATAATCAGAGCAATAATTAAGGTAAAACTGCACAAAAATACACACGTTTTGCATTTAAGGTGAAAAAGAAATAAATCTTAGTGTACAAATCTTTTTACTAAACTCCTCATGTTGCAGTTTTAGCTTCAACTGGTTCAATCTGAGTGAAAAGAAATCCAGTGAGCACCTTTTGCTATCTAATTATTAGTTGGATAAACACAAAAATAACCAGAATTACAAAATGCAATGAGTTTTTTGCATCTTTTAATGCATTTCTGGGATAAAAGCAGCAGAATGTATCACTTTTTATCTGGTTAATCGTCAGAGAAATGGATTCCTAAAATAACTGTTAGTTGCAGTCCTGGTGGTTATTTAACAAGGAAGCAGAGAAAGTCCTGATTGGAAGCTGCATGTTCTCAACTTTAAATCAGAAGACTCATGTTGCTTCAGTTTGTGACATTTTGGTGTGTAAATCAGAGAAGAAGAACAGAAACTCACCACACATGATTCCCAGAGCAGTGCTGAACACGGCCATGTAGCCAAAGTAGAAGGATGTTTGAAATAACCCATACATCCTGAAATACACCGGAAAACGTTTTAGAATCCACTACTTTTTTTATTTTATTTCAGTTTTCTATCAATTATTGAAGCTCCAGCCATCACTCACTTAGTTTTGAAGAAATAGTAGTAAAAGGAGTACATGTAAACATAAACCGCAGTCGATGCAGCAGAGAGGAAGCTCGTCCACTGCCTGGAGAAACATCAGACAAACAGACATTACATTTTCTCAGTTACATTTACTTTTTTAAATATTAGGAATATTTTACTACGCTGCACTTTTTACTTTCACTCAATTTTATAATTTAGTATTTCTACTCTTAGTTGAGTGAAAATTTCTGTATTTTTTTAACCGAGAATTCAACAGGAAACAAACACGTTTGTGTTAAAACTTTCATAAGTCTTTTATTGAAAATAAATTATTTTGAAAAAAAAGTTTTTCTGATTTTGTTACTTATATGAATTATTATAATATAAAGTTAAGTTTCCACTTGTCTTTACATTTTGGTCCATCTTATGATGTAATTTTTAAATATGAAATGGTTGATGTTTTGATCAGTTAGTACTTAATTTGACTTTTTACCAAATTTTTTTTTAACCATTAGTTGAATAAACTTTCTGGATTCTCTGTACAATTTTGGTTACTCTGCCACCTCTGTAGCATAAACACATGAAGGAGAGAATAAACCCTGATGTGTTTAAAAAAAACCGCTCACCATCTGTAGTCCTCGGCGTTGAGCAGGAAGTATGTGCATACGATGGTGACGCACACCGTGACGATGCAGAGGATCACCAGAACCAGCATCATGAAGCCATACACGTAGTAGATTTTATAGGCCCAAAAGGAGGTGAAGATGAAGTACCTGACAGGAGAGGAGAGAGAGTGTCGTTGCGACGCATCGTCTAAAGGAGAACCGAATCAATTCCTCAGGAAACACTTACATTTCTATGAAAATGGAGCCAAAGGGCAGGATTCCCCCGAGGCACACGATGACAGCCGGCTCCATGAACCTGAGGCAGGACGCGATTCAACACAGTCAGCATTTATATTTCCACATGTTTCATCACTTAAAGAAGGATAAGTCAGACGTTTTTTGTCTTCTGTTTTACAGCTGATGTTTCCATGAAACGCAGCAATTTGTCCTCAGAGTCAGTAGGTCAGACTTACAGAACAGAAATAACTTCAGCTGTTTCAGCAGCAAAGACCCAGATTCAAACAAAAGGTAAAATATAACACCAAAATAAAAATACCAGACTGAACAAGTGAGGGCAGATTTACAGCATAAGAAAAAACTCCTGTGCACGTACTTAAAATACTCAAATGTGCAATTGCTGCTGGCTAGTCTGAAGGAGCTGAGTGGGGCTGCTCTGTTAGGTGAAAGATCGGTAGCTTGAAAACTGCAGCTCAGAGGAGGAGCTGCGCCAACCAGGCATCCTGCCATGGAGACTAAAGGATTTCTCAAACATTCATTTATGAGTTAAGGCAACACTCCAGGTTTTATTTTGATGCAGGAATATTATAACCTGATATAAAGCTGAAAAAAGTTGATTTGATGTGATGCCGACTGTCCCTTTAAAGAAATGTACAAGGTGTGCGTTTAAAATAATGACAGACTCTAAAAATGTAAAGATTGTGCAAACAACAGCAGGGATTTGTTGGTTATAAAGTCGAGGGCTGAAACAATAATCAGTTATTGAAATAATTGTCAACTATTTTAATAATCAATCAATTGTTAACTTGTGCAGAGTCCAGACTAAAAAAAGACCATATGAAAGAGATCAATTATTCAGAGCACTAATTAGGTCAAAATTGAACAAAATCTTTACATTTTGCAAATGAGAAGATATTTAAAAACCTTTTTCTTTTCTCAAGTGGATGTTCAATAATGAGTTTTTTTCTTAAAACAAGCTTCTATATTTTGCTGAAATGTTGCTTGTAAGTTAGTTTTGCTTTATTTCATGTGTGATAAGATATTTACACTAAAATCTAGGCAGCAATACTTGGTAAGATTTTGTGTTTTTGCAAGACAATCTGTCCATCTGTACATTTATTTTCTGTAATGTATGCAACAATCATCCACCCACCATTTCTTCTCGGGGATAGGCCGCGGCACGGCGTTCACTCTGCAGGGGAAGTTGGGCTGACCAGACAGGTTTCTCCCCAAAATGGTTCCCACCAGATTCAGAGGCAGAATGACAAAGAAGCAGATGCAGCAGACGGCCACCTGGAGCGGAAAGAGAAAATATATTTATTTTACACTTGCTGTGTTGTTTCATATCATCCCAACTGTGGTTACTGCAAAGACAAATCAACACAGATGATCAGCAGATCAACTGATTGGTCCAGTTTATTTTTTCCCCATTTATCTCAAATAAAAGGAAAGATTTCTTCATGAAACTAGATGGGAGATAAAACCACGTGGAGTAAACGGAGCAAACTGACTGAATCGTTTCTGGTGATTTTATGCTCAGCTGCACAAGAGCATAAATATATGGAGAATGAAGAGTTTCAGACATTTTGGCAAGTAAAGAATGTTTAAAATTTAACCAAGATTTGTCCTTTTGTAAATCAAAAGTTTAGTTAAGTGGATAAAAAACTGGTATTTACGAGGATTTGGACCACTGTGTTTAACCAAGTTTAATTATGTTAATGCAAAACAGATTTTGGTGTTTTAAAGTCTGTTTCTGATTAAAAAATAAAAGTCACTGGATAGATGTGGTTATTTAAACCAAATGTGTTTTGCACTGGAAGAAGATTTTAATTCATTGTTAATAATTCTGCCTGTATTTAAAAAGTTTAATTCATTCTTGAATTAAACTGAAAAACAAGCCACATATCAGTCAGAGATGTGAGATTCTGTCAGTAGTGCTTAAAGTACAGCGATTGTGTTAGATTTCATTCGGTGGTATCAGAGTAAAGGAGGCTAAAGACACATTTTTATGTTGAATTTATGATGTTTCTTTTGTTCTAACACATACACTTCCACTGAAGTACATTCAGGTTTATGGTTTAAACAGAGGGTGTGAATGCTGACTCTGCTTATTTACTGGATACTGAGCAGCATGTCAGGCCTTCAAGCAGCTGTTTCTAGTTAAGAACGTAGCTGTTGGTGAATTGATAAAGTCAGGAAACGCCTTGTGAAATGCATTTAATTCAGCTGAACTCTTTAGTTTAATCCGTTCGTCCAGCGGATTCATTACTTCTGCTGTTCATCACCGCCACCAAACGTTTTATTCTCATTGGTCTAATCGGGTTGCAGCAGATTGCCGACACCGCAAGCTGTTGACTCAGATTCCTTCTGCGTGTTGCAATGTGAAGCAACGACTCACCATGGTCCCGAAGGGGATGGCTCTGGAGGCGTGGTAGTAAATGGCGATGAAGTTGATGAAAAAGGCCGTCCCGCACACCATGGCTGGGATCATGAAGGCCCCGATGAACATCTGCTTAATCCATCGCCTGCCTGAAATAAGATTCCCACCATTTTAAAGGGGTTTTCTTTTTAATGAGCTATGATTTGGATGCTTTATTACCTCCTTGTTTTGCATACAAACTTCCACCGAAGTAGCCGTTGACAGGAGAGGTTGCAGCATAAACAAAAATGGCTGTGCTCAGCATGGAGCCTCTCCTGCAGAAAACAAAGGTTTGAATTCAGACCAGTGAACAGTTTCCTCTAAAGATGTCTCAGTTTTATTCCACATAAAATGTATTTGATTTGTTTATTGTTTTTTTCTATTCGCATCTCTTAAATCCTGACGTCCCACATGACAGTAAAGATGGTTGAACAGCCTGAAACGGCTCTCATTTAATTATTTAACCTGTCAAAAACATACAATGTTGAACAATTTGATGAAAGCAGAAACTAATACAGAAATAAATATACAAACATTTAAATGACTTTTGATGGCAAAAACACAAAGTGTAGTATAATAAGCTTATTACATACAGCATTACGTTTTTCTAAGACGTCTCCAAATTCCAATTCTAGTTGAGTTTGTCGACAAACTCATAAAAGAAAACAATAAAACAGAATCAAGCCTTGTTGAGTTTTCTTAGCAAATTATTTTTATACTTCTTTTTTCTAATTTAAAGAGTGAAAAATAGTTTTAACTCCTCGCAGCAAATATTCCACGCATGAATCCCTCTAACTTTCCTCCAATTGTTCTTAATATTTGTCCCAGCCTTAAGTTTATTAAACAAATCCTTGTCTCTTAATTTATAGTCCTTAATTTCAAACTACATCTGAATAAACCACTGGAGGAATTTCATCTTTTGAATGAAAAGTCATAAGAAATCTGTTTTCATTTTTTAAAAGTAATTTTCTTTGTCAAAATTCCTAGTTTTGTTGATCATAATTGATTTGTTAAGCAATAAAAATGATAAAACATCCAATTTAAAGACACTTATTTGTTTTTAGCTAAGGATCTAAAACATAAACGAAGCCTGAGAGAAACTACAGTAAAGTGGTCAAACTTGGAAAAAACACAATACAAGATCAAGAGCTGACTTGTAAATAGCAACACATTTTGTCAAATTTAAAACGATGTTTGTGGATTGCAAAACCCATTAAATACAATCAATAATGGATACTTTTGGGACATAACTGCAACGGCTGGAAAAAAACACACAATTACAAAAAAAGATGGAATAGACAGAGCAAATAGGTTGACTATGGAGATCAAACATCAAAAATAAACTGCAGCAAAACATTTTCCAGATGGCTCAGAAAGTGCTCTTAGCAATAATGTAAAATAAATAATGCAAGTTGTGAAGCGTAGAATTAGACTGAATAGATCTTCCCTAATGGATCAGGAGCTTCATCACTGATACCCAATCTAAAACTTTTCTCCATTTTGGAACAGTGCATCTCTACTATTTATTTAATTTACCATAAAAAATGAAAATAAAAAGGTAAAAACAACACAATGTTCAGAGTTCAGTTACTCACTCTGTGTATAGATCCTCTACCATCGCAACAATGATGACGATGAAGGAGACGGAGAAGATCTGGCAGCCGGAGCCGATGAGCGAGGAGAAGATGAGCGGATGGCTGGACGGCCTGAACACGTCGCCATGGACCTGCTTCCAGCCGTACTCATCCCCCAGATCCCTGTCCTGTCGACACACGGCCACAGGAAGCAGATCAGCGTCAGCGACGAAGAGGCGTTTAAAACCAGCATGATGAAACCAAAGTTCCCACGGGTCGCTCACCATGTCGTCCATTTCTTCTTCTTTGCTGTATCTGGCGTAATCCTTCCTCAGGGTTCTCATTAGGATCATGGACACCAGGCCCACCAGGAATATGACCATCATGAAGGAGTTAAAGATGGAGAACCAGTGAATCTAAAGGCAGGAAAAAAGGGTTAAATAAATATAATTACAGTTCATTTTATCTCCAGACACTTTACAAAAATAAAAAACTATACAAAACGTTCAGTAGAAATGAAAACAGGAGATTAGAATGAAAAGGCAACTTGAACAGAAGCATTTTGATTTGTTTTGGAAAGGCTTGTTCTGATCAATTATACTGGATAAACTGTCCCTGAAATGATCACAATAATACTGTGATAATTTATTGTTGTTTTGGAACTATTTTCAAGTAACATGATGGCATGATAATGCAAGTAAACCCCCTAAAAAATCCAACTTCAATTTCCAGCAAACATTTACCAATGGAACTGGAAGATAGTTTAAATATACAAACTAAATAAACAAAGCAACAAATACAACTGATACTTGAGTCTCTGTAAATAAAACTATCCTTCAAACAAGGGATTAGTTGAAACCAAAGCACCAGATGTAAGATTTTTATCATCCAGTTTTTGGTAGAAAGAGAAACAAAACAATCATGCCAATGGAAATGATCAAGATTATTTTAACTTATTGTGCAGTTAATTGATTTATTTAGTTGTAGTGGCTTTGAATCTGTGCAACAGGACCTTAAATAAATTCTGTAAATGACTGGAAGTCGGTGAATCTGCTGTAAAACTGGGGTGATTTGAGAAAATGTTGGGGATTTAGTCTGAATCATCTGAAGTTCCCAAACAGAGAGTTTCAGAGATGAAACGGGGAAATATGACAAACACTGTGGATCAGGATGGAAGCAGAATGTGAGCAAAGGGAAGGACAAAGATAGAAGAGGAAGAACATATAAATAGATAAAGAATTAAAGTCTTATATAGCAGGAAAAAATGTTTTGGCTTTTGAGAAGAAAAAGAAAAACAGTCATCAGTTTTATTTGCACTTCCTGAACAGCAGCATGAAACCTGAGGAGCATTTCACTCACCCGGTGCTGAAAGAAGGACGGGTCCAGGTACTTGTCAAACCTGTCCTCAAACTTCACATCCGACTTCTTCCATTTCACCTGGGTGGGAACAAATGTGCAGGATTTGAGGTCAAATCCCATCACCCACGGTTACGGAGGAGTCCAGCGACACGCCCCACTTCCTGCCACTTTTCCCTTAGCAGCTAATCAGAAAGTGATTTAAACATTTCCTAGAAGTGTTTCTTTCTATCATGCTCCCACTAGAGATTGCACATTTTTTAGTTATTATTATCAATCTGATCATATTTAATCATTTATTTGTAAAACCACTGGCATCAGCATTCTATGATCTGATTGACTGGCTGTACATTTTGTTGTTTTAAGACTCCCAGCAAGTTTCCAAGTTCACTTTATTAATCAGTAAAATTTAATCAGGAATGCTTTTTTTTTTTTTTTTGCCTAATCAGTAAAATGTTTTTAAAAACTTTTTAAAACTGCAAAAAGTGGTTACTTGTCAGCTTCTTGTGCTAACATGTAAAGCTGTTAACATTTTTTGTAGGGATTTAACAATATGAAAATTTTGGCCAATAGGTATTAATATTGATGCTCTGACCGATAACCAATATCATATATATTTTACTAATGTAAATACATTTGAAAAAAAAAGAGATAAAATAAATGCTGGAATAATATTGGCACAGTTTTGCTTATCTGATGATGTTAGTGGTGATATTTCTCTATTTAGCAACAATATTGTGTCTCAGAAGAGATGAAAAGCTCAGAACATTTTAGTTTCACTGCAAATAGGCTTCGTCCATTTCCTGGACTTTTTCTGTGATCTACAGAGTTAGGGCAAGAACAAATCTGTTTTGTTTTAAACACCAAAATAAGAACAGACAATTACAAATCCAGTAGAATACTTTGTATTTATTTTGATTCAAATAATTCAAAAAGACTTTGAGGTTTTTTTGTTATGCTTTATTGCAATTGATTGGATTTTTTGCACGTTGTTGTTGTTGTTTTTTACATATATAAAAAAGTCATCATAATGTCTTGAAATACACATTTTTATGAATCTAACATTTGAATGTGTATTTATATTTCTTCACTCAGTCAGTGAGAAAAAAGATCTGAAGTTCTGCTTTTTATGCAAAGCAACAGTTTTCATGCCAGTGGCTTTGCTGTCATCACCTATTCAAATGTATAACATAAGCAGATATGCATTGTTAAAAGCAGCAAATGTTAGCCAAACTAATCTTCACTTTGAGTATCCTGAAGACTAGCCTGTCTGCAAGTATATTTAATTACATCAAAATATTTAATAGATTGTAATTTAACAATTTATTTATTTAACCCTAACCGTCTGAACTTTTTAACCCAATTGTTAAAAATGGGGAGATTCATAGATTAGTTTAGCTCTGGTGAACTCAGTGCGGTGTCGTCTCAAATGCTCAATATATTTTACAGATCAAACAAACGTATTGGCATTTCCCAGAGTCTAATAAAATCACGAAACAGAGGCCTAATATTTGCATACTATGTACAAAGAGCTCTTAGTACTCACAGAATAGGACATGGCGATTCTGGTGTTTGGCATGAGCTTCACTTTGCCTTCGCTTGTCAGGTTTACGTCAACGATCCTGTTGCCGTTGTAGCCGATCTCCAGCTTTTTGTACGACCAGAGGTAATGCTCCTCTCCGTTTTCATCCGCCTCACCAACGATGCCTGAACAAAACAATACGGATCATTTTGGGAGATCTTAAACATTAATTAAATTTTTATCAGGAGACAACTGAAAATCCAAATTTATCATCACATGTGACAACGGATAAATTTCCATCCATACCAGAACCTTCTGCTCCAAGGCAACAGTGTACCATATATCTTTTACTATTCTGTTTAGTACAAAAAATTGCCAAAAATCTTAACTTTTTAAAATAGTAATTTAGTTTTTTATATCGCACTAATTCATCACAAATATTTACAAAAATGCTGAGAAGCAAAAGTAACACTTTCTGTAATACTTTCAGAAGCAAAGTAACAATTCTGCTTCTGTGCAGAAATTGTTGCTTTGCTTTTCGGAATCATTAAAAAGGAACAAGAAAATACTTTTCTGCTAAAAATAATGAACATTTAGAATCCAATATAGCAGCCAGTGTTTTTCCCATCCACATAATATCCCGGTTTGAACTCAATCAAATTTAGAACGCTGTCAGAAGTGTTTCTCCAAGGTCATAAAGTAATAAAGTCGAGGTCCGCTGTGTTTGAGATTGTGCATACAGCTCACTGTCATGCTTGCTGCAAAGTCAATGACTCAGTGAAATCGACTGGGCTTATCAACCCACACTGAATTTTATGAAGTTATCTTAAAACTTCAATCCAACTGAATCCATGTGTTTGGATTGTTGGCATGTTTCAGGATACAAATTTCAGATGTTTGATCTAAATATCTAAGCATCTCAGAAGTGATGAATCATGTTTTAATCCCTTGAATGCAGCAGAGTAAATATCAGCACCCCACCCACTGCATGCAACATCCGCATGTAGACGGGTGGATGTTTAATCAGCCAGAGGAGTGGTGGCTACTATTGCGAAAAAAATAAATAAGTGACAAGTTTAGCGTGTGGAGGAGGAGACCTAAGAAGGGTCTTTCATATCCCTCTAATAGTATAGGTTGTGTGATATCAAAGCTCTTTTGCACAGGTGGATACACTACTGGCACGTTACTGTGGGTCGTTTGCATCAGAGTCTGTAAAACAGCACAGTGATGCATCTTCATTCCCAGAACTATGTTTTTTCTTTTGTGGTAGGAAAAACATAGCAATATTAAAAAATCCCAAAACTTTTTAGCATCAACCAAAACCCAGAGGTTGAAATTAGCGTCTCTTACCCCAGATGGGCAGGTCATCGATGTACATCTGATACCAGTAGTGGTTCTTTATGGCGTAAACAAAGGCATCCTGTTTGGGTTTATCTAAGTCAATTTCACAGTATGTGTTCTGCATGACTTCCTCTGCAGAGATAATGGGACAAAACATTTTGAATTAGGTGCCGTAAAATGTGAAACATATATACATACATTAACGGTTTTACTCATGCGTTTGGGCCAAACAAAGCAGAAAACCTTTGAACTTGATGTCCAGGCCACTGAACTCCAGCTCCACCCCCTGCAGAGCCTCTCCGAGGGTCTCATGGTAATGACTGATGGTCTTCTTGGAGCCCGCGCAAAAGGGCAAAGAGAAATACTTGTATGTCTCCTGTCGATTGTGGTAAGGCCCCACTGTGTTCATCCATAAAACAACTTCCTCCTTATCTGTGTACTACAAAGGGAAAATAAAGGGATTTATTCAGAGCAGTTCAAGAATGCGACACTTGTTCTGCAGGTCCATCGGGTTTCTGAATATACAGTCCAGAGCCATAATTACCTTTAGGTACAGTTTTATATCAGTGGCAACTCAGCAGACTGTGATAGTGAGGTTTAAATAAAAATAGGGAAACCATTAAAGCGTAAAGTATTCATCAGTAAGTTACCGACATCAAGGCATGACGGGGTTTTTTAAAAGTGTTTCAAAACTGCACAAAAGTGAAATCTTTTTATTGAGATGCCAACCTGATAGATCTGTCACAATAACAAATTTTGCTGAACAATAAATTGCCCCAGAAGTTATTGCGGTAAACAATAATATTTCAAGTAATATAATGCAAATGGTATATTATACAAGAACACATTCTCAAAGGTCAATAAACTGTAAATTCTAATGAACATTTAACACTAGAACCGGAAGACATTTTAAATATCCAAAATAAATAAAACAACAGAAACAACAAATAAAATGAATTATGAAGTATCCATAAACAAAACTAGCTTTCAAAAAAGGTCTAGTTGATTCCAAAACAGCAGACTGAAGACTTTTATGATCCAGTTTTTGGTGTAAAAAAAGAGAAAATTGACAAATCATGCAAATGGAAATTATTGAGTTTGTTTTAATTTATCATGCAATTAATTGATTTATTGCAACAAGCCTACAACCTGCTTTTCTATACAATGCAGATCTGAAGAGTGAGTAGCTGATGTCTCCAAAAATAAACACCTTTTATTTGCTATTGAAAGTTATAGGTCTAATATTTTCAAATGCAAATTCAACACACAAAAATTAGTATTTATTCTTCTCAATACCTACTACAAAACAGCCAAAGTTAATTGCTAAACTATGTTTAATTTACCTGAAGATGAGAATAAATCTTGAAAAACAACCCAACTTTTCTAGAATCTTTATTCTGAAATATTAGCCCAGATCAGGATCACATTCCATCCAAAACGGAAAATGATTTATAGATTCATTTCAGAGTTTAAAAATGTTTAATTTCAAAATGAATCTAAGCTGAATGTTTTTTGTTTTTTTTTATTTAAGGCAGAAATACTCCTTTGTAATTATGTAAATGTCTTATTCTACAGTAACGAAGATAACATTTGGACTCAAAGTAGGATTACTACATGTCAATTAACTTATGTTTCCCATCATACTCTAGTAGAAGTACAACACGTTAATTTAAATTCGTGATATATTTTGGATTGATTCTACAACAGATGTATTCAAATTTGAATGCAAACTAATGAAAATACACCAGTTATCACTTTCAGGTACACCTGTCCAGAAAGCGATATGCGGTGGCTGCGTTTGCTTACGTTCAAGGAAGTGAACTTCCACGTTGTATCAGTCTGCTCATCCCACTGCTCTCATACCTACAGCAGGTTATTTTTTATTCAGACTGATCAATGAGTCCAAGACCTGCTCAACTCTTCTAGATAGTATCTGACTGCAATCAAACGTATAACAGAGTGAATACCAACAGGCCTCAACGTTTCCCCGGTGTTCCAGCTTAGCCTATTTACGGTTCTACTTCTGTTTTAAGGCTAAATGTACTTTTAATGTACTCAACTGACTAATGGAAGCCTCTTGGTGCCATACGAACAAATTCCACCGGTGCTAAAGGAAAGCTAGTGTGGAGCCGTTGTGAAAAGCTAACAGTTAGCATGAGTGGTTAGGCCGATTAAGGGTTGCATGTTAGCTGGCTAATTGAATGCTTATCTGTTCAATAGCACAACAAGTATCGATTTATTACTCAACAGACTAAAGTTATACACCCTAGTATGTGTGCGATCACGTTTCTTGAACCGCAGCAAGCAGCTTCCCCACAGCACAAACGTCCATTATTTTTCAACGATCCCCCCCTCTCTCAGTCGGCCTCATTTAAACGCCGTCTTACCGTGTGTTCATGCTCATCCGCGTCAACAGGTAATAAAGAGCCCATTACTGCAAGGAAAGCCGCCACTGCCAACTTCCACCGGGAAGAACCCATTATTTTTTGGTGAAAGTATGCAGAAAGATTGGGGTTGTTAGCTACGTTGGGCTAATATCCCACCTTCTTCCTGGTTGTATGACAGAGGCAGTTTTCAGTGATGCTCTCTGAACACTCTCACCAAACCTACACTGGATTGGTCGAGAAGTGTCACGTGGTGCTCGGCGTCCAATCAGTGCAGAAAGCGATGGCTCCAGCGGTGGTTGGAGGAACTCTGTCGGCGCATCTTCCGCAGGCTTCAGCCACGTCATCCCGACTGCCAAGACCAGAGCTTCACCTCTGAAGACCCGAGCACGCGTGGACGGTGCGGGGGTTTATCATAAAATAACACTTTTAAATTGTTCTCAATGGCCTAAGGCTGTCACCCTGTTTGCTATTCTTAAAGTGACACATTTGTGGAGTATACCTAAAAGTACGGAAGAGGATAAGGGCCATTGAAAAAAAATAATTCTGACTTTAATCACAGAATTCTGGCATTAAAGTCAGAATATTGAGAAAAAAAGTAACCATTCTGAAATTAAGGTTAAAATTCTGAGATTAAAATCAAAATTTTGAGATTAAAGTCAGAATTCTAACTTTTTTAAAAACTTTATTTCAAACAACATGAACATACATTCACCTGTTAATTCAAAGACAAATATTAAAATATTATTTAAAAAAAACAAATAAAGAATAATTACAGACATTGAGGGTGTTCAGTTTACTAAACAGATGATTTGGGAAAATATTCCACATGGAATTTTGATTTTTTTAGAAATCTTTTAATCCAATTAATTTTTAACATTTGATTAAAAATAGTAAAAGTCAAAACATTTAAACCTCTTTCAGGTAAAGAGTTTGACAGAACAGATTTTTTTATTTTATGGGCCTTATTTTTCCATACAAACTTGAAGAGAATTTTATCCAGATTACTAACAACAATTTACTAACATCTAATGATGCGAAAAGATAAGACGCCCTTGACATTCCTTCTGTTTTGCTTAATAGTACTCTAGTATAAATAGTTAAATCCCTATCTAACAACTGTTACATTTCTTTTTAATAGATTCACAATCAGGAGTAAAATTAATACCCATGTTATTGTGGTGGAGATTTTAATTCCTAGGTAAGTTACAGTGTTTTTTAAAGGGATATTACACAGTAATAGCTGTTGTCTATAAAGGAAGGATTTCACATTTTTTGAGATTGAGTTTCAATCCTGAAATGCTTGAGAGTTTAGCTATAACAGACAGAGCAACAGGAATTTCATTAGAATTGTAGTATGATCAGCAAGTTGTGAAATTTTAGGTTCTTGATCAAATATTTTAATTCCCTCAAATGAGCTCTGTCTGATTAAATAATTTAGAATTTGGTCAACAAGCAGAAAAATGTGAGGGGATGGGAGACGTCTCTTACAAACCCCTTTATTGATTTTAAATCAATAAATGTGCCATATAGAAGTTTTATAGATCTATTATCTCTATAAAGTGTCTTAAAGGCTTTAATGAAAAACATACCAACGTTTAAAAAAAGACAATGTGTCATAAATAAAGTTGTGACTAACTGTATCAAAGACCTTTTGATAATCTAAAAACTAGTCATTATTTAATAGAGTGATGCCACGCCAATTATCTATTATTAAATGGTCTTTATTTGGTTTAGGATCAGAGTGATAAGACTCTGTTTCACTGATGGAGGTAGTTCTTTTTTAATAGATTCATTATTAACTGCAAGAAGAAATTCTGAAGTTTTAGTCGAGAATTTGTGACAAAATTCTGATGTCAAACCATCACTGCCTGGTGACAATGACTTAAGGTGACTGATGCCCCATTTTATCTCCTCAATATGGAGTATTTAATCACAATCCTCTTTTAAAGAGTCATTAGCTTTGTTCACTTCTACAAAAGAGTGTAATACATCTGTGCAGTTATGAAGATGTTGATAAAAATTTTATATATATTTTGAAATTACTGAATAATCTTCTGTTACAAAATTATTTATATTTAATTTGGACAAAGATTTTCTTTCAAAGCTTCTTTTTTCCATCTTAAAAAAGTATTTTGCCATTTTTTTCACCCTCAATCCTTTTTAATCTAAACCAAATAAAAGCACCACATGCTTTTTCTTGATGTTTCTGTAGTTGTGTTACAAAAACATCATCATCTAACATGTTAGTACTAATGTCCATTATTGCAAAGAAATGCACATTCTTTTGGTTGTGACAGCTTGGAGCTTCCAATCATTTAACAATTATCAGTATAATCCCAACAAATGGGTTTTTCAGGTTCTGCAACATGAAACAAACACCTGACAGACAGAGCGAGGTCAATGTTTATTTATTTGCTCAGCTGCTATTTGACCTGGAGCCTGATTGTGTGTAGGTCGTCTCCTGCGACTGTTTTATCCAGGAGTTTAGATCCTCATCCCCAACATCAGTTCTTCTGACTCACATTTCAAAGTAGTCCTTAGTAATGTGTGTATGTGGGAAATTAGAAGAAAAAATAAAAAATATAAAATACTCATGATACCAACTGGTAACTTAAAGAGCATATTGATGAATTATTTGTTCATAAATATTGTCTATAATGAGGACTGTGTAGTACCACACCTATTTGGGACTTTTCTGGAGATAGATGTATGACCTTAAGAAACCTGGAAGAAATTATAGAGGGGTCAGAATAATTGTTGCATTTTATAATAAAAACAAGAACCAGCTCCTGTGTCAGGAGTGAGAGGCTTTCTGGGTTGCAGACTTTTTTGGAGCCCAAACTACAAAAATATTTTTACATTTAAAACTCCAAATACTGCATCTGGAAAGTATTTACAGTAATCCACTGTTTTTTTTTTTACTGTGGAAATTGTATTAAATTAATCTCTTACCTCAAAATTCTACACATTATGACAATGCTGAAAAAAATGCTTTTGTGTGTTTTGTGAAATTATTAAATTAGAAAACAAATGAATCATATTTAAATGAATATTCACAGCCTTTGTTTAATTAGCACAACCATTGGCACTCATTGGTCGCCATCTCTAAAAGCAGGCAAAACATGATTTATTTATTTATTATTTTAGAACAATCTAAACAGGTCAGGATATTTAGAGAATTGGAAATAATTAGTTGTTTTATAGTGTATAACGTACTGCAGCTACATAGTCTTACAGCTTGGAGGAAGGAGACAGAACCCAGCCTTCATTTTCTCTTCTTCCAGGTGAGAAAGAAGTCTGTTTGATTTACCATTCTGATTACATAATAAGCATAAAGCATTGTTTCATTGTTAGCTTTGTGTTTTAATTCACTTTTAGACATAACTTCATTTTTCATATGCTATTTTGATTAAGTCAGGTTTAGTCTTCAGCAAAGGTCTGGATTAATAATCACAGTTTTTTAAAGTGATTATTGTTATTGTTATTTGTTGACAGTTCTTTCTTCCAATAAAGGATAAAGCTATTTTTTATTCATTCTTGTGATTACAAAATGGAGAATGGTTCATTTTGATGTCACCCCAAGAAAATGAAAAGGCTTTGTGACATGTGCAAGTAGTCCTACAATAGAAATTAGCATTTTTATTTGACCAGATTCTCTTTTATGAGGTGAAAAAAAAAGCATTTGACAGTTTTGGATGCAAATGGCTAAATTGTGCCAAGATGCCAGCTACCATAAAACCTGTGTGGAGCAAATGCTTCAACTGATTCAGTCCCACTTTGCTGCAGTTATTTTCAAGGTGTGAATTTTAAAATCTGAGGATATTCCTGGGTCCTCTCTATAGAACTCATTAGATTTTCAACTGTTAAGGGGGAAAACAGATGGGGGCTCGTTTTGTTTATTTTAGTATAATTTTGCTAATAATGTGGTAGTTGTGGGCAGAGTTTTTAGGAAAGAGATTAATTGCAGAGTGCTGAGAATAGCTTATGTATATACAAACTCACATTCTCATACTCACCAAATGAGGACTTTGATCAGGCAGCCAAGCAAAACAACTCCTAATGCTGACACAAGTGAAGTCTTGACTGGATTACTCATGATTCCTGGGAATATAAGATGTGGAAAAAAACAAAGACATGCAAGATATTTTTAGAGTTCATATATTTCATCCCCCATCACTTTATAGCCACAGATTTATAAAATAAAGTAGCGCATAACTAGAAAAATTGAGGAAAAAGAACATTTTCAGTGAAATAGCAGAGTACCTGTTCTTTCAGAATGTTCTTCCACACTCCCTGAAAGGAAAAACAAAGACTGAATCAGTCAGACTGTTTAAGTCTGCTTTTACTGTAGCATTCAGGCACACTAACCACCTTCGATGTTTCTCTGATTACTTCTTTCTGAACTTCTCAGAAGAACCTCTGGGGATTTCTGATTACCAAGATTGTTGGTGGCCATGCAGTAATAAATCCCCTCCTCAGTGATATTGAGTCCATAAACTTCTCCTTCAGCTACTTGCATGGTTCCATTTGTGCTGTTCCTGAACCAGGTGAAGAGGCTGACGGGAGGGTTGGCTCTGCTGGAGCATGTCATGATCACCCCACCATCTTCGGTCAAATTGATGGAAGCTGAAGTGTTTTTGGGAGCATCTGTGGAAAATGTGACACACGCTCAGTTTACTGATGAGAACCAGCCGATGTTCTGACCGGGTCACTTACAGAGAACACTGAGGATCATTTCTGCCTTTGCAAACTTGTGTTTTCCTCCATCCACAGGATATCTCACAAAGCAGGTGATGTTGAATCCATTATGTTCGTCTGACAGCACGATGTTCTTCTGGATTTTAGCTGTAAGCGTTCCGTCTCTGTTCTTCCCCATCAGACTGCGGTGGTCTGGTTCGAGGTTCCAGGTGACTTTAGGAGGTGATTGTGGACAGGGAGCGAGAGCTGAGCACGTTATAAGGACGGAGGACATCTCCTTCATGTCACCTGAGCTTTCAATCCTGGGTCTCCAAGCAGATTCTGTATTTTCACATCACACAGACATTTCTCAAAGTGAAATACAGCAGAATTACTCGACATGTGGAGCATAAAAAGATGGAGGATGATTAAAAATGAAGAACACATTGAAAAATTAAATTAGGTAAAACAGTCACTTTGTGTTGACAAACTTTAACTGTGGTCCTATTGATGATCCTACAGCAGATGTTTAACTTTACATTATATGCATTTCCATTGTGCATACAACTGTGCAATTTGATATTTTGAAAATAAACGTGCTTAATGGAAACACAACAATTTTAAATAAACAAACTTTCATTTTTCGATAAAAAGCTTTGGGGCTAAGTTGAGGTGGATTGTTTGACCATATCATAATTTGTTTATTTTGAACAACACTGTATCAGGGCTGCAAGAGACAGAAAGAAAAGAAGTAAATTTCAGCCAAAAAAATTGAATGAATGTCAAACATTTTCTAGAAAAAAACTTGTACATTTCTGAGTTTCAAAAGGTGACTTTCTTTTTCTCATGAAACTCAGAAATGTTTTAAAAAGTCAGAGTTTTAACTTTCAAAACTCAAAAGAAATTTGTAAGTTCGATATTAATCTGAAAATGTATGAGTTTTTTTGGTGGAAATTTATTCCCTTCGATAATGGCTCTAATACTAAATTGTAATTTCACAAAACTGCAACAGAAGCACTTTTTTCTCACATGATCGACAATGTTGCCGCTGACACAAGTCACAAATTAGAAGACGACAGGAAGTAGTAGAAAGGTGATGGCGTGGCAAGATTTTTAATAAAATATCACGGGAACAAACTTATTCACGTTTGATTTAAATTTAATTTCTTATTTAATGACAACACTCCAAAAAATTGACAAATTTATATGCATATTTGTAATGGAAACTCCTTAAGACTTATTAATGGAGTTTGTTGTTTTACACAAAAAATGCTTCATAATTAATTTAGTCTTCAACATTAATATTAGAGATAAATAAAAAGAAAATGCTCTCACCTCTAACGTTTACATTAACAGGCTTACAAAGAGCGCTTAGTTTGTACGGCCCATTCTCAATCCTGAAGAAGTATTTGTCTGCTTGCTCTGACTTTATGTTATGAAACACGGTGGTGCAGTTCTTCTCCCTCAAGTTTCCAGTAATGACCATGTCATATTTATTTTTCTGCTGACTGCTGTTGTAAACAACGTTTTTCGGACTGTTGAGAATCGAGCCTCCAGGTTTTAACCAAACTCCAAATGTTTTTCTCCGAGAATCAAACTTATGAAATGGTTTCACTGTAAAGCTGCAAGGGATTTGCAAACAGGCTCCACTCAGTGCCTCGATCTGTCTCGGTGCAGTAAAGAAGAGACCTTTGTCCTCTTCACATCTAGTCGGTCTTCCTGTAAAAGCAACATAAATATGAGGACAACGCAGAGCAAAGTGTGCCTGAAGAAAAACCTTCCTGATCCATAAAGTCCATCAGAGCTGCAGAGTCTTTAAACAAGAACAGGATCCGTTACTTGAGACTTTATGGTTCAACATCAGAAAACAAACAGCTCACCTGAAAGAAAGGACACACTCAGTAACAAGTTGACTGTCAGCACTGCCAGGATGTTCTCAGACAGGGCGGCCATCACGCTTCTAAGTCCCTCCATCAGCTCACAGAGACAACATGAAGGAAAAGTTCAGCTCAGATAACGGCCGATAATTACTTAAAATGTCAAATTATGTAAGAGGAATACAGTAGAGTACTAGAGCCAAAAACAGGAGTAAATTTCCACCACAACTGAGATTAATCTCTAGAAAAAACATTGGAAATTTCTGAATTTCCAAAAACTTAGATTTTTGGAAATTTTGTTTGAAAAGTTAACATTTTCATCTCTTCAAACCATGATTTTTTTCCCCCAGAAAGATTTGAGATCAATCTACAAATTTGAGGATTTTCTGAGGAATTTCTTTGACATTATCTCAGAGATTACTATTAATTACTTATTTTAATTTTTTAGAACATTTTTAGATTAAAAAAAAAAAGAAAATCTACTTTTTTCTACCCTAATACACTATCGTAGAGAAATGTTACATTTAAATTTCCTGACTCAAATGTATGAAAGAAAAAATAAAATAAAAACATCAAAGTTCTGGCATTAACAATAAATTAACAAACTTAGTATAAAACAATTAATCTTACTAAGGCTACGATCTTCCTCTGCTTATCAGCAAACCAAACTCACAACTACTCTGGTCAAAAGAGCTTCACTTCCTGCTTGCTTTGTTCAAAACAGGAAGTCATTGTTCTGTCGGGTCTTGAATTGTCCAGCTGTTTGTCTCCAGTCCAGAAGACTGACCTCACAACAGGCACATTAAGGCTCACAGTATTTATTCTAACAAGAGAAAATTCAAACTGGCAGTTAACGTCAGTCCAGCAGCTTCTGCCCCACGGTTACAAACAGCAATACAACTGCATTTGACATTAATGTAAATCCATATCACTAATCTTATCTTTGACATAAATACCAATTACTACATATGTATTTTTGTACAGGAAACATAACCACACATATAACACACATTTAACAGTCCAAGACCATCACATTATTAGTAACTTAAACATTACTTTGCACCAAAAGTTAAAACATACCTAACAAGAGAAAAAGTGAAGTTTAAAGTCAGTCCAGCAGCTTCTGCCCCTGCACAATAAATAAAAACACAATCAGTGACCCCAGACAGCTCCCACTGCAGATCAATGGTTACAAATGAACAGTTAGCAGGTGGCAGGTGTAAAATTAAACACAGTTAAAACGCACAACATTAATTATGAAAACAGTTAAAAACAGTTTCCATAATTAACAGTTTTTAAACACTGTGATCTAATTAAATCTGTCTAAAATGTATGTTAAGATGCAATATTTGTAAAGGAAACAACACATACCACAGATGGAAATGGCAACAGAAAACAGGGAGCTGACGGTTGGAGGTTGCTACGGTAACCAGCAATCACAACCAAAACATAACAAAAACTTGAATGTCTGGAGAAAATCACTTTTTAACGAACCAAAATTAATTGGAACCAATTTTGACAAACCCCCCAAAACTATAAATAAAACCCTGTTACACTGTACACTCCTGGATTTGTCACAATTACAAAACAAACTGGATGCAATAATAAAAAATGTAGAACATTTATAATGTGCAGCTTTTTTTATTTTTTCACAACGTGCAGCTTCATTTCCAGCTGATGTATTTTTACATTAGCCTCATAAAAAAATTGGGAAATTTCTGAGTTCCAAAAGTCGAATATTTTACATATTTGGGGTTTCAAATGTCGAAAATGTCTCTAGTGCCAGAATGTTTTCAAACCGTCTCATTTTTCATTTTAAAATAACTAAACCCACTCGGTTTGTCTTCTTGGGCCTCAGAGAGTAGGAACTTTTCACAGCATTAAAGTCAATAACATTTTAAAACATTAGAAATTAGGAAACAAATTTGACCACCAAACATCTTTTTTTTTTTTACTTTTTCCCCCATCATGAATAATGTCCGAAGCTTTTAATTAGAAATCAACATGGATCCATTGTTAAATAAAGTCCAAACACACATGAAATAAAATATCAAAACAAGAAAATAGCAACTTTTTTCCTCCGTTTTATTTTGATTCTCAAGCAAACTGACGAGCCACTTCCTGGATAGTCACGTGGTTCGGCCTAAACCGGCCGAACCACGTGACTCCACGTGCTCCATCCAAATCTATAGCTCCTCCTCCTGGATCAGACAGAAACACCTCACTGCTGCACGTCCAAGGACTGAAGAAAATGGTAAGAAAGAATAGTTTTCTGTTTTCTCAGTTTGACTCATTTTCTCAGAACGTGAAGCAGAGCTGATATTTTAAATCCACATTTTTCGTGCTCATTGTCAACCAGTATGAATACTACAATATGGTCTTGTTGATTTGAAAATGTTCAAAGCCTGAGAGGCCACACATTAGCCGACAGAAACAGGAGGTATAACGGTTCGATCGTGTGGTTGTGACGGTTGGAGAAGGAGTTAGCAATGGCGGTTAGCCACTCTAACCCAAAACAGCAGGACGCAATGTTGAAGTATTCCACACTTTCACTTTATTTCGCTTCGTCCATTTAAAGCCAGATCTCCATGGTACTAAGATTATACTCTCATATATGGGAAAAGTAACGACAGTTTACTCCTGTGCTCCTCTTCATCGCCGATCATCTCCTCTGCAAGAGTTCTCACTCTGCACAATAGTACAACAAAGGAAAAAGGGAATAAGCGCCCCCTTGTGGTGATACCTGCTCATCTCTAGGAACCAAGCAGTATAATGACTGTTACATGGTGTAAATAACGGCTACAAGTCCAGTTAACTAATTTTAAAACCAGGCATTAATCAATGCTTTACTGCAATGCATATGGCGAGTGTCAGTCCCGACTGAATGAAAATCATGATAACCTATTTATGTCACGTTAACAAAGAACAGCTGAAAAGTTACTGGGTTTACCAGGCCATATAGTATACAGACTTCATAATCTGCACAATTTTGGTTGAATGCAGTATTTATTTCCACTTTGGCTTTATATTGTTGAGTTTTTATCCAAGTACATTTTTTGTTGATGGAGACTGATAATCCATTTTATTTTTGTTTTTGGTTGTTTTATCAGTTCCAGTGTTGTGTTCTTTTGAAAATAAAGATTAGGCATGCATTATTACATCATTTCCATTAAATCAATGTAAAAAATGTCTTCAAACAATATTATCGTTTATCGCAATAATTTTTGAGACAATTAATCGCTCGACAAAATTTCGTTTTGTGACAGGCCTAGTTAGAACATTCTAAAAATGTATGTTTCTTTTCATTTTTTGTAGCATTGTTTGTTGGTTTTCAGGTGGGGGCCTTGGCCAGAAGCTAAGGCTGCTTGATTGTCTATGGCATGAAAAAGTTTGGGAACCCTTGGTTTAAAACCAAGCACCCCATGTGCTTGGTGACATTACTGCCACTTATGCTAACTGTTTAGGTCATTATCGGCAACACTAGCATCAGCAACGCCTCAAATGCGGTGCCTATTTAACGGGAAGAGTTTCCTGGCACTGATATGACAATCCATTCATCTTTCTGTTGTTAAAGACAAACATTTAGTAATTTAGACAGCATTTCTCCACCCTTTCACAGCCATATTTTTAGCAAATGTAAAAAAAATTTATTCAGCTTAGTCAGCTGATTTTATTGGCTCTGTGTTGATTACAAGATGTCTCTAAAGTAATTATTTTTCATGTTGCATTTTCTGTATTCCTTGTTTGGTTATGTAATGGTTTAGTTTCTCACTTTGATGCCAAATGACATGTTTGATTGGTGTTCAGACTGACGCTGGTTGTTGGGAGCCGGATCGCATCCAGTCGGTCTTATTGATGCCTCTAGACAAGACCACTGGAAGAGGAGATTCCTCCAACACCTTCATCGAAACCGTTTTTGGAAAGCACTCTCCTCGGACTGTCTTTGTGAACCCTGAGCCCACCATCATTGGTAAGTCTCAATACATGTGGAACAACTACTGAATAAAACAAATAAAATCAAGCATTTGAACATGTGTTTATAGAATAGCTTCTCCTTCAGCAGCTAACAGTGAGCTAAATTTACAGTTCAGTGTCCCACTCTGTCTAACTTCATGAAGTGCCCAGTGAATGTGTCTCCACACTGCCTCTTTAAAATCATTATATCAGTTAGAGATGTGATGGAGGTCTCCACTCAAAGATTTTATTGCCCAATAAATATTTTCTTAGTCTTTTTACTCTATCAGACGTCTTACCAGGGGCACATGGTGTTTAATGGTGAAATTATTCTTTCCAGTCCAGGACTTTTTATCTTCCAACGGCAATGGACCATTATAACACAAATATAAGCTTTACCATTTGTACAGAATGTTTTACTATATTTTTTGTGATGATCTCTTGTTTGATCAATTGTATCACTGTGCACAGCTTTCGTCAAGAAAACCCTTCCTATAATCAGAGTTCATCAAAAACCAGCTGATATTGCCTGTGCAGTTTCTTGAGTTACTTAAAGTGCAGTGTAAATACTTTCTCATATGCATAATATGTTTTAATGCAGATGTTAAGCAGATGCTGATGGTTAAAGAAGAAACAACAGAAGACCAAAAACCAAACGTGGACCTGCATGACCCAAAGTCCCACCACATAAAGGAGGAAGAGGAGAGAGTCTGTATCAGTCAGGGGGTAGAGCTGCGAAATGTAAAGGAGGAGATAGAAAGTGCCATAAAAAGTGATGATGAACAGTCCCATTTGCTCTCACAGCTTCATCAAGACCAAATTAAAGACAGAGAACCTCCAGAAGAAAACGATGGACGAGAATCCATCAAGACAGAAGATTATGGAGATGATTCCAACTTCTTAGAGTGTGAAGACACCAAGAAGCATGAAGAGGATGATGATGTAGAGCTGAAACACTTGTCAGACTCTGGACTGAAAACTAAAGGCATTGACAGAAATCCTGAGTCAGATGAAGAACTTAACAAACCAAATTCAGAAATAGGGTCTCAAGGCCTGATAGATATTAAGAATTATTTTACACAGAACAAAAACGGTGGCTCACAAAGGAAGATCAAAACAGGAGAGAAGTTTAGTTGTGAAGACTATGGCAAAACATTTATTAAAAAACAGAACTTAAAAATATACATGAGAATTCACACGGGACAGAAACCTTTCTGTTGTGACATATGTGGAAACAAATTTAGCCGAAAAGCACATTTAAACACACACATGAGAATCCACACAGGGCAGAAGCCCTTCGGTTGTGACATTTGTGGACGTAAATTTAGTGATAAATCACATAGCAATAGACACATGAGAATCCACACAGGACAGAAGCCTTTCTGTTGTGATCTTTGTGGACATAAATTTAACCAAAAACAACATTTAAACACACATATGTTAATCCACACAGGACAGAAACCCTTCTGTTGTGATCTGTGTGGACATAGATTTAATGATAAATCAAGTTTAAGCAAACACACAAAAATCCACACAGGACAGAAGCCTTTCTGTTGTGACTTATGTGGTAACAAATTTAACAGAAAAGCGCATTTAGACTCACACGTGAGAATCCACACAGGACAGAAACCCTTCTGTTGTGACATATGTGGACATAGATTTAGTGATAAATCAAGATTAAGCAAACACACAAAAATCCACACAGGACAGAAGCCTTTCTGTTGTGACTTATGTGGTAACAGATTTAACCGAAAAGCGCATTTAGACTCGCACGTGAGAATCCACACAGGACAGAAACCCTTCTGTTGTGACATATGTGGACATAAATTTAGCCGAAAAGCACATTTAAACACACACATGAGAATCCACACAGGGCAGAAGCCCTTCGGTTGTGACATTTGTGGACGTAAATTTAGTGATAAATCACATAGCAATAGACACATGAGAATCCACACAGGACAGAAAGCTTTCTGTTGTGATCTTTGTGGACATAAATTTAACCAAAAACAACATTTAAACACACATATGTTAAGCCACACAGAACAGAAACCCTTCTGTTGTGACATATGTGGACATAGATTTAATGATAAATCAAATTTAAGCAAACACACAAAAATCCACACAGGACAGAAGCCTTTCTGTTGTGACTTATGTGGTAACAAATTTAACCGAAAAGCACATTTAGACTCGCACGTGAGAATCCACACAGGACAGAAACCCTTCTGTTGTGACATATGTGGACATAGATTTAATGATAAATCAAGATTAAGCAAACACACAAAAATCCACACAGGACAGAAGCCTTTCTGTTGTGACTTATGTGGTAACAGATTTAACCGAAAAGCGCATTTAGACTCGCACGTGAGAATCCACACAGGACAGAAACCCTTCTGTTGTGACATATGTGGACATAGATTTAGTGATAAATCAAGATTAAGCAAACACACAAAAATCCACACAGGACAGAAGCCTTTCTGTTGTGACTTATGTGGTAACAGATTTAACCGAAAAGCGCATTTAGACTCGCACGTGAGAATCCACACAGGACAGAAACCCTTCTGTTGTGACATATGTGGACATAAATTTAGCCGAAAAGCACATTTAAACACACACATGAGAATCCACACAGGGCAGAAGCCCTTCGGTTGTGACATTTGTGGACGTAAATTTAGTGATAAATCACATAGCAATAGACACATGAGAATCCACACAGGACAGAAGCCTTTCTGTTGTGATCTCTGAGGACGCAGGTTTACTGAAAAATCTAATTTAACAAAACATGAGAATCCACAACGGACAGAAACCTTTCTGTTGTGATCTTTCTGGACATAGATTTCAACAAAAACATCATATTAACAAACACAAGGTAATCCACACAGGACAAAAGCCATTTTGTTGTGAAATCTGTGGACACAGTTTTATTGATGAATCAATTTTCAAAAAACACAGGAGAATCCACTGAGAAACCTTTCTGCTGTGACGTATGTGGACATAAATTTACTGATAAATAGACTCATGAGAATCCACACAAGACGGATACCTTTCTGTTGTGATGTCGTTGGAAATGTCGTGTGTGTTAATCTAGCTTTAACACACACATGAGAATCCACACAGGAGAAAAATCAGTTGTGTAACAGGTAGTTTATTATAACTTTTTCAGTCATCTTTTATCACATATTTAATCTACAGTGGTTTGCAAAAGTATTCATGCCCCTTAAACTTTTCCATATTTTGTCACATCACAACTACAAACAGATTTCTTTGGAATTTAATATGAAATACCAAAACACAGGGTTATACATTTGTGAAGTACAAAGAAAAGATGCGATTCAAAACATGTTCTATGTATCAAATACTGAAAAGTGCTATATGCAAGAGACCACTTTTCTCTGAGTGCAACTAATTGCCATCCATCTATTTTCTAATACCCTTCTCCCTAGTGGGGTTGGGAGGGATGCTGGTGCTTATCTCCAGCTCAACTAATTGCCACTTCCTGTGAAAATTCTTGTCAGTAAAAATATAGATACTCGGTGATACCTCAGAGTTTGATTAAGGGAATATTGGGGAACAATCAGCATCATGAACTTCCACGAACACACCAGACACATCAAGAAGAAAGTTGTGGAGACGTTTAGACTTGGACTATAAAAAGATTTCCCAAGCAGTGAACATGTCTTGGGGCACTGTTAAATCCATCATTCGAGTATGGCACAACTGCAAACTTCCGAAGACAAGGCTGTCCACTCAAACTTTCAGGCTTAACAAGAAGCGCGCTGATCAGAGATGCAGCCAAGAGGTGCTTGGAGACTCTGGACCAAAAGCAGAGATCCACAGCTCAAGTGGGGGAAAATGTTCACTGGGAAATTATTAGTCATCACTGCACAAAAATAGTCTTTATGGAAGAGTGGCAAGAATAAACACTGTTAAAAGAAAACCATAAAATGTCCCGTTTGCAGTTTGGCAGAAGCCGTATTGGCCAATAAACATGTGGAAGGAGCTTTGGTCAGACCAGGACTAAACTGAACAAAAATTGTAACAAAAGATGTTTCCACAAAATATTGAGTCATGATGGCTGAATATAATTGTACACTGCACTTTTCAGTTTTTTATGTTTGGAATCATACATAGTTTTCTTCCAGCTTCACAATTGTATACCACTTTGTGTTGAACTTCTCATAAAGTTAAATGTTTGGTTGTAATGTGACAAAATATGGAAAAGTTCAAAGGACATGAATACATTTGTAAGATCCTGTAACTGACTGCGAAGTATTTACGCTGGTCTATCTTATTCTTTATTTTTTAGGGGGTTATTGGGAAAGATGGTGTCATTGTCCATTTATTATTTTCATGATATTGATTTTTATTCTGTCTTTTCTGATGATTTTTAACGTATTTAGTGTTGAAGGAGTTTGAAATGTTAGCAGTAGCCTGCAGCCAATTTTGGGGGGGAATGTTTGTGGTTTGAAAATAATTCTTTATGGTTTGACTTTGTATTTAAATGTCTGTCTTTTGTTTTTCCAATACATGTCTGTGAGAGAATAGGAAAAGACCATCTGGTCAGGAAGAATGTAAAAACAATGTCTCTCTTTATTTGATTAGATTAATTCTGGAAAGTGTTGGAAATTTTATTCTGTGCTTTTTAACAGGGAGCTGATTTACTGTTCTGTCATGTTTCTATGGTGATTGAGTAATGTTTGAAAACTATATTAGAGAAATGTGTAATGTTATACTGCCTCCTCCTTACGATGGTTAGAGTTCGTTGGCATGTCAAAATACAAAACTTCATGGGGAAATCCAGGAGATGCCATCAAAAATGAAAAATATCAAAATAATACATAAAACTGTATCTTTCTTCTTGATTGATTATGTTTTGTTCTGTTTAGCTTGTTACATATGTTCTGATATTAAAATTTCTTTAATCATAACTAATAATCTCCTTGTTTTGCCTACATCTGGCCTCACCTGAAATAAGGAACCTGTTGTTAAGCCAGAGCAGAAAGGGCACAAAACATGCAAAACAGGCTTGGGGTAAAGAAAGAAACTGTAGCGACTATATTATGGAAATTAGATTTTAAATAAATAATTAAGGAATAGAAACATGGCCACAAACAAAGCAATGAAGATCAAGAAAATTTCCACATAATACAACAATCTGTAAAAACAAAGATCTGTGGGGAACAAAGCACAAGTGAAGATGTAATAATGAAAAGATTAAGAGTAGGTCTCGCTTAATTAATTACATTTTTACTTTAAGGAAAATTAATTGTAGCAAATGTGATGCTTGGTCTATATTATATTTTAGGGGTTATTTACGTAACTTTATTGACAATTTTTGTTTCTTTGTTTATTTACTATTCTAAGTTAGACAAGAACTGTCAATTTTCTTGGTTTGACAAACAATCCCCACTACAATTAATGTGTCCAAAGCTTTTTATTACCAGATATCAAAATGTTCCCAGGGAAATCTGGATCCATTGCTTTTAATATGCAACTGAAAGAGGATGAAGGAAGACATAAAGGAGAAAAGGGAAGAAAGCTGAGTCTGAAATGAATTTCATGAACAAAGGGGAAAGAAGAGAAAATCAGAATAATAAATTATTATTATTTACGCACAATACAAAACCCAAACTGAACATAACAGGTGGAGGATATGAAGTTACATACTGGTGTCCGATAGGTGGCGGTATGCACCTCTGAAGTGGTCTGCACTCTTCCAACAAGGAGAAGAAGAAGACGAAGGAAAAAGCAGCAGCAGAGAACTGTCCTGTGCAGCTGCACATTTATAAATATTCGCCTCCTCTTCGTGTATTCACGAAATAAAGAAAAATGGTAAGAATGTGTCTTGACATTTCTCAGAAGGTGAATCGGACACAGATTATATTTAACTTCCTTAATTCGCGCGCACATTTTGAACAAAAAAGATGACTCCGCCTTTCGGCAGGACGGGTTAGTTATATTGCCTGTTAGTCAATAACTACTTTAAAAAGACGATGATGTCAATAGTTACCATTAATAAACGGTGTAAGACGTGATAAGGTGACTGCACGTACTTGTGATGGAAAGTGGTTCTGCAACGGAATGTTTATAGAGGATAGGCAGCTGTGTTGGTGCCCGATTAAAAATACTGAAAACATTACACTACCTTTTGCATAGTGCTGTTGTATTTCCAGTTTATATTATATATTTTAAACAATACATTTTGTTGCTACATATGACAATTATGTTTTACGTCTCTGAGCAGCAATCAGTGCCACGCATCTCATTTTCTGTTGCATTTTTTCTCAGTGCGGGTAAGTTGCAGTTGGAATCAAAACACCTTTTGATCATGGAACCAAAAGATAAAGCGAGCAGCTATGAACTGAAGTCGGCATTTTAGGCTTTCTGTGAGCAGCATGTTTCAGGAAAAACTCCTCATTTGGCTATTAATCCAATCAGGCATCACTGCAAAGATCCCAACACGTGTTGCTCACAAAGTACCAGAAGTCTGAGCTGCATTGTTGAAACAAAACACACCAGCCTGTAAGAGCTGGTGTGATTCGCTGCACTTTTCTGTCAGTGTTTGGAGTCAGCATATGTTTTTCATCATGGAACCGAAAGAGAAGAGAAAGTCTCAGATGCAGCTGTGATTACTAGAGAAAAAGATTAAAAGGAACAGCAATTATGGTGTTAATTAACATTAATAAACAACAATAACTTGTTAGGACTCTAACTATACTTAATCTCACGTCTAGGTAGTGCAATTTCTCACTGAATCCATCCCAATCCTTACAAATTAAGAATTGGGATGCTCCCAATTCACTGTTTCCCATATCATTGTTATAAGATTAAAACAGATGAGTTAGAGGAAACCAAACAGGTAGAGAGAAAAACTAAAATGCAGCTGCGAAGTCAGAAAGACAACAAATTAGAGTGGCGGGTCAAGCTTCCGCAGACAAACTTAATAACCATTTATTTACTCCTTTGTACCTTAACCTCTAAATACAGAGACAAAGAAGAAAAAAATAAATCATTATATGCTTTAAGAGTGAAAAAATAAATTAACACCGATTAGAAAAAGGAATAAAAATAATTAGTTAAAAAATTAAACATGAATAAAATGCATCACTTAAAAAAGTGACATAAAAAATTAACAAAGGTAAAATAAATGCAATAGAAGTAATTGGCTAAAAAATAAACTACTGAATAAAAAAATAAGACTAGAAATAAAATGTAAAATTAAATGACTGATATTGTTAAATACAATGTCCCACTGGACAGTAAAAGAAAAAACTGATATTTTTTACATGAATGAATTATCTGCAACATTAATTAGTTTATCAACACATACATTTTAATTTTTATTGCCAATTTTGACAATTTCAGCCTTCATCTCCTCCTTCAGTAGATTTAAATATCACATTTCTTGCTGAATCGACCTCAGCTTCTCTTTCTATCGATGCCAAATTTCAACTGCGCCGCTTCCATCATTCCACAGCCACATTTTTTGCAAATATTCATAAATACTTAACATCAAGCAAGCTGATTTTATTAGCTAGAGGTTGATTACCAGATGTTTAGTTTCTAACTTTGATGCCAAATGACATGTTTGATTGGTGTTCAGACTGACGCTGGTTGTTGGGAGCCGGATCACATCCAGTCGGACTTATTGATGCCTCTAGACAAGACCTTTGGAAGAGAAGAGGATTCCTCCAACACGTTCTTAATCAAGACTGGTTGTGGAAATCACGTCCCTTGGTCTGTCTGTGTGAACCTGAAGCCCACTGTCATGGGTAAGTCTCAATACATGTAGTAAAGATACTGAATAAAGTAATCAACTATTTCAATTTGTTTATTAAAGTCAATATGATGTGTGGCTATTTGTTCTCCATCCCTTGCAAGATGAGGTGTGTCCATTGGGACCTACCAGCAGCTACATTGTATATTTACCCTTAAATACAAGCATAAATTTCCCCACATAAATACTTGACTTGAAATAACAAATATAATAAATTTTTAAAAAACAGTTTTGCCTTTGTGTTTTATCCAATGCATATCTGTGAATGAATAGGAATAAGCTGTTCCTCCTTCAGCAGCTAAAACATTTCAATCCTCAATCAGTGGTCAATGAGCTAAATTTACATTCAGTGTCCCACTCTGACTACCTTCATGAAGTCCTCAGTGGATGTGTGTGCAAAGTGCCTGACCGATATCTTCATAGCAGCCAGAGAAGTGACTGAAGTTCCCACTCTGGTTCAAAATAATGTGCGGATTCCCTGATGGTAATTCATAGGTGTAGTCGTTGGAGGCTAAGGATATTTTTTCAAGTATTTATTTCCACAATGTTAATAGTCCAGGCTGCAGTTTAGATTCTTTCTAAAATGCAAAATGTGTTTCAATGTTTCCTGCAGATGTTAAGCAAATGCTGAAGGTTAAAGATGAAGACACAGAAGACCAAAAACCTAATGCAGACCTGCATGACCCAAAACCCCAACACATAAAGGAGGAAGACGAGGAGGTCTGCATCAGCCTGAGGGGAGAGCTGTTCAAAGTGAAAGAGGAGATAGAAAGTGCCATAAAGAGTGAGGATGATGAACAGTCCCCTCTGCTCTCACAGCTTTACCAAGAGCAAATTATAGACAGAGAACCTCCAGAAGTAAAGAATGAAGGAGAATCCATCAAGGTAGAAGATTTTGAAGGTGGTTCCAGGTCCTTCAAACATGAAGACACTGTGAAGGATGAAGAGGATGGCAATGATTTAAAGTATCCCGACCCTGAGATAAAACACTTGTCAGACTCTGCCCCCCCTGCAATCACAGTCCATGTCCTTAGTTTTCAGTACAGAGCTCCTGAGTCAAATGGAGACATTGGTAGCAAACTCGATGCAGAAGTAGGTTTTGCAGAGAACAAAAATGGCTCACGAAGGAAGGCCCAGAAAGGACGGAAGGTGAACTGTGAAGTCTGTGGCAAAACATTTTTTGAAAAACGGAATTTAACCACTCACATGAGAATCCACACAGGAGAGAAACCTTTCTGTTGTAAAGTATGTGGACATAGATCGTGTCAAAAATCAAGTTTAAACAGACATATGATAATCCATACGGGACAGAAGCCTTTCTGTTGTGACCTCTGTGGACATAGATTTACCCTCAAGTCGAGCTTAAACAGACACATGGGAATCCACATGGGACAGAAGCCTTTTTCTTGTGATCTCTGTGGACACAAATGTAGCCAAAAAGTAAATTTAAACTCACACATGAGAATCCACACAGGACAGAAACCTTTCTGCTGTGATCTCTGTGGACATACATTTAGGCGCAAGTCACATTTAAACGCACACATGAAAATCCACAGTAGACAAAAAATAACTCCTTTATGATGACTCACACTGCAACGCCTCATGTTGTCATTTAAGGCAACAGTCTTCACTTTTAATCTCAAGATGTTTAATATCATTTACAGATTTGCTGAGAAACATTCAGCAAGGCACGTTTTTTTCTATCATATTAAATGTAATATCCAGACTGAGCTGTAGCAAAGGTGTGTTCTTAGCTCATGTGTTTCTCCACGGTACAAAAGGCAAAATGTTTGTGTGATACACAAGATGTCAACATTGAGTTAAAGGGAACCTACTGTATCTTCAGAATCTACTTTTTCATGTACATTGAGTGTCTAGGACTGCAAAAAGTTTTAATTGATTCTTTCCTGTGCTGCTTAGATATCTTTAAATTATTTTTGGATCATATTTTTCAGTCTGTTAACTTTTTTTTTTTATTCCTTATGTCTTCTTCCATATTTTTTGCATTGTTTTTGTAGTGCAAGTTCTGCTGTGTTGAAACTGCAAGTAGAGAAGTCAAAATGTTTGGTTCTAGCTTGTATGAACTCAAAAAATGTCTGGTGGGTTAATACACGCTCCCCAGCATCAGACATGAAATGCATCATTCACATTTAAAAAGACCGTAGACCAACGAGTCGCTCTGAAACGCGTCTCAGAACTGTGGAGGAAGAACGATGAGGAGTTCTTCTTCATCATTCTGTGAAGTATTCATGCTGTCACATTCTTTATTTTTGAGGGGGCGGTGTTGGTATTATTATCCATTTATTGTTATCGAAGTGAACTGCTCAATGATGATTTTAACGAGATGTTTTAGCCTTGAAGGAGTTTGAAATTCTGTTAATGGTTTGGAAATAATTCTTTATGTTTGAACTTTGCTTTTCTTTGTGTGTTGAGAGACCCATTTTGTCTTTGTTTTTTTTAATCAAATCCATGAACGAACAGAAAAATTTCTTAAATCTGTTAAAGAATGTAAATTTTTTGTCTCTATTTGATTAGATAACTGGAAATGTTGGAATCCTTATCCTGTGCCTTTTAAAAGGGAGCTGCTTTAATCCTCTGTCATGTTTGTATGGTGATTGGTGTAGGTTGGCATTATAATAAAAACTAAAAGTGTTAGAATTGGCTCCCTTCATTTGCTCTTTCACAAATTGAGCAGATTAATTATAAATATTAAAATACCCTGGGTCGTCCAACACGGGACATTTTAAATTCATGCTCAGAAAAAAAGAAGAATTGAATTTGGATGGATAATTTAAAAGGAAAGATTTTCAAATGAATAGCCTAGAAATCAGCCAAACAACACCAATATCAGTGATACCACCTTGTATTTTACCAGACGTAACAGTAGATGTATATTAAAAATAAAATAAAATGTTTATCAATACAATTTGGCGCGTTCACAACCAAACGACACAGGAACTGTATCGGTCACGTGGTTTTTCTTAAAGAGGGGCTTCGCCTTGGTTGCTTAGCGCATGCGCCGAGGTTTCAGTGTCGCCAGACCCATCACTACTCCATACCAGTAGGTGGCAGTAACGCAAATTTACCGTCACTTGCCAACAACCAATAAAACACCCGAGGACGGAGGTGGAGGTCTTATAAATCTACGCATTTACTAATTTTTGCGTCCTTTTTGCAGGACCACGAAATAAAGAAAATGGTAAGAACATTTATGTTTTTTCAAAATGCGAATCGGAAGCAAAGCTAATATTTTAACTCCAAATGTTTTCGTTCATTTTGAACATAAAGCCATTTTCGGCAAACGGGTAGCTATATTTCCTACTCGATAATTACTTTAATAATAAAGTGATGTTCTTGATTAATACTTAATAAACCATGTAAGATGTGTAATAAGGTGATGGAAAGTAGCAGCTCGATGCGCAAAGCAATGTTTACAAAGGATAGGTGGCTACGTCGATGCCTGAATAAAAATATTGCGAACGTAACAAATCAGTTTTCTGAATTCCCTCATATTTTCAGTTCCAAGAATATATTTTTGTAGCCACAAATGACAATTAAGTTTAACATCTCTGATGTTTACAGAGCAGCATTCAGTGCCAAGCATTTCCCTGCAAGAACGCAGTTAAAGTTGCTACAGGCTATTTCCAGTTCACACATGAGGATACAAGAAGAGCATAACTAAAACGGCAAAGATGCATAAACGGCAGCAATAATAATAATAACAGCAGCAGTAATGAATGTCTTCAGCTAAAGGACAATATCTACAGTTAATATTACACGTTGTCCATTTCTTACTGAATATATTCAAAACCAAGCAGGGAGACAGAGCAGCTAAAATGACAATTAAGTCAGAGAAAAACAAATTACAGGTCTGTGTCAACCTGTAACATTTCCACTTCACGCTGCATCTTCTCATTCGCAATATCAAATTTCTTGCTTCTTCAATTTATTGGCTAAGGATTGATTACAATGTCTCTATAGTAATTATGTGATACGTTGATTTTTCTGTATCCATTTGGTAGTTTCCCTCTTTGATGCTAAAATGTTTTCTTGGTGCTCAGACTGACGCTGGCTATAGGGAGGCAACCAGATGGATGGATTCCTAGAGACAAAATGTCTGGAAGAGGAAATTCCTCCATTGAGACCGGTTCTGGAAATCTCATCCCTCAGGCCGTCAGTATGAAGCTGGAGCCCACCATCATGGGTAAGTCTCACCACATGTGGTAAAGTACCGATTAAAGCAAATTCAAGTATTTGAATTTGTTGATTAAAGTCAATATTATGTGTGGCTATTTGTTCTCCATTCCTTGCAACACTAGACACTACCATCACTTACACTGTTATGATAGCTCCTTATGTACAAGCATAAATGTCCCCAAATAAATCCTTGATTTGGAATAACAAATCCAAGTAGTCAGAGCTGTGACTGAAATTTCCACTGTGATCCAAAAATAACTTTTGAAATCCTTTTTGACTACTTGTTTCAGTGTTTCCTGCAAATGTTAAGTCGATCCTGGTAGTTAAAGAAGAAGACTCAGAAGATGAAAATCACAGCTCTGATCTCCATGACCCAAAACTCTACCACATAAAGAAAGAAGATGAGGATGTCTGCATCAGTCTGGGGGGAGAGCTGCACAAAGTGAAAGAGGAGTTTGGCATGAAGAGTGAGGATGATAAACAGTCCCCTCTGCCCTCACAGCTTTATCAAGACCAAATTAAAGACGAAGAGCTTGCAGACAAAAACAGAGGAGAATCCATCAGGATAGAAGATCACGGAGATTGTTCCAACTCCTTAGAGTCTGAAGACACCGAAAGCGATGAAGAGGATGATGATGTAAAGCACCCTGTCTCTGAAATGAAAGACTTGTCAGACTCCAGACTGGAAACTAAGGACATGGACAATGACTGGAAGGAGAGGAGAACTCCTGAGTCAGACGGAAACCTAGTTAACAAAGATTCAGAAATAGTCTCTCCAAGCTCACTGGATATTAAATGTTTTACAAAGAACAAAAATGTTAACCCACGAAGGAAGGTAACGACAGGAGGGGAGTTTAACTGTGAAGACTGTGGCAAAACCTTTTTTGGAAAATGGAATTTAAATGCACACATGAGAATTCACACAGGAGAAAAACCTTTCTGTTGCGATGTTTGTGGAGACAGATTTAGCCATAGTTCACATTTAAACACACACATGAGAATCCATACAGGAGAAAAACCATTCTGTTGTGATGTTTGTGGACACAGATTTAGACAAAAATCACTTTTAACCACGCACATGAGAATCCACACAGGACAGAAACCGTTCTGTTGTGATTTCTGTGGACACAGATTTAGCCATAAATCTAGTTTAATCACACACATGAGAATCCACACAGGCCAAAAGCCGTTCTGTTGTGATCTCTGTGGAAATAGATTTAGCCGTAAAACTACCTTAAACAAACACATGAGAATCCACACAGGCCAGAAGCCTTTCTGTTGTGATCTCTGTGGACACAGTTTTAGCTGCAAGTCACATTTAAGTAGACACATCAGAATCCACACTGGACAGAAAATAACTGCGGTTTGATGACTCAAACTGCATAGCTCCAGTTGGTTGTGAAATATTTATTTGTTGGCATTCAGTTCAGCAGTCTTCACTTTTAATCTTAAAACATTTTATAAGTAACATTTGTTTAGTTGTGTGATTGGTAGTTTATTAGCAAATGAATCTGTTGCGTAGATTGAACGGTAGCACAGGTGCGTTCTGAGTTCATGTGTGTGTCCACGGTACAAAAATCAAACTTTGTGTGGTGCCCCCAGATGTCAATGCGACCATTGCTAACATCACAATTGAGTAACCCATCCAGTTTGAGGACTGGTGACCAACTGGTTTTAAATAAATCATGAAGATGAAAATGGGCTGATAGACAATACATGTCTATCCTTGAATAGGAAAAAATACTTAAATTTGTTCAGTATGAATGTAAATACACTCCTATTTATGTCTAAAAAGATCAGCAAAGTAGCTAAAACATGGATCGAAAACGCAAGCAATTGATAACGAAATCACTTTATTTGTTCTGATGTAATTTCCAGGGCTCCTTGATGTTCTGGCTTGTATTTAATTGATCTCAGAAGTTGTTACAGTCATCATTTTTAGGAAGACACCCTAAAAGATACTTTAGGTTCATGTTGCATTCAGGTTACTCTTTGTCCAAGTTCCCAGTGCTGTTTCCAATGCTACAACGACTTCACAAACTCCCTGTAGAGTGGACATGAAAGAAAACATTGTTCATATTATGGAAATAAAACATCAGATCAATTTTAAAATGCAGTACATTTTCTTTCTAGGTTTATAATAAAAGCATATAGCTCTTCTGGTTATATGCTTGTGGTTCTAAAATTGCATAGAACCACAAGCATTTAAAAAGACAAATGTGTGCAATTCACTCTGTGTGAAAACAGTAGAGCTCAGAAAAAAATTACAGAACATCATCCTGAAGATCAATAAATTCAGCAGGAAGGTCAGGGAGGAAGTTGTAGAAACTTTTAAAACAGGGTTAGGTTCTAAAACAATATCTCAAGGTTTGAACATGTCTCAGAGCTCTGTTCAATCCATTATCTGAACATGAAGAGAGGCTGTTGAACTCCAGGCCTATCAAGGTGTGGAGGTTTTCCAAAACTGAAACTGGAAAAGAAGAGCTATTATGATCCTGGTGGCTAGGTTTGGCATTTATGTTCCCTTTGCTACACTGATTATATGGCCTGGTCATACAAAGTGGGGGCTCGTCCGGGATTTTAGAACAATTGGCTGCTCTTTGCTTTTGTAGTATGGTAACAATTGGGGGCTTGTCGGGGAACATTGATCAGAAAAGCAGTCAAGAGATAATTGTAACTCTAAAGTAGCTGATGACACAACAGCTATTTGTTGGATATTCTATAAATCTGGCTTTCAGTGATGTTGTGGGACTCCTGGAAGCTTAGCACACTTGGAATCAGAACCTGGTAAAATCTGACTAGGCTTTTATTTTGTCTTGTTATGAAAACAGGAACTTAAAGAGTACTTTCTGTTTAAAATAAAGTATTGACACTAAACAGTGTCTGACAAATGTTTTCTTACTTTAAGATGCCAGGCAGCTTTGGATCCCGATATAAGCCGTTGTGTAGATACCCCAGAGAACCGTCAAATGTCACAAGCTTGACTCTGTCTTTACTTTGGGCCTTTGCAGCAACCTCATAGCTCTAAAAACAACAAAAACAACTCCATTATAGTCATTACTGAAAATATTGCTTCATGCTAGAGTAATAAAAAGCAGTACCTGACGAGCAATCTGAATGGGAACTAAGTGATCGTCCTCTGAATGAAGGAACAATATCGGACTTTTCATTTTCTTCAAACTGTGGAATATGATTAAGAACAGTATTGACAGAAAATCCTCTTCTTGTGATATTTGCCAATATTAACTAACTCACTTATGTTCTGTGGGAAAGACAGGCATTTTTCCTTCCCACAGGAAACTGAACAAGCGCTTAATGCCTGGAATTCTCCAGTAATACTTTAAACACAGAAATAAATATTGCAAAGTTGTTAGCAACAGCACATGCATCAAATGTGAAAAAATGCTTGGTTAGTGTAGCGTACCCAGGTGAAAATGTTATATGGGATTTGCTGCTGATCAGTATTGAATGCCCCCTCCAGGATCACACCATCACAAACAATACCTAAACAGGAAAGAAGAAATTAGCATTCAGACTGTGGCATCATGCCCTCAGATTCTGCGTTTGCTGAAGTTCAGAGGTCATTAAACGTACCTTCCTCAAGCAGTTTGACTGCAGTGTTAGAGGACACCCTACACAGAAACACAGGCTTCAGTTTGTCGAGTTTTCACCTCCTTACCAAGCAAATTTTAGTTAAGCTTAAACCTTTATCTGGTATGTGATACAACTGAAATCATATATTGCCACACAGTTTGAAATACAACACATATCTCTCAATGTCTGGCCTTAAATCAGTATAATAATAATGTTCTGATTTATCGATTGGGTTTTGTGATTTAACATTATTAAATTAGTTACAAAGTAGGTCCGGGACAAAAAACTAAAAGGTTTAGGAGTGACCATGACAAATACCATCACAAACCAAGGCAGCCTACAAACAACAAGTCTGACTCTGTTTCTCAGTTTCTGAGGAATGGGCTGAAATCCCAGGAAACTGAGATTAGAAGCTAAAAGTTTAAACAGAAAATCTACCAAATACAAAATGTGTGAAAAGTTTTGAAATGGAAAGAAAATTCCTTAAGGCGATGGTGTTCAAACTTTTTGCCTAGGGGCCAAAACTGGGAAATTTAAACTGCTAGTATATCATGTAAGTTAGTTGTTGCAAATAATTTAGGTAATCCTGACTGTTCAGAATGGTGGATATAAAAATGCCAATAGTTTGTCTAAGTGCCAGTGTGTTTTTTTAGCTGACCCACTGCCAAGAGAGTGACCCCAGATGACCACCAGGCTGTCCCCGCTGCGTGCTTTGACCCAGTTGTACACATGCACAGCATCTGTAGTCAGGCCGGATTCAGTCGGCTCACCGGTGGAATCTCCAAAACCTGCCAAAGGTTTTCACATCAGCACCTGTTCACTCACACAACCACACAACCAGAGACGCTGCGTTTCCCTGCCACTAGAGGGCAGTACTGTCATTCAGACAGAGACCTGACCTGAGGTTGAACTGCTGTCTTTTTGACTTCTTCACAGCAAACAACTCATTAAGAACAACTGCACTGGTCTACAGGGATCATATGGCTTCAGAGAGGGAACAATTAAAGCAAAATGCTGTGGATCTGGGTGTAGAGAAGGAAACAGAGACATGAATCCGTAAAAAGCTCCTACCTCTGTAGTCAGGCACCACCACATGGTAACCCAGCGCACTCAGTAACTGTTGACACACTATAAATTATTATTATCTAGAATCATAAACCACACAGTCATCTCTTCAGCAAAATATCAATTCATTAGTGTTGGTGATTACTCACTTTTGCCACTCCAACTCGGTGTGGAGCTGCCCTGTGGAAAGTAATTAGCAAAAAAATTAATAAAAAATAAAAACAATAGCAATACGTGTGTATTTTCTCTCTTCATGTGCTAAATATTATGAAGAGGTGCATCAATAGGACATAGAAAATAAAAAATCATCTAAATTTAAAGAGGTTTGTAGCCCCTTTTCTTGCATTTTTAAATAACTGAAAAATTAAAGAAACTTCTGTATCTTGTATATTTCTGTGTTGATTATTATGTATGAGACACTAAAGTGTTTAAATCTGTTATGTGGGATTATTGACTTTATTTTTTCCTCTTTGGGTTGGAGGTGGAAGATCTGAGTTAAATGTGTTAAAATCTAGTATTTGCTTTTGTTTAGAATAAAAAAGTATTTAGTAAAAAGTCACTGAGTAACTGATCAAACTATTAATCATGTAATATTTACAAAAGTTCAAAATCAATTTCTTAAATAAAAAACTTTTGAAACTTAGACAAACATTGCAAATACCGATATATCATGTATCCCTACTCTGAATTATATGAGTTTCACATTTTAGCTTGAATTATCAATATACATTATTATGATAAAACATTATGAATCACATGTAAATGTGTAAAGTATCCTACCTTGATCCTGTGTTTCCGTGCAGATATATAAAAACCGGATTTCCATCATTTAATGTGTTCTGGTACCACAGCAGGTCTTTCCCCTGAGCTTCTTTCCACCGACTTTCAGGAACTGTATGCCTGGAAAAAACACATCTTCATCAGCAAACACTCATTTTTCCCCAGAGCTACAAGTTTTTAATCTGAAAGGAAAAGCAACAACCCAGCATCTGCTCACCATACGCCCAGGGAAATGCCCTCCTCTGACGTTAAATACATGTTGATGGTGTGATTGAGGGAGAAATCGGCAGGCCGGCTCAGATCCTCAAAGAACGGTACGCTGACTGCACACAGAGAGGAGGAGACCCGTTGTTCTAGCGCTGCAAGATGGAAAACACTCGATAACAGGATCCTTACTCACGTCTGTAGGTGTGAATAATGTCCTGAATCAATGTAGGGATTATTTTATATGTGACAGGCACCAGGATGCAGACAGCAACAGCAGCCAGGAATCCCCGTTTTAACCACCAGGGGGAGCTGTAATCAGAAGACACTTATTTTACTCACGCAGTCATTGGAAAACTTTATTAATCTCATATTTATCTGCTTCTTCAGCTGATCAATTAACAAAAATCTATTTTAACACAACTCTCCTGGAATTTATAGCATTTTAATCTGGTTTCAGGATGGGATTTTTCTGGACCATTAGAACTGTTACAATGACAAAATGTTTCTAAAAATTGTCCCAGAAGTTATTGTGATAAACAATAACATTGTGTTGAGGTCATTTTAAAGAAATGTGATAATCCTAAAGGTATAATTCAACAAATATTTTGCTGGAAGATATTTGAAATATCCAAATATAAAAAAACAAAACAGCAGATAAAATAGATACTGAAGTCTCTGTGAATAAAAGAATGAAGCTGGTTGACACAGAAACACCAAGCTGGAACCTTTGACAAAGTGTTTTGGTAAAAAAGAAAAAAATTATGTAAATGGAAATTATCAAGATCGTTTTAATTTATCCTGAGATTCTTTGATTTATTGCATAATTGAAACACCTTAATTGTTTTACTTTCCAGCCACTTTGTTGCACCTTCCACTGCTTTCCAATGTGTGGAGGGTGCCTCCATTAGGGGGCGCCAGAGGTCTTCATGTGGGGTACAACATGAGAAAAGAAATGAACCAGAAAAAGTAACTGTGGACATTTAGTGAACTTAACCAAAACTGTGCCGAAGACAAAATGTATAGATTTTTATTTCCTGAAAAAAGAGAGAGAGTCTGGGCCAAACAAAGTAAAAACTAACAAAAGAAGAAGAAACTATGACCAGGAAAATTCAAAGCTTGTATTTTCATGGATTGGATCTGAAGATGTTCCAGTGTCACAGAGCTGTTTGCAAAGACCCAGAAGGTTTTTGAAGGAGGCCGATCTCAGCCAAACCTCAGAAACTCCTGGTGTGAAACTGAGATGGAGTCAAACACTGACAGACAGGACCGAGCGCCTGATCAGACCAGGTGAGAACACAAAGTTAACATCTGAGAGGACGTCGTCCCTTAAGTCTTCGGGTTAATTTACAAATGACTGGTTGATTTTTAAAATCTATATACGATGTTTGACTGCAGCTTTGTGGACTTTGAAATGTAAATAGGCAAGAGCTGCCTATTTACCTAATGTCACTACTGATAACTGGTTGACTTGGTTTTGTGGTATATTAACACACCTGTTTGCTCCAGGACAGCAAACTGCTGCTGCCTGAGAATAGTACATCATCACCCATTGATTACTGACTAGAAAGTCATTGAAGAGAGTTGTTCCCTGCCAGTTGTATCTTGAAAAATAGTCAAACAAAACTGGAAACATAGTCCAGAGACGTTGACCCACCAAGCTGCCGCCTCTGGCATCTTTCTGAGGAGCACTGAGGGACTCTGACGCATCTTTGGATGCAGACTCCGAGCTGCTACACACCAGCGGTTTGCAGCGATCAGAAGAGACGAGCGGCTGTGACTGAAGAGAGTCCTGACTCCCCAGAGGCTCCAGACTACAGCCAATTAATGGACAATACATCCCTTCAATCCCTCTATTAAGGCACTAATCAGCCAGCAGAGCCCTCTTAGCTGAAGAACGATCTCTTTACTGAGCTCAAGGGAAACACACCGGCAGTCATTCATTCCAAAATCCAATAGTCTGCCATGAGTTAACGCCACGCTTCATTATTAATGTCTATATCTTTGTTAAGTATGTCCAAAAGCTTTGCCAGATACTTTTAATAAACTTTAAAAAGTGCAACAGGGTTAGGTGGAAAATAGTCTTCATTTGACATCCCTGAAGTTTTTCTGAAGACACTGTCAGGATGTTTGACTAAAGGCAAATTCATCACATGGAGCTGGATCATGAAAATGAACCAACTGCAAAGATACTCAGTCTCCAGTTTTGGTTCATTTAAAGTGGACAAAATCACTTTATTCACTTCTAATACTGATACAGATGTGTGAGGTTTAGTATCAGTCCACCGATGCACTACAAAAAACCCAATGCTGAATTGACTTAAAATGTTTCTTTTTCTAAACAGACATAAATGTACTAAATTATACATTTATTTGATAACTATTGTGAAGTAGATTTTTAAAAAAAGATAAAATCTTTTATTTGCATCATACGGTGTAACATAGTCAAGATGTTTTTTCCTGCAGCTGCAGAGAGGGTGTACAAACTAATTGAACAAGATGTGTCTGGGAACTTGCTGTTTTTCCCGCATGGAGAAAGAGTGTTTAGTTTTTGCATCCGTTGACATGATAGTGAATGAGCGTACAAGGTTGAACTGTTCCGTCTGTTTTCCTTTGTTTCTTTAGTTTGGTCTTGGTAGATCGAGTCTCTGTTAGCAGAGAGAGATGAATAAAGCAACTATGAAACTCTGAGTTCGTTAGAGCAGAATGATTTTCGCCTAATGCAGTGTATTTTTGCTCTCCGTCTGCAGATGTATTAAAGATTGTTTTTGCTCCCTGACTTTTGTCTGGACCTCAGTCTCTGAATTGTGCTCTTCACACTATGCACTTTAATACAGCAGTAGCTTCATAAGCTTGGTCAAATATGTAATAACATCTGTAATTTATTCAGTCAGTGCTATTAGGAGTCAACATCCAATGGAAAATAAATAACAAAGAAAACCTACAAAACAATATAAAAAGAAATGGCAGCAAACCTTATTTTAAGTGGATAAGAAAGAAGAATCAGAAATTCTAGATATGAAGTGAAACTGTAACAGATTGGAAGAGGATGATGATCTACAACACATCCAAACTGGATCTAAAACGGCTGAATCAAGCTAACATTAAGCCTCTGGTTTGGTACCAACCTAATAAACTCAAAGATTGAAGATGTGGGTTGTTTAATCTGGCCACAAAAAAATAAAACAAAATAAATCACTAAAATTAAAACGACATTCACGCCAGTGATTTGAAGACGTAAACTTCTGACCTGGACTATAGCTGTGGCTAAAGGTTAGAGGAGGAAATAGTTCAAAGTTGAGATAAAGAACTCGGATACAAAGGGCAGGATAATGCATCTTGTCAGTGAGTAACTACATAGTACATATGCATGTGTGAGTGTGTGAGAGTGTGTGTGTGTGAGAGTGTGTGTGTGTGTGTGAGTGTGTGTGTAGAAGGACCTCAGTGACTCTGAATACTCATTATCCAGCAAAAATGAAAACAATATCATGGGTTTTGTAGCAATATTTATTATTACAAGCCAAACCTCCAGTTTCTTCATTAGCTGATGCTCATTAAGAACATTTTATTGTCCTGACACAAGCTCACAACTTCCTGTTTGCTAAAAGAATTGAACGAGTCCAATGGGATTAACGACAAGAAACTTAGAATATTAAGAAAAATTACTGCTGCTACTTGCTAATTTAATTTATAGAAAAATGTGTTTTTTTTTTGCTAAATTTAATATAGTTTATCCCGACCCCACTAGGGACAAGGGTATACACAACATGGATAGACGGATGAATATAGTTTAAACAAAAATTACTCACTGACTGCTCCTCTTTGCTCCAGCCGCCCTCCTGTCCTTCCTGTCGGGGGACGAATCGTCTTGTTTCACGTTTCTCCTTTTCATCGTTTAACTGCAGTAATTCTTCCCCACTGAGTGTTTTCAACAGCCTGGTTTGGCCATTGCACTTTGACTCCAGATTTGATTAAACACCGGGAAAAGGGAGGGGGGATCAGGGAAGCCACTGTTTCCCTGGTAAATGTGCAGAATGCACTACAAATGCTTGTGTGGCTACCTTAAACAAATGACATTATATAAAAAGGTAAAGGGAATAAAGCATTACTTTGAGGAAAACTAATCACATGTATTTTCTTCTAATATATATTTCTTAAATATCAGCAAATATATGGACATATTTTCCTTTATTCCTATTTTATTTCCTTTAAAGTTTATATATTTGTTGGGGTTTTTTTATGTATGAGAGCCTCAGTGTCTAAATCAATGACACTAAACTGATTTATTTAATAGAAAATCCACCAGAGCTTCATCATGATACCTGACAGAGCTGACTGGACAAGAACCAGTAAGAAAATCACAGCAGAAAATCTGCAGGATAAGAGGCCTACACTGCAAAAAATGAATCTATCCAAGTATTTTTGGTCTAGTTTCTCACAAATATTTTAGTACACTTGAAATGAAACAAAAATACCTTGGAGGAACTTTACAGTAAGACACAGGAGCTTGATTTAAATCAATAATTCTTGAATAAACATAAAATAGGGTGTTAGTTTCACTGGTAGATTATTTCACTAAAAATACATTTTGTCTGTTTTAGTAGATGCACATTTTCATCAATATTCAGAAATTATACATAAAACAAGCTCCAATAAAAAACGTTACCAGTGAGTTTTGACTTCTTTCATGTGTGCTGAGATAGTTGAACTAGAAAGTCAATAAAAAAATTCTTTGTAGGATTTTGTGTTTTTGCAGTGTGGAATAAACAGACGATCAGTTCAATAATTGTGCGGCTCGACCCGGATGAGAGACCCAACAGAGAGGACGTGAGCGCCGGCAGAGCCTTCAGGATCCTGGTGACTCAGATACACACCAAAGGTCACCTGCGATCCACAAAAATAAACTTATTAGAAAACATTTTCAAGCACTTGTTCAATAAAACCACCAAACAGCACGGAGGTGACTGTGACTGTTTGGACCCACCTTCCCAGCCCGGTAGGCAGACAGGCTGATGAGCGGCTCTTTGCTTTTGGTCCCTGTGTCCTGGTCTACTCCAATCATCTGGCACCTCCCACAGCGGCCTGCGACCTTTTGGTTGACCACACAGAGAAGTTAATTTCACTCCTGCTTCCACCAGGTGTTGTGGAAAATGTCCCCTCTGCTCACCATGAACCGTGTGTCGCCAATAATCAAGTGTGACCAATTATCCTCCTCAAAGGGTTCTGCTCCAGCGATGACTAAATTGGCGCGGAAGCGGCTGATGACGCTCTGCGTGTCGAGGAGCTGATGGGCCTCGCAGCCGTCCTGCCTGCAGAAGGGAGCGCGTGTGGAAATTACATGCTATTTTTCCCTGCGCCGCATCAAAAGAGCCACTGTAATGTAAATGTGCAGACGTCAACGCGTCCCGGAGCGATGAATAAAGTGTTGTGTGTTCCAACCTGCTGCTCATTAGATCCTGAATGAGAGCCACGCTGGCACGGTTGATCATGAGATACTGAGCTTCGTTCACCAGGGAGAGAAGCGGGGAGTCGGCAGCTAGAGAAGAAAGACTTTATATCACCCTGAAGATTTGTTTCATTTCAGAAAAAACATTCTCATTTACAGTTTCTGCGAACTGATGCTGATTAGTGGATAAAAAAGTGATTTCTGTAAATTCATCAATGCTGATCAAATGTTTACTGGGAAAATAAGAAGTGAAAGGCAATTATGAGTGAGACAGAAACATCTGTCATGAATATGTTTCCTTGCAGCTGCAGAGCTATTTTTTCACATTTTGTCACATTACAACCAAAAAAGATAATGCATAATTTCAGGATTTTGAGATTGATTTTGTGGTTGTACTTTAGAGATATTTGCTACATTTGACCCCTTCCAAAATCTCCATGTAAAAAATAAAATAAAATAAGCTCACAGTCTGGAGAGAAACAGCTTGGTTCTTTAAGGCTGATTTATGTAACAAAATATTTTTTGTGTATTTGTTAAAATTTGTTGCAGAGAAACGACAGGAAAACCATTTATGGTTTGACTCTCCAGGAAGGCTGGCTGCAAATGCCTGCCACACTTGTCAGATTTTGTATTTTGTAGAACTTTTCAGAAATCATGTTTCCACTTTCTATTGAGATAAATAACAATAAATACATAAAGGTTTGTAAATATGAGGTGAGTAAATGTGAACAAGGATAAAAACACTTTTTCAAGAAACCTTGAAAGGACAATTTAGGTTCTTTATATGTGTTTCAAATGAATAATTAAGTGAAATAAAGGCGAAAACAATCTATTTAATGTGCAGCCATATTTCTTCATCTATAACATTCCTAACAGCGGCCCAAAGCAGGTATAAATGTTGAGGATTTTCTGCTGGGGGATGAACGTCTGAACTTAAAAACAGGAAAGTTTGGAGAGTTAAAGCAGAGCGGATCGCCCGGATGACGCCATCTCGACTATCTCACGCTGAGTCTGAAGACAAAACACTGAAAAGAGAGCCTGGATTACAAATGACGAAAGACACGGGTCTGTACCAGTAATGGAGGATCAGCGAAAAGGATGTATCTATTGCATTGTGGGTAAATGAAGAGTGGAAGAGATATTCGATTTCTTTTAGCTTAAGCTGGAAAAAGACTTGCGGCAGAGGCAATGATTTCAGAATATACGCTCTCTACTCTCCATAAGCTCCAGGAGAAAAACTCTCAGGGTTTAGTTCATTAGCTCTTGATGGGAAAAAAAAATCCATCTGACATTTATTTCTTTGAGGTTTTTCACACACTCAGGGTGTGAAAAGTTTAAAACAGATGCAAAAAATGTAAGAAGTTATAAAACTCTTCCACAATTCTACCATTTTCCCTCAAATGTTCAAACTACAGCTTTTGCAAACTATAATAAATAATTTTCTGTACAATTCAACTAAAAAATAAACAAGCTGTTTCTAAATTAATCGACGATTATTGAAATCATCGATGCATCACCATTAGCAATTAAACAAATATTATGTAGCAAACAGCAACAAGATGTAAATAATCATTGGTGTTTAGTTTCAACTGTCGCAGCGATACAGACGATGTTAAAGCCGATCTGAAAACCTACAAATGATTTAGGTGAATTTCCAAAGTCTTAAAAATCTGCAATTTTATCAGGAGCCAAAATATAAATTTTTCACCTGGTGATTATTTTGTTGACATGTAAATTGAAAATGTTTTGACTCAAAGTCTGAGGCATAACAGAGTCAATCAGTCTGAAACGGCTGCAGAGAGGCGGTTCACGCAGGTCAGGAGCTTCCTGTGGAGAACTGCAGCTTTTAGCATTGATTTTTTGTCTCTCCTTTGTGACCTTGAAGAAGTTTTACATAAAACAAGAAGCATTTAATCCACCAAATGAAAGTTACTAACCCAGACGGATAACATGACCTCTTTAATTCTCAGTATATATCCTTCTGTTTGACAAATTTCTTTCAGTTATTATCTCTTAATAGTAACAATCAGAGAAGGCGAGCGCCCTTGAAAATATTTTACTTTAGTGGATCCTTGACGATAATCGTAACGCTCCACAGGGAGTGGGAAACTGGAAAGAAATTAAAATGTGGTGTTTCCAGACAGTAGGATGATAATCAATAGAACGGGCATAATCTATGAACGTTTGAAGACGAGGGATCAACAGAAGTCTTGTTTATTTGTGGAACAGCGGTGGGTTTAAAAGTCACAGAGGAACAAAGATAAAGTTATGAGGCAATAAAAAAAACACCTTTTATATTCATGGTTGGTGTTGTTTTTCAGCCAATCAACATAAAATCTGAAATTATAAAGCTGGAACAGCGAAAAACGACTGATCTCTAAAGAAGCATTTAAATCTAGAGAAAACACCAGATTCTTTTGTAATTGAAAACATGGAGGTATTGATTTTATCATCAAGGTTTGTTTGATTGCACCTCCAAGCCTCTGAGCAATGCACGCTATAAATCCCTTAAATATCCCAAAGTTTAAGCAGTTTCAATTTCAGTAAAGCTTTACTGAGTTATGAAGAGTTGCAACAATACATGAATGCAAACCAGCGTTCTGCAGAGCGACCATGGCAGGTGATGCATGCATTATTATTATTACTATTACTATTATTAAATGTGTGTAATATTTCAACTTAACCTGTTTTATAAAAACAAGGTTTTTTATTTTATAATTTTTGTTTGTTTCAAAATTGCAATACAAATAAAAATATATTCTTATTGTTATCATTTTAATGATAACTTTACATAAATGCATAACTTCTAGTCAAAGACGACAGATTGTTAGTTTTATTATTTTCTCCATAAGAGCAGAAATAAATATCAGTAGACTTTAAAATGTGATTAAACGTTGATCCTGTTTGCGGTTTTGTGATAAAAATCTAACTTCTTTATAAAGTTGGTATCCTGAACATAGAATTTTTAAAAATTTCTATTTGAGCCAAAGTTAAAAGCTTTATTGTCGCCTTCATTTTTTCATCTTCACTTGATTTGTGACTTTATTTTATTTTACTAAGAGAAAATGTCAGCGATGCCAAAGCAGTTCACACCAAAGCAATGCAAAGTGGACTTTAGTACTTTAACTATTTTGATATCAGATATCTGTGAAAAATTTATCGAAAACTCAACTAATACCACAAAGTTACTCTTACATTTAGCAACTTTTCAGACATAAAAATCGGCCAGAAAAATGCAATCGATGAACTCCTAATGATTATTTGGAATGAAGGTTGAAACGCTCCCACCAGGTTACAGTTACGCACAACTTTGTTCTGGTTTTGCACAGAAAATCTCGGTCCAGTTTTTGTTTGTAGCAAGACAAAATGTGAAAAAATCACAGACTTTCAAAAGTGTGAAAATAACTCAGCCCTAAAAACTGAAGGAAAACATGAAGTTGATTGTGTATTTTTCTGACAAATTATTAAATTTCTGAGCTGGTATATCTAGTTTGACTTGAATAAATAAAATAGCATTAAATAATTCAAACTAAGTGCAATGACACTTAAAAAGAGTTTCAATATGACTTTTGTAGTTGTTACACAAATAATATGTTAATACCCTCCTGTTGCTGGCCACTGCAACAGGAGGCCAGCAGTGGCCTCATATAAATATACATATAAATATATATACATATAAATATACATATAAATATAAATATTTTAGGAGAAATATAAAATACCAAACTTGTTAACTGTAAATGTATCAGCTGATTTTAAAACAACATGGTACTTTTAAATATCAGTCTGCCTTTCAAATTCAAAATATATTTTTCAACAGCCTTAATAACACTGGTGTGATGTAAGCTAATTTAAAATGATGCTAATGATAGCAGGTATGTTGCACACATAAAGCAGCTTATAAATGGTGATGAGGGTGGGGAATGGGGGGGAAAATCTGCCTGGGGACCCAAAAAGGCTTGGACCGGCCCTGTCCCCATGTGTGCTTGGTTTCTTTTCATACATCACTGTTAGCTTGTCTGGTCTGTGATGGACAGAGACCAGCCCCCCCCCTCAGCCCGGATAAACAGATACTGGATGGACATTTTTGCTGTAGCTACCGTCGGCCGGCTTCTTCTTCTTCATTTCTCGCGTGTAATCAGGACGTTGCCTTATCAGGCGGCACGGCTGTCCCAGGAAGTCTGAAAGCCATGACGCAGCTTCGTCTCCGCAGTCCATCGTCTCCACCCTGGGAGACAGAAGAGGATTATTTTCAGGAGGCCCAGGAGGCATTTCTTCAGAGCTTCATGCTTCCTGCTATTTGCTGCGACATCTAATCCAAGAATCAGTGAACAAATGGTGTTTCTTCTTCTTCTTCTTCTTTTATGGTGACATGTCATGTGGGGATATGTCAGAGGAGATTAATATCTCATTCCTATTGTTTGTTTGGGCATAAAAAGTCGTGGGCAACAAGACTTTTCTAAGAAGCAGAGAGAAGGAGGCCAAGACAAGAAAAAAGAAAACAAAAAACAAGGCAGCACTGAGAGAAGAGAAAAATGTTGATGTGTTTTCACCTGTCACCACAAACTTTACTGCGACACACACGAGAGTCTGCGTGCCGCTGAGCGTCGTCTTCCAGGGGGACTGACACAGTCTCCATCCCTGCAGGGCAGAGGGAGAACAGGGAAAATCCTCTCAGGAAAATTTGCCTGATTGAGACTTTTCTTGTTAGGAAGTGAATTATTTTTAGTGAGACGTGCAGAGACTCTCTGACCCGAAGCCTGCAGGAACAATTTATTTGCAGCGAGGTTGACTTGTGGGCGAATGAGGCATAAACGCGTCTCTCTCTTCTGACTCAGACACACGCCGTTGTGGTTTACCACCATCCAGCCTCTGTCGTACAGCAAACCCAGCGGCCCCAGCGGCCAGTCCTGCACCTGCACGAAGAACCGCAGAGTCCAATCACACTCGGAGAACCGCACAAAGACGAGAAGGGATGCGCTAAGTTATGCGCTCCAACCTCGTATGCGCCGCAGGATTTGACGGGGTATATATAGACGTTGGTCAGAGTGTAAGCCTCCCCAGAGCGTTTTGAGTCTCCATGTCCAAATCCTTTACAAGACACTTCTGTGGATTTCTTCTCAGCTCCTTTGTGGACTTGTCCATTAGAGATTTCATCTGAAGGGTGTTGATTGGATTCCTCTGATGGCGGCCCAGCTGTTTTCAGCTTCTGCAGCCTGACTTGGTCTACCATGACGGGTTTCTCCACAAAGCACTCGGCAACAAACTTCAGGAACTTTTGACAGTCTTCGAAGGTGGACATGTAGCCAAAGGACACGCGGACGGATCCGGTCGGCTGGCCGTCCACCAAGTCCATGTTGTCCCCGCAGACATGACCGGCCTTGTAGAGTAAAATAAAAAAAAAAAAACACGCTTCATTTCAGGAAACATTCACCTTTTGTCATTTTCATGCAACAAAAGAATTTCTATCCTTCAAACTTTTTCACATTTTGTTACGTTGAAACCAAAAACTTAAATGTTTTATTTTCCAGTTACTATTTTTTGGAGTGTTGAGGTTAAAATGTGCTAAACCTTTAGAATAAGTTACATTTCTCAGCTTTAATGCACCTTCTTATCAGGTTAAAGTAGTTCACAGCCTGGCTTTTTATTCAAAGTGATATTTTAGGGCTTTAACCAGATTATTTTCTGAGGCAAAAATAAAAACAAGTCTAATCTCAGTGGATTGTTAACAGATTTTGAGTTTAGTTTCTGTTCTTGGGGCACATCTCTCAGGATTTAATTATGAAATACCTTAAAGCGTCACAAACTATGGGTGACACTGAAACGATTTTATTTCTACTGGGAAGAGTTATATCTTGTGAATATAAAGCACTTTCTCATCCTTTCTGTCCTCAAAAGAGAGAAAAAATAGGAAGTCTGAGTTGTTTTTACAGCTTTTCATGGATTTTGTAGAGACTTTATATGAGGTGTCGATCAATATCGCAGATTTAAAGTCTCCGGGTGGCCCTGTGTTGGAACCCAGGAGTGGAAGCAAACTCAGGAAATAACCAGAATTAGTCCAAGAGGAAAAACATTATGGCTCTATCTTAAAACAAGCCTATTTCCAGGAGTTAGAGTGGACCAGTCAAAGAGTTATTTGATATGGATTGGGGGGGAAATGTATTGTTTTCTTCTAGTTCACAATTCTGTGCTACTTTGTCTCATCATTTTTTTTAGCATTTTCAGTAAAATGCTAAAATATAAAAGAGCTGAAGAGACGTGAAAACGTTTGCGCTTCCTACCTGCAGGTTTCTCTTCATCTGCTGGTTGGAGATGCCGAGGAAAGCCTGGCAGGCCCCGGTGTTGCAGAAGCAGCCAGTTCGCAGGTGAATATTGTACAGACTGGCCATTCTGTCCACCTAGCAGCAAAGAGAGAGAGAGAGAGAGAGAGAGAGAGAGAGGACTGCTGTAGTATTTCCTAGAGCTTCCTATGCATAAACACGCATTAATTAAGCAATTAAAATATGAAATGAATCCTTCAATCACTTGTACCTGTGAGTACCCAATTATCTGTCCACTTGAATCCAGGAGGTTAAAGTTCAGGATTGCTCCCTGAGTGATTGGACTCTCAAACTGACTCTCGGCGTAGATCTGCGCCACCGGCCTACCGTTGCCATGGCAAAGACTTGAGAGCAGCATGTAAGTGTAGCGTGCCAAGCCAAACGTGTGCTGCTGGATGCTGTGCATGCTCCCTGCAGGCGAAAACAGATGAAGACGATCAGAGTTTCAGGTTCCCATCAGGAATAAACTGGATGCATTATGATTCTGACCTGTTATCCTGTAAAGAGACTCAAACGCATGGTTTAAAGCGATGATGTCCAGGAAGGAGACGGTGCCATCTTCAAATCTGTATCAGAGAAATGAAACATATTACCATCAGGCCCGGCTCGGTAATAAATGTTACTGGATGATAATTGCATTAATTACTGCAATAAATGATAATATTGTTGTTTTGAGAACATTTTCAGGTAATTTAACAGTAAAGGGATAAAAATGCAAGAACAAAGAATATTTATCTCTCAAACTGTAAGACGTTCCACATTAAAACAAAGTTGTCCTACAAAAAGGACCAGACTGAAGACTTTTCTTATCCAGTTTTAGTAGAAAGAGATAAAAGAGAAAAACAATCAATCATGCAAATAGAAATGACTGAGCTTGTTTTCATTTATTATGCGATTAAGTGATTTATTGTACATGGCGATGGGCCTAACTACAGCTCAGAATAAAAACCAAGGATCCAGACGGTTTTACTGCAGCACTTCACCTGTCAGAAATGTTTTCCACCTGCACATAATAATCCTCTCCAGAAAGGTAAGCTGCTGCTGTGCCTCCTCCAAAATAAGACTTTTTTAGTATGCCTGCTGCGTCGTTACGGACAAGAAGAGCCCCCAAACCTGTTGGGAAGCCGAATATCTTGTAGAAGGAAATGGGAATGAAATCAGCGGGGCAGTCCTGAAGGCTTAGAGGGGAACAGCCGACATGCGAAGCTGCATCGAGCAGCACGAACCAGCGGCCTGGCAGGTCGCACGCCGGGTAGAGGCGTCTCGCCTGGATGCCTCTCACATGGCTGAGAGGATACTTCCTCCCTGAGAAGTTGCTCTGCGCCGGGTAGCAGAAAAGGTGCGGTGTTTGGCAGGAAGCATCTTCTCCCTGAACTCTGTCCTTTGCCCTGGCGGTCAGCTCCTGCGGGGCAACGGGAAGGGCAACGACCCCCAGAGCTGCAGTCTGTCCTCTTATGCCAACTACAGACGTGTGGCTGTCGGTGAGAAAGCAGAAGAAACTGCCAGCTTCCCTCTTAGCATCGCAGCTCCAGGGAAAGCTCTCAGCCACCAACTTGAGAGCAGCTGTGCAGCCAGAAGTGAAGATCACTGAGTATTCTTTGGAGGTGGTGTTGAAATGCTGCAACACTCTGCAAGAAGACAGTCGGTTTTCAGTGTTTTGGACCGGAGTATGTCAGAGCTCCTGCGTTACACGGCGAGGCGCTACCTGTCTCTGACCCGCTCCACAGTGTCGTGTGTCAAGCTGCTGCTGGGACTGTGGCTGTGGGGGTTTCCTGAAGGGGAAAAAACCAAAAAACATTTCAAGAATTATGCTGGTAAGCGAGCAGTGCATACATAGGCTTGATTGACTGCGCTAAGACCCGCCTCCTGGCTCTGATTGGTTGTTTTTATTTAGCACTGGAATAAGGCGGCAAAGTTTGATGTTTTCACAGATTATCTGTGTCACACCATGCTCTCACAACATAGAGACAGTTTCAACAATTTTTAAAAAATGTTCATTGCTACAGCATTAAATGAGAGGGTGGAGTTTTCTCTGTGAAGTGGATAAATAATTAATGTTCTAAAATAAACAAATATATTTAAAAAAATTATAAATGATAGGACATAAATCAATCCTGAAATGAATACAGTAAATGTGATAGATGGGAAAAGTTCCCAATGAAACTTACTCAATATATTTTTATTTCATTTCATTAGAATGATTATTTATTGGAGTGTTTATTAGTTATTTGTAAATAATATTTGTTTATTGTTGAATAAAACAGCTCTTCATAAATGAAAAAAGTTTCATGTCAGAACTGTGAAAAAGGCAAATTTTTCAGAAATCTGGTATTAAAATCTGAATTCGGACTTTTTTGGTCCTAATTGTCTTCCCTAGAATTCTTGCACCGTTCAAATAGTTTGGTTGCGTTCAGTTGGACAGACCTGGAGGTCCAGTGGGTCATTCCCCATCCTGATGGTGGCACTATTAACTCATGACCTGAATTCTGGTACCGAATGAAACAAAAAGCACCAAAATGTCTCTTTCTGACTTCCCTCACCGTACATGTTGGTGGAAATGTCCCGGAAGTAGTCTCTGAGCAGAGACTCCGGGTACAGAGTGGCTGCAGCATGGTCCAGATATGTGACTCCTGTTTGTTAGAGAAAACAGGCCTGTTATAGCTGGACCCGGATGTCCTCCGATCAGCGCCGCGAACCGTCTCTCTACCTTTGGACCTGCGGAACTCCTGCTCCACCTCGGCCCGGAAGTTCCGCCCGTAGCCGTACCGACCGCAGCTTTGCTGGAAAGACTCAAAAGAAGTGAGATCGTGGAAATCCATCGTGGCCCTTCAGCTCGCTGCTCCTGTCATTATCGGCTCCAAAGTCCAGAGATAAACTGTCTGGGTTAAAGTCGCTCTTTGTGTCCTGTTACCGTCCGGAACCAGAACCTGCGGTCACATGCGGACATCAGAGCGACTTCCCTCCGGTTCTGACTTCATTCAGTCCAAACAAATGAAAAGAAAGATTAGAAGAAGTTCCAATCTGACGCTCTTCAGATACTTGGTTCAGTAACTGTGTCGGTAAGAGGCGGTTCTAGAAGAAATGGGGGCGAGTCCTCCCAGTGCCATGGGGGGCAGACAGACTGTTGCCCCAATAGAAAGAAAAAGCATCAACACTGGAGTAAGAAAAAAATGCAAAAGGGAAAAAAAGGTTTTGGGAATTATTAAGAATATTATCAAATAAAAAGGGATGTTAAATAATTGACCTTATTGCAAATGAATACATTCACTCAGGATTCAGCCAGGAAACGTTCTTGATGCAGAACCAAAGTGTTTTACAATAAGACAAGCATTAAAGCAGAATCCCTGAATCGCACTTTTCCATGTTTGAAACCAATAATTAGTTTAGAAAATTTGGTCCAATGAAACTTGATTGATAACAACCTTTAAGCAGTACAGGTCTGATTTTTCCTTAAGCTCAAAATTCTGTTTTTATTTTTTTTTAAATTATTATTTGTCTGATGTAATATTCAAGTCTTAATTGATTAATTTAATTTAACAGCTAATTTTTTTTCATTAGTGAAAAATATTATTCATTAACAGAAACAAAGACTGGAATTAATCTCTGTTCAGTGTTTATCAGGAAATTAAATTAGCAGAAAATCTGCCTACATGAAGAGAATATCTATCTATCTATCTATCTATCTATCTATCTATCTATCTATCTATCTATCTATCTATCTATCTATCTATCTATCTATCTATCTATCTATCTATCTATCTATCTATCTATCTATCTATCTATCTATCTATCTATCTATCTATCTATCTATCTATCTATCTATCTATCTATCTATCTATCTATCTATCTATCTATATCCTGAGCCATATGGAGCTGCAGTAATGCAGAAAACAATAAATGTTACTGGAAATAGTTTGAAAACCAAAGTTTTGGAAATATTTGACCAAATTTGTTAGTATTATTTATTTTAATCACTGTAAAGAAACACTTGTTTTCATTATTATTAATGAAAACAACAATAATAATAATAATGATAATACAGACCTTTGGGCACTTAAATAACTTAGAAACATTATAATATGTAGGAGAAACATAAGATACTTTTGATTACATAATTTTGATAAATAAAAATCAAATAGTTTTGATGGATAATATTTTGGGTTGAATTTACGACAATGAGTTAAATGTTCACAGAGTGTCTGTATCCTCCTCCTCTTCCTCACGTCATCTTGTAATGCATGTGCAAAGATCACTAAGATGAGTCATCTCCATCTTTCCCATCATCTGACGGGTCCAAGTATGAATTTCCCCTGGCTGTTTGCCACAGAAGCCTTTCTGTCTCCGTTCTACAACGAGGCCGTGTCTCCGAGTAAAACCAGGCTGCCTCAGATTTTACTATCACTGACACAAAAGGATTGTGTTCCTGAAGTCCAGACTGCTCATCTGGAGATGCGTGCATTTTCATTCTACTTCAGTACACCCAGCTCTTGTTTTTGTTTGCATATTTCCATTATGATGCTGTCTCATGTACTTTCGTGGTAAAGAATAGTGTCCCTGCCCATCATCTGTCATTACCCGAAGGACTTCCTGTTCCACATTGATAGATTAGAACAAAATGTTTACCGCACAGTTCAGGAGTTTGAGAGTTCATTCAAATAAATGCTATTTTCCTGCAGCGTATTATTAAAGACAAACAAGTTGAGACTTTTATATCAACTATAAATGATTGACATTTCAATTCTACAAAAACTTTAAATAAAGTTTGTAATTTCAGAGCAAAATCCAATACAAAGGCTGGTACAAAACACTTCAAACTGTGTTCAATATTAAGCTAGACATTAGAATTGATGACAGAGCCGGCCCAAATCATCAGCACAGAGCCGGCCCAAAGCATCAGCACAGAGCCGGCCCAAATCATCAGCACAGAGCCGGCCCAAAGCATCAGCACAGAGCCGGCCCAAAGCATCAGCACAGAGCCGGCCCAAAGGATCAGCAGAGAGCCGGCCCAAAGGATCAGCAGAGAGCCGGCCCAAAGGATCAGCACAGAGCCGGCCCAAAGGATCAGCAGAGAGCCGGCACAAAGCATCAGCACAGAGCCGGCCCAAAGGATCAGCACAGAGCCGGCCCAAATCATCAGCACAGAGCCGGCCCAAAGCATCAGCACAGAGCCGGCCCAAAGGATCAGCACAGAGCCGGCCCACAGGATCAGCACAGAGCCGGCCCAAAGCATCAGCACAGAGCCGGCCCAAAGAATCAGCACAGAGCCGGCCCAAATCATCAGCACAGAGCCGGCCCAAAAAATCAGCACAGAGCCGGCCCAAAGGATCAGCACAGAGCCGGCCCAAAGGATCAGCAGAGAGCCGGCCCAAAGCATCAGCACAGAGCCGGCCCAAAGAATCAGCACAGAGCCGGCCCAAATCATCAGCACAGAGCCGGCCCAAAGGATCAGCAGAGAGCCGGCCCAAAGGATCAGCAGAGAGCCGGCCCAAAGGATCAGCACAGAGCCGGCCCAAATCATCAGCACAGAGCCGGCCCAAAGAATCAGCACAGAGCCGGCCCAAAGCATCAGCACAGAGCCGGCCCAAAGAATCAGCACAGAGCCGGCCCAAAGGATCAGCACAGAGCCGGCCCAAAGAATCAGCACAGAGCCGGCCCAAAGCATCAGCACAGAGCCGGCCCAAAGCATCAGCACAGAGCCGGCCCAAATCATCAGCACAGAGCCGGCCCAAATCATCAGCACAGAGCCGGCCCAAAGGATCAGCACAGAGCCGGCCCAAAGGATCAGCACAGAGCCGGCCCAAAGCATCAGCACAGAGCCGGCCCAAAGAATCAGCACAGAGCCGGCCCAAAGAATCAGCACAGAGCCGGCCCAAATCGTCAGCAGAGAGCCGGCCCAAAGAATCAGCACAGAGCCGGCCCAAAGCATCAGCACAGAGCCGGCCCAAAGGATCAGCACAGAGCCGGCCCAAATCATCAGCACAGAGCCGGCCCAAAGCATCAGCACAGAGCCGGCCCAAATCATCAGCACAGAGCCGGCCCAAATCATCAGCACAGAGATGGCCCAAAGCATCAGCACAGAGCCGGCCCAAATCATCAGCACAGAGCCGGCCCAAATCATCAGCACAGAGATGGCCCAAATCATCAGCACAGAGCTGGCCCAAAGGATCAGCACAGAGCCGGCCCAAATCATCAGCACAGAGCTGGCCCAAAGGATCAGCACAGAGCCGGCCCAAATCATCAGCACAGAGCCGGCCCAAATCATCAGCACAGAGCCGGCCCAAAGCATCAGCAGAGAGCCGGCCCAAATCATCAGCACAGAGATGGCCCAAAGGATCAGCACAGAGCCGGCCCAAAGCATCAGCACAGAGCCGGCCCAAATCAGCACAGAGCCGGCCCAAATCATCAGCACAGAGCCGGCCCAAAGAATCAGCACAGAGCCGGCCCAAAGGATCAGCAGAGAGCCGGCCCAAATCATCAGCACAGAGCCGGCCCAAATCATCAGCACAGAGCCAGCCCAAATCATCAGCACAGAGCCGGCCCAAATCATCAGCACAGAGCCAGCCCAAATCATCAGCACAGAGCCGGCCCAAATCATCAGCACAGAGCCGGCCCAAAGAATCAGCACAGAGCCGGCCCAAAGCATCAGCAGAGAGCCGGCCCAAATCATCAGCACAGAGATGGCCCAAAGGATCAGCACAGAGCCGGCCCAAAGCATCAGCACAGAGCCGGCCCAAATCATCAGCACAGAGCCGGCCCAAATCATCAGCACAGAGCCGGCCCAAAGAATCAGCACAGAGCCAGCCCAAAGGATCAGCAGAGAGCCGGCCCAAATCATCAGCACAGAGCCGGCCCAAATCATCAGCACAGAGCCGGCCCAAAGGATCAGCAGAGAGCCGGCCCAAATCATCAGCACAGAGCCGGCCCAAATCATCAGCACAGAGCCAGCCCAAATCATCAGCACAGAGCCGGCCCAAATCATCAGCACAGAGCCAGCCCAAATCATCAGCACAGAGCCGGCCCAAATCATCAGCACAGAGCCGGCCCAAATCATCAGCACAGAGCCGGCCCAAATCATCAGCACAGAGCCGGCCCAAATCATCAGCACAGAGCCGGCCCAAAGGATCAGCAGAGAGCCGGCCCAAATCATCAGCACAGAGCCGGCCCAAATCATCAGCACAGAGCCAGCCCAAATCATCAGCACAGAGCCGGCCCAAATCATCAGCACAGAGCCAGCCCAAATCATCAGCACAGAGCCGGCCCAAATCATCAGCACAGAGCCGGCCCAAAGAATCAGCACAGAGCCGGCCCAAAGCATCAGCACAGAGCCGGCCCAAAGGATCAGCAGAGAGCCGGCCCAAATCATCAGCACAGAGCCGGCCCAAATCATCAGCACAGAGCCGGCCCAAAGAATCAGCACAGAGCCGGCCCAAAGCATCAGCACAGAGCCGGCCCAAAGGATCAGCACAGAGCCGGCCCAAAAAATCAGCACAGAGCCGGCCCAAAGGATCAGCACAGAGCCGGCCCAAAGAATCAGCACAGAGCCGGCCCAAATCATCAGCACAGAGCTGGCCCAAAGGATCAGCACAGAGCCGGCCCAAATCGTCAGCAGAGAGCCGGCCCAAATCATCAGCACAGAGCCGGCCCAAAGCATCAGCACAGAGCCGGCCCAAAGCATCAGCACAGAGCCGGCCCAAAGGATCAGCAGAGAGCCGGCCCAAAGGATCAGCACAGAGCCGGCCCAAAGAATACGCTCAGGGCCCCAGAGCATCATGGGCCTCCCAGCACAGCTTGAATTTTAGCACAGAACTTAGATCTAAAATTAAAATATTTACTTCACGACAATCAGAATACTGTTAAAGTTTCAGCATGAATAAAAAATAGATTTCAAATTTTTTAAAACAGAAATTTAAAATTTAAAGGACTTGGGAAGTTTCCTTTGTAGAAGTTCAAAGAATAGTTTTAATTGATTGACTGTTGTGTTACCATAGCAACTATCTGATGCTGCTCGTTGTCTGTGTGGTACCGCTCAGTGGATCCAGACTGATCCACTCTTATTAAGAACAGATATTAATTGGTTATCCAGGATTACTTTTGAGCTCCGCCCACTCTCCCAGTTTCCTCCAAATTAGCAGACAAGCAATAGAAAACCTTTTTGGGTCGTTCCAGGCCCGTCGCCCTGGGTGCTGAGCCACATCACTTGTATTAAAATCTCTTCATATTTTGTAAATAGTTTGCATTTTTTCTTCTGGAAACTGAAATATTAAAATATCTTAAAGTTAAACGATTGGCACATAGAATCTCATGGGAATACATTCATAATTGTAACCTAAAAATGTTTATGTTTGCATGGCACTTGGCTCTAATAAACCAAAACGTGTCTACAGTAGACACTTAGCTCACAGTTAAGCTGTAAAACTAACCCTAACCTTCTTATAAGAGCAGAATTACCTGTAATTGAAGCCGCTCCGTTCAATGCAAGGCGGAAGAAGGATGCTACTTGTAAAGTGGATCTAATGTGTTTCTAGATATGTGCTATTCAAGCCATGAGGCCATTATTGTCTTGGTGAGACTGAGTGATAATTAAACATGCCACTTCTGCTTCACTGCTTCATTTCCTTCACAGTTTCTGAGCTCAGATGAATACATTTTTCAGCGCAGAATGGTTTTATTGTATCCAGTTTGGCCTCATTACGAGGCCACAAGGGCTTGTTGTGGGGGGAGGGCAGAGGCCGCGTGGAGGGGGGGCACCGGGGGGCGCACCCCATGAAGACATTGTGCTTAACATCACTAAATACTTCAGACGCCACATTGTTCTCCATCAGTTAGGTTATTTTTAAGCAGGCAGGAATCTTTCTGAGATCCTAATGAGAGGCGCAGCCGTCCTGCAGGGTCAGAAAGACTCATCGGTTAACAGGGCGTCTCTTCACTGTCTCTCTGAGAATCCTTGATCTTCTTGGGTTTTTCGCTGCTGCTGATCGCTGTGTCTGTGCTGGACGGTCTCCAGGCGGTGAGCCTCCTCACCCCTCGCCCTGCCCTGCCTGCCGCCGGGCCTCGTGGATCTCCGGTCAGAGGAACGCCTCCTCGGTGGCTGTGACAGGGGGAATTAGGCGAGAGATGCGGGCCCACTCGCCCTGCCTGCGTAGGGGCTTATCTCGGTCTAAGCTGAGGGACTAATAGCAAAGCCTGCCTTCGCTCCAGCCGCTCTGAGGGCACAGGGAGCCATCTGTCCACTCTGTGGATCACTGAAAAACAAAGGGACCAAACACCGAACTCGGACTTCAAACTAAAAGGCCTTTCATCCCAAAGATACCAGAACCAAAGAAGACGAGTAGGAATTTCTCCCACTCCAAGGTCAGTTTGGTCAAGAGTCGGCCTTCGTGGCTGCAGGTTGCTCAGATGGCTGTTAATGGCAATGCTGAAGCTTAGCCAGAGAGAAACTTGAAGGTATTGCTTCTGCACATCTAATGGGCGCCAGACAAAGCGAGGCTTTGTTTTAACGCGCTGCCCCTGACTCCTATTAGGCTCAGATATTTTCAGCTTCAGCTTGTTTTTCTCTCCTCTCCTGGGTTTTTCTCTTAAACTCTCCACTTCAAACAGCCCAGGATTGTTTGAATTTAGACCTAAAGCCAAACTTCTGATGTATCTCCGTTGTTCTAACCTTCATGCTGAGTTCTGTATCACCTCATGATATGAGGAGGCTCACAAAATGCTATAAATAGTCGCCACTCCAGATAGTCACGCTGTAATCTCTCTCATGGGTTGCTTGAACATTTTTAATGTGGTAATTGTCACATTTCATTAAATATAAAGTGTGCTTTTGTTGATCTGAAGACCCCTTTAAACAAAGTGGAATACAGTTTGTAATATAGTGTCTCATGGTATCACATTGTTCAAAATTAGACATTCCTTGTTTTACTCTTAGATTTTGAATTCATAGTCTAACAAAATCCCTCCAGTAATCCACTTAGACATTGTTCCCCATTTCCCTCCAGGATTAAGGCCCTGTGTGTGTGTGTGTGTGTGTGTGTGTGTGTGTGTGTGTGTGTGTGTGTGTGTGCGTGAGTGTGTGTGTGTTTTAATTGTCTGAGGAATACTTCTGTCTGTCAGCGTTCACAGAGCAGAGTTTCCCCACAGGTGATCTCTTTTTTATCGTGTAAACTCTTCGGTTGCCGTTGTGCATCGGGGTTTTGTTCAGAAGTCTTGACTTGCTTCGGATGACAGAAATAGGTCAAAAGGGTCTTAGCATTAACTAAACAAATCTTGGGCCTGCAGGATTAGAGCGAGACGCCGCTGTTTGTTTGATGTAGCCATTGTACCAACAGAGACGGGAACGCTGTGGATGTTTGCTGAAAGATGTCCGTCTCTCTTTTATTTTTTGTGTGTGTGTTTGATCAGATGGTTGAGCTCCTTGCAGCTTCATCGGTTGGGATTGTTTCATTTCCTGATCCTGTTAATTTACTGCGTTATTTGGGTCAGTTGATCCTGACACATTTCATGATGATTATTGCTAACTGGATTGTGCTGTCGGTGGTCTGACTGACTGACTCAGTTTTTGGTGGATTTATGGAGGAGTTTGAATTAGAAGTTGTAAATTACACAAGTAAACAACAACTACTGAAATACATACAGCAGAAACCTGAAGTTTACATCCAACAAATAAAAAAACACAGAGATTATTTTTTTGTTTCTGTCTGTAAACCAGACCAAATTTCTCTTGTTTTAGGTCAGTTAGAATCACCAAATTTAGTTCTGTTTGCTAAAAGTGGTAATGATGAATAAATATATCAGATTTATTGATTTATATTTTGGAAACCAGAAATTTGCATATGTTTCTTCTGTATTTGGCCTTTGAATTGCATGACTTGGGTCAAACGTTTTGGTTTTCCTTCATCCTTCTCAACAGTTCTGGTTGCAGATCTGGTGAAAGTGGGCAGGCTGCCTCAATCACACACTTTATATCCACTTTAGCTTCTGAGGGTTATTGTCCATTTTGCAGTTTGTTTGGGTTGCATTTACCCAGAATGCCCTGTGTTTTACTTCCTACTTTTGGACTGGGCTCCGGTCCACTTGGCATTCACATATGCATTCAAACTGCATCAGAGTTCATTTCAACCGAGCCGAGACTGAGGTTTGTGGACAGAGTCAGCTTCTTTGGTTCGCATCAGAGTTTGATTGTCATTCACACCTTTGCAAACGAACCAGACTTTCCAGACACAGCAACCAGAATTCAATGAACGTGAACTAAACAGTGCTGAATACCTACCTTGACAGTAGCTTTCAGTTGTTTTGTGTATACACATTAATTCCCTGCCAAAGAACGATTCAGTGGAAGATTTAAGAGCCATGTATTAATATGCGGTTTATGTCCAGGATGGCAGAGCAACATCAAAACATCCTTTAACCGGATTACCAGCAGTGAAGCTCCGCCCATTACTCCAGTTCTGCTGGACATGTAAACCACACGTTCCTGATTGTGTCTGGCAATAACAAAGCAAGATATCCAAGTTCTGTTTCATCGGCACAGCTGGTAAAAAAAAGTATTATTATTATTATTTTTTTCATTTTTGTCTTGAGATCTGGCTGGAAAAGCCATCAGAAGCAGAACATCGGAAGTGAAAAAACTTATGTTTCATGTCATATAAACATTGACCTTCATACAGACAAACAGAAAAGGACTTCATCTGTCTGTCAGCGGGATTCCTCTTTAGCAAAAGACAACAAATCATTTCTCCTGCCAGCGCTAGAAATGCACATTTGTTTTGATTGTATTTACCCAGAATGCTCTACAAGTAGTTTGGTGCTCACACTATGCATTCGAACTGTGGTAAGGGTTATGGTTAGGGTTAGGATAGGGTTACAGTAGGGTTATGGTTAGGATAGGGTTACAGTAGGGTTATGGTTAGGATAGGGTTACAGTAGGGCAGTGCTTCTCAATTATTTTCCGTTACGCCCCCCTAGCAAGAAGAAAACTATTCGCGCCCCCCACTCCCCACCGTGACTATCCATCTCTGCATAACAGTTTTTCTTTATTAACATTTTTTTCGCTGAAAAAACTCTAGCGGCTTATCGGCGTGATTGGGATGTAACGTACTTAAGTGACGCGCTAATTTATTTGGCTTCATGCTGTCCGCTGCGAGCATTTTTAGACACAGCAAACACACCGGTCTTTCCTCTTCTCCAACTGTAGTCACAGTGAAGCCAAGCGCTAAATACGCTTCGTCGTATTTCCTCTTCTTAGCTTTCGGTTGACTTTTTGTTGTTTCATTATCTTTGTCTCTCTCCGCTTTTCTTTTCATCCCTGTGAAAAACTTTTTCATGTTGGGGGTTGTTGAATAACGGAGGCCATAGACAGAACGCAGTCGGAGCTTTTTGTTGACTTAACACTGCTAACCAAGGCAAACCTGTTGTCTTGTAAGTCGTAAAATGTTGCACTGTCGCAAACGTGACAGAAGTAACAATGAGAGCGCCACTGCCGCCTACTGTGCGCAATTACACTTTATACTAGTTCGGCCAAAAAAAAGCCTGTTCCCCACGATCACACGCCCCCCAAAGGGGGCCCACCCCACTATTTGAGAAGCACTGCAGTAGGGTTATGGTTATGGTAGGGTTATGGTTACAGTAGGGTTATGGTTACAGTAGGGTTAGGGTTATGGTAGGGTTACAGTAGGGTTAGGGTTCTTTTCGACAGAATCTGGACCGAGGTTTATCAGAGGACAAGAGTTCACTTTACTGGTCCACATCAGTTCGAGGACAGATTCACATCTCTCCAAGCAAACTGAACCTTTTAGTTTAATGAACTGGAGTTTCATTAAACTAAAGGGAGCTGGTGGGAATGTTCACTGAAATCCAGACTGTCTCAGACTGAAATTACTTCCCTCCCTCGCTTTGATTAGTTTGCTAATTAGTTATGCATCGTCATTCGTAAGAGTCTGAAGAATAACTTCTCAGAACTCTGATAATCTTACAAACACTATGACTTTATAGAGCTGCAGCTGTGAGGTCCAACAAACTGCTGTAATGCATCACCATTCTTTATTTGTTCCACAAATATAAAGAATTGGACACGCAGCAGAAACAGAGTGGACACTGTGTGGTGTTTCAGAGGAAAGTCACACTCTGATCACTTGATTCCAGACAGCACAAGTGGCTTCCTTTGTGTCTCATCTTATCCCAGGGAGTCACACAACTTTTATTTAGCTGGAACTAAAGACACGTGAAGATTGCAGCGTGTGATAGGCTTATCTCCACCCCCGACTCACAGCTCCACGATGAGAAGCCAAACAGCAGCGATCCATAACGCCTCAGACAGCATCCAGCCCTGATAAACTCTCCAAAGAATCCTTTAAACAGGATGAAAGCAGCGGCTCAAACTTTGGAACGTGCTTCACTTTCTGCAAGTTACAACCTAAAAAGCTGCTTTAGTTTATTTGCTTCTTATTTGGTAGACAAACGTAAAATTATGTTGAATTCTTCAATATTGATAAAACATTCTAGTTCCACTGACAGATTATTTCGATATGAAAATATGAGAAAAATATTATGAATGGAATCATTTTCTAATGAAACTAATATGTTTATCATCAGTATTATTTATTTACTTTATATCAGCTCCTATATTTTGCTGAAAAGTTACTTTTGAAACATTTTTGCTTATTTCCAGTGTCCTAAGATAAATTGCACTATTTATGATTTTAGACATAAATACTTGGTCAGATTTTGGATTTTTACAGTGAAGGTATTTGTTAAGAAAAGATTTTTTGTAAAGACATTATACCAAAGGGCTGTTAATAAAATGTTCAGCTCCTTTTTCAGACATGTATTAATTTATTATTCCCGTTCACCATCCCTGCCTTGTGTTGGTTTGTCAGATAAAATCCCAATAATACACACTGATGCTAAGAATTATAATGTGACAATGTGCTGTAAAGTTAAGTGGGCGTCCATACTTTTGCCAAGAGCTGCAGGTGTTATTAAGGTCCATCCATAACGACTCAAGAGAATTGCCATTTCTACCACAGAATAAAAGCTTTTACCTTTGCTTCGTCAGGTTGCTCTTTCGCAGAAGAACGGTTGAAGACAGGAAATGATTCACTTCATTTTTCCTTTGCTGATACCAATGTATGACATGGCCATTAGCACGAGCATCTGAATCTTCTTAAGTGGAAATACATGGAAGTAGAGCCCGAAATAGACGCATACCTGATCATTTCTCCTCAAACAGAAACTCAGTGATACCTGAAGAAAGAAGAAATCCAGATGAAACTGCACCGTCGGATGTGGCTGATTTCCTCCTCAATTTTACACATCATTTCCTCCACATCCTGAAGCATTAAACCACTAACACACAGACACGTCTTCGTCCTCTCTGCACAGTATTCACCACAAAGATCTGAAGTCACTGAGGATGTCCGACAAGGAAGAGATGACCTTGGACGGCGGCCTGAACGTCACGCTAACGCTGAGGCTGCTGATGCACGGAAAGGTAATCAGCAGATCCTCTGCAGCCCATCTGATGTGATTTCATTCTGACGCCACGTTGTTCACCTCTTATTCCTTTATTTTCTCTCACAGGAAGTGGGCAGCATCATTGGAAAGGTCAATTTCATTTACATTTATTGTTTTTGTACTTGCTAATTAAATTTGCCTTAAAACACAACATGTATATTTTTAATCTCTTTGCTTTCAGAAAGGAGAAACGGTGAAGAAGATGAGGGAAGAGGTGAGTATTGTTTGAAGTCATCAGTCAGAACAAAACAAAGTTTGAATGACCAACAGCCCGGGTTTGCAGAGCGGCGCCCGCATCAACATATCAGAGGGGTCGTCTCCTGAGAGGATAGTGACCATCACCGGACCCACAGAGGGAATCTTCAGAGCTTTCTCCATGATCGCACAGAAGTTTGAAGAGGTACAGATTCATCCTCAGAAGTTATCGGGTCAAAGGTTAATGAGTTCCAACTCCAGAATACAAAAACACACCTTAGATTTGTAAATATTATTTAGACTTTTATCTCAGAATTCTGACTTTTGATCTCAAGATGAAAGTCGGATGTTTTCTACCCAAAGGCCACTAACAGGTTATGAAGCAAATACAAAAAAATGTATTCAAGAAACTAAGTGCACCAAAGATTGAAAAGCTCGACAGCTGATTTCCATATATGGGCCTTTCAGCTCATATAGTGCTTCATTTCCTGCATAATTCAGTTTGGCCCATCAGTTTCACATTTGACTTTAAAATCAAATTCAGTTGACACATTAACTCATGGATGATCAGTGGCTGCAAAGCAAGCCCAAATCACCACCCCTCCCCCACCGTGCTCAACAGTGTGAAGGTTTTTATTCTGTATTTATGACCAAAAGTCTCCAGAGGAGATTGTTCAAGAAATATTGCCATCTTGACAACATGTCCAAACAAGCCATTGACATTGGGTCTTTCTGCTGCATTTCTGCCATGAACTTTAATATTTTATGTCTCATGTCGAAGCAAACTGAATGGTTGCCCGGCGGCGTCAGAGGTACATTTGATCTGCAAAGTTTCCCATACACTGCAAAAACACAAAATCTTTTTTGGACTGATTTAAAGTACATTTATCACTAGACACTGGAAACAAGACAAAACTAACTTACAAGTAACTTTTCAGGAGCTTGTTTTAAATCAGTTTTTTTAATATCGATGAAAAAGTTCTTCCTCCATTGTCAGATTATTTCACATTTTTTCTATAAGCAAAATAATCTGCCAATCCACCAGCACTTTCCATCATCAATATTAAGGAATTACTAACTTAAAACAAGATCAAATATCTTGTTGAAAAGTTAATTATAAGTTAGTTTTGTCTCATTTCAAGTTTACAAAGATATTTACAGCAGAAACCAAAAACACTCGGCAAGACTTTGTTAAATTAAAATACATGATGAGTCTTGTTTGTCAGATTAAATCTACCTTTGGAAAATAACCTCTTGGCAGGAATTAGAAATATTTTTTCTATTGGTCTGATGTAATATTTTGTTCATCAACTGGAAGTGGAAAAATTATCACAATTAACAGAACTTAAGCTTTCAACCATGCATCTGTGTGCAGTTAATCCATATTATATGTTTCACTTAGTGATGAAGTTCCTGAACTTTTCAGTTTATTCTAATTTATTGAATGGGTTTGTACTGTATAACTAAAGCAAAAGTAGAAAAAATAAGAAAATAAAGAAAACAAAAATGATAAACATTAATACATCCATCAGCCCAGATTAAACAGGAATGAAGGGATTATATGATATCAGAACTTGGTAAAATCCTAGAAGTGAATACTTTCTTTTCTTTCCGCCATGACTCCATATCAACGTCCATCATTCTCTTTTACAAAAACATTCCCAGAAGCGTTTTCATTCCTCCGGCTTTGCAAAATAACTGAAAAGGACACGTCAAGCTGAGCTGACGTTCTGTCGGTTCAACAGAGGAAAAAACTGCGACATATTTTTGAATTCCCCCCAGGATATCACCGCAGCCATGACAAACAGCAACGTGACAAGCAAGCCACCTGTGACACTTCGTCTGGTTTTCCCAGGGAGCCAGTGTGGCTCGCTCATCGGCAAAGGAGGCTCCAAGATCAAAGAGATCAGGGAGGTACGGTTCTGCTTGTCCTCCTTCTTTTCGTTCGTTCGTCTGAACCCACACAGGAATAAAAAATCCTCTGAGACGCAGAAATCAAACAATTCTTGTTTTTTCTGCTGCGTCTGAAAATAACACCCTGTATGCACAATTAATATTACAATTAATATTACAATTAATATTACAAAATATCTGCAGTCCTCGATATGAGGACTGATTCCTAGTGTTAATATCTTATTGCACTTGAAATAAGACAAAACTAACTGACAAGAATTACTTCAGCAAGACATAAGGGAATTTTACAAGTAAATTATTTCTTAATGTTGACGTAAAAGTTCTGGTTGTTTTTACTTTTGTAATTTCTACTGAAATAATTTGTCAATGGAACTAGAGTTGTTTTAAATCAGTATCAAGGAGTTACTTAAATTAAGCTTCTACATCTCCCCGATAAGTTACTTTTAAGTTATTTTTGTCTTATTCAAGAGCTCTATTTCCACTAGAAACTGCAGATACTTGGTGAGATCCTGCATTGTGCCTGTATGGATCAGTTTGAGCCTCAGGTCCAAATGGACAATATTTGCGAGTGTCTCTTCAAATATTGGAGCATGCTTTGCCTTTTAGGCTGCAGCTGCTCCCTGCAGGTCACACAGTGTTTGGGATAATCTTCTGACAGCTTTTCAGCGCCTTATTTTCAGGAATAAACAGCCTTTGTCTCGTCTGTGTTTTGGGTTGATGTGAAGACCACAGGCGCTCAGGTTCAGGTGGCAGGAGACATGCTGCCGGACTCCACAGAGCGGGCCGTCACAATCTCCGGCACTCCACAGGCCATCACTCAGTGTGTGAGGCACATCTGCTCCGTAATGCTGGAGGTGAGTTCTGCTGCCGGTTCTGTGGCTGGAAACGTTTCGGGTTCAATCTGGAAATATAGAATATGTTCAGTACTAATGAGCCTCGAAAGCAAAATGAAGGTTTTTGCTTTTGTTAAAAAAATCCAAAACAGAAATAAACGTCGGTGCATTTTCTGTCATATTTTACTGGCAGCAGGTTTGCATTCATGTTCTAATTCCTTATCCATTCTATCAGTCGCTGCCTGCTGAGTGTATGAACCTCTTTGTTTTGCTTCTTAGTGTTTCTTGCAGCCTGTCAGCTGGAGAAGTTACTGTTAATGTATTCCTGCTGCATCAAGCGCAGCTCTGGGTTTGGATTGGAGCTTCAACTTGCTCCTAATTATGGGTTCTGCTCACAGCTCTCTATGCTTCAGGGTCTCATGTTCCTTTCACTGCAGATGTACAGGGCCTAAAAATGCTGATTGAGTGGTATAAAGTAGCGGATCAAATGCACCGCTGCCAGCTGTGGGAGTGCATAATGTTTTCTCCTCTATGGTTTGCTCGCCTGTGCCTCCAGTCTCCACCGAAAGGAGCAACTATTCCTTACCGTCCCAAGCTCCTTCCTGCCGGAGCTCACGCTGTGTTGGCCCCTCAGCACTCTGCACAAGTAAGTGGTCAAACAGGAGTAATCAGTCTTTTAAGGTATATGAAAATTAAACAAATGCAGCACCTGAATAACACCGGTCAATAATCACCAGAGGGACTCGTTTGTGAGAACAAAGTGCTCTGAGGTAATATCTTCATGTAGAGACATAATAAAGGAAAGATGTTAAGGAGGCTGAAGGCAGAAGATTATGTGGAAATATGTGACTTTTGCAACGTCTTGCATCACTTTTTACATTGTCACATAATTGTTACTGTATTTTAAAAGGATTTCAAGGATAAACCAGATTAGCAACTTTTTCTGTCCTGCAACAACAAAATAAAACTCACCTACAGCTAAAAACCCTCACCTTTTCAATGTTTAGTTACGTTTTACTAAAAAAGCCAGCAAAGTTAATTTAAAATGTATTTTTGCTTTCAGATTTTACACCAAAATGGTTTGTTACAAAACAAAAACTATTTTCTAGAATGAAGTGATCTGAAAAATGAAGGCGGAAAGGTCACATAGTTTGAAGCCAGTTAGTTTATTACAGATATTAAATGCAAATTTTGCATAAGAAACTTACTGAAAAGCTCCTCATCTGACCGTTTCTTATTGCATCCATTTGTTTGGCTTTGAGAGCTGCAGGTTGCTCACCCTCACGATGAACTAACACGCATCACATTTTCATTTAGCACTTCAGAAACGGCCAAAGTCTCAACATGAAGCTGTTTGTCTTTGAGTCAACGCATCTCAGTGAGAGCCCAGGATTTCACCATGAACAACATCACTGACATCTGTGTGAAATTTCCATTTTTACGCCGTCTTCCAGACACTTCCGTCATTTCAGCAACCGCTAAATAATTTAAACTACACTTCATTTTGGATTTAGCTGAAGCAAAAATCAAATACTGAGTATTTTTAATTGGGTTAATTTTACACTTATGTTTCAAAAAGAAAACAAAAAAAAAGACATGCATATTTTCCAAAAATGGAACAACTAATGAATAAACCATACACATACTTTTGAGCTATTTTGCCAGGGAGGATGAACAGATCTCAGTTTGCAGACATTCAAAGCCAGTAGAGAACTGCAGCTGGAACAAAGTTTGGACTCTGGGGGGTTGAATACAAAACAAACACTACATCCTCTTATTTTTCTCAGTGAAAAATATGTATTGCTTCCCCTTCAATTCACAATTATGTACCAAGCTATTAAAATATCCACAGGTTTGTGGCTGCTGCATAACAAGATGTGTAAAAAGTGAGAGACATGAGTTGTTGCACGGCAGAGAGAAACCTGGAAGACGGGCTGCGTGTAAAGTTCACGTGTTGGTCTGCCTGGCAAGCTGCTGTCCTAAATTTTGGCTGTGTGCGCTTTGACCTATCAGACATCTGTTTATGTTATTGGATTTCAAGCCACAGTCAAAGGGGGCAGAAAAACAGCAGATGACATTTAGATGAAATTCCATCAGATCCATACACATTAGAGGCGGGAAGGGAATGGATTTCCACTGCGCCCGGCCGGGTCACACTTCAGACTCGGCTGCTTCTGTTTCGTGTTTCATGTTCCGACATGTCAGTTAGTCACTCTTTGTGTCTTGTGTCCTTCCAGGCGTTTGCAATTCCAGGACAGTATGCATTTGCACATCAAGATGTAAGTAGAGCCAGTCTGAGCGACCGCCGTCCGTCCTAACGATCTACTCCTGCCCACTCCTTCCAAGCGCACCAATACGCCCTTTCTGTGTCCCACTCTGCAGAGAGGAAACTTCAGTAACCCTGATCTGTTGACATGACTAACACTAACCCACTGTAGTAACCTGCATTGATTGAAATGGAAATGATCTCATTTATGATCAGTTGTGACTGTATTCTGCATGCTTTCTAAAGGCAGATTGATCTCTTTCACACTGACACCATCTGTGATGTTTGTGAACTTCAGATTGTAGTTTTCAGCTCCTCTGAAATAATCCACTTTGATTGGTTAGCTCTAACTTCCTTCCTACCCTGCAGTTGACCAAGCTTCACCAGTTGGCTATGCAGCATATCCCCCTCCCTTCCCTTGGGCAGAGCAACCCTACCTTTCCTGGTACGTACCCACGGCTCCCCGGGGAAGTCCATCTATCCCTCTGTCTTCACTCCTCTCGGAAATCACCGCCGTTACCTCAGTGAGGATCAAGGATGTCTCCATACTCGGAGTTTACAGACTCTCTCAGGTTTTTATCTTTGTAGGTGGTGGCTTTTCTAGTCGTACTCTGCTTTTTGCAGATGAAAGGAGAGAGAAAAAGGCAGCCAGTTTAAAGGTCAAGCCACCAGAGTATTGTTTCATCAATAATCCTGAAAGTTAGCCACTGAGATATTTACACTCTGAAGGGGAATATTTTAGACGGAAGCAGACAGACTGAGATATTTCAGAGTCCTGGCAGCTTCTTTGGGCGAGGAAAATGGGAAAAATGACAGGAATATTTACAGATCAGTAAATATTCCTCACAATTTCTCATCAAGTTTAAGCCCATTCACCCAGTGACCCCCCCATCCAAAAAATCCTTTACCTTCACAACATTTCTCCTATAAATCTAACATCATCTTGGCCACATCATCCCCGACCTCAGTCGTCCCAAACTCATTTAATCTGCCCCGACTAACCACAAACATTACACTGCATCACAAGCTGCGTCTCCGTTCACCATATTATTGTGCAAAATAAAAACACGGCAGTTTTGAAAGAGAAAAATCCTCATGCATTTTAATAAGTTTTTGCTGTAGGATGAGTTGTTTTGTCAGCTGTATCAATATATAAAACTGCAATATAAACATCTTTTTTGCATCACATTTCATGTGATCAACAACCGGATGTTAGTAAAGGCGGAAAGATGAAAAAAGGCAACAGGAAGTGGCAGAAGGATGACGGCAACATGCTTTTTAATGATTTATTGTCTGAACAAACTTATTTATGTATGACTTTATTTGCGTTTCTTATTTAATGGAAACACCGCGATAATGAAAGTGTTTTCTTGACATTCGTGGAATATCGACGTTATGCGCCTATTTGGACTGGAAACGCAGCAAACGGAAACACAGATCCACATCCAGGTGCTTCTCGGTCACTTAGAACGTCATCAAACGTTTGGTTTATTTTACAATTTCAAGTTAAGAAAAGTGAAACTCAAATTATAGAGATACAAAACACAGAGTGGTATATTTCTAAAAGGTTAGCTTTTGGTGTATGCAGAGTGATCTGTGCAAGAACAGTATTTTAAAATTGAGCAGAGAGAAAAAGTCTCCAACTTAGTCCTTTGTTCTGCAACTTTTCTATACAGCTGAATCAAAGGAAAAATGATTGCTCAGGTGGTTTCAAAACGTCTTGACTTGTCCAGGAGGAAATTCATCCAAACAGCGGCAGCAGCAGAACTCAAAGCCTGGACTTGGTGCCGATGGGTGGGTGTGGCTGTCAGGACGGGATGAGATGAACTGAAGGTTTTAACCTGGACTTCCTGAAGGCCTCAGCAGAACCACAGGCTGATCGGCTCCATGTCACGCCGCATTGATGGAGTAATTCATGCAAAACGAGCCTCATATGCTGAGTGCATATGCTGTGCTTCAACATGAATTTCATTATTTCTGTATGAACAAATAGATCACCTCACTGCAAAAAATGTTACCAGGTAAAATCTGGTCGAGTTTCTATCATATCTTAGTGCACTTGAAGACAAAGACTTACAAGTAACTTTTCAGAAAGATAGGAGCTTAAAGCTCCTGGCAGATTATTTCACTTCTTACATGGAAAAATGTCTCGTCAGTGAAATAATCTGCCAGTGGAACTAAAACTTTTTCATTAATATTAAGACACAGTTGACATAAAACAAGCTCCTTCATCTTTCTAATGAAGATATTATTTTAAGATATTGGCATTAGAGTGTGGAGCAGAAATACTTTGTAAGATTTTGTTTTTGCAGTGCAGCCTCCTTTTCTTCAGGATGTGGGCCGCAAGTTTCCATCTCACTACGACATTTCTTTATTTAAATTCTCCTTTTCTGTTGCTCTTAAACTAAATTAGCTTTTTTTTCTTTAGCTGTAATCAGAATTAAGTGCTTGAAATATAATCACTCTGTGTAATGAGTGCTTACACTCATTTGAGTTTCATTTTTTTTAAATAAATGAACTTTTTGATGAGATTCCATTAGACGGAGAAGCAGCTGCACATTAGATTTCAGGTTTTATGCGATAGCAATCCTCAACTCCGATTTAAAACTGCAGCAAGAAAAAGGATGAGCTCTGTGTATATGTTTGTAATTTATATGTTCAAGATGCATAGTAGTCGTGACCCAGCCACGTTGATGTTTCATGTCCTGAATGTGTGAACCACCAGCACAATGCTGTTATTAGCGCTTCTTGTCCTACTTTGCAGGACTGGATGCTTCTGCACCCACCAGTACACAGGAGCTGGCAATTCCTAATGATGTAAGTGCTCCACTGTTTCACCAACACTTGCATCCTCATGCGACCGAGTTCATTAAAACTTTCTCAGAGACGAGTTATGATGGGAGATGTTGGGACGCACACATCTGAGCAACAAAAAGTAATTCTATTTTTTTCTTGGTCGACAGATATTACTTCATAAATTCAGCCGCTGCATTGTCAGAGGAGTTGTCGGCAGCATCGCTGAATATTACCACCCATAAATAAAGCTAGCTAATTTCAGGTCAGGGATGCAGAGAGCTGTTCACTTAGTACAGATCAGATTAATGACACATTTCAACCAGTTAAAGGTGGAAAGTTACTCAGACTGCATCTAAACAGATATTTAAACCAGGATTGTTGTAAATAGATAAATACGCCCTTTTAAGATTACTCAAAATTATGTCTCTTGCATTCCTCATTTCTGACTGATATTTTATATTTCTGTCATGTAAAATATTTAGTCTGAAACCATACATTTAGTTCTTAAACTATATGTGTATTGTTAGATAAATACTTATCCAAACCAAACTTTTCATTTTCAAACTAAATGTTTACTTTCTAAAATTATTTAGCCCAGACCTGAAATGTAGGAATAATATGGTGAAAATGTGAGTGAAAAATGGACACATTTCAACTGTAACTTTACAAACTGATTTTGGTTTTGGAGGAGTTTGAACGAGTCACTGATTTGAGCAACATATTAAATAACTGTGATCCACTGAAGCAGCAGCTGCATTATTAGAAAAAACAATAATTCAGACTCATGTTTAAAGTCATTGTTTTGTGTGAAAATGAAGCTGCTTGCATTCTGAGACCTGCAGGTTGAAAACAAAGCGAAGGCCACTCAGCCCTGATTTGGCCCTTCAAGCTTCCCGTCATCGCTCTGTCTGGTTAATGAAATGCAAAAGCAACAAAGTGCCTGTCTGACCATTTTGCTGGCCGTCTTTCTGGAGGCTTCTTGTTTCCAGGCAACCGACTGAGAATCAGGAAGGAGTCAAACAAGTAACCTTTCCCTAAAATTGTGGATTGTCAGTCAACACCAGTTCAGTTTACAGACCAGCATATTGAATGGAAAACGAGTCAGAAAATTCACGGAAACGTTGAGAATTAACGGAGATTAAAAGCCAAACTTCTACTGCGCTGATTTGCTATCAAATCCCGCTTCACTGCACAGACCAGACTTTGTTGATTAGATATGAACAGAGGTAAAAATCACAGAGAATAGAAGGAGAACGGGGTTGTTTTGTTGTCGCTTCCGCGGCTCTTATCTCCTGCTGTCAGATCTAATTCCTGGACAGCTGAAATATGAGCTCTTTTGTTATTTACATGCTTCCAATCTCCTCCCGCTAGTTTATTGGCTGCATAATTGGAAGACAAGGCAGCAAGATCAATGAGATTCGCCAGGTCTCTGGAGCGCACATCAAAATTGCCAGCGCCACTGATGGCTCAGCCATGCGCCAAGTCACGATCAGCGGCTCTCCGGCCAGCATCGGCGTGGCCCAGTACCTCATCAACGCCAGGTGAGACATTACGCAGCGCGGCCACGTCCCGCCGCGCCGCGTCCCGCCGCACCGTGCGCTTCACACCGCAGCCTGATGATAAGACATCCAAACTGCGCTGCTGTAAAGGGCAGATTTGTTGTGTTTCTGGATGAAGCTGGATTTGTTCCAACTCACTGCTCTGCTCTGTTGACTGCATTAAAATGCTTTCCTTCTTTTCTTTCCTTCTTCTTAAAGCTCATTCTTTGATTTTTGTGTTTTCTCATTCCTGGTTGTAATAGTTTAGTTTCACTGTGACTTTTTGCCCAGTTGAGGTTTTTTTTTTTTTAAGTGATCATTTGTTAAATATTTAGTTTTTATTCATGTGTAGCAGGTTCAGTTTTTTCATGTTGGTTTTTAGGTGATGATTATAAAAAAGTATTGCATTGTGATTATCAACAGAGTGACAAATACAACAGTTTTCCAAACATGTATTGATTTATTGTCAAACTGTAACTATTCTGGTGTTTTGCAGTGTAAATTATATCAGTAGTATGAAACTGGTTATTTGGAGGAAAAAAGCCAAACTATTTTACATAAGTTTGAGAGGCTAATAAATTGATTAATTAACACAAAAATTAAAGGATACTATATCTTTAATTTCAGTATATTTCAGGTAAAACATGGTTCCAGTTAACAAAAATGTTTTCTCCATTTCAGTTTTATTATTGGTAGCTAAGTATCTCTTCTTTTTCTTGTCTTTTTGAATCGTTTCCGCCCTCTGGACTCCAGCTTAGAGATGGCTAAATACACCATGCAGGTCGCGTCCTCTGTGACCCCCGTTGACCTCAACATGAGCTTCTCTCAAACGGCCCCCACCGCCTCCAGCGCCGCCACCTCCATGGCCGTCCTGGCCGCCTCCAACCCGACGCCCTCCGCCATGAACGCCTCCACCCTGCCGGCCATCCACAGCCCCCACTACGCGCTGCCCGTTTCCAGCCTGCTGGGGATGAAGACGCTCCCCGTCCTCACCGTCCATCCGGCAGCAGCTTCCAGCCTAACTCAGGGTTTGACCCCTTATACTGCAAAAATGTCCACGTCTGGTGCAAAGAAATCTGACCGGCAAAAGTTTTCTCCTTATTGATGCCGCCTCGTTAAATCCACAGGGCCAGTCAGAAGTTCACATACACTTTTTATTATCATTTTATTTGGGTTATGATTACAGATATGTACACAAACCACAGCTGATGTTTGGTTAAATCCACCAACAACCTTCTGCACAGATAAACATTTAAACCAATGCAGTCAATTGATTGAAATAATCAGATTAATCCCTTATGCTTAACTTTGCAAACTTGAAATATAAATATACACGGAGTTATGTTTCTTGCAGGAATGTTGTCCTTCCTTCTGCCGCAGCACATCCACTTAAAACGCAAACAATTGTCAGTTTTTTTATTTTTGCATCAGAAAACAGGTAATGTGGTTTCCCAGAACTCAACAGCAGCTAAAGAGAATTTACTCCACAACATGCAAACAAGTAGCAGCAACTTGTTCCTGAGACAAAGTCCAATATCTCTGGCTGACTGTGTGTAAAGTCTCTGCATTACTGGGTGAACTTTAGTAATAACTTTTCAGATAAATAATGTAAATCTACAGTGGCGTTGTTGGGCCTTTATGGATGAAAAAATTTGTGAATTTACGCAAAAAGTTGTAGAAACCTTACGATGCCATCATTGTTTTGGAAAATGTGGAATTTTTTTTATTTTTTTGGAAAAGTTTAAAATTTGTGCAAAAGATTTTCTACAAGAAACTAAAATTTTTATACCGAAGAAAATTGTAAATTTTTCTAGAAATTTTCTGAGATTAATCTAAAAAAATCTGAATTTCTTTCTAGCTAATTTTTCAAAATGTTTGTTTTTTTGTTGCTGATTTCTGAAATTAATCTAAAAATTGCAGATTTTGACTCCATATTTAATTTCTCTATCTACAGTGGTCCTAATACGCAGTCGTATAAATCAAATTTATGTCACTATTAGTGTATGTAAACTTCTGAGCAGCCTTCTCCTCAGTACCTTCCTGATAAGACTTTATTAAAAGATGGCAGATATTTTAATATTAACATATAGAAATGAAGACACAGATGCTGATAGATATTTTCCAGGAGTTCCTTTTGTTTTCCATAAACCAGGAGGATATTAGAGTCGGACTGAAATGGCAGGAGGATTAAACAAGTCTTCGTTAATTAAGAGTCGACTGAGGTCTGTGAAAACATCCTGATGTCATGTGAACATGCAGAATAATTAAAGTGGATAACTCAGGCTTTTATTAGTATCCCAGGGAATATATAAATATATTAAATGAGCTTTAAAGGAGCACTTACTCCTGGAGTAGGAGTTTCCATAAAGTGTGTTTCTATCTGTGTAACTTTTTAAAACATTAGATTAGAGGTTATCACCTAGGACCAGACGGTGTGGTGCTTTGAAAGACTGTGAAGTGGTTTGTTTGTACAGTGAGTGTTTGCTGTTTTTAATGAAGATTGGCCCGTCCTGCGTCATGCGTGTCTTTGTTTCACTGTGGGCTCTCATCAGCGCTAACAGGCTCGGGAGGCCTGTAGTCTCGTTGCACTGTGGCGGCTCTGATGGGATTATCGTAAAGCCACAGTGGATTCACAGCTGAATTCTCCTCCAGTAATCCCAGGACTGGCCTGAAACGCGTTTGCTGGTTCGGTTCGGCTTGTTGTTTGTTCTCCAGCGTGAAAACAAGGAGAACGCCTCCCGGATCTGAGCTCACATCAGTTGTTTTAAATGAATGTTTTATTCATCTCTCCGATGCGGGCATGCACTCAAACAATGGCGTATTTGTAAGATTTGTAAATAAAATGACTTGGAAATAAATGGAACTTTTTATGAATGCAGCTTGGTTTCGTTTTTGATTTTGTTAACGGGGAAAATCTTTCATATGCCACTGATTTCTCTGACTGCTTAACATGAACGCAGACCTGGAGGATTTATCCCTCGGTTAATGGGCTTTGACGGATCACATTTCTGCTCCAGGGCCGTGTAGTAAAAGCAAAAAAAAAAAAAATAAAACAAGATATACTTATGAGTAAAGTCAAAATGACAACTCATATAAATTCACTCCTGGCTGGATGCTTGAACCTTTAAACTCACAGTTACAGTCACTGGGAAAATCACTCATATCAGGAGATTTATTTCTCTTTATTATTGAATAGATATTTTGAATGTTTCTGTGTGTTTTGTTTTGTATTAACTGCGGTGATGACAGCGATGAATGTGTGTGCAGAGCAGCGTCAGACCAGATGCATTTTTAATCTTTTAAAATAAATAAAACAAAGACAAAGCAGAAATATTGTGTTTTTAAAACCTCTGCTGTTTTTAAGAGAGGTGATGCTAATAAGTTTATCAAATTAAACAGTTGTTGTTTATCTGTGTGCAGAGTACAGATATGTTGTCAACACACAGATGAATTGAAGAATAAATGTTGTACTTTGACTCCTGCTAGAAATATTTGTAAATGAGATGCTAAATTGTCGATTTAAATTAAATTCACCCAAAGGTCAGACTGCGCAAAGTTCAGAGGAATTACAAAAACGTCAAAGAGCTCCACCTCAGCCTCAGTTAGCTGATAAATATTAAAGTTTATGACAGAACAGTTGGAAAAGTTTAAACTATAAAGTTTCTTATGGTTTCCAGGAGAAACACCAAACAGAAACATTTGATGTTGTATTATAGCTCAACAGGTCTTGCCATACTCAGTTCGTCAGTATAGTATTAAATGTCTTACCGTATATGTTGATTCTTTTGTATTTAATTTTTTCTGTTGCTTGTGCTTTGAGGTTTGGATCTTTTTCTTAGCTTTGCTGTTTCTCTCGTGTCTTCTGGTTCCTTTACGTCTCAGTTCGACTCGCTGCGTTAATTTTTCACCTTCCTTCAGTTTTCCTCCCCTCTGCAGCTGTTTTTGATCACCTGATTCTCCTTCGGCTTTTCCCATTTACATCCAATTATTCCTTCTGGTTGCTTTTTGTCATTTCTGCTGCAGATTGTAAACCGTTTGCTCTTTTTGTTCATTCCTCTCATTATTTCTCTGTTTTCATGCTTGTTTCTTATTTTCACTCCACTTCTTGTTAGCCTGCGATTCTCCGTCTAAGATTTTCCTTTGTAGTTCAATGATTGTGCTGCAAAATGGCACTATGTGTCTGGAAAATACATAAAACTGACCTTTTAATGGGAATTGTTAATGTTTGCTGAAACAAATATGACCTAATGAGGATACGTAGATTAAACGTTCATTTTTTTTCAGGGGGAAATTTTGTTTGTACAATAAAATATTGATTTATTTTAAGCTTTTCTTTGTAATAGCGGTGCTGATAAAAGTGGAGGCTGCTGTAAATTAGTTTTATGGCTAAAAGCCATAATTTTACTTTACACAGCATTCCACCTTTGCATGAAAAAAACCCCCCATACTATTACACAGATAAGAAGAAATAGTTGCAAAAAAAGCTTCAAACACAAAACTCCACTTCGACATCTTTAACCTTTCTTTGCAGAAAATTCTCACAGACAGTTTCAAAGTATGAGCCCAAGATTTATTCAGACAAATGCAAATTAAGGATCCCCTATTTATGAGTCATGGTTCTGAATAATGACTCTGAAAAGTCAAGTTTTACAGTTATTTTTTTGTAGAAATGAAAGATATCTTAGAATCAAATTCACTCATTTTTGAAGAATATCCCATTTATGCTAATTTGATCTACTTTCCAAACAGTGTTCGACAGACACCGTGCTCACAGATGGCTGGAAAATCCACAGAATCACAATGTGTCGAGGATACTTTTGCAAAAGAAAGACAAAACAAAACAAAAGGTTCAGGCTGAGGCCAGAGGAAGTGGCACGGCTCGAAAACAAGAAAACGCAGAGAAGTAGAAAACCGACACGGCAGGCACACAGACAATCTCACAGACAAATAGTGTTGGGAATAAAACTGTATCCTACAGGGGGAGACGGGCGAGCTGAAGTCAGGGAAGCAAAGGATCATGGAGGATCAGGTGGGAAATCAGGGTCACTGAAATGTTTGAAAGGAAAACGTAGAAAAACAGCGTCTGACCTCGTTTTGTCTCTATATTCACCTGCAGAAAAGACAAATATTACTTTTTAATGAACATCATACTGAACGAACAAATATTGCGCATATGGAAGTGGGGCTGTGGTTTTCAATTCTTGAAAGCTATTAATGCAAATCTGTACAGCAAACAGACGTCTGAGGTCATATTTCCTGTTTTTCTTTCTTTATCTGCATAAAAGCAAACGGCTGCTGTCCAGGATGAGTCAACCCAACGAAACCGACTTTTATTTCTTAAAAAAGGAAAAACTTACCTTCACTGAGACCAAAACTCTGCAGTGCAGAATAAGTATTCACACCCCGTCTCATTCCAGCCTCTATCTTCTGAGTATTTTAATGGGATTTTTTGTGATTTGTGTCTTCAGACATGCTGAAGAGGAAGCAAAATCATACCTGGTTTTTAAATTTGTGCTCTATTTTGAGTTTTTCTGCGTCTTCTAGTTTTCAACTAAATTAATGAATTTTTTTAGAGATGGAAAACTTCTGCAAATATCAGTTTTCAAGTTTCCAACTGAGTTTTCAATCTCAGTTGGATTTAGGCCTGGACTTTGACTAGGCCATTCTAACACATGGAAATTCTTTGGTTTAAACTGTCCTACTTTATTTTTGGTAATATGTATTAGTTTGTGCTGGAAACTGACTAAAGTCTTTCCTCAGTGTTTTTCCTTTATGTTGCGCCATCCATGTTCCCATCAGCACATCCCCACATCATGATGCTGCCGCCAACATGTTTCACTGCAAGGATGTTTGCAGCATTAGTTTTCCACCACCTTTAGCTGCTGGCTATATGTTTTCAAAAAAGTTTGTCTTCTACAACTTCTGTGTTTTCTACAAGGTTTGTGGCTAAAAGCGAACAGGACATTTGATTCTTTTCTTATATGAAAAAAAAAACAGACTCTTTCTCGGTTTCCCATAATTTGCTCAAAAAACCTTCTGATTGTTGGTCCTGGAATAATTTAACAAAATCAGAACAACTCCAGTCATTTATTACCATGAACGAATTAAAAGTCTTTTTAAAAAACTGTTCAGCTGAAGAATGGAGCTGCTGTCTTCCTTCCTTTAAGTTTTTATTGATTCTTTTTCAATCTTGTTTTAATTGTCTGCACCTTTTTAATCATTTTATTTTCTATACTGTACACTGATGTGTCTCTTTGCCAGGTTTCCCTTGAAAAAGAGATTTTATCTGAAGGGACTTTCAGGTAAAATACTGATTTAAAAATACAAATGAATAAATACCAGCTGTATTTGTGAAATTTCTCCCTAAAAACTACCCAGACAGTAAAATAGAACAAACCGAAGTTAATAATGAAAAGACGGGAGCATATGGACATTTCTGCAAGATGCTGCAGTGTTTGGATGTTCAAAGTGGTCTGTGCTGTTTGGATGGCAGAAGGTGTAAAGCTGCTGCCCAAACCAACTTTTCCAACTGTACTTTATGGGAGCAGCACAAACAAAGCCAGACTCACCTCACAGTAAATATTCAGTGCAGGCTGCAGGAAAACTCTCCTGGGGTCTCAAAAAGAACAACTTAACCTGCGATTTTCAGCTGGAGCGAGCTTGCTAATGGGTTAGGTGGCTACGCTAATGTTTCCCAGCGTCCCTGTTGCCCCCTCGTCCCACCACCTCACTCCCAGCCAGCGTTGGATTTACCCCGATTTTCTGTTTTCTGCATTAAAGCCCCTCCAGAGGTGGGCACTTCTGCTCCAGCTGGCCTGCAGAGTGTGGGAAGCCAGGCATGCGGAGCCGTTTCCAAGGCATTTCTCAAAATGCTGAAGTGGAGATAATCAATAGTTAATGGGGGGGGGAACGTAATGACAGTGAAGGATGACATTTCAACCTTGGGGGAAGGTGTAGCAGCACAGAACAGTGCTGCATGTATGCTGATGTGAGCCTGGAGCAGTTGTGAGTTCACAGCCGACCCTTAATGGTATATTAATGATTTCTTTTTTCAACCTGATGCAGGCAGGAATCAGGAGGGAGGGGCGCACTGTTTTTAGAGCGGGTTGCTATCACATCACGCCAAAAAGAAAAAGGCATATGCAGAGGTAAATAAATGAGGAAAATCTTGTTTCCCCCTTTTAGAAACAGAAGAGTTTGCAGTAAATTGGCAGGTCAGGCTGTCAGTCAGCGCCTGATGAAAAATCACTGCAATACTCCGGCAGGCCGGCGTTGCCTGGTAGCGTTTCACTATTTCTGCTGACTGGTGTCATCAAGAACTACTGTGTTGTTTTGTCTGATGTTATTCCTTAGCAATGTTTGTCCAGTCACGTCCCAGTGGGAGTCATTTTTATTCTTTGTCTAAACGTTTATGGTTATTTATTTTGACCTTTGAACCTGTTTACTCCAAATGATTCATAACAGGAAGCAATTATTTGATGAGAGTCTTCCAATAGGGTTTGTTGTTTTTTGACCTGAAAGAAAAATATTTTTGAGTCAAATAGTTTTGAGATGCTTAAAATTAGTTTTATTTTTCATTGCAGAAGCAGAAAAGACCTTTAGACTCTGGATGAAGCCAGAGTTTCCAGCCTGGTGAAAAACCACTTTCTCCCCTCAGATTTCCTCTGTTTTGTCTTTTGTTTTGATTGTTTCTCAGATCAATAGATAACTATAGCAAAAAGCAGTTTTTATCTATAAAACTAACCTGCTCCAACCTTAACGGCAACTACTGCCATCAAGCATTTCTGAATCTGTCTTTTTCATCACTTTAGATAAAATTGGACCCGTTCTCCTCTGCAGAATTATTTCAGTTCATCTTCACTGGCTTTCCCTTTTTAAACTTCTGCTCCCGCATCACAACCTGAGTGTCTGGACTTCGGTGGCCGACAGGTGCAGAAGCAGCGCTAACATTGAAATGAGCTACAAAGACATGAACGATGCTAAAACTAAAACACAAAAAACTGAAAAATGGAAATGAAAAATGCTGGAAAGAAGCTTGGAAGAAAATCCTGCAATCAACAAAACAAATGCATAAGAGAAATGATGCAACCACCTGAAATGGAAGTTAAAGAAAAAATGCCACAAATATCAAAAACAACAAGCATAAAAAAGCCCAGGAGTCTTCCAGGCCACCAGGGGGAGTCTGGAGTAGGTTTGCAACACATTTTGCTGTTTGCACATTTACACCTGTTGGCCATCATGCTGGACTTTGACTAGCCCATTCTGAAGCCTTCATTTTGTATTTGATCCATTCAGAGGTGAACTTGCTGCATGGACTCTTGGTTGTGCTTTTGTGTAACTGAAATTTGTCTGACTTTACAGCTGAAGGAGGCAAGTTTTATAAAAAATAAAAGTTTCACAGCAGAGGTAACAAAACTCTTCCCAGAATGTTTCCCTTTTGTCTCATCAGTCCATTGGATGTCTTCCCAAAGGTCCTGGGGATCAGCAGCTGGCATTTTACTGGGACACATGATCCAGTTCTGATCAGCTGCTTTCAGTGAAATGTCAGACTGGAGTTTTAACAAGCTGTCGCTGGGAGATAATTAGAAGTAATGGAAAGAGACACAGGCTTCTAGCTTCTTTGATAATTCCCAATATCAAGCTGTGCAGTGCACCTAGAAATATGGAGTGAACTGAGCTCAGGATGCAGTCGGCTGTCTCAGCAGGCAGCGCCCTGCGCAGCAGGAGCAGCAGGAGCAGCAGGAGCAGCAGGAGCAGCATGGAGGAGAAGCTGCGTCCGCTTGTCCAATCTGCCAGACTCGCATCTGAAGCTGCGAGTCTGAAAAAGAGGGCAGGAGAGAGCTGCATAATAACAATGACTTCTAAAGTAAACCCAGCTGCTGGTCATATTGGGACATGATTATAGATTATAGATAATGTAGAGTCTGGCTGCCGGTACTAATGGCTCTCTGACTATAATCATCCCAGGATATGGATAGAACAGTCCAGATAACTTTCCCCAGCAAGTAAAAACTCACAAATCCGATTTTATTTGAGGAGACTCAAGAGGAGTTGAGGAATGTTTCAAAAACAGAGCATGAAATGAGGAAAGACGGTTATGAAACTAACTCAGACAGTTTCTGTTTTCTCCTCATTCGCTGCAGCCGACTCCCCAAGGATCCACACAAACTGAAAACTGCTGGTAGGAATCGATGCTGATCACACCAGATAGTTACTAAATTATTTTTGGAGGAGAAAAGTAGAGTGAGGTGTCAGGAAGAGATGCCGTGGAAACTGAAAACATTTCAGTGACTTTTATCCAGTTTTGATCTTAAATCATTTGAAATAAATGTAACTAAATGATTTTTATGTTCTATGTGCTTTGGACAGATGAAACTAAGATTTCACTTTTCTGCAATAAACTCTCCAACCAAGAATGAAAACATAAAATCCTCTGCAGGGATTGCACCAGGGAAGCAGTTGCTTAGTGGTCAGCAAAAACATGAACCATAATATGACCAGTAGAGTTTTTATAAGTGTATTTTCTCTCTTTGTGAGACCTCTTGGCTTTACCCCCGTCTTTATAACATCACTTAATTTGGGTCAACTGGAACAATGACAACATTTACATCTGCATTAAGGAAAAGACGACGTGGCGTCTTACATGAATTTCAAATTAAGTGAAGTGATTGTTGGTATGAGAAGAGGTGTGAATATATAATACATACATCTGGGTGCATCAGTAATTGAGAGTGTAATTGAAAAGTCGATTCATTTAATTCAAAAAGTGAAACTCATATTCAGTAATAGATTCTCTGAGTGTAATTCTATTAGTTTGATGAATATGGCCGATATGGAATTTTAATTATAGGAGAATATTGATTAAAAAAACAAAACAAAACAGGGGGATATAAATATTTACAGCTGGGATGACAATAAGTGTGGCTCTGACTACAATAAATAGGAATATCTATTCCTCCCACATGCATTCAAAATGAAGATTTTGAGATTAATTTTCTGAATATTTCCATTTTAAATTAGAAGGAATTAACTGAACATCGCCTCGTTGCTCTTTTCACATCTCTTTCCGTTCCGTTTGGATTTATTCCCGGCTCTCTGGCCCACCAGCTGATCCACGTCTCTGCAAAAGCCCACAATTATCACAATTATCTGCATTTCCACAGCCCCCTTTCTGCGGCCTTTTGTCAGTTTGCACCAAATTACCCTTTGACCAGGCTGCGTCACGTGACGCTGCTCTCTAATTGCGGATAATTATGCAAAGCAGTTAATCTCAGCGGTGCATGAACCGCACTAATTGACCGCCTGCTCTCGCCCTCTTTCACTTGTCCCTGCGCCACCTAGCGGCCGCCCTCCGCGCCCATCCATTTAATAAATTATTTCCGCGCCGCGCCACCGTGAGAAATAAAGTGGCAGTGCGGGCTGTGCGGGGACATCAGTGGCTGTTTGGCAGCGCGGCGCATCGCGTTGCTCCCCCTCGCTGCGGTGATTAAAGTTGAGCCGCTGACCTGCGTGCTTCCTCCCGGGGAAACTGCGCGTTTAACGAGCGTCAGTTTCCATTTCTCCACTCCAGATCATTTGTTGCTGTCCGGGAGCTGAGCTTCAGCCCGGCGCACGGACGGATCCGGCTTCCAGGATCACAGGTACATTTGATTCGTTTGGATGCGTTCGGATGGATCCCGCTGGCTTTAAATCAACTTTTAGCTCTGCTTAGTGTTTTATTTTCATCGCAGTTTTTCTCTAATGTTGCCGTTTTTTCCACTTGCTGTGGATGTTATCTTGAAAAAGGCTAAATGAGCTTCATGCAAAGAGGATGTTGCACCTGTGGAGGCAGCAGCAGTGACTGAACTGTGTGTTATTCGCTAAATTAGGAGATTTCATCACTTCGGGATGCAGCATCCATTCAGCACAATGCAATAAATTCAGACTGTCCAGCCAAGCAGGTGGTTGCATCATAGTAAGGTCCACATAGTCTGTGCTTTCTGGCTTTTACTTGCATGCTTCTGTGATAACAACATTTTCAGCCTGTCCATCACTGTCAGACCTTCATCTCGCTCTCTCTCCATCTCCTTCATTCGTTTTCTGCCCGGGACTTTAGCTGCCAGGCGCTGTGCATGAGCAAATGTTCACCTTGCTGCACGGCTTTAATCCTGAGATTATGTGACAGCTCTGGAGGGGCTGTGGGCTTTTTTTGTTGTGGGATGTTTCGGCAAACTTTCACCCGATTTGGGTCATTCGCCACATTTCCAGTCAGAGGATAAAATTCAATTAGACAGCCCCGCAGCTTCCTGCATCCACTGGCAGATGGCTTAATACTAGTGGATTCTTCCTCCGCGTCCCTTAATGTTTTAATTGGGTTTCATCGTTTCACACTGTTTGTGCGCATTAAAAAAATTGATTTAAATCACTTTTTATACAACCCGAAATCAGTTTTGTTGCTTCCAAAGCAGCTATCCAAACATTTCACATCTAATCTGCAGTAAATTCCTTGAAATTGATGTAAAATCCCTCAGTAAACAGCTTTCTGGTTGCATTCTGCAGTGGATCTCATGTTGGCTGAGTGAAGTTGCAGTAAATGAACTGTGCGCCCTGCTGAGGGCAGATTTGTCTCTCCGAGTTAATTCCAGCCCTGCGGAGCTGCTTTTCCCTCTGAAGGACATCCTCTCTGTTCGGAGGGACAGCTGCTGGATTTTACTTTGAAAAGTTGACGGGATTTGATTACTCCAAGGAATACTTCCTGTCTGCGCGAGATTCTGCCAGTCAGACAAATCACTGTGGAAATGGTTTGTCTCTGTGGACAGAATCGTTTTGTTTCAGGTATATGCAGGGTCTGGCCACTTTATTAGGCACACCAGGTTGTTGCTCCTTTTATTTCTTCATTTTCTGAGGAAGTAAACTCCAAATAGAGACGGATGCATTCATGTTCTTCCTTCTCCACAAGCAGCAGCACACAGTGGCTGAATATTTGTCAGCTTCACTGTCATTGAAGCTGGAGGTGGATGGAGGCTACTGGAGTAAATCAGTTTCTTTTTTTTTTTACATGGAAGTAGCTAAAAGGAAATCTTTGTATTGGAGGTCATAAAGGACATGATCAGGATTAATACTAAGGTATTCTGTAAGAGACTCAAACCAAACCTCCACCAGCGTTGATGCAAGGCAGCGCGGTTACTGGAGCTCCACCAGTGGAACCAGTTTGTCTTTTCTGCTTTGACTTTTGGCATCAACAAAGTATTTTTATCCACACAACTAGGGCTGCAACTAACAATCACTTTAGTAATCGATTCATTTATCGACTTTTCTGACAATTAATCAGAATTCTGCTGATTTTTTTCAGCCTCTTCGATGCAAATACTTCAACTCTATATTTAAATAAGAAAATTAACATTTTCTTGCCTAAAATGCAACAAGGTGGCATTTCTTTAGTGAACGCTCGACCGTTTTCAGCAGAGGATGAATCTCCAGTTGCTGGTCAAACATCAACTTTCTGCTCAATTTAACATCAGTCCAGTAATAGGCTGATCTGGTGTCTATGTTTTTGGTTATCTGACTAATAATTAGGTTGCAAAACGTTATGAATAAGAAATATATTTTACAGGATTTGAACCAGGTGAAGCTCAAACAAAAGGTTTTTTTATCTTTAATGATAAATGTATATATTTGTTGTATGTTTTTCTTTGAGTAAATGATTTTTTTATAGTCTTTGCTCTTCAGCTAACTATTGAGTAAATACTAAATTACTAGACAATTATTTCAATAATCTGATTAATTGTTTCATCCTTCAGTCTAATGCCTCTCAGTAAACCTGAGAATAAATTTACTGCAGTTTTCCATCTGCCAATAACAACAATGCAACGTTGAAAGTCACAACTTTCTTCTCCATCCCAAAGCTCACATCTGTCCTTAGTCTTTGCACAAAGACTCCAGTTTGGGATTTGAACCCACAACCAGCTGCTCCACTGTTCACATAACTGTACATGTGTACCTAATGAAGTGGCCGGTTAGTTTATACGCAGATCAATCGACTGAAAAGTTATAAAGGAACAAAACACCAGAAAGCACAAAGCAAAACATCTGTACTTAAATTTTGTGATGTTGTCATTTTTAATAATGTGTAGATTAAGATTAGGAGAATAAATATGAACCGTTTTCTGTGCAGACTGCGTATCGGTGATAAAAAGCTTTGTGGGTCCAGTTTACATTCATTCATTTACACTCCAGTTTTCACAAAAGCAAAATGTGAGTTTTTTCAGCCAGAATTATAATTTCCACTCAGAACTGCTTCACTCTGTATGGCAGCTCCTCCAGACGTTAGAGATTAACTCACCGAATCCCCCTGATGACACAGGAATGATGCAGTGAGAGTTAAACTTTAATTTGGTCCTAAAAACGACAGGAAGGCATAAAAAGTCCTGGTCGCATTACGCAGCGTGTTGCTGTGCAGCTCAGCTCGTTAAAACTGGAGGCGGGTTTTGAGTCGCAGCATCTGTTGCAGGCCCTTTATGCTAGTTGAGCTAAATGTTTTCTATTCACATAACAATTATACATCCGAAAGTCTCTAGTTTAGAGGTTTCACTTCTAGTCTTGATGTCTATTGACATTTTAGACATTCAGTGGATTCCTACCGGTTCCCTGGTCCATTTTGGTTGTGAGCACATCTTAAATATTTGAAATTAGTTTGGGAAGCTGAAATATGAAGGCGAATTTCTACTTGCTCTTTCTGTCTCAGGTGTTTCTGGATTTCAGTTATTTGTGAGCAGATGTTATCCTTTATCTGCAGGAATACTGAAGGACAGAAATTAATTTTAATTTATTAGTCGATGAAATGCTCTCTGGATTCCAAGATGGATTCTCATTGGTCCTAATCAAGTTTAGGAAGATAATCTCATCCAATCAGACTTCAGAAGCTGCAGTCACTGCTAAAGTAAAGGCCATTGCTAACGGTAGTGCTTTTCTTCTGGTTATGAACTTGTGGCGATAATCTCAGCTGAATAAATTTAAAATTGATCCGTCGACGGCTCCATACATGATCACCTCTGTGAACAATGCGTTGCTGTGCGACGTCTACTTTCTTCTTCTGCGCATGTGGGCCGCTTTGGAGTCGTAAACCGTTCACACAGAAGACTGATTATTGCACATTTAATTAGCAAAATAAGAAAACGGTGGAGACTGGGAACTTCCCATTAGATGCTCCGGCCCAGTCGCCGTGACAGTTTATCTCTGGTCAAGTTTACTCACATTATTTCACTGTTTTCCTTCCTTCTCATCCACTAACAGGTGCAGTGATGAAGATTTGATCACTGTTAACTTCACCCATCAGTGATCATAAAGATAAGCCTCATCTTTGCAACCCAGCCATTATCCACCCAAATGCAGGAGTATTAGCCAAGACTAAAGTGTAATTAGGAATCCACAAATGGGTGGAAACATTTTATCTGGAGTGTGGAAAATTCCTGGAGATGAAAGCGACGCCTCAGTGCTTTTTGTTCCTATTTATAGCGTCACTGTGTCAGTGTAGGAGCGATCAACCTCGCTGGGAGAAACCTCCTGAGTGACATCAGAGATGAAAGCGGGAGGCAGGTCAGTGTTTACTCAGCTTGACCGCTGCCACTTGTGTCGGCCAGGCCTTGCCACTTCTCTTCATATGAATTACCAGCCAGAGCCGAACTCACAGGAAGATCTCAGGTTGTTTTGTCAAGACGCATCATCCAGACTCGCTCTGCTCCGTGATAAAAATGACGACGACTCGTGAGTCACACGTCTGCTGCGTTCCGGTCAGCGTCGCTGCAGGGCTGACCTGGTAGCCAGGTTCAGTCCCGCACGCTTGATTAAACTCTGCCGCGGCGCTGCGGGTGGTCAGGCGGGTTCTGGTCCGCAGCCCGGGCCTTGATGGGAGACTCTGGCCTTTGACAGAGGGATTTAGAAACGCCGTGGCTCCGGCTGAAGAACGCTCAGGCCCATGTTGGGTTCATTTGGGTTCTAGAAGCGCAGACATTTAAATGTCAGTGGTAAGTGGAAACATTGTCGGTTCTCTGAGATAATAGCAGAGCGACCGACAGCGTTTAAATGTGCAATGTTAATGGGGGAGAGCAGAATAACAGAATGCAATTTTGTGTATTGGAATATAATTATGATTTTCACCTGCTGCATGCAAAGATGTAATTCCAGCTTTTATTGTAGTGAGAAAAATGATGCTAATTATCCAGAGAGGGACAACGGAGGAGTGGCTGGTGATATAAAGAGGATGACACATTCTTCATGAAAGGTCAAATTCCTTCGAGATTTTAGTTTCAATGTGAGAATTGAGTATTTAACAAACTGTTCTCATTCATGGAAGGCTTGGAGAAGAAGCAGCTGTAAAATACATTTCTTCTTTGCTTATTCCAATTGAGTCACAGCAAAAACACAAAATCTTACCAAGGATTTTTGGTTTCTAGAATAAATACTTGAAATAAGACTAAACTATCACTAAAATATAGACGCCAATACTGGAAAAATGTCTTGTTATAAGTGAAATAATCTACTAATGGAACTGGAATATTATGGGATTATTGACTGAAATCAAACTCCTGCTTTGCTAAAACGATACGTGTAACATAGTTTTGTCTTATTGCAACTATAATAACGTATATGCACGAGAAATTAGTCCAAAATTACTTGGTAAGATTTTGTGTTTTTGCAGTATAAGAACTTTTAATTAAGAATAGAATAGAAATACTTTTACTGTCCCACATTGGAGACTCACGCAAAGATAAGAACACACTGCATATAAAACATACTTTGTGATTAAAAACAACATTTCAACATAAATACTCTGCAGTTATTAAATAATCTGGTCCAAAGCTGGATCAAAATGTACAAAATGTGTGTGTATATTTATCTTTTAAGGACGTCAGACTATTTACAATAAGTGATTAAAAAAACATCACCAACAGAAATGTGCAGAATACAAGCAAACATGTTATTTAAAATGACTAAAAACGCATGAAAGTTCCAGCATGAATATAAATCTTTATGAGTTTGTCGAGAGCAGTTATGGTTTTAAAGTCTATAGGAAATAATCGACTAATAATAATAGACTTGGTTTCCTGGAGCAGAAGCTGATGTGACACAGAAGGCCATTTGTTTCGGCCGCTGGCCAAGAAGCTGGACGGAGACCAAGTTTATGTTGCCACTGCGATGAATGATGAGAACAAGGAAGGAGGCAAAACCTAAGAGTAGCACGATTTCAGCATATTTTACTCAAGAAATACAAAATAATTCGCAAGTATGAAAAAATGTATGGTCAAATTATTTGTCGAAAGTACTGAGTAACTGATAGTTAATTTTAGGTTAAAACCTGTTTGTTTTTCATCCAGTGAAGTTACTCACACCCGGTCGAGAGTCCAGAAGTTTTACTCAAGTAAAAGTAACAAAACTTCATATTAAAACAACTCCAATAAAGTGAAAAATCTCCTAAATGTACAATTTGTCCCCAAAAAGTGACTCAAGTAAATGTAACTCAGTGAATCCTTTAACAAACGAGGCTTTTTAATGAAAACCTGGTGGATTCTGTTAGAAAACTGAAAACAGATCTTCTTTGGGTTCTTTGAGATTTGATGCATTTTTGCTCCAATGCAGAAAAATCAAATGTACTTCGATTTTTTAGACGCCTGGCAATAAGATTTTCATTTGATTCAGCAAATATGGATGGAAAAGTTGTGTGACAGTTGCTCCATGACTGGATTTTGAAACCCCTGGTCTCTCCATGTTGTGCAATAATAAATGGTCAGACATCCGACTCTGTGTGCTGAGCTACTGACAAAATGAGGATGGTAGGAATTAAACCACCTGATATTGTAAAAAAACAAACAAACAAAAAAAGCAGACTAAAACAAACATTTACTCTTTAACTTTTGATTTTTGTTTCCTCTACTGACTAAAGTTTTCTCGATTCTTTAGAGTGATATTAAGCCACTGCTATAAAAGTTTTTACGGCTCCCTCTGCAGCTGAGCGACCTCAGCGCCCCTCCCCCTCCTGTTGCTCGACCTGTCTCTGACTTGAATGTTCTACGTTTCCATCCTCTGGCTCAGTGGTGCAACACACACAACATTAGGCAGCGTAATTTAAACGCTCAGCCATTAATCTCTAATGATGTGATCGGATAATGTGCACTATTAGCCTCTGTTTTGTTTGCCAGGGATGTGTAGTTTGTTTGCTGGTTTATTAGGCTTGCAGCAGCTGCTTGGACCATTATTTATTAATCAAAGATGTATTCAGAGGCAGCATTGGATAACGGCTCGGTGCGGCGGCAGCACAGCGGTCAGGGGACAAACATTAATGCATGCAAGGACAATAAAACAATTCTTAGTGCCGTATTTAAATCAGATAAACACCACAACACGTTTCTGTTGCTGCTTTGATGGGAGTCCAGAACGTTCTGCTAGACGGCTGTGTTTACGTTGGACTTCAGAAAACCCAGTGGACCAGAACCAGCAGATGTCATGACTGTTTCCTCTGGAAACAGACTCCACTCTTCCACCAGACCGACTTCCAAACGAACTGCAAACTTTACTGTAAACCAAGTCCACCGCAATATGAGGTGTGAAAACACCTTAGACTTCCCCGGTCTCGTCCTTCCACTAAACTTTCCTTGGACAGTAGAGACTCTTTGCGTCTTTCCCTGCAGGTGGACGGTATCAGCTACTTTCTGCTGGTCATCTGTCCTGTATGTCATAACAGAACATTTCCACTATAGAAAACAGAAATAATCATCCAAATGAACTGATGAATAAACATTTTTGTTATATTACTCTATTTAGTGAACTTATGCAACTGAATTACTGAAATAAACTTTTTGATTATATTCACATTTTTGAGATCGATATGTACAAGAATCAACTGAGTAATTTTTATGCTAATTTGAACCATGTTTTAGTCTGCAGTTACATCACATCATAGTTATTTGGAAGAGTAGAGTTTGTGCAAACAGCTACAGCGACATGTCCGCTTTGCTCTTTGTGGCTGAAAATGTGTCTGATGCTAATTTTCTAAGTGTTTGTTTCCCCAGAGATCATTATTTAGAGTTGAAGCGTTAATAGGAGAGTTAATAGCTCAGGTTTATTTTATTTTTATCTCTGAAGTTGGTGTTTAAATGTGTCAGCAGTGCGAATGAACTTGATATCGACTTGTGTAAACTCTGTGTGCTAACAGAGCGACGGCTTCCACTTCGCCTCCTCTCCACAGCGGCTCGCGCCTCAAATTGGGAACATGACTCCTCAGAATCGACTTTGTCTCTGTCACAGTTTGGAAATTCGTCCACAGCCTTCCCCAGACTCCATTGTGTCTCTAAGTCACATCTTTGTTCTGTTTGTTTCCTCTCTTGCAGCGTGTCCTTGCAAGCACTGAATTTAGAGCAGCGAAGCAAAAAAAACAAAAAGTCTTTGCAGAGCTGTAGGCCAGAGATAAATCTCTGACCTTTTATCAGATGGCTTATATACAAGAATATAAATAAAATAGTGTTTGAACATGAAGAATGGGTGAAGAGGATAATCTACAACTTCATCTTAATAAGATTTCACTGCACAACGTTACAGTAAGAAGGAAAATATCTGCGTTTACATTTAAATCTCTTTCGATGACACCAGCTGGACGTTATTCTGAGAAATGGAAATTAGTTAAACATTAGTGGAGATGAGGTTTGTGTTAAAGCGGGGAGATGTCATATGGATGGAGTGACTGTTGTGGAAAAAAAAAAAAGAAAAGTAATTTCCAAAGGTGGTAAAGCATATTGCTCTGCATTATGCAAATATTTGTTGTGCTTCATTTTCTTTTCCTCACTGCCAACAAACACCACTTGGAGACTGGAGCCACTGGTCTGTGCAGGAAGTGTGAATTGGTTGCAGTTCAAAGTGAAATTGCATGATTTAAAGGCTGTCTGCTTCAGCTGTCAGTTCTCAAAGAGCAAACGCAAACAAGTAAACAGGAGAGAAAAAATCTGCATAATTAATAACTATTAGTCACATTTCTGTCACCTCCCCAAACCGCATAAACAACCAATGGGTGTAATTTCTCACAGTCTCAAATAAATGAAAGAAACTGCCAATCATCTGTTTATTTATAATTCTTTTCATACTTATATACTCAATGAAAAATGCATATCTGCCTGTATTTTATATTTTGAGCTAAATAGTTTTCATCTCTATCTGCTGAGAAAAATGTGAAGACTGGAGAAAAAATGTGTCTGTTAGGACACCCACACTTGACCCATTTTTTCCATAATTACTTCAGTTTAGAATAATAATTAAAAGTCCTTGCTTTGCAAACACATTCTGAGGTTGAAGGTAAATAATGTCTCTCAGGCTCAGGGCTGTTTGGAGGATTGGAAAAGTACTAAAAGATGAATGTAGAGGAATGAAGCTACAACCTTATCTTAAAATGATCTTTAGTTGAACATCATTTGTAAATGTTTAGATTTATTTTGTGGAGGAGTCCAGTTCACAGAAACAATTATTTACCAAATCTGTGTGGCCTCATTATCAGCTCCCATGTAAACTCCTGTAAAGTAAATGGAACTGAATCATATTTTTGTTCATTTAGTTGATCAGCTTGTTTAGAAATTATTAATCAGTAACCTGCTATTCCTTGTGTTTCGCCATCTATAGGTAACTCTTAAGAACGCTCACTCATTTCCTTCAGACTAGCCAGCAGCAATTAGCAAACACCTGTAAGAGCTGTTACGCACCAGCGCAGCTCGTTGGTAAAAAAACAAAAAACACAACTACCTGTGAAGTAATGACTTCCTGAAGGTTTCAGAAAGAGCAAGAATTTTTTTTAAAGAGACAAAGGTTCAATTTTAAGTCAAAGCGTTTAATTACGATGTCAATTTTTTTTAAAGCATTCGTATAACACCTGATGGTGACATGGTTACTTGTTTGTGGCATAAACTGGCTCTCTATAATTCCTCTAGGAAGTGGAACAGGCATGGCAGCAGAAATGGGTTCACAGAATTAGCGTTCAGAGAATAATAGTCTGGATCTGAAATCTCTTCCTTTGTGGTCTTGGCTGACCACATTTGTATCCAGCACACATTTCGGATCAACAAGTCATTTTCATTGCGTGCTCGGCTTATTTGCCAACTGTGCTCTTTCATATTTTATGAGCAATTTGGATTTTTAAAGTGCATCACCCCGACTCGTTACTCAGCCAGCCATGACGCTTACATTCACTTGGGGGACATTTTGACATGAATCTGTGACACAACAAGCTGCTGTAAACAGTCTGCTTCATCGTTAGACACAGGCAGTGAGGAAACCAGTTATCTATAAGCAGCATTGTTGCCCAGGCCAGTTTGCTTCATGCTGCCAAAAACCCTGAAGGCCACACAGAGCGCGGCGGCATGGCGGCATGGCGGCGGCATTAGAGTGACAGCTCAGAACAGCTGTTAGGGTGGAGAGGTGAGGCTGAGAAAAGACAAATGAGGTCCTTTTACTAATGAGGCCGGGAATCATGGCTCCCCGTCTCTGTCAGCTGCAGCGGTGTTGTCGGTATGCACCTCGCTCTGCTTCCTCCTCGTTCAGAGGGAGAAACGCTCCTCAAACACCGCCGGTGTGATAGCGGTGCCGTCGTTTGTCCCGAAGAATGAAGCTGAATTTAGGAATATCAAAAGGCGTCACCTGAAACATGCGGAGGAATCTGGTTTGCTTTCACTGAAACTGAATCCGTGGTCCATCTTGTTTGCTTTCTTTCTTTCCACATATCTAAACCTGCCTTGAAAAGTTTTCACACCTCCAGGAAAGTCTCATTTTATGTTGCAGAGATAAAACTTAAACATATTTTTTAGGATTTTCTGTGTTGAGAACTAACAGGCGCGTAATGATGAACCGGAGAAAAATGATTCTTGATTTTGTAAAAATAGAAATCCTCTGAGTAATTACTTTGCAGAAGCGTCTTTCTCTGAAATTACAGCTGCGAGTCTTTGGGAATTTCTCCACCAGTTTTCACATGCAGATTGAAATTCCTGCCCATTCTTCTTGTTCAGGCAGATTAAATAGAGAACATCTGTGAGCTGGGATTTCAAATCATATATACTAAATTAGATTTAGGCTTTTGACTTTGACTGGGCCACTTTTCACACATGAATATACTTTGACATTTGTAGTTCTGGTGGAAGGTGAATATTCTCCCAAGTCTCAATTTTTAGGTTTTCTTACAGCATCAGCCTTTATTTTACTAAACTACCGAGGTGTTGATCCCTGCAGCTCCTCCAGAGTCACCATGCCATTTTTTGATAAGAAATTTCATTGGAGACAGATTGAGCAGAACAGTATCCATTAATGATATTGGAAATTGCTCTGATACTATAGCCAAAAAAACAAACATTGGATTTTATCAGCCTGCATCTGAAATCTCAGATAAAAACACAATGATTGAAGTTTTTCTCAGCTCAGTTTTTCTCTCTTTGGGTAATATTACTTGATCAAGTCTTTTTACATTGGACACAACAAAATAAATGATTAATGTTTATATGATTCATGGTGATATTGTGAAAAACCTTATCCTCCTTTTGAAAGTAGATTCACACTTTATTTATTGTAATAGAAAATTTCATTTTCAGTCTCATTTCATTTTTGATGGAACTGATGATACTTTTTTTTTTAACCATTTATTTACTGATTATATTTATTTACTGTTTTTGCAAGGTGTGTTTTTCCATTAACGAAGTTTCCTGATTGTATTTAAATGTCTCTGCAGAGACCTGAAGACTTCTTGGGTAAAATGCTTAACCTGGCAACTGTCTTAAAGGACAATTGCCCCCATGAGTAAAGAAGAATTACAAGTTTCCCCTCCATGAAGTGAGGGATAGTTCATGAGGTCAGGGTTGTCTTTTCGTCCATCTGGCAGCAGAGATCAGATCAGGCTTTGGTGGATCTTTTCCTTGCTGTGACTGTTTAACGATGTGAAGTGACTGACGGGCCTTCGAATAATAATTTTTTCGCAATGAAAAATGTGGAAGTTTGTTATAACTAAAAGCTGGAGTTAAAGAAGGTGCGAATATTTTTGCAAGGAACCTTTTGCACCCATTTATGAGCAGCTGCCCTCTTTTAAAAGCTCGCCATAAATAAGCTTTGACACAACTTTTCAGTTAATACTTGGGTCTGTCAGTGCTAAGTAATCAAATGCTTTTCTGCAAAATAAGTTGTGTGTCAAACTGACTGCAGCCCATTAAAAGGAGCTCAGCGATCACGCCAAACATTGGGTGTGAAGAAAATGAATGAAAATAGGCCACCAGACACAGCAGCGCGTCACAGGAGGCATTTGAATGTCAAGACGATGCAGTAAATCAAGTTAAGCAGGAGACAAAAACAAAAACATCGGCCGTGCTGCCTTTTAAAAATGTGCAGCCTCTGCAGCTGATCCCAGGGCTTTTAGCTGGCACACGTCAACTCTGAGAGCTGAAAGGGTCTCAGAAAGTGACATTTTGTTGGCTTTCTTGCAAAAAAAATAAAAACGAGATGGAGCAGATTGGCTTTTATTTTGAAACTGACACTGCTGCTCTCATGGCTCTGAAATCTGTTGTAAAGTTATCTTTCCAAGATGGCATCGTGCTCCATTTTCAAATCAATCTCTCTTTATGTAGCGTTGGCTGCGATTCATTGAAAAGAAACAGACATTGATCCCGGCTCTCTGCTCCATGAGGTCCTTAGCAGGGTGACACTCGGTTCCCTCATTGGCCATTTTCCCCTAACTCTAACACCGCAGAGACTGATTGATGCTGCCAAGTGTTACAGTACCAAGCATGATCGATTTCCTAACGCGTCTTTGTGTCTACTTCTTTTCCTGATGATCCAATTCACTGATGCCACATGCTCGCCTCACACTCACTGGTTGTTTGCTTGTGGGAACGAGACTCAGACGAAAGTCAGAGCCCAATGATAGAAAGCGACAAAGTGCCGAACACATAACCCCAGTTTAATTTTCTCTTTCCAGATGGACTGGCTCGCACCTGAGATGTGAACCGTGTTATGTGAGCCCAGGTGTTTTCCCACCTTTCCGGTGGTGGGAAGAGATGCTGCTCTCCGTTACCATGGCAGCGGAGGTCCTTCTTCTGGGGTTCGTGATGAGCGGCGTCCTGTGCAATCCCATAGCGACGCTGTCGGTGAGCCGGGATCACCTGGAGAAGGTGCTGACCCAGACCCGGCAGGACGAGCAGCAGGACAGGCAGAGTCCAGAGGAGTACGCCGCTCAGGGAACCAACGCCTTCGGCCCCAACAGGACCGCCCCGGACCTCACCGGGCCGAGCTTCAGCTCCCTGGAAGATGGAGAATCCGAGCAGCAGTGGAGCGAACAGGACAGCCTAAACCAAATAGACGAGGGCCCCACCAGCGACGTGGCCCTCTCCCTGGATGCCATCGACGAGTACGCCTACCCGGACTACAGGGGGAAAGGCTGCATGGACGAGAGCGGCTTTGTGTTTGCAATCGGCGACCAGTTCACCCCGGGCCCCTCGACGTGTCCTTGCCTCTGCACGGACGAGGGCCCTCTGTGCACCAAACCCGAATGTCCTAAGGTCCACCCTCGGTGCATCAAAGTGGACACCAGCCAGTGCTGCCCTCTGTGCAAGGAGAAAAAAAACTACTGCGAGTTTCGGGGCAAGGTCTACGCCTCGCTAGAAGAGTTTAAGGTGAGCCTGTTTCACCACTTTCAGTCCTCGTTGACATGCTCCGACCTGAAAGAATTGCTGACCGAACACTCCACGCTATCAATGGAGTTTATTACTGCCGCTACACAGAAACAAGTAACCTTGCCTTGCAGCATACAAGCGGGCACGCAGGCACATTTATAATGGCAAAGGTCAGCACTTGTGTAGCAGAATGTTACCGGAGGCTGAGTTTTGGCCGTGCAGCTTCAGCAGAGTGCCTCCATATTCAGCCGATACAAAGAGTTACAGCTTCAGTAATGTTCCAACTCTGCAGGGCATGCTCATACATGTGGGCGTTTGGGAAAGACACATCACTGAGGTCTTTACTCTTTTATCTGCTGTCACGTCTTCATAAAGAGGCTTGACTCAGGATTGCACCACCATCTGAGTGTTATGTCTCTTATGAGGCAATAAATTCAACCCCAATGCCTCTTTTTATGTCTGTAGTGTCTCCACAGATGGTTGAACTTAATGTGGAGTATCTTCTTCTAAGGCTTTCCCGCTGATATACGTCGGGCTTTGGGCCGTTTGTAGGGCAGAGGCTTTGAACCGGAGCAACAGGCTGGTTTTTTATGCTTGATTGCTACATTCTGGGGCATCGTGCTAAGTGCTACCTCGCTCCATTTTTCACAGTGGAGTGCCATGCGGAGGCACAAGCTTCAGCAATCTGCAGAACAAGCCTCAGCTCTCTAGTTAGGACCAGAGGTGTATGACTTCATGTAAGCAGCTTCAAAATGAAACCTGTGCTTGCTCGCTCTGAATGTAAATCAAACTCTGCGCTCCCCAGCCTTTGTTCCACCTTTTCCTCTTCTATTTTCAGACACACAAAAACACTTGGATAGCCGACCCAGACTCACACGCTGAGGAAATTGGAAGCATCTTTCTATTGTTTCCCAGTTCCTATTGATTTCTTCTTATCTTCTGATTGAATAGGGTAGTTCAATTCTCGGCTCTGCCCTCCCGAAAATGAGGCGCTCATTGGCAATAAAATTGAGAGAAGTGAGACTTCCCCATAGATGTGGCTCTCTGACACTGAATACATACTCCCCTAAACAATCAAGGCAGTCTTATTGAGCTTTGTGTGTGTATGCGCGCGCGCGCGTGTGTGTGTGCGCGCGCGCGTGTGTGTGTGTGTGTAAGGTACATAGTTATGCAGAAATGTTCAAACCCCCTGAACCTTTATATATTCTGTTGTGTTGCAACTGCAAGCTTAAAAGTATTTAGCAGGAATTTTATGTGCTCTATATTAGGGTTGTCAATATGAATGCATTAATTTATTCACCTATGATTAATCTAAATAGTTTAACACGTTAATATTTGTTAATGCAGATTAATTGTTTTCCATGCTTTTATCTTGAAACCTCTCTCTCACTGTCTGTCAGAAAAGTGAGTGAAAAGATGAGAGACGAGCGTCAGACTGGATTTTTAAAAAGCTCCCAGATGGATGTTTGGATGAACCAAGGCAGCATTAAACCAACTTATTTATTATCCTTCTACTGAAGAACAGGCAGTTTATAGTTTTAAAATTAGGTTTGAAACAAAATGACTTTTCTTTTAATCTTCTTGAATATTAAAATTGAGATATTTGGTTTGAAACAATAAAATGTTTTCTTTAACATTTATTTAAAAAGTGCATTTTTAAAATTCAAGCTTACAAAGTTAAGCGCCGTCAATAATCTGATTAATTTTTTAATGTGTTGAGAGGGAAACTATAAACAGCTCTGGAACAAATGAAGAGCCCACTGCACTGAAAACCTGCTGATTATTCTAACAAATATTGATTTCTGAACTCTTCCTGAGTTAAAACATTAATATTGTTTCTAAATTAATATGAATTTGTTTTTTTTTTGCTATACATCTGAAAGCACCACATCTTTTTTGTTATTTTGACCATTTCTCATTTTCTGCAAGCTTGTTTTTTCAGAGACATATTTTATTTAAAAAGAGTAAAATTAAAGAAACTGATCATTTTAAGTGGTCTCTTCATTTTTATGAAGAGACCACTTAAAATAAAATAGGAGACTCCTATTTTATTTCCATAAAATAGGAGTCTGAAAAAGTTGTTGTGTTTGTATTGAGTCCCCTTCAATCTGATCCCTCTGAAAACCTCCAGCTCAACTAATTACCTCCACAAAATCAGCAAACAAACAAACAGCATCATTAAGACCAAGGATCCCAGCAGAAAGGTCACAGAAAGCTGTGGAGAAGTTTAAAGCAGAGTTAGCTTTTACAACGACCTTTGAACGTCTCACAGAGCTTTGTTCACTCCATCATCTGGACATGAAGAGCAGAAGGACCAACTGCAAAACAACCGAGACATAAACGTCGGTCTGAGCTGACAGGCTGGATGAGGAGAGCGAGGAAGTCTTTATAAACCTCCATATACGTTCAGGCACTTTTATTTTAATATTAAGGAATATTAAATATTAATATTAAGGAAGTATAGACTTAGGACAAGCTCATATGTCTTGCAGAAATGTTACTGGCCATTAATTTAATCTTATTTTAAATGTACTAAGATATCTGCATTAGAAACTGGACCAGAAACTTTTTATTTTTGTGCTGATGGGCCGACCTGATCCCTGTCCTTCAGGTGTCTCCGTGTGAGAAGTGCCGGTGTGAGCCCAGTGGAGAGGTTCTGTGCTCGGTGTCCGCCTGTCCTCAGACTGAGTGTGTGGACCCGGAGTACGAGCCCGACCAGTGCTGTCCCATCTGCAAGAGCGGTGAGTGACGGTTCCCCCAGCAGAAGCTGCTCCGGCTGGAGCATCAAATGTTTCTCTGCTTTACTTCAGCTGAAGTAATGAGGGCTTTGTAGCCCAGTGTTCATTCTGCTGACACAGAAACACAGCATGCTGCACTGCAGACTGCAACATCTTAACATATCTGGTTTACTGAACTTTACCTAACGAGGCGAAATAAAGCATGCAGGTGTCACTTTTACTCTCTTCCTTTAATATCTGGATATAGACGTCTAAACGCGTCTCATCATGAGATTATTTGGCGTGTCTGCATCCTGCGTTTCTGTTGTTTTTCTTCCTTCATGATCTCAGAGATCCTCGTCGTCCATGAGAAGGAGGATTTATGCATCTCAGAGTCGATTAACTGAAATTGTTTCAGATGATTCCCGACAGCTTGTCCTAGATTATGTCCCCTTGTTTTCTTGTTGTGAGTATAATGCAACATGGCAATGTCAGCAACACTGCTTCCTTCAGCAAAAAGAATGATGACTTGCGATATGTATCTCTGACTTAGAACCTTAAAGGGGTGCAGACTGTTTGATATAAACAAGAGCAAACAATATGCATGAGGAGTAAGAAAAGAAAAACACTCCTGATGCTCACAGTAAAGGGCTTTGTTTGGCTAATGCGGGTTTTTAGATTGCTTGTTGAATTTTATTCATACAGATTAAAGGATGAACTCTTGAGGATGTGAATTACTGGCTGTTTGCTTCAAACCTGTCAGAAGATGCATACAGTAAATATGTCAGTAAAAATAAGGGGATTAAATAATCAAAACACTCATTAAATGTCTTATTCAACACGTGACTCCCATCTGTTCGCTTTGATTTAACTACACCCAAAATATCCCATTAAGATGATTCATTTTAAACCCAGGAAACATTTGCATGTAATGAATGCTCATCATTAGGTATTAATCAGACGGCGTCCTACATTAAATTAAAGGCCGCATCAAAACCTAAAAAATATTGGACATCGTGGTGCATTATGCACTCTATTAATATGTGCTTGCTGTAATCTTAGGGATTTGATTTTGGTCCCTATTCCTCTTTTTTTGCTGTACACTGACTTTTTACATATGCACATATTGATCACACTGAGGGAGCTTTGCACAGTTTGGCCTGCGCTCCATCCTTCCTGCTGTGCACGACCCCGGTGGATTTGCAGGGGTCGTGTTTGAAGACTCATCAGTCTCGCGGGCGCTTGGGGAAACGCTGCAGTGTTGTGCATTTGTTTTCCAAAATATCCCCTCCCAAATCCGCGGGCGCAATCACCCGACAAGGATTTTCAGACAGCGTCCGATGTTCTTAGCATAAAATTACCACAGTTTAGCATAAGCAGAGCTCCCCATGTCAGGCTACCTGACCACAACTAACGCCGCCAAGCATTTAATCCCGGATTCTGGGGTTGAAAGATTTCTGTTCTGACAAGAGGAGCTTTCTGAATTTATCTCCCTGATTACACCATCCAGCTTATTCTATCTGGGGTTGTAAAATTTCCCATCAAATATCAAAATCTATATTGCACAAAGGGATTTATTTGTAATCTGTTAATTTTTACCAGACAGGTAAAAGTGATCTGAGTTGTGCAAGAGAGAGTTGTTGGTTGCAGCAGTTTTAAACTATGTTAAATTATGCCAGTGTTCAGAAAGCAATCAGTCTCGTTATCTATTACCAATCAATATGGAGGATGAATTATTTACTCTCCCACGGAGTGATGTCTATCATACATTAAAACAGCTTCCTCAGGTCTGCTGTGGTAAAAAACAAGCCTGACATGATTCTAAATGTAGATAAATGAAGAACATCAAGTCCTGTTGGAGCGTTGAAGCATTTATGTTGCTTTTTATGCAATAATCTGATGAATCGTGCATTTCTATTGACATCCAGAGTGTGAAATTCAATATTCCTCTGAGCCAAGACATTCGCCATGACATCACTTTCTTATTTTTTATATGATAATTAAATGTACATTCACAGAGTTTCCCCCAGAAATAATGTATATAATAATTTATGTGCTGTTGCATTGAATCGGTGGGTGCGGCACAAGAGAAATACATGTGAGTTATTCACTGCTGATTAACTTACATCTGACAAACCAGAAAAATTAGCATAAAAGTGCTAATGATAATCTACTCACTTCATGATGATGACGGATCTTTGCAGAGTTAATTATTAACCTCATCATGCTTGGACCGTCCGGATTTGTTTCTACCTTCTCTTATGTCCCTGCCTTGTTTTTTTTTTATTTTATTTTATAAAGCAGCAGCGCAGGACGTTGCTCCTTCTCCCCGTTTTATTTTCCTGCAACAAAATTAACAGCAGCCTTCAGCAGGCATCATTTATCTTCTCTAATATTTGTTCTACAAACAATGTAGATTGCTCTGAACTATTTGCTCTCGCTGCATAAATATACAGAGATTTGTGTGGATCTTCCACTAAGCGGATGCGTAAAACCTCATTTAAATTTGAGAGGCAGTATTTGCTCGATAGAACTATTTTAGAAACAGCTCATCATTTCAATGTGGTTGAAAAGTTACGACACGCAAACTTTGTTTTGCACTTATTTGATGCCAGTAAATATCTTTGAAGCATTTCTAAATGACCAATATTTAGTTTCCTTCTTCTGTTAAGCGCTGGATGGTTGATCTCGTCCATTTTTCTTCCCCAAATATCTCAGCTCAGCTGAATCTGTTGAATTTGATTTCCACTGAACAATCCTGAATCTCTCATAAGCTGCTAACCACTTCATCCACTGCAGGTTAGATATTGACTTCTCATAAGCTCTTATGAGAACCTGAGCGTACAGATCCGTGTTTTGTATTAGTTACTTGATGTAACATAAGCAGGTGTTCTCTGTTGTTTGTTTTCATCTCACCTTCAGGAGTTTTTCTAAGACAGAATGTCAAATATAGATAAGCTGATTATTAGATGCTCCATTTGTGATGCAATTCCTCAGGGTGATTGTGTTTCTCACCATTAAGAAAGAAAAACAATACCTGCATCTGCAACTAAACAATGTGATCACATCATAGTTGTATTAATAGATCTGGGTTCTGCTAAACATCCTTTATGATTCAATTGTTTGTAATTTGCTTCATCGGTTTGTTTTGTTGGAGGAAACCTGGACGTGCAGTTTGAGGAAAAAAGGCAGAAAGTGCTGCAGCTTCTGAGCCATTTGGGATTTCTTATGGTTGGCCTGCAACTGTGTAGTGCTAGATTTTTGAATTATTTAAAGTATTTTCTGAAGTATTAAGTCTGCAACAACCATTTATGACCAGGATCAGGAGTGGATCACAGCCTTTTCTGGTTCAGTGTTAGTGGATTTTCCTGTCAAACTTCTAATTACTTGTGGAAACTTTATTTATTCATGGATTTTTTTCTAAAACATTTAAAGTTTACTTTTAGCTGGCATTTACAAAGCAGACAATCCAGGAGCAGCATTAATTTTCCTTGGCGCTGATTGGCTGAACTCCTTATAGAAAAAAATAACGACGGTCCTGAACGTTAGCTCAGTGCTAACACAACTTCCACAGCTCATAGTAACACATATTAAAGTCTATTTAGAGTTTGAACTATTAAAATAGTCAGTGTTAAGTGTTTTTAGAGGATTTGAGCTCTTTGTCTCGGTGCGGTTGAATCTAATGTCTTCCTGAGGATCCTTACAGAAATGCATGTTCAGAACCAAATATAAATTTGCATTGGTGATAAATGAAATATTGTTGCAATGAAACGAGCAACAATATTGATTTCATTCTCTCGTTAAAGCAACCCAGACATCCACACATCTCAGATGTCTGGTCACTTTCTCTGCTAGTTTTCCTTTCATGTTTATTCACAGGAGCCTTGAAGGAGATGGAAAGAGCCATGCTGTGGACAAAATATATTATTTGTACAAGATTATTCACAACATGCTACCCTATAATATAAAAGTAATCATACACGCTCCTCGCCGTATCTGAGTGCCAGGCGCGCTCTGCAGCTCTATAAATTCAAAGCAGTTGTGGGTGGAAGTGGCTGACAATATCATTTCTCTACACGTTTCAGGGTTTTTAACTGAGCGTTACACTCCTCAGGGTTTAATTGGACTTCACTAACATATTTATTTCTAAACTGGAGCAAAATATGATTTTTTTTCTCTCTGCTTCACCTGTGGGCAAACAAGAGGTTGGACGACCACTCAGCATTCTGCGCACCCGTCCCGACTTACATTTTTCTCATAACAACACATCAGTTTTCCATAAAATTTAATTTCAAGCTAAGAGGCAAGCAGCATTGTGGTAAACAAAATGATGGAGGATGGGAGCGGTTGAAAGATATTTCTGTGCAATCAAAGGGGAAATTACACCTGCAGCTGCTGAAAAACTTTTAATCAGAATTACCTCTCATTTGTTTTACCCAGACAGCAAAAAATGACGAGGTAC